>NC_092820.1:0-600000 GCF_023375885.2 Dermacentor andersoni | reverse complement strand
AAAGGAGTCACCGAGCCATTATCCAGCCCTTGGGCTTCGCCTGTCGTTCTTCTGAAAAAGAAAGATGGTACCTGGAGTTCTTGCTTCGATTATCGCCACTTAAACAAGTTCACGCGAAAAGACGTCTACCCACTACCACGCATCGATGACGCCTTGGACTGCTTGCACGGAGCTAAATACTTGTCGTCCAGATTTCAGTTGATGAAATGGCCCGCGAGAAGACGACCTTCATCACGCCGGATGGCTTATATCAGTTCAAAGTCATGCCCTTTCGCCTATGCAATGCTCCTGTGAAATTTGAACCTATGATGGACTCTCTTCTGCAAGGCTACAAATGTACCAGCTGTCTCTGTTACCTTGACGACGGTATTGTTTTTTCTCCCACGTTCGGCAGCCACCTTACCTGACTCGCTGCCATTCTTGCGGTCTTCCAAAAAGCCAGCCTCCAACTGAACTCCACGAAGTGTCACTTCGGGCGCCGTCAGATTACCGTGTTGGAACACCTCGTTGACGCATCCGGTGTTGAACCAGCTCGTGCCGTACGCACTTTCCCTGTGCCACGTTCTGCTTCTGACGTGCGCTGCTTCTTCGGCCTGTGTTCTTACTTTCCCTGTTTCGTCAAAAACTTCGCCGACGTTGCTCGGCCTTTGACAGATCTTCTACAGAAAACCCGCCATTTTCATGGAGCCCAGAGCAGGCTCACGCGTTCGCCGCTCTCGTCGGCTTTTTGACCACCCCTTCCAATGTTGCCCACTTTTATCCATCTGCACCAATCGAAATCCAAACTGACGCAAGCGACCATGGCATCGGCGCTGCTCTGGTCCAACAACAGCATGGTAGTGGGTGCGGGATGGCTTACGCCAGCCGCCTATCACCGGACAAGAGAAATTACTCGACGACCGATCGGGAGTGCTTGGCTTTATTTTGGGTTGTCGCCAAGTCCCGGGCATATTTGTACGGCCGCACATTTTCGGTGGTTGCAGACCACTGCGCACTCTGCTTGCTGTCTTCCCTCCGGGACCCGACAGGACGCCTTGGCCGCTGGGCTTTGCGGCTCCAGGAATTTTCATTTATTGTCAATTACAAAAATGGATTCTGACAAAGAACATTATGGGCAAACAGCTCACGAGATCCGCACCGAACCTGGCATGATGAGCAGGAATCCAGTCATGATGACCAGGAAGTTGAGAGCTTCTATGAAGACGTGGAATCGGCGATGGGTAAAGTCAAAACAAAATACACTATACTGATGGGCGACTTCAATGCCAAGGTAGGCAAGAAGCAGGCTGGAGACAAGTCAGTGGGGGAATATGACATTGGATCTAGGAATAGCAGGGGAGAGTTATTAGCAGAGTTTGCCGAACAGAATAATACGCGGATAATGAATACCTTCTTCCGCAAGCGGGATAGCCGAAAGTGGACGTGGAGGACCCCGAATGGCGAGACTAGAAATAGAATGGACTTTATCATCATCATCATCAGCCTGTTTACGCCCACTGCAGGGCAAAAGCCTCTCCCGTACTTCTTCAACTACCCCGGTCATTTACTAATTGTGGTCATGATGTCCCTGCAAACTTCTTAATTTCATCAGCCCACATAACCTTCTGCCGCCCCCTGTAACGCTTCTCCTCCCTTGGAATCCAGTGCGTAACCCTTAATGACCATCGGTTATCTTCCCTCCTCATTACATGTCCTGCAAATGTCCATTTCTTTTCTTTGATTTCAAGTAAGATGCCATTACCTCGCCTTAATAGACTTTATACTTTGCGCTAACCCTGGCTTCATACAAGATGAGGACGTGCTCCGCAAGGTGCGCTGCAGTGACCATAAGATGTTAAGGACTCGAATTAGCCTAGGCTTGAGGAGGGAACGGAAAAAACTGGTACATAAGAAGCCGATCAATGAGTTAGCGGTAAGGGGGAAAATAGAGGAATTCCAGATCAAGCTACAGAACATGTATTCGGCTTTACCTCAGGAAGAGGACCTTAGTGTTGAAGCATTGAACGACAATGTTAGGGACATTATTAAGGAGTGTGCAATAGAAGCCGGGGGTAACTCCGTTAAGCAGTATACCAGTAAGCTATCGCAGTATACCAGTAAGCTATTCCAAGTTAATCAACAAGCGTAAGCCAGCTGACATAAGGAAGCATAATATGGATAGAATCTAACATGCTCTCAGGAACAGAGGAAGCCTAAAAGCAGTGAAGAAGAAACTAGGAATTGGCAAGAATCAGATGTATGCGTTAAAAGACAAAGCCGGCAATATCATTACTAATATGAATGAGATAGTTCAAGTGGCTGAGGAGTTCTATAGAGATTTATACAGTACCAGTGGCACCCACGACGATAATGGAAGAAAGAATAGTCTAGAGGAGTTTGAAATCCCCCAACTAACGCCAGAAGAAGTAAAGAAAGCCTTGGCAGCTTTACAAAGGGGGAAGGCAGCTGGGGAGGATCAGGTAGCAGCAGATTTGTTGAAGAATGGTGGGCAGATTGCTCTAGAAAAACTGGGCACCCTGTATACGCAATGCCTCATGACTTTGAGCGTACCAGAATCTTGGAAGAATGCTAACATAGTCCTAATCCATAAGAAAGGGGACGCCAAGGACTTGAAAAATTATGGACCGATCAGCTTACTGTCCGTTGCCTACAAAGTACTTACTAAGGTAATCGCAAATAGAATCAGGAACACCTTAGACTTCTGTCAACCAAAGGACCAGGCAGGATTCCGTAAAAGCTACTCAACAATAGACCATATTTACACTATCAATCAGGTGATAGAGAAATGTGCGGAATATAACCAACCCTTATATATAGCTTTCATTGATTACGAGAAAGCGTTTGATTCTGTCGAAACCTCAGCCGTCATGGAGGCACTACGTAATCAGGGTGTAGACGAGCCGTGTGTAAAAATACTGAAAAATATATATAGTGGCTCCACAGCCACCGTTGTCCTCCGTAAAGAAAGCAACAAAATCCCAATAAAGAAAGGCGTCAGGCAGGGAGATATGATCTGTCCAATGATATTCACAGCGTGTTTACAGGAAATATTCAGAGACCTGGATTGGGAAGAATTGGAGATAAGAGTTAATGAAGAATACCTTAGTAACTTGCGATTCGCTGATGATATTGCCGTGCTTAGTAACTCAGGGGACCAACTGCAATGCATGCTCACTGACCTAGAGAGGCAAAGCAGAAGGGTAGGTCTAAAAATTAATCTGCACAAAACTAAAATGATGTTTAACAGTCTCGGAAGAGAACAGCAGTTTACGATAGGTAGCGAGGCACTGGAAGTGGTATGGGAATAGATCTACTTAGGGCAGGTAGTGACCACGGATCCGGATAATGAGACTTAAATAATCAGAAGAATAAGAATAGGCTGGGGTTCGTTTGGCAGGCATTCTCAGATCACGAACAGCAGGTTGCCCTTATCCCTCCAGAGAAAAGTGTGTAATAGCTGTGTCTTACCAGCACTCACGTAGGGGGCAGAAACCTGGAGGCTTAAGAAAAGGGTTCTACTTAAATTGAGGACGACGCAATGAGCTATGGCAAGAAGAATGATGGGTGTAACGTTAAAGGATAAGAAAAGAGCAGATTGGGTGAGGGAACAAACGCGAGTTAATGACATCTTAGTTGAAATCAAGAAAAAGAAATGGGAATGGGCAAAACATGTAATGAGGAGGGAAGATAACCGATGGTCATTAAGGGTTACGGACTGGATTCCAAGGGAAGGGAAGCGTGGCAGGGGGCGGCAGAAAGTTATGTGGGTGGATGAGATTAAGAAGTTGGCAGGGACGACATGGCCACAATTAGTACATGACCGGGGTTGTTGGAGAAGTATGGGAGAGGCCTTTGCCCTGCAGTGGGTGTGACCAGGCTGATGATGATGATGACTTCTGTTAGTAACGTGTGGAGTCTGTTCGAAGCTGGAGCATCCATTTCCTAGTGTTTTCCTGAGGCAGTTCTTAACTGTTCGAATCATTCTTCCCCAAAATCCTCCCCACCATGAAGCGCGCTTAGCAATGAACTTCCAAGTGATGTTAATAGATGCACAAAAGTTCTGTACCTGGACATCCCGTAGAAGTCCATGTGTCAACTTAAGTTCGTGACTGGCTGCTATAAACGTTAAAGAATTGGCAGAATAAATTACACAGGAAAACCACGGTGCAAACTAAATCGACAAAAGGCCAACAAAAAGGAATTCACACTCACGCCGCTGGCAAGTTCTAAGCTAACAGCTTGCACTACAGCACAGGTAAACGCTACTATGAATGTTTTCACAGAGCCGTTTCCCTTCAAACTGGACCAGCGAAGTCGACGCCCGTGACTTGAAGTGGATGAGACCTCGAGACTCTGTCGATCGGAAGCTGGGCTGTTGGAGCTGAAGCCGCTTTAAGAGAAAACCTCGCATAGACCCTGCAATGGCCAAGAACCTCTTCAATGCACTGGCGACCGGGAACAACCCAAAACTTCTCACGCTACTTGGTGAGTTTAACACTGACGCCACTGTGAAGAAGGCGTCGATGTTCGCTGTCCACGATCAGGTGCGTACAGCGATGATCTGCGGCTGCGGATAGGAGTACAGGACATTTTATGTTGTCCGAAGCAGCTACGTCGTCAAGGCGAGTCTTGATCCTGATAATGCCCTTGGCATCCATGAACGGGTGAAGGTCTCGTATGGTCGACGTCTTGTCGAGAACTTGTCCGTTGTTAGTACAGCAATCTCATTTCCAAAGCTTTGTGCTTGTAAATCTTCCGCCACGTATCTTCGCATTCTGAAGTCTCCTAAGTGGAAAGTGGACCTTCTCTTCTAGTATTAGAAGGTGCTTGGCAATTGTGAATGAACCTCTTCACCGAAATCGTGATTCTAACGACCGTCTTCCAGCGACTATATGTCGTGACATCTAATATAGGTTCAGGATTCCTACTCAGGGCCATCAGAACCACTTCTTCTGCTGGTTTTCTTTCATCGAGTGACACCTCAGGTGAGTTCTCACCCCTCTCTTCTTGTTTTGGCCACGTTTGTTGGGGCGTCATTAGCCATTCGCGGCCAAACCACCATAAGAAATTTGTGCAATGGCTCTCGTCTGACACACTTCTTGTTAGTAAACCGGCTGGGTTGGTTTTCCCAGCGCAGGGACCCCAGGGACTTGGATCAATGCGGCCTTGAAGTTCCATAACTCGATTGCAAACAAAAGGTTTCCACTTAGTGGGTGATGACCGCATCCAGCATAGGCCGAGTACCTTCGTTAGTATATGTTCTCTCGTTGATGCTTCTTTTTTCTGCAGTGGCTATCGCAGCATGTCGTCGTTAGTTGATCATTTCTGCATATTCAATCCTGCTAGTTTCATGATCTGGGTTCTTTGTTCGTACAAGTGGGATATCTCCTCTGGTATTGAAGCGCCAAATATCAAATCGTCCACGTAGAAGCTTTCCTTGAGCTCAGCAGCTGTTTCTTGGTATTTCGAATCTACGTGGTTGAAGTGATACTGACGCGTAACCGATAGGAGAAACGGACTCGAAGTGGTTCCGAAACGCACCCGCGTCATCCCGATCTCCTCAAGCCATAGAAGCGGTTTGTTCTTGGTGGGAACTTCCTCAAACCACAAGAAGCGAAGCGCATCTCTGTCTTTTTTCTTGATGGATATCTGAAAGAACGCCTTCTGTACATCCACTGCAAGTCCAAATACGTACAAACGAATCCTGATTATCATCTTGAGAAGGTCAGCGTTCAAGTTCGGTTCTGTTTCAAGTCTTTAATTGAGACTGCATGATCCTGTTCCGTGCGACGATGCGTCGAAAACAACGCGCAGTCTTGTAGTAGTAGATGTCTCGCGCATGAATTCATGATGGGGCATGTAATACACGTTTTCTCGTGATGTTTCGACGTCCTTGACCTTTTACGCGTGGCCATCCTTCTCGTACTATCCAACTGCTTTGTCATACGCTTACAAGGCTTGATCGTTCGACGAAACCCTTCGAACAAACAAATACAGTTGCGAAAGCGCAACTTTGCGATTGTCTGTCATATAAGGTCCAGTTGATTTCCATGTGAGCGGTACTTCATAGTGACCACCCTGAAATTTGATGGTTTCATTAAACTTCGTCCAAACATCTCCATGTTTTTATTTATTTATTTATTTATTTAGTTATTTATTTATTTATTTGTTTGTTTGTTTGTTTATTTATTTACTAATGATACCCTAAGGGTCAACAGATATTACAGAGGAGGGTGGTACAAAATACAGAAAAACAACAAATTTTTAACTACAAGAAACAGCACAATGTTTCTAATTATGCGATAGTAATTATGAAGAGGCAAAATACATGTTACAAAAAATACTATATATATACAAAGAAACAGCCCAGTTTTTCTAATTATACAATAATAGCTATAAAGAGGCAGACTAAAACAAGATGTTACAGAGCATTGGTTAATGAAATCACAAATTTTTCAAGATCTGAAATTGTTACTACCAATTCGGGAAGGCAATTCCAATCATTTGATGTGCGTCGTATGTAGGACTGTAGGAATGATTCTGTTTACACAACGGACTGCCAACTTTATAAGCATGATCCAGACGGTGCGAAACGTAATGGGGAGGAAGTATTAGTGAATCACGCAGGTAGGATGATGATACAGTTTGTGAAAAAGGCTTAAGCGAAGCATCGCACGTCGAGAAGCAAGCGTAGGTAGATTAAGGTTAGCTTGCATTACCGTGATGCTCGCGATTCGATTGTCATTAGAGAGTATAAAAAGGACCGAATTATTTTGCACCATTTCAAGTGAAAATACCAAATTATTATTTTTTTATTTAGTTATTGATACTGTTGGCCCAAATGCCGATACAGGGTGGAGTAATCATAAAATAAGCTTCAAAGATCGCCACAAACACGAGCGCTACACAAATCAATGCAGGAAATACAACTGCTTAGGTGTGGCAATTTTACACAAGAATATAAGCATTTTATAACATGCACCTAAGATTACAAGCAGCTGTACCCTGCAAAATAATATTTTCAACATCACAAACAGAAACTTCAATATCCCGTAGGATCATTTCAATCATGTCATGTTGCACATGCTGCTTATCGTTGCACAAAAAACTAATAATGTGAGAGGATGGTTACAGAGAAGAATAATAGGCCAGTACAGATTTTTCGAACTGTTCTAGAGAATCAATTTCCGTTATGCTATGCGGTAGCGCATGCCACTCTTCAATCGTTCTAGGAAAGAGGGAGTACTTAAATGAGTCAACCTTTGCTGTGTGGGCATATATTGGCCCTCGTGGCTAGACCTAACGGACCGTGATATCGGTGACGTTCTCTTTTGTAAGTACCTTTGAGTGTCGAAATTGAAGTGGTTATGTTTCATTAAATAAATAAATTTTAGTATAGCCACTTTTCGCCGCAATGAAAGCTCGGGCAAGTTTAGTTGAGTGAGCACTGAGTCACAGAATCCGTGTACCTATATCTCGACATAATAAACCTTGCTGCACGCCTCTGTATTTTTTCAATTTTATTTACTTCGTTCTTCTTATACGGATCCCATATTATGCTAGCATATTCTACCGCGGACCGTACCAATGCCAGATATGCAGTTAATTTGACATCTCGGGTAGCAAGTTTAAGCCTCCATCTTAGTGACCAAAGTTTAACCTCTGCAGCATTACATAATTTAGTGATATGTTTTTCCAAGATAAGTCATCTGATATCGTAATGCCTAAATACTTGAAGTGGCTCAATTCTTTTATTGGCTTACCGTCTAACTTGTAACTGTAATGCAACACATTTCTTGTTTTTCTAGTTAATCGCGCATAAACAGTTTTTTCGTAATTTATTTTCAGTTTCCATCGCTTGCACCAATTGGTGATTGATTCTAGTGCAGAATCGAATTTTAATTGGTCCTCATAGCACGAGATTTTAGAGAATATTAAGCAATCATCTTCAAATAAACGAACCATTATCTTATCATAAGGCCATTTGTCATATCATTAATATAACATAGAAACAATACAGGTCCTAACACAGACCCTTGAGGGACACCTGATGTTACTTTTAGAATTTTCGATTTGTTTCCTTTCACTTCCACGCACTGCGATCTGTTAGTAAGGTATGAAAGAATCCACTTGACTATATTTAAATTAACTCCGATATCAAGTAGTTTACCAATCAAATCCGAGTGTGAAACGTGGTCGAATGCTTTTGATAAATCTAGGCAGATTCCGTCCACCTAACCTGTTTCATTAGTTACCTGAGGAAAATCGTGTACTGTTTCTGCAGGCTGGGTGATAGTGGACAATCGGCTCCTATATCCGTGCTGGTTAGAAATAAATATGTTCGAGCTTTCGATATAGTTAAACAAGCTTTTTGATAGGATATGCTCGAACATCTTGCAGCAAGTACATGTAATTGAAATGGGTCTGTAATTTTGAACCCTATGTTTGTCCCCAGTTTTATGAACTGGCACGACTCGGGCCATTAACCAATCATTTGGTAAATTGTGCTGTTCAAAAGACGCACAGAAAAGTATCAGCAAATACTTCGCGATCCATTCAGCATATCGTCTCAAGAATTCATTAGGGATGCCATCTGGGCCAGGAGACTTTTTCGTGTCTAGACCTAAAAGAAGTGAAAGTATAGCTTCTATAGTTAAGGTAATGTCTGGCATGTCTGAACGAGCATTAGTCATTTTCTCTCCAATTTCTGCAGGCAATGGTAGGGGAGGGTCATACACGTAATGGAAAAATGTGTTGTATATATCAGCAATTTGCGCAAAGTGTGTATTTATACATTCATTGCTGGTAACATACCTCACATCCTCACGTGATGGAGCAAAGTGACGCCAAAAACGCTGTGGCGAATCTTTCATAAACCGTGATAAAGTGTGGGAATAGTAATGTCCTTTCGCAGTAGATAATGTTTCCTTTAGTATTATCGAAAGACCTCGAAACTCATTATGATCTTTATTTCTTATTTTCCTTCTCCGTTTTAATTTCCGCTTTACCTGAATGATTTCTCGGTTCACCCAAGGATTTCGCTTTTTTATCTTCATTGGAACATAGTTATGCGAACAGTAATTGACAATACCTTTAAACTTATGCCACAACGTATTGACCTCAGCTGCTTCATCAAACGTCTCCAATGCCATCTCCAGGTAATCTAGGATGCTGACACCATCTGCTGCAGCAAAATTTCTTACGTGCATTGCTTCTCTGTGAAGCTTCTCTGGCAACACTATTTTTGTGCGCAGTAGGACAAGTTCGTGGTCTGAAAGTCCGTCGTGAACAGAAACCGCGTAATCAGTAATCCTGCTATCTATAAATACAAGGTCAAGCACTGACTGGGTGGTTGGTCCAATTCTAGTTGCTTCATTAAAAACCTGAGTAAGGTCTCTGCTAAATACCACGTCAAATAAAGCATCACAGTGTTTCAAGTCTACCGAGCCAGTCTTCCGCACATCGCAACGAATATCTGGCAGGTTAAAATCACCTGCTATATACAAACGCGTGTTTTCAGATACATTGTCAGTCAAAAAGTCGTGAATTGATTTTAGAAAGGCAAGAGGGGCATTAGGATGTCTATAAACAGCACCACTTACGCAAGGAGAGCCACACAGCATTCATCTACACCAAATACTTTCGTTATCGGGACATTCGCGTATCATCACAAGCTCAATATTTTTTTTATGAACAATCGCTACGCCACCACCACGAGTTTCACGATCCTTGCGGATAAGAGTGGGATATTATTCCGCTGTCACCCATGTCCGAGCGCAACCATGTTTCAGTCACAATGACAATATCGGGGTTATACAGAAAAAGAAGGTGTTCAAATTCAGTGGTTTTGTTCACTTGGCTGCGAGCATTATTATTTATTAGCGTGAAATCTCGAGTTTGGTTTCTACATTGTCATTCAGACTCACGTGCAGTTGTGTTTTTCTTGCTTGTTTTTATTCTACAAGATTGCGCATCGTTCCATGCGTACAACTCATTGTCGGTAACAATCTTGTCATACACGAGTCGAACCTTTATTTATTTTATTTACACATACTTTCCCGTTCCCTTTCTGCTTTCGCGCTTTCCCATAGATTTTTCCGCTTTCGTAGCGTGTTTATAGAATAATTATCCGCTACATACATGCATACAAAGTATGTATGTACGCGTCCTTGACTGCATGAGTGACCACAATGTTATCCACTGCGAGTACACCATAAAATATGCAAAACCTCGTAATGCAAAGAAAACCATATACGATTACAAGAGAGGGGATGTACGCGGACTAAATAATGACCTACTAACATTTTCTACGCAGTTTTTATTGACCTTTTCTGAGCGTGATACAAACGAAAATTGGCAGATCTTTCAAAGGACGCTCACTAAATTTAAGGAAAGATATATTCCAAGAATTACTATCGAATCTTCAAATAAAAACACGTGGTTTGCAACACACGTTAAGCGGTGCATTAATAAGAAGAAAAGAATGTATTGAAAGGCAAAGCTTTCGACCTCTGCCGACGACTGGGAATGCTATCTCGAACAGGCGAGACTTTGCAAAGCAGGAATTGAAGAAGCGAAGGAAAAATTTTACAACTACGACTTATCACAAATGTTAAAAAACAACTGTAAAAAATTTTGGGAAGTAGTAAATCCGAAACCATCGTCATCATCCCTTGTGTCGATAACGAAAGATGGTGAGCCTCTTCTGCAGTCCGATGTTGCGGAAGAATTAAACACTTTTTTCTGTTCGGTTTTCACATCAGAAGAACCAGTGCCACCAGATCTGAACTTTATCAGCTTAAATACTTCAATGAATGACCTCATAATCACTCGCGAAGGTCTAGAAGCCGCTATATATCGTCTACCCGTCAATTCGGCACCCGGACCAGATGACATTTGCGCAAAATTGCTAAAACTTACAAAACCAGCTATATCAGGTATCTTGGTAGCTATTTTTTAACAGTCAGTTAATACAGGATGCGTGCCTGACGCCTGGAGGTGTGCACGCGTGATTCCCATTTTTAAATCTGGTGATCCCTCCTTAGTCTCAAACTACAGGCCCATATCATTAACAAGCATCTGTTGTAAATTACTAGAGCACATCATATCATCCACCATCATGAAATTTCTATCAGATTACAATTTCTTAGCTAGCAATCAGCATGGTTTCCTTCGTGGTCGTTCCTGTGAAACCCAACTATTCGAATTGATAACTGACCTCCACGAAGCCGTTCATGTTGGATTAAAAATAGATGCTATATTTATTCATTTTGCAAAAGCATTTGACAAAGTTCCGCACATCCGCTTATTAATGAAGCTAAGGAATCTTAACATAAACAGTACGATTACAAATTGGGTAGCTAATTTTTTGACCAACCGAAGTCAATCAGTCCACGTGAATGGGTACTCATCTTCACTTTCGCATGTAAAATCCGGTGTGCCACAGGGTTCGGTCCTGGGTCCAATATTATTTCTGATCTATATTAACGACATAGGAAACACTTTATCTTCTACTATAAGGTTATTTGCAGACGACTGTATCATCTACAGACAAATTAGTAACGCAGAAGACAAGAATTCATTGCAGGTAGACCTCGACAAACTCGCATTTTGGTGTTGCCAATGGCAAATGGAAATTAACGTTTCTAAAACTAAGGCCATGACGTTCACGAGAACACATAATCCAGAATTGAGCTACTACACGATTCAGGCAATCTCTGTTCAGAAAGTATCCACATTTAAATAACTTGGAGTTCATTTATCCTCTGATTTATCTTGGAACGAGCACATTAATACCATAACCAGTAAGGCATCCAAAACACTCGGCTTTATTAAACGCAACTTATACTTAGCGAACTCTGCTACTAAGTTATTAGCATACACTACTCTTGTTCGTTCAAAGGTAGAGTACGCATCCATTATTTGGAATCCGCATCAAACCTATCTGATCGAACAGCTCGAAGCAATACAAAATAAAGCAGCAAGATATATCACAAAAATATACTCGCGAAACTACAGTGTTACGGACATCAAGGAATCCTTTTCATTGCCCTCTCTTCAAAACCGCCGACTAATAACATTGTTATCACATTTTCACGCGCTTTATCATAGTAGATCCCCGTTCCGCGAATCTTACATCAATGCAGCTCATAGTATTTTTCAACGTTTTGATCACCCATTTAAAGTGCAACCCCTTTTTGCTCGCACTAATCTGTACCGTCATTCACCATTACTTTTGGCAATATATCATTGGAATAAACTACCGAGGGACATGGTATCTGTCATTAACCATGATGTTTTCGTTAACAAGTTGAAGGTTTTTCTAAATGTGTGATTACTTCTGTGTTGAGTGCTTACTTGCGTATTTTATTCTTTCTGTATATAATTATGTCACTGTATATTACCAATGTTCTTTTTTTACACGTTTGTGAATGTAACTGGCTCCCCCCCCCCCTATGTAATGCCCGAATGGGCCTTTAGGGTATATGAATAAATAAATAAATAGACAGAAATACCGGTCCCTTTTAACTTTCTGCAGTTCTTGAACACCGCAGCCTTTTCTTTGTAGTCGAAAACCCTCATGATAACTGGGCGTACTTTTCCTTCCTGCTTTCTACCCAACCTATGTATGTATTCTTTCCACTGTGGCTATGTTAACATTAAGTCGCTTTCGGAAAAGATCAGTTAACACTTTCTTTTCAATCTGTTCAGCAGTCTCATTTTCACTTTCCGGAATTCCAAACACTAACATTATTTCTACGGCTGCGGTTTACCAGGTCAGCCATTTTCTCTTGTTGCGCTTCCATGGCGATTGCCATATCCTTCAAGGTTGTTTCAAGGTGGGTAAATCTGTCCTCATACTTCGTTACGATTTTCAATTTGCTCTCTACTTCAAGCATTCTTTGGTTCAGCTTGTCTAGTTGAGTAGAAAAGGAAGATTGGTCAGCCTTAATTCCTTTTATATCTTCTCTCATTTCTTTTTGGCCGTCCAAAAGCTTCTGCAGCATATCCTCTACCTTAGGTCCGGGGTTTTGCTCTATATCGCCACAAGCATCAGCAACATCGACAAGCATGCCATGGCAATATCAACACAAGCTTTGGGGCACGGCACAACAACAATAAACCTATTTTCACTTTTGAAGCACTTTCCAAACTTACTAACCTGCAAATACAGGACACACAGTTCAGTTAGCTTCACCCTAATAGATTCGCCGTGCCCACGATCCGCATTATAATGCGGATCCCAAACCGAAGCGGCATATTCTAACTTAGGGCGAATGTGTGTTTTATGTAGCATTAGTTTGAGAGATGAAGCTGATTTTGCAAAATTACGACGAAGATATCCGAGCATGCGATTAGCGTTGCAGACAACATGAGAGATGTACGTATCCCATAATAGGTTGCTACTGATGTGAACTCCGAGGTACTTAATGAAGATACACTGTCGAGAAGTGAGTTATTTAAGTGATAAATGGGTAAACTAGTAATCTTTCTAGACACTCGCATGAATTTGCTTTTTTTAATGTTTAGTTCCATAAGCCATGTATTACACCACTCAAAGACTGCGTTAATGCCAGCTTGAAGAAGAGCGGCGTCACTTGGACTCGTTATTTCTCGGAAAATTACGCAATCATCGGCAAACAAATGAAGGGATGAGGAAACGCAGGATGGTAAATCATTAATATAGATGAGGAAAAGAAGAGGACCGAGGACTGAACCCTGCGGTACACCAGAATGGACTATAGCATTTTTCAGAATTCGCGCCGTTAGCTGAAACAAACTGAGAAGGGTTAGCAAGAAAACTTTCAATCCAGATTAAAATGCAGGGATCGAGCTTAAGTAGTCGTAATTTATAGATGAGCAGTTTCTGACACACCGTCTATTCCACAAAGTGGGCTCTACTGGCCTTCTCGTCGAGTAAATTCATTTGTTTTGGATGCCGTTACTGAAAGAGAAACCAATGGTCTTATAATATGCTTAAAAAATAATGTCGCAAGTGGGTATGATGAAATTAAAGTTGAACCTGTCTCACATTTTCTACTGGAGTCTTCTCAGATAAATTAAAACTGGCCAAAGTAATTACAATACACAAAGGAGGTAGAACTGACGATATTACTAATTACCGGCCAATCTCAGTGCTACCGGTGTTTTCAAAGATTTACGAGTTGTCAATCAATAACAGGCTGTCAAAATATCTAACCAAGTATCATATAATATCACCCTCACAGTATGGTTTTCAGAAAAATAAGACAACTCAGGACGCTCTTCTTGCCGTCAAGCAGCAAATAATCAGAAATTTTGAAGATCAGCTCTTCACCTTAGGCATATTTCTCGATCTGCGCAAAGCTTTTGATTCCGTTGACCACGAAATCTTAGCTATAAAATTAGATTGCTATGGAATTCGAGGTATCATATTGGACCTTATCAAGAGCTACTTATCGTTTCGGCGTCAGTTTGTTAAAATAGACTGTAGTTCTTCAAAACAGCTTGACATTAAACTAGGTGTCCCGCAAGGTTCGATATTAGGCCCGTTACTTTTCCTCTTATATGTTAATGACATTACGGAACTACAAAGAACACCCACAATAACCATGTTTGCAGATGACACTAGTTTATTCTTTACAGGTAGAACACTGCATGACATTGAGCAATCGGCCAATCTGTATTTAAATGATTTATCCGCATGGTTGCAACAAAACAAACTTCAGTTGAATGCAGTAAAAACAAAGTACATGATATTTAAGCCAATCAATAAGCATAAAAAATGATTAACTTACAGTACAGAGGACATAACTTAGAACAAGTAAGTGTGCAAAACTTCCTTGGGGTATGGTTTAGTGAAGAGTTGTCTTGGACCCCCCATGTCAATCATCTGCTCTCCGAACTCGCGAAGTCTGTCGGATGTATTAGAAAAATAGCTCCTCTTCTACCCCTTTGGCTAAAGCAATCACTATATTACTCCCTGTTCTATTCTAAACTTTTGTATGGCATTCTGGTCTGGGGGACAACGACAAAAGGGAACTACGATAGGCTACAGCTGCTGCAAAAACGTGTCCTCCGGATTTTTGTGAACCACACCGGCCCTGTTAGTTTGTTGCCGACACAACCACTTTTTCCTAGATTTGATGTTTCACCTGCAAATAATGTTTATTTATGGATACTGGCACAGCGAATTTATAAACAGAAACTCCACAGTATTTACACACCTGTCTTGGCGCAATATGACATCCGTAACCCCAAACGCAAAAATAAAAAAGTCAGAACAAATTATGGAAAACAAGATCTGGAATATCAGGTAATAGACATGTTAAATAACTGTGCTTCTATTTTGGATTTCTGCCTACCCAGAAAAACGTTCAAACGTGAACTGCGGTCTATTTTGTTTTCCGTCGATACTGTTTTTCGTTGAATTGGTAAGTTACAATGACAAATGTAAATTTCTGTGTCAACTGTTGGCTTCCTTTTAAGTTTTTTTGTGATATGAGCGAATCTTCAATGTGATTTTTAAAAAACAAACTGTCCATAGTGTTTAAGTACACCCATATTGTATAGAATGTATGATGTATGTATGATGTAGGCTGTATGCGTGTACTATTTGTAACGCCGCCTCTCTTTTGTTACCAGCTCTCTGCTGTACTGCTGTAGACTGCTCCTTTTGTTACGGGGGCAGAGACCTCGTCAGGCAATCATGCCTTTAGTCTCTGCCACCCGCAGGATGATGTGATTTTCCTGCAAATAAAAACCGACCGACCGACCGACCGACCGACCGACCGACCGACCGACTTTGTCAAAGGCTTTAGCAAAGTCAAAAAAGATGCAGTCAGCTAAGGACCTATTGCCAAGAATGGTGTTTAGTTGGTGTACAAGAAGTGTTAGTTGAGTTTTGATTGATTATTTCGCAAATCATAGACGAGTATGATTTGCGAAATCCATGCTGTGATGGTGCGAAAAATGAATGCGACTCCAAAAACGTAGCTAGATGAGAAGCCAAGATATGCTCTAGTATTTACAAGGTACATTTGTGAGCGAAATCGATCTGTAATGTAGAGGAGAATGCTTATTGCCTGATTTATGAATTGGAATTACCTTCCCGGATTTCCACTCGGATGGAAGAAGACCATCGTGCAATGATTGCTGGAAAAATTTAGTTAAGATGATTGATGTGTAACAAACGGTGCTTTGAAGGAATTTCACATTAATGTGATCACTACCCAGCGCAGAGGATGGTTTTAGTGACGTAATGATGCTTCCGACACCATCATAGCTGATAATGAGAGGGAACATTACACCATGGTCATATGGTCGCAAGTGTGGCGGAGTGGAATTGTTGGGTAACGAAAAATGTTTTGCGAAAACTTCATTTAGTACTCCGGGACACTGGTTGGCTGGTATACGTCACCATGAACGTCACTGAGCGCTATTATATTACTGTCTATAAAATTAACCGGCGCCAAAATTGTTTAGGGTTAGTTTTAAGCATAGAAGGTAGTGGTAGAATGGTAGAAGTAGCGGTAGAAGGCAGAATCTGGTTTGGATGATGGCGTATCCACCATACCAATCGCTACCATTTCCCAGAATCGTTGTAACGGGAAGGAAAGCTCTTCATTCTCGTACGCGTCTACGTGTAAAACTCAAATCTGGCTGCTCGTTTGCCGACTAACTTTCCTTGTGAACGCGAAGGGCCCTTGAATAGTCCATCAGATGTTTGTGTTCATCACTACCAGAGATCAGCTTTTGGTATCCCATTGCACCTCACTTGAATTCGACATATGGTCGGAACCAATCAAAAGACTCTCTCCGGGTTCACCTGTTACGCGAGGAAAAACCACTGCGTCTGCTAGTGGCTTGTCCTCCGCGACGATGGCACGGAACAACTGGTTATCTGGCGGAACTTCGGTCATGTCTTCGCAGATGAAGGCACGTCGATTGCTTCTATCTGCACTGATACGTTATCGTGCCGGCTCCGAAGTGTTATGCTGACTACCCTAGCCCGCTGAGCATGCTGTGACCGAGCTCGTCAGAACGTGCTAATCACCAGATCTATATCTCGTATGGGACATAAATTGAGCTTCTTACAGACATCTTTCCGCAGAAGTGTTCCCTGACTGCCATTGTTCAAAACCCCGCGGACGTAACAGCAGTGGGTCGGAGTTGTCAGAAAGGCACGGAACGTCTGTAGGAGAATCTCCGTAGCGAGTCGAGGCTGTGTCCCGTTCGTTGCAACGTGCATGGCAGCATCCGGCGTCGTTTCTGGTGCTGAAGAAGGTGATCGTTAGTTAGCGCCAGCGTTGCACATCGTGGAAGCATGACGACGCTCGCATGTGGTACACTAGATCCTGCGACGGCAGTCACGCGTAAGGTGTCCCCTCGTCGTTGACTTGAAGCATCGACCATCTTTCCCTGAGCATACTGCGTTCGTCTTCGACGCTAACGCCACTGGTGCATCGTTCGGTCCTGTGGTCTTTGGTTGAACAAAAGACGCATGATTCTGTTAATACGTATGCCTTGTTGTGAAGAACCCTTGCAGCAGGAGTCGATGATATATTGAAGCTCGGACTGTGTTTAGGACGTGTTTCGTTCAGCCTTGGTGTTCTAGTCTGAGCGCACCTCTCTCTACATTCGACTTCTAGCTGAAGAAATTTCAGAAAGTGCTCTAACTCCTGTTCCGGTGAGTGCTCACTGTTGCCTGAGCCTACCGATGGCATAGTGGACTCGATGTTCTCGCGCTTGTAATACTCTACTATCATATCTTGAGGTACAGCTTTCAGAAGTATTTCACCTAGCATTAAAGCGTTAGATGAAGTGCTCACCCCAAGGTTTGAGAGCCCTCGTCGGTTGAGTTGAATGTCGTCGAGCAACTTCTGCAAGGCTGTAACGTTGTTCGAAGACGTCACTGATCCGAGCATTCGTAGGCTTTTTAGGGCTTCTGCTCGATTCAGTTGCGGTTGCCGTAGCGCTGCTTTAATATTTCAAGTGCGTCTGTGTAGCTTGATTCCGTCACTTGGATTCCGGCGACCACTTCTCAGCAGCTCCGTCAAGTAGCAAAATCAGGTAATGGAAGCGATCCGCGTCGGACAGCCGCGGGTTCTCGTGAACAGAATGAAGAAACATATACCAGAACAGCTGCCATCGGGTGCTCGTTCTATTGAAACGTGCAGTGAGTGGGCACGGGAGAGCAGCTACCATGCGATCGCTGCTAAGCTCTCCTTTCGGCTTTCTTGTGCAGCTGGCTGTTTTCGGCTCATGGTTGTCGCCGTCTAACACGTGTGCTACGTCGACATCTACATCGAATTTCCTGCAGAATCCCCCGCTACAAGCAGCTGACAAGAGCCTTGATTATCTGAGCATGGAAGGCGTCATCATCTTCACGCCCGTATCAAGTGGGACATGGACACTGCTGCCAGCGGCAGCACTGCAGCGGTCAGATTTAAGCAATTGGCATCAGCAAGGCGCTTCCAGTGGGCACGGGAGAGCAGCTACCATGCAGTCGCTGCTAAGCTCTCCTTTCCGCTTTCTCCCCGCAGGGGCGTCTGCGTCAGCAGGCGTTTGGTGTGTTGCGACACCACGGACCCGAGCACACGAGGGTTGGACCCTCCCGCGTGTAGCCGTGCGCGGCTTAGCCGTGTCCGGAGAAAGGGGGATCCTGGGGGTTGAGCCGATGCCGGGTGTTTGGACCTTTAAGGCCCCCCGGCGGAGGCAACACACCTCTTTGGCCTCTGCTTCACGTAGACGGCACCCCCGGACTGACCCACCCGGGGGAAATCGGTAGTTGCCTTTTCCTGTCCTCCTGTCCATTCTGCGTCTTTCTCTCTTCCTTTCAATCTTTCCTGTCTTCTCGTCTCTTCTATTTACTTCCAACTTTCCTGGCAGCGGGGGTTAACCTTGTGTGGGTGGCCAACCTTGGGTACTCCAGATTGGGTTATAGTGGCACCGTACAACTGGCGAGGGCTTGTCTTACTCGTAAGACCTGCTCCGTCCCCATGTTGGGCTCGGTGGTGGGCGGTTGGCGCTGCTGCCGAACTCATGACCTCTATATGGCTTCTAGTAAACCACTTTCCCTTGATCGCCCTCTAAAAAGAGGGCGCACCGATGCAACCTTTCAATTCTTTTTGAATAACAATGAAAAAAATTTCCCTAAGTACCATGTAATCCATAGTGAAAGTAACACGAGCGTCCGTAAATTCTCCCCCTTCTTGGTGGCGAAATGCCTTCGCAACACAATAGGACCTGGCTACAAAGCCACAAAAATGTCCAATGGAGATCTGCTCCTTGAATTGAAAGATAAATCCCAATATGAGAAAATGAATGACTTGAAATGCATAGGCGATGTAGCGGTCACTGTGTCCGCACATCGAACCATGAACACGAGCCGTGGAGTAATCTCCGAAGACGACTTCATGGACCTTAGTAACGAAGAGCTTCTTGAAGGTTTTCAGGACCAAAATGTCATCAAGGTAGAACGAATTCTAATCCGCAGGAATAACGAACAACTTCGAACAAAGCACATTGTACTAACCTTTGGTACCAGTGTGTTGCCTAGTACAGTGGATGCAGGCTATATCAAAGTACGTGTAAGGCCGTACATTCCAAATCATCGACGGTGCTTCAAGTGCCAGAGGTATGGGCACGGTTCCCAGACATGCCGAGGACGGCAGACTTGCGCGAAATGCAGCTCGAACGATCATCCATCAGACACTTGCGACTCATCTCCACATTGCGTGAACTGTGATGGAAGCCATCCAGCCTACTCTAGAACGTGCCCTAAATGGAAGAAAGAAAAAGAAATCATTACACTAAAGGTCAAAGAAAATATAACATTTCACGAAGCAAGGAAACGTCTGTCATACTTGAATCACACAAGCTTTTCCGAGGTGGCGCGACGGGGGGCAGCGTCACAAATCTCTCGGGAGTCTACCGCGGTCACTGACAGTGGCCCGGTAATCACTCCGCCTGCCCCCCTGGTGGCTGCAGCAAGTGCTGCTCCATCAACATCGAAGGTGGACCTGCCGACTCCGGTCCCGCAGGTTCCAAAGCTAATCCGAGCTCCACAGCCTGGGACGCGAGTTTCAGCGCCTAGTTCACGATCCTCCAGCACCTCAGAGAAGGTTATGGAGGTCGATCAAAAATCCCCGGCGTCATCGACGCCGAAAGATCAGCGCTCTCAGGAGCGCGCTAGGAGAGAGAAAATTCCTGTAACTGCTCAAAGAAAGGGACCGGTAACCTAAACGGTTACCGCCCTTGTATACATATCCATCTATCTTTACTACGTGCTCTTGAACACAGACAACAAAAATCTTTCTCAATATGGCTACACAAATAATTCAGTGGAATGCCAGGGGCCTATTTCGCACTCTAGATGATATCAAAGATCTGCTAGAGGAATACCAGCCACGACTGTTCTGTGTTCAAGAAACACATTTAAAGTCTACACACAAGAACTTCTTAAGGCAGTACATCATTTTCCGTAAAGATAGAAATAATGGCGATTCTTCTTCAGGTGGGGTGGCAATCATAGCCCAAAAGTCTGTAGCATGCCAGCATGTATCACTCCAAAGTTCATTTGAAGCAGTGGCTGTTCGGGCTATATTGTTCAATCAACTTATAACGATTTGCTCCATATACATATCGCCTGATGAACGGTTAGACATTGCAGAATTTGAAAAGCTGATTGACCAGCTTCCTGAACCTTATATAGTAATTGGAGATTTTAATGCTCACAGTCCATTTTGGGGTGACTCAAGATGTGATGCGAGAGGACGGGCAATAGAAAAGTTCCTTCTTTCATCTGGAGCCTGTCTATTTAACAAGACAGAGCCAACTTTTCACAGTCCTACACACAACACGTATTCATGTATTGACTTAGCCACAGGGTCAGCATCACTTCTTCCACACCTGGAATGGAGAGTTATCAGTAATCCATATGGGAGCGATCATTTCCCTACACTCCTAGAAACAACAAAGTGGCACGATGGACCAGCTTACCCCAAAAAGTGGAAACTTCATAGTGCAGACTGGTCGAAATTCAGAAACATATGTAAACTGTGCCTGGAAGATGTGGACCACCTAGGTGTAGAAGAACTGGCAAGCTACATCACTGAGCATATCCTCTGTTCTGCTAAAAACTGCATACCTCAGTCCTGCACAGATAAAGTCAATCCAAAGCCGTGGTGGAACAGAGACTGCGAAACTGCAAAGAAACGGCAGAACAAAGCATGGAGTAGATTTTCACGCTATCCAACCACAGAAAACCTAATAGAATTTAAGCGGTGCAAAGCAAATGGCCGCCGCATCCGCCGAACATCCAAAAGAGAAAGCTGGTCACGCTACGTATCCTCCATAAACTCATACACGGATGTTAGTAAACTACATAACAGGGTACGTAAACTAAAAGGTCAACGTGCAAATCCTTTTCCTCTCATCCCTGGCTCTGGCGATACAATAGAAGATCAAGCAAACACTCTTGGTCAGCACTTTGAAAGAGTATCAAGTTCGGAAAACTATTCCGAAACTTTCTTAAAGCATAAAAGAATAGCAGAAAATACTCCTCTGCGCCCAAACAAGTCATCAGAAGGGTACAATAGACCGTTAACATTCCATGAACTCAAGCTTGCCCTAGGTTCTTGTGGTAGTTCAGCTCCAGGTTCTGACACAATAACTTATGAAATAATCAACAATCTGCCTTATGAGACCCTAAACTGCATCTTAGGTCTTTACAATAAGATTTTTGCAACTGGTCATATACCTTCATCTTGGAAAGAAGCAATAGTCCTACCAATACTCAAACACGGCAAAGACCCTTCCTTAGTTAACAGTTACAGACCAATTGCACTCACTAGCTGCTTACTCAAGGTATTTGAAAAAATGATTAACCGTCACCTTGTGTTCTTTTTGGAATATAATGGTATATTGGACCCTCGCCAATCTGGCTTCCGAAGAGCGAGGTCTACAACCGATAATCTTGTTCTCCTTGAATCATGTATACGTGATGCATTTGTACATAGCCAATACTGTTTATCTGTATTCTTTGATCTTGAGAAGGCATATGATACTGCCTGGCGATACGGTATTCTGCAAGACCTGTCGTCCTATGGAATTTGTGGTAGTATGCTGAACCTTTTGCAAGATTACTTATCTGAAAGAAAGTTCCGCGTAAGAATTGGTAATGTACTATCACGCACTTTTATCCAGGAAAACGGTGTACCACAGGGAGGAGTGCTAAGTTGCACACTTTTTATAATCAAAATGAACTCTCTCCGCTCTGTTATACCACCCACGGTGTCTTATTCTGTCTATGTGGACGATATCCAAATCAGCTTTAAATCTTGCAACTTATCAATATGTGAACGCCAGATACAGTTGAGTGTTAATCGGCTGACGAAATGGGCAGACGAAAACGGGTTTAGATTCAGTGCCGAAAAGACTTCCTGTGTGCTGTTTTCTAGACGAAGAGGGGTATGTCCGGACCCCTGCATTATGATGCATGGGAGAAGCCTCGTTATAAGAAAAGGACAAAAATTTCTGGGTGTAATCTTCGATACCAAGCTAACCTTCATGCAGCACATAAAACAGTTGAAGCTGAAATGTCTTAAAACCATGAACCTTTTAAAGATTTTATCTCATCAGTTGTGGGGAACAGATAGGCACTGTCTCCTATCTCTTTTTAAAAGCCTTGTGTTGTCACGCATAGATTATGGATGTATTGTTTACCAATCGGCCTCAAAGACAACGCTTAAGCTACTCGATCCTGTATATCACTTGGGTATCCGTCTAGTGCTTGGTGCCTTTCGGACGAGCCCCGTCCAAAGTCTGTATGCAGAATCGGATCAGTGGCCGCTGGATTATCAACGTACATATCTGGGAGTCACCTATGCAATAAGAATCATGTCACTAAAACAACATCCATGCAAAGCACTCATAAGTGATCAGTCCACAAATCAGTTGTACCTAAACAGGCCTTCACACACCCCGCCGTTTTCGCTGGCAGTAAAATCTATTGCGGAAAAACTCGGAGTAGTTTTCACAGATCTACAGGAAAGCGACAATGCTGAACCCATTCCACCTTGGGAGCAATGTCCTGTCACTTGTGACTTGTCCTTTAGAGAGCTTAAGAAAAAGAGTTGTCCAAGTGCCCTCATCCAGCAACATTTCATGGCTGTTGAAGACAAGTACAGATCCATTGCACTTTTCACTGATGCTTCAAAGTCTGCAAATTCGGTATCATGTGCAGCCCATGGCCCAAACTTCTCCAACTCTAAAACCTTACATAAACACAGCAGCATCTTTACAGCGGAAGCGTATGGTATCCTGATCACTATTGAATATATAGTTCAGCACAAGATAGAAAAGTCTATAATATACACAGATTCCTTAAGCGTTGTCACAGCCCTGTCCTGTGGCAAATCAAGCCGAAACCCTGTAATTAACCAGCTCCTTAAACAGATTCATGTAGCGCATAAACAAAACCTTGCTCTTGTTGTATGCTGGGTGCCAGGCCACTCTGGGATCGCAGGCAATGAAATGGCGGACAAAAATGCTGGATAAGCGGCTCATCGGGGTACAATTGATGTAAGTTGGGTACCTGGTGTGGATATGAAACCTGTGGTACGAAAGGCGCTCCGTAATCATTGGCAAACTGAATGGGACAAGGAAGTTCAAAATAAGCTGCACCTGCTCAAACCGCAGTTAACCAAATCCTTTCCACTGAAGCTTAATAGACACACCGAAGTCACCCTGGCACGCCTCAGAATAGGACACACTTATGGCACACACAAATACCTCTTGACAGCAACTGACCCACCGACGTGCACACGCTGCGGTGAGAACCTAACCGTCCTACATGTCCTCATTCAATGTCCTGAACTTCACCGACACCGATTGACTCATTTTAGAGAACTCTACTCACGCCATATACCACCCCATCCCTCGATGTTCTTATCAGAGGATGCACTTTTTAATTATAAAAGAGTGCTTAATTATCTTGCGCAAGTTAACTGTCTCAACATCATCTCATACCATCCTAACCTTCAGATTGCGCCTCACAGGTGAGGCACAGTCTGATGCACAAAAGTATGTCTGAGCTCTTGCGCTTCTTGCGTAAGCAAGAATTGTACACCAAGGGACTTGGACAATCCAGAATAAATTAACATGTGTGCCTGTAGCAATTGTTTTTAAAGCCCTATATTTATCTTAGTAATTATTTTAGAATTCATCCACTAGTATCTAAAGATCTTACGTGTAGGCCTCTATACAGCCTTTATTTTAAATCATAGTCCTAATCTCACAATTTTACTAAACCATAACACATGTACTGGCGCTCTTTGGCCTTAGATGCCCTTGCGCCATTAAACATCAATCATCATCATCCTTTCCGCTTTCTTGTGCAAGTTAGTCAGTCCGAATCGCTTTTTTGTAAACGTACCAACAATGTCGGCTTGCTGCTCTTCCCTTGCCCACAAGTACTGGCTGCCAATCTGAGTGATTGTGTCTCTGTTGCTATGTTGCTGTTACTTTCCGGTGACGTGGAATTAAACCCTTGTCCCCATACTGAAGCTCAAGATCAGCACAATGAAGTTATGGACGCCATAAATGCATTATCGATTAAATTTGACACGCGACATGCCGAGATCATGAATGCCATAGATGAACTAAATAAAGGCTAACCAAGAAAACCTTACTGTTACTGTTTCAGACCATTCCGATAGAGTGACTGCCGTGGAAGCTGAGGTTGAGTCTTTTGAAAATATGCCTTCAGGAAGTCATATTACTACCGTAGTCCAAGAAGCAGTTTCAAATGAAAGCGCTGCGCTCGTGTCAGGACTAGACGTTCTGGAGGACCATTCAAGGCGCGACAACTTGATCTTCTATGGGATTTCTGACAACGTATCACAAATGTGGGCTCAATCAGAAATCCATATCCATCACTTTCTTAGTAAGTGTCTCAACATGAATTCCTCGGAACTCGCAATCCATAGGGCTCATAGGTTAGGCACCCACATTGTCGACAAGACATGGCCTGTTATAGCTAAGTTTGTGTCTTCCAAAAGGAGAGACCATATACACTCACAAAAAGCCAAGTTCAAAACAGATGGTATTTCAATAGGCGAAGATTTTTGCAAGGCCACCCGTCAATCGTGCAAAGTACTAAATGACTTTCGCAAGACCAGCGGTCAGTCCTTTTCTTTGCAAAAAAATCATAGGACAGCTACAGATGAAGTATGCGAGATCAGACCTGCTAGGAGCGCGATTACACCAAAAAACAACAAACCATCGGGTCCACAATCTTCACATTTGGGTGCAGCATAGCTATCTCGTGTTCAAAAGCAAGCAAACTGCTTATTCCTTTTTACAAATGTCCGAAGTATCAGCAACGTACGCACATCACTGTCATCACATATCGACGCATGCTCAGCTGATTTAGTTGTGCTCACCGAAACATGGCTTTCAGCAAAAATTAAAAAAAATAGGGAAATACTAGAGTGTTAAAAAAACATATAACTTTTACAGGTACGATCGTGATTTCCATACAGGCGGAGGCGTACTGATTGCCGTGAGCTCTGCCATCCATTCCTTCACTATCTCCATTGACTCACCATTAGAAGTAGTTTGCACTCATGTTGCTTTTTCCACTGGCGACCTTTTGCACTGGCGGCCTTTTGCGCGTGTTATAAGTCCCCATCCTCCACTACCAATTTCTGCACTGACCTTCATGGTGTCCTTAACAAATTAGTTGTTCGATACCCAAAATCACATTTGTTCTTACCAGGTGATTTTAATTTTCCAAACATAGTGTCGCAAAACGGTGTTCCCTCCCTTAAGCACTCATCTTCCGAGTGCACCCATTTTTTAGACATCTGCGCTGATTTCAATCTAACCCAGCTGATTCATGAACCTACACGCACTACCAGCACTTCCTCTAATACTTTAGATCTCTTTTTGCAATAGCTCAAGATTTGGTTTCTCCTCCAACATACCTTAAAGGAATCAGTGACCACTCACTTCTCCACTTAACACTTAAGAAGAAAGTTCGCTCAAAGAAAACCGTTAAAACTATATGTGATTACAATGCCGCCGATATCACAGCCATTAAAAATGAACTTGAGTCATTCGTTACTGACTACAAAGTCAACATTTTTGAACGCACCGTTGAAGAGAACTGGTCATTGTACAAGAACAAACTGCTAACACTAATAGATGGCTATGTGACTAAAAGAAAGATTGTTTTGAATCCGGCCTCGCCATGGTTTACTGAAATTCTACGCCATCTGCGCAACAAAAATAAGCGTATTTTTCGCCGCGCCAAAGCAACTAACCTTCCCGAACGCTGGGCAGCATATCATTGCATTAACGCAGATTATACTATCATTATTACAAATGCAAAAAAAAAGATTTTTTTCGATAACACCATCCCATCACTTTTGCAGTCTAATCCACACAAAGTCTGGAACATTATTGCTGGCAAAGAAAGAAAAACAATCCAACTAGCTCGTTCTGACAATGTGGCGATCCCTCCGAACCAGTGCTGTTGCGTTTTGAATTATGTATTTGCTTACGTTTTTCACAAATGTGCTCCTGCCACTCTACCGTCGGCAACTAAATGATCTTATTTACCAATGAACTCCATTTATATAGATTAGGTCGGCATACAAAAGTTTATTGAAAACCTGAAAATATCTTCTTGATCAGGTGAAGATTCAATCAACTGTAAAATGCTTAAAATTACTGAACTACATTCTTTCATTATGCTTTCGATTCTCTTTTCCCAGTCTCTAGGTTCCTCGGTACTTCCAAGCGATAGGAGGGTTGGCAAGGTTGTTCCGGTCCCTAAATCAGGTAACACTCATTCCCCCGATAACCATCGTCCTATATCACTGACAAGTATACCATGCAAAATATTGGAGCATATTATGCATTCTAATATGATTGATTTCCTTGAGTCTAATTTCTTCTTTTCGACTGAAAAACACGGTTTCAGGAAAACATTTTTATGTGAAACGCAACTCATATGTTTTACTAATGACCTATTTACCCATACTGACATGGACTTCGCAAAAGCTTTCGACACTGTTTCACATGATCTCCTCAATCTTAAACTTAGCATGCTTAACATTGTCCCTAATGTACTAAACTGGATTAAAATCTTTCTGTCTAATCGAACTCAGTACGTTTCGGCTAATGAATGTTCATGCTCTCGCACTTCCGTAACATCGGGTCTACCACAGGGATCGGTACTGGGACCTCTGCTTTTCCCGATTTACATAAACGACCTTCCTAAATGCATTTGCCATCCATCTATCAGGCTTTTCGCAGATGACTGCTTCATTTATCGCAAAATAACCACATTGATTCTGATAAGCTTCACGACGATCTTAGATGCCTATCCAACTGGTGCGATAAATGGGTCATGTGACTAAACGCTAACAAATGTAAAACAACGCCTGCATCGTGCCGCGCTAACACTGACAACACGCGTGTTTACTTGCTTCACGATACTTCTCTTGAATCCGTCAACTCGTACAAATACCTAGATGTTCAGATTTAACATAACTTCTCATGGCATACGCACAACAAACACGTCACTAATAATGCTAACCGGGTTCTTGGATACTTGCGTCGAAATTTCTCTGCTGCGTCTATGCCGATAAAGCTTACCCTCTACAAAACATTAGTGCGACCAAAGCTAGAATATGCATCCGCAGTATGGGATCCCTATAAAATCACACTGATAAACACACTAGAATCCATCCAGAATCGCGCAGCACGTTTCATTTTATTTAACTATTCCTGTTGCGCCAGCATTATTTTTATGATAAACACACTTACTTTACCGGACCTTTCATTGCGCCGTAAATATTTTAGACTGTCTTTTTCACAGGCTGTATCACCACAACCCACTATTAAAGGGACCATCTTATTACTCGCCCTTCAAACATTTCATCCCGTTTGGATCACATGTTTAAAGCTGATGTTCCATTTTTTTAGAACAAAAATGTGTCATGGTTCTTTTATTCCTAAGACCAGCGCCGACTGGAACGTCCTTCCTTCCTCCATCGCTACCAGTTCTGACGTTGACAACTTCAAGACTGCTGTATTTTCTGCCGTTTCGTATTACCTATTATTGTACAATTATGTACTGTTTTTTCTCTTACCACTCTTTTCTGTAATGCCTTCGGGCCAGAAAAGTATCCGAAATAAATAAATAAGCAAACAAGTTCTAACTTCGGTAACCTAGCGCCGAACTCACGCTGAGAACGTGTCGTGTTCATCGAGGAAGCAGACGCTTGGTTCCCGTCAGATGCGGCGGGTGGCTGAGTTGTCGAAGGCGAGGAGGAAACCTTGAGCATGTCGATATTGTGCCCGAGCAAGGCCGAAGCGCTGGTAGCAGCGTCTTCATATTGCATGACGGAATCATATTCTGCTGTGGCTTGCTCGTCGGTCATAAATGTTTCCAACTCGGCGTTAAGTACGGATAACTCCGACGTCGCCGCCTTTAACCGGCTATGCAGGACACGAAGGGCAGAAAGGTCAAACTGTCCGGATTGAATGATCTCATCCACCTAGGTTATAATCCTCGTGCTCTGTGCTCGGCGAGAAGTCCGCTTGTTCTTGATGCGCTCCATGAGGGTCTGGCTGCAGAAGTCTCTCCCAGACGAAGCCGCGAGTTGCAGAGGCGCTGGCTGGCTTCCAGGGTTTCCGCACCAAATACGATGTGGGAAAAGACACTTCTGCTAGGTTTATTGTCGCAGAGCGTTCAGCCGTCGTAACATGGCGTACTCAAGGTGACAAACCTAACATTCGCATTTTTCCCCGGTCGCGAGGCTCTCTCTCTTTCTCTTTTTCGATGCGCCGCGCAAGCACTATTTCCAACATCATCATCATCAGCCCATTCTATGTGCGCTGTAAAACGAAGAGCGCTCCGGGCGATCTTCAATTATCCCTATCCCGCGCCAACCGATTCCAACTAGCGCCGGCGAATTTCCTCATTTCATCACACCACTTAGTCTTCTGCCGTCCTCGACTGCGCTTCCCTTCTTTTGCTATCCATTCTGGAACCCTAATGGTCAAACTGTTATCTAACCTGCACATTACATGACCTGCCCAGCTCTATTTTTTTCTCCTGATGTCAATTAGAATATCGGCTATGCCCGCTTGCTCGCTGATCCAAACCACTCTCTGTCTCTTAAGGTTATGCCTAGCATTCTTCGTTCCATCGCTCTTTGTGCGGTCCTTAACTTGTTCTCTAGCTTCTTTGTCAGTCTCCAAATCTCTGCTGCATATGTCAGCACCGGTACAATGCACTGATTGTACACTTTCTTTTTCAATAATAACGGCAACCTTCCAATCAGGAGCTGTCAATGTCTGCCGTAAGCGATCCATTAACCCACTTTTATTCTATGAATTTCCTTCTCATGATTAGGCTTCTCTGTGATTAATCGACCTAGGTAAACGTACTCCCTCAGAAACTCTAGAGGCTGACTGGTGATCCTGAACTCTTTTCCCTTGCCCGGCAAATCATCCTTATCTTTGTATTTTGCACATTAATCTTCAACCCCACTCTTGCACTATTTCTGTCCTCAATCATTTGTTGTAACTCCTCTGCAGTATTGCTGAATAGAACAAGGCAATCGGCAAACCGAACGTTGTTGAGATATTCGCCGTCGATCGTTACTCCTAAGCCTTCCCAGTTTAATAGCTTGAATACTTCTTCCAGTCACGCAAAGTACAAAAGAAAATTGCCCGTGAAATGTGATTGGAAAAGTGGGAAAAAAGCGACATACATGTGCTTGCTGTGGCAAAGCTAGGGAAACGATAGCGCATGTTTTATTAGAATGCGAAGGTTGCTGCCCAGCGGTCGATTTAGGCACCTCTGGCCTCCTTGAAGCCCTTGGGTTGAGAGTGAGCAGAGGGAAAGTAAACATACCCGCAAAAGGGATTATTAAGAGGCGATTGGAAGATTGGTGGAAGAAAAGTAGGGATACGACAAACAACGGAGGCGTACAAAAACAAACTTCACAATAGGGGTTCAGAAAGTTTGGTTATGGGAATTCATCGTGGGCATTTCTCCTTTTCTCTCTTTTTTTCTTTCTTAACACAGGTAGGACATTAGGCAATATAATAACAAGAGCTTGGTGACGCTACCCACCCCCTTCCCAAAGGGGATGCTCACAGCGTCCATCTATCCCTTCATCGTCTTTATGGAAACAAAGCGATGAATGAGTGGAGCTTGTCTGCGGCGGCGGCTGCTGTTAATCGCGCCCACGCGTCACTCACGCGTTCCTTTTGCAATCTAGCGAGGCAGTCGCGCCACACTTCTCTCCGTTTGCAATATGCCACACGAGACAGACACTCCGGACAAGCCATATATTGAGAAATGCAAACACGTATACAGCTGCGCTCAAATTTCGCTTTAGGGAGTATTGTATTCGTCGGTGAAATTGTTACGTTTTCCTATTTCTTTCTCCATTCACATTGTTCCGTCTACTACATTGTACATTTTGTCTTGCATATTACATTTTAAGTACACCATTACGAAGGCTCCGTAGCTGTTCCCGGGCACTCTGCTGAACATTTGATTGATTGATTGATTGATTGATTGATTGATTGATTGATTGATTGATTGATTGATTGATTGATTGATTGATCCATTGACCGATGAAGAGGTTAATATGGTATTAAGTAATAATACATCCGAGTATACACGGCATGGAAAAGGCAGGGGCTTCCAACAGAATATCGCCATTTCCCTACGAGACGCACGAAATTTCCCTATTTCTACCTAAATTTCTTTTGCTCACGCATATAATTATATGTTACTAAATATCCGTTGTTTTCTTCATCCCATCCATTTTTACGATGAGAAATGTTATTACGTAGGTTCAACGTCTTGCGCAAATTTCGGAAAATTTTGTTTTGTGGGCGAAAACCGTGGTCAAAGAAAATTCGTGAGCCTTACCAGTAGATCCCAACTGAAAATGAAAGCCGGTCTACGATTTCATCACAAGTCGAAGATGCACCTCATCAGAACATGGCAATTTTTTTATTAATTTCCTTTAGCCAACCCCTGCACAAAAAGATATTCGAGTGCTTCAATGTTGCCAGATAATCTGACAACAAACCACCAAACGGCTGGAGGGGCTAACTCGAACGCAGCCAACGCTGCGTATATTTGATGTTATCTAGGTAGAAAATAAACGTTACCACTAAAATTCCAGCTATATACCGAGCCCAAAATGTCCCTCGAACTAGCAAGATGTCCCTTATTGTCACAGTGACCTCAAAATTACCTTATTCAAAAATTTAGATCAAGTTGGCAGCCCTAGGAGAGGGCAAAAAAGAAAATGGGAGAATCTACTGGACTAGGCACCTGACCCCCCCCCCTCCCCCTACGAAAAGCAGTTGGAACAGGCGACAAACAACAATAAGCAAACATGTTCAAAAATAAGGCCACATCTCTGACAAAGCGTCAATTGAATACAGCAAAAGTGAAAATAATACATGTCGACAGTGCTTACAGTCAATTTGCATCACGTAGTGTCATCAGTAAATAATAAAAATTTGGCGACAGCTTGCAGTTACTATGTGGAGGCCGAGCGTCAGTCAATATTTTCTTGAGTTATGAGAAGTTTTCGGAGATCTGACAACAGTAATCCAATTACAGGTGATGTCTGAAGTGATTATTATAGGTGGTGATTAATCAGCTAACTCTCTTTTTTGAGAGGTACATTCATTCAATTGCAATGTGCACGGGAAGCTCAGGGCGCTTAGCACTCACCGGTCTTCCAGGTATCCGCCCATCATGTCGTGACAGAACATGGTTCTCGGTGCCTGCGGACCACCTCGCTTCACTTCACGAAGGCGCTCCACGGGCACAAGTGGCGTGTCCTTGAACGCTAGCAGTTCTTGGAGCGTGTTTAGAGGCTCAACTTCCCGTTGAGCCATTACGGATCTTCACGGGTTTCGTAGTACTCGCAAAACTGTCCTCACTGCGTCCCTCTGAAAACTTCCTTGGCTCTTGCTGGGGCTCCAACTGGATGCCACGATTTCCTCGCAAATCGGCCTGCGTCTTACAGTCGCTTGGCCATCTAAAAGATGCCGAATGTGCCCTATTCCGGTTTCTTGGGTTGGAAAGTGGCAGTCCTTCGAAGGCTCTGCGCACGCACGGCTAACACGATGACGAGTATGATTATTGCCTCACTGTGGCTGCAGTCGAGGTGAGCAGCATCACTGTCCAAATTCTTCGTGATGGGCAAAGACACGGTGAACCTCTTGCACGTTCTGGCGGCACATCTATTAATCGGCGGGACAGCCCAGCTGCTTTTGTTGTGTTCAACTGGTCTTCTGTCAATGGAAACCTCGTGGCCCCTTCATCTTCTTTGAATCTTGTTATACGAAAAGGCGAAGTGAACGAGACGGTGGTCATGCCCCATTTAATGGCACAAACCCACTGTAGGGGATAGGCCACGAACCGGGTAATAACAAAAAACAATAGAATGTAAACATGTATTCGTAGATAAGAAAGAAACCGACAATAAATGAAATAACATAAGCGTAATAATGTAGTTAGCCTGGCATAAACTGGGAGAGTAACATGAGCTTGATGTTAAAAATACCTGAAGTAAAGGGTTGATGTCAGGAATAAGTAAGCATAATTTTAGTCATAATAAAGTTGATAATATTATTACTGTGAATTTGTCTTCTTGATATTTGAATTTTTGAATTTATTGAAGAATAAGGAAAGAAATCAGAGAAAACGCGAAATATTGATAAGGTAATGTTTTTTGGCGCTGAGTTTGTCAAACGTTCCTGTGGCTGTACCATAATACCAATTCTCCAAGTGAGAGTAAAAAAGTACTGCATGAAAGCAGCCCTAGATGGCAAATCGCAATTTCCAGACATCGTTTTCGTTGAGTGGAAAACTGTGGGCACAATAGTAAAACATTAACGATCGATTCCAGTTCATTGCAGAGCCATAAAGGGGATGCCGCTAGACCACATCTGTGTCCTCAATACAGCCAAGGCTGCGGCAACGCAGCCTTGTAAATGATAATTCAAATCGTCGGCTAGGGCACCATTGTGGGTTCCAAGAATCAGTTAGATGCATTAACGCCGTAGACTTTTCTCGTGACAGGCTTTTTCTGTTTTTGCTCAAACAAAGCTATCTATATTGTAGCCGCAGTGATATCGCCACTTGCCGGCAGCACAGATACGTTCCGACCATTGAGAGAAGCTCGCGCTAGAAAATTCGCTATGTCATGAGGATGATTGTCTCGATGGCCTCGTGCGCATACTAAATGCAGTAACCTTAAGCCAAATCAAATCAAATCAAATCAAATCATATTTTATTCTCCAGCAAGTATCTGGATGGTCATCTGGACTAAAAGCTGTACGAACAGCTTGACGAAGGCCCAGGAAACCATGACATGGCAGCAGCAGACAGAACGAAATAACAATAGCAATACAGAAGTAGTCATCAAATCAAATATAGTACAGCAATCAAGTACAGCATCAAATCAAGTACAGCAATAACACAGAAGTTTTCTTAAACGACATGTGAATAAATACGGATTACATGTGCGCAAAGTATGTTCTTAGTTGTTTTCGACTAAAACCAGCAGTATGTTTATGTTTATTGAGAAAAAATGGCAGATTATGAGCCAGGGATTGCAGCTTGCAAGCGGTTCTAAACTGTGGTAAGGACCAAGTGTCAGTACAACGAGTGTTAACTATTGGTGTAGGATATTCAAGGGAAGCAAGTTGTGTCAGGAAATTATTCATATCTGTGGAAGAAAAGTACGTTATTTGTAATAAACGAAATTCATATATATTATCTACACGGATCAAATTGAATGATGCTATTGCGGGATTAACACTCGATGTTGGTTCAATGTTAACGATAAGGCGAATAATTTTCCTCTGCAATACAAGAAGCTTGTTCATATTTCTTTTAGTTGTTGTTGCCCATACCAGTGTACAATAGTTAATGTGAGAAAGAAATAGGGCGTAATATATTTGTAGTTTAGCGCTTGTGGGAAGAAGTGTGCTGCAGCGTGAGATTACACCTGTAACTGCAGACAGTTTTCTGGAGATGTAAACAACATGAGCGTCCCATTTTAGATGGGCAGAAAAATACACACCAAGCACCTTGTGCTCGGTGAATATTTCTATATGCTGGTCTTGAAAAATGAATGAATTCACCGGAGGAACTGCTTTATTTTGAGCACGGAAAATTACAGCTTTGGATTTAGTTGGGTTTACTTTGATTTGATTTACTCTAGTCCATGCTGATAGTTTAGTAAGGATATCATTGCATTTTAGCTCTAGTGTGCTAATATTACTCCCAGAAATAAGTAAGGTGCTATCATCAGCATAGATTACAAATTTTACTGTGGTGTCGATATTTACGATATCATTGATAAACGTATTAAATAAAAGGGGCCCCAATATACTTCCTTGTGGCACGCCACATGCAATTCGTAAGAATGATGATCTTTGGTTGTTAATATACACGCACTGGTACCCATTTTCTAAGTAGGATTTAACTAAGGCCAAAGCTGTACCACGAATTCCATATGATGAAAGCTTACTAATGAGAATACTGTGACCAATGGAGTCGAATGCTTTACTAAAATCGAAGAAAATTCCGGCTGTCAGTAAATTATTATTAATATTTTCCGAAATTATTTGCTTCAGGGCTAACAAGGCGGCTTCAATCGGGGTGGGGTTAGCGCATAAGATTTCTTCGTAATTGCCGCATATGCAGACGTCTCAAGTGCGCTGCATATATAAAGAAAATTTATGACGGTAACAACTTTTCTAGCATAAAGGAGCAACTTTCCCAAAACAAGAACTATTGCCAGGAGTTCGGTCTGAAAAATTCATGTGTAAACTGGCAGGCGCAGTGAAAAAGACCATTCGAGGGAAGGTGCGTAGATTCTCATGCCTGCCTTCTGTCGAAACGAGAAACGACTAGTCGCTATTACTTTTAATATTAATTTTTATTTTTATTTACAGTATACTACGGTCCCGAAGGACCACGCGAGAATTTTTGGGGAAATGACATAAATATAATCGCAAAAAGACATTCAAATATATTGGCCTGCATAAATACAACTTGTAGGCTATACAACCTCGGCGGTGTGTTCTCAAAAAATGAATTGTGTTCCCAAATAAATCCATGCTGTGTACGTCGCATAGGAAGTTTATAGGTTCTTAACTAGGTTTGAACAACAAGCGTGCGGAATCTCTTATGAAGAGAAGGTAGGCGCGCTTCCATTCATTCATTCATTCATTCACAAAACTTTATTAGTATCCTGAAGCCCGGTTTTTTCAGACCGAAGCGGGCCGCGTCCACGTCGGCACCGCCAGGCCAAGCCTTAAGGCGCCATCGTGGACCCTCTGGACAGTCCAAAAGAAGAAGTTATGTTGAGATCGTCCCACGGACAGCGCGCTGACGTGGCCTGGTTCCTGAGCTCCCGAACACTGGTTCTGGTCAAGTAGCTGGCGGTTTTCCTTTAATCTGTGTCTTTTAGGTATTTGTTTTTGATCTTTTCTTTCAATATCTGCTAACCTTCCAGAGTAATTTCCTGTTTCTTTGCAATGTCACTCTCATCGCCAGGCCAGGAGGCTTCCTCCTGGTCGGCTTCTGTCCTAACTCGGATTTGCCGGTGGAGCTTTTCTTACGCAGTGGGACGAGCAGCGTACCTGTGGCTTTGGTTCCGAGTGATGGCGGTGTGATTCGCATGAAGAATCCTAAAGCAATTCAAACCGAACTCTGGATGGCCTCGGCCAATTTTCAACAAATCACCGAGGTTCGACAGTTCGGCCGAGGGGGGGTTCGTTGCTGCTCGTCAGACCAGGCTTGTGTTCAAGATTTACTGAAGTGCGATGTTCTCGCGACACATCCGGTGAGCAGTTTCATTCCTCATCACCTTGCATGTACCAAAGGCCTAGTCCGCGGTGTCGACATAAGTCTATGTCCGGCAGAAATTTTGGAAATGTTTTCAGCGGCAGGCGTGATTTTTGTGTATCGTTGCAGCCGTGTCGTTGATAATAAGCGCATGCCCACTGAAACATTCATTGCTACTTTCGCTGGAATGAACCGCCCATCGGAAATCATGGCATGGCCACTGATATACCGAGTTGAGCCTCTATCACCTCGCTTCCTTCAGTGTCTAAAGTGCCGGTGGTTCGGGCCCTCCATAAAAGGCTGCAGATCCAACACACGATGCCGAATTTGTGGAGAAGGCCATCACTCAAATGACTGTTCTTCCCGAAATGAGTCCTGCTGCCTTTGCAGTGGTCCCCACCCCGCAGATGAGCCTAATTGCCCTGCAAGGTCAAAAGAAGTTAAATCCTTGAAATAATTGATAGACGCCGATACTCTCGTCGTGAGGCCATTGGAGAAATTCGGAGTAGGACTCAGGGGTATGCTGGTATAACGGCCTGTCAAACGATCTGCATGGAAAACTCAATCTCTGAGGCTGTGGCAGCTTCCGTAGAAAGGGCGCTGGGGAAAGCAATGGAGCGCATCATGACAAAGCTCACTGACTCCCTTGTTCAGGTGCTGTCCTCACAACTAGCTCCGTGGCTTCAACTAACTAATAAAGCCAATATTGAGGATCCGGTGTCGGATCTACTGCGGAGTTCACCAACTGAAATATCTACCGCGCAGACATTCACAAACAACGAGCCATCAAAGCCATCAACTTCTGAGAAAATCGACCAAATATGTCTTTCCGACACAGATGGGATGGAAAATCAAGATGTAGATATGGACCCCCAATCTCTTAAACGAAGAAGGTCACCGACAGAGAAAAAACCTAGCTCTCTCACCAAGTCCAAGGCAAAAAGTACGTTAGAGAGATTCCTACTAAGAAGGACTTCTTAAAGAGAGCGTTTTAGACCAAGCAGTTTCTACTGCTTGGATTTATTCATCATAGGAACTTTAACAGTAATTCACTGGAACTGCCGTTCCATACTTTCCGCTGCAACATATTTATTATATCTTATTTCTAAATATTCTCCAGATATTATTATTTTACAGGAAACATGGTTTGTTGCTGGTCAGGCTTCTCATCTAAAAAATGCCCGATGTTTTCGATTGGATCGCCTATCCCGAGGCGGTGGTTTAGTTTTGTTTGTCTCATCAAAAATCTGTCATAGAGCTACTATAACATACCATATAATGTCCCCAGAGTGTGAAATCTTAGCAGTGGATATAATACTCCCTGGTTGCACACCTTTTTCTATAATTAACACGTACTTCCCCACTGGAGTGCAAGATACCCGCTATCTGGATACCTCTATTGCAAGCAGTCAGAAGAACATCCTACTGGTGGGAGATTTTAATTCCCATCATGTATCGTGGCTTTTCCGAACGAACAATTGTGGCAAACGCTTTTGGGATTGGGTCTCAACGAATCAGTTCTTTTGCTTAAATTCGAGAGCACATACTTTCGTACGGGGTCAGTCGTGATCTGCCCTAGATCTTACGTTCGCTACCTCGAGCATGTCTGTCACCTCCTGCAAGACTACAGACTCCGGAACTAACAGTGATCACCTACCAATAATTTTTGAACTGCTTACCCCGGTAACTATTTTAGATAGTAATGTGCGCACTTTTGTTATTCACGAAAAATTTTTAAATGCATTAAAATCAGCTTTACACGCTCAGGAGGGCATGGAGAGGGATATTAAAGCAATGAGCCTATGTTCCATTCTAAACAGTCATCGAAAAAAGCTCAGTTTGTTGTGCAATCTACTAAGGGTGGATCATATTGTCCCTGGTGGAATTCTGACTGCGAGCGAGATTTCAGACGTAGAAAAGCAGCGAGGAAGAAACTTTTATTCAACCAAAGTCAAGTTAATTGGGCTGATTATACATATATAGCTACTACATTTAAACGAACAGTCTCAAAAGCTAAGGAGGATTAAGATTCCAAGCACTACACATACATTTCAAAGTCTTGCAATAAAAAAGCCCTGTTTAACTTTCTTAGATCTCGTAAAGTTATACCGGCGCCCGTGAATATCGATTCTGTCGTTCTATCAACAAAAGAAGTATCGGAATCACTTGAGAAAATTGCTCAAGGACTTGCACGACGTTTCAAACATAAATTGCCCTTAGGCCTAAAGAAACCTCCCTGGGCAGGGAGGTTTCTTTGAAACAGTAACAGCGACAGAGATTGAACGCATTATTAGTTCGTTGCCAGCGTCAGCCCTCGGTCCAGATGGAATTACAGCAGGAATGCTAAAAGTTTTGTTTCATTATGCGCCTCAGGACCTCCTAAACATAATAAATTTCTCTCTTAAGAATGCATGGGTTCCAAGGGAGTGGAGAGTAGCTAAAGTTATTCCACTATTAAAGAAAAAGTCAGCTTGACTTGACTTAGACAACATAAGACCGATTTCTCGTACTTCCAATGTCGTCAAATTAAGGGAAAGAGTTCTTCACGGCCGTATAACAAATTTTATGCAGGATGACACCCTTCTCAGTCCTTGCCAGATTGGATTTCGATTGGATTGGCCACTCCATATGGTGCGCCCATGTAGATTTAGAGAGCCGCGTTAAACTTGCTCGCCGCCAACGAGAGTACGCAGCTTTGGTGACACTAGATGTATTAAAAGCATACGACTCTGTAGAACATTGTATTCTATTCGATAAACTTCAGTCTATGAATTTCCCAAAATATATAACCCCTTGGATCTATGAATTTCTAAGAGATAGAGAGTTTTATTGTTACCAACACGGTATTTCGACGTCCAAACACAAGCAGACAAGAGGTGTACCACAGGGTTCCGTTCTTTCCCCTATATTATTTAACATTTTGCTAAGCACAGTTCCTTTGTGCCCGGAAGTACATGTTTATGTCTACGCGGACGATATCGCATTTTTCACGTCTGCAAATAATATACATTCACTACAACAGTCGTTCCAGAATTACTTAGGAATGCTGGAGACATGGCTAGAGGGGTTATGCATGTCGTTAAATATTAGCAAAAGTGCGGTATTAGTATTCCCATTAAATGCACAGGTGCATATATCTTTGCAATACCGACAGGAAATCATTCCTCAAGTTTACGAAGTCAAGTACCTTGGTGTCATTTACGATGGCAAACTCACCTGGCGCAGTCGCATTGAACATATTAAAACAAAGGCAGAACGAGCCGTAGCTGTGCTCCGCCGGCTCAGCCACCGTCGCTCTGGACTACGCAGGGATACCTTACTGATGATCTATAAAATGTATGTTCGGCCCATATTAGAATTTGGCTGCGTGATATTTTCCGGTGGCCCTGCCTACAAAATTAAACCTGTCATACTTTTAGAAAGAGAAGCTTACAGTCATGCCTTGGGCTACCTAGATTTCTTGCCAACGCTGTTTTATATCAGGAAGCTCATATACCCACCCTAGATTGCAGATTCCGCATACTTACGGTTCAGATATTTTTAAAAACTTATGACTATTTAAAAACACGTATGCAATATGCTTTCATCACTGAACCTGCTGAGTTTTTCCAAGTATCGTGGTTGAGATTCCACAGGCCTCAGATAGTATTCGTACAAGCACAGTTACAAAAATTGGATGTGTCCATAGGCCAAGTTTACCATTCAAATGATGCCTTTACAGATCTCAAAATTGAGTTTGAGGACATATTTCCTAATCATGCGAAACTATTACCAAGGCGAGATTTCATTGATATCTTACACGGCCACCTACACCCGCTAACCGCTGACAACGTGATAGCTACTGACGCTTCTGTTTGCAATGAGAAGGCAGGAGTGGGGATCTTCTCTGAATCTCTTCAATGGTCCTACTCCCTTCGCCTTCCCGACTTCACACATATATTTCAGGCAGAATTGTTAGCGATCATATTAGCATTACGAAAGCTCCCCCCAAAAGACCCATTAGCTGTTATCGTGACCGACTCGCTATCTATATGCACAGCACTAGCTGCATCTTTAAATTCAGCAATTCAAAGAACATTTCGTTCGATGGTACCTACGCACTTACGAAAAGTATGTTTGCTTTGGGTACCGGGACATCATGGGTTTCACCTGAATGAAATGGCCGATTCACCCGCACGAGCATCCCTGAACGGCCCTATCGTATCTGTTTTGCCGACATCAGCTTATGTCACCGCGGCTAGGTACAGAAATTTCGCAATATCTCAAAATTCTGCAATATTCATGCTAACACCGTGTTCTGAATTCGACCATCTTTGTTTCCCATGGAATATTAATTGGTGTCATTCAAGGCAATTGGAAGTATCTTTCACAAAATTGAGATGTCGTATACCTCCTCTAAATTTTTACTTACACAGGTCTGGTCTCGCTATGTCCCCTCAATGTTCTTTTTGCAGTGCACCTGAAACTATCGAACATGATTCTATCTCATGCCGCTGCTTTCTAAGACAAAGAAAAATATTAGAATACTCATTTGCCAAACTCGGCCTATCGCTAACTTCGCCAAGCATTCTTTCTTTTGGGGCGTCTTCAGTGGGATCCAGCCACAGGGATGCTTTTCTTGCTGTTTACAATTTTATTAGACGGACAAAAAGAGTACCTTGCTGATTTTCTACAATTATCAATAGTTTCAATTATTTCATTTCTTTAGTTAAATTATTTTATCAAAATTCTTAATAATATTTTTATTGCAAGTCTAAATTACAGTTCTATCGTCCCACGCTCCACTATTCAAATCTAGTTTGTCTATACTTCTAATCTTACGGAAAACCGCCTGCTTCTTGGCCAATCCCCCATAGTGGTTACGCGCCACTGTCTGGGACACAAGACAACACAAGACCATCTCACCAGCTAATTGAACCACCTAATTGAACCACCCGATTATTGGCCAATCCCCAACTGTGGGTATGTGCCACGGCCACTCAGGACAACAACAACAACAACAACTGGGACGCGTCCGAGCAGCAGCTGCGCAACATTTTCGCCAACCTGTCTGGTCGACAGCTCGCCGTTAAGAAACAACAGACGGTACGTACCTAGATGGCAACTGAGCCTTACTTGTTACACATGCGGGACGTGCTTGCCTTTTGTCCACAAGCTGATCGCGCATGTTTTGAAGAGTATCGCTGACGTTGCGTTCAATCTGCTTGTCTTCACCGTTGACAGCATGTTCCAAGAGTGCCGCCCTCTAGAGCAAGCGAGCAAGCGCCTCAGTTCGAGCGTCTGCCAAACATCGCTGCAGCGTCGTCCTCTGAGTCAACTCCTGTCAACCATCCACATCAGACGACGTGACGCGAGTCGTCCACGCAGAACTCGAGGCCGCAAATCCGTCCTCTTATGCACCCACAGTATCCGATACTGTTCGTCAGGAATTTGCAACCTTGGCTTCTTTACTGTCTGCGCCATCAGCACCCTTGACGCCACTCCATCGTTGCGAACGGCCTTGATAGTTCCAGAAACCTCTGGAAATATAGAGAATACCCGGTGACAAATCTGTTTCCGCTGCAGCCTAGACGCACGTATTGCTCGCTATTGTCGCAGCCAGTGGCCTTCTCGCTCCCCTAGTCCATTTCCCACATACTCTGGTCCCATCCGTACTGCTCGCCGCGTTGCCTCCCGCACCGAATCCTCTGCGCCCAGGAAAAAGTACCCGCCACGCCCAGATGCCTCCACCGCATCGCCGCCCATCTCGTTCACCGCGCAGCTTCTGGGGGTGAAGCTGCACTGTCGACCTTGAACCGAAATCCTCTTTTGCCCTTACGTGCCCACCGGAACACTCTTCAATTCCATGTCGATGGCGGCTCTTTCAGAGCGTTGGTTCATACTGGGGCACACGTCTCTGGCATGAGTGCCAGTTTTAGTCGTTGCATAAAAGAAGATCCTTGCATGTTCCACGATCCGAGTTGTACGTGTCGCTGACGGTGCGACGGTCACTATTGTTGGGATGTGGACAACTAGGGTTACCGATGATGGTCACAAGGTGGTTCCTACTTTTACGGTCGTTGTGCAGTGCCCTCATTATCTTATACTTGGACTTGATTTTCTTCCTGCCAATTCCGGTCTGATTTATTACTTCGGCGGTGTTCTACGACTTGAACCGCCTCGTCTCTTGAACCCAGTCACCAACCTCCTCTGTCTGGCTTACACTGAAGCGACTTTCTTCACCTACCATCCAAAACCGTACGCCAAATTATCATTCACGATTGTATTGCGCTTAGTGTTATACTCAAGGGAAGAACTAATGGATGAACATAAAGAAACAAAAAGTCGACGTACGTGGTGCTACACGTCCGCGTTTCGCCCACGCCACCTACGTGCACGTTTTGTTCAATCTAACAATCAATCAATCAAAGGAACTTGTATTTCTCCACAAGTATGGGGGTGACGGAACAAAAGGCCGCTAACTGTAGCCTGACAGGCCTCCGGTCCCCTACAAAGCCCAGAAGCAAGTGAGCCGCGGTACACTTCCAAATAATATGTGTATAGGAAGTAACTTAACATATTATTGAAAAAAGATGCACTTTGATAAAAGATAGACATAATCATCATCATCAGCCTGGTTACGCCCACTGCAGGGCAAAGGCCTCTCCCATACTTCTCCAACAACCCAGGTCATGTACAAATTGGGGCCATGTCGTCCCTGCAAACTTCCTGATCTCATCCGCCCACCTGACTTTCTGCCGCGCCATGCTACACTTCCCTTCCCTTGGAATCCAGTCCGTAACCCTTAATGACCATCGGTTATCTTCCCGCCTCATTACATGTCCTGCCCATGTCCATTTCTTTTTTTTTATTTCAACTAAGATGTGATTAAATCGCGTTTATTCCCTAACCCAATCTGCTCTTTTCTTATCCCTTAACGTTACACCCATCATTCTTCTTTCCATAGCTCGTTGCGTCGTCCTCAATTTAAATAGAACCCTTTTCGTAAGCCTCCAGGTTTCTGCCCCGTACGTGAGTACTGGTAAGACACAGCTCTTATACACTTTTCTCTTAAGGGATAATGGCAACCTGCTGTTCGTGATCTGAGAATGCCTGCCCAACGAACCTCAGCCCATTCTTATTCTTCTGATTATTTCAGTCTCATCATCCGGATCCGCGGTCACTAACTGCCCTAAGTAGGTGCATTCCCTTACCATTTCAAGTGCCTCGCTACCTATCGTAAACTGCTGTTATCTTCCGAGAGTGTTAAACATCATTTTAGTTTTGTGCAGATTAATTTTTAGACTCACCGTTCTGCTTTGTCTCTCCAGGCCATTGAGCATGCATTGCAATTGGTCCCCTGAGTTACTAAGCAAGGCAATACCACCAGCGAATCGCACGTCACTAAGGCATTCTCCATTAACTCTTATCCCCCATTCTTCCCAATCCAGGTCTCTGAATACCTCCTGTAAACACGCTGTGAATAGCATTGGAGAGCTCGTATCTCCGTGCCTGACGACTTTCTTTATTGGGATTTTGTTGCTTTCTTTATGGAGGAATACGGTGGCTGTGAAGCCACTATAGATATCTTTCAGTATTTTTACATACGGCTCGTCTACACCCTGATTCCGTAATGCCTCCATGACTGCTGAGGTTTCGACTGAATCAAACGCTTTCTCGTAAATAATGAAAGCTACATATAAGGGCTGGTTATATGCCGCACATTTGTCTATCACCTCATTGGTAGTGTGAATATGGTGTATTGTTGAGTAGCCTTTATGGAATCCTGCCTGGTCCTTTGGTTTACAGAAGTCTAAGGTGTTCCTCATTCTATTTGCGATTACCTTAGTAAATACTTTGTAGGCAACAGACAGTAAGCTGATCGGTCTATAATTTTTCAAGTCCTTGGCGTTCCCTTTCTTATGGGTTATGTTAGCGTTTTTCCAAGATTCTGGTACGCTCGAGGTCATGAGGCATTGCGTATATAGGGTGGCCAGTTTCTCTAGAACAATCTGCCAACCATCCTTCAACAAATCTGCTGTTACCTGATCCTCCCCAGCTGCCTTCCCCCTTTGCATAGCTCCCAAGGCTTTCTTTACTTCTTCCGGCGTTACTTGTGATATTTGAAATTCCTCCAGACTATTCTCTCTTCCATTATCGTCGTGGGGGTCACTGGTACTATATAAATCTCTATAGAACTCCTCAGCCACTTGAACTATGTCATCCATATTAGTAATGATATTGCCCGCATTGTCTCTTAACGCAGACATCTGATTCTTGCCAATTCCTAGTTTCTTCTTCACTGCTTTTAGGCTTCCTCCGTTCCTTAGAGCATGTTCAATTCTATCCATATTATACTTCCTTATGTCAGCTGTCTTACGCCTGTTGATTAACTTCGAAAGTTCTGCCAGTTCTATTCCAGCTGTAGGGTTAGAGGCTTTCATACATTGGCGTTTTTTAATCAGATCTTTCATCTCCTGCGATAGCTTACTGGTGTCCTGTCTAACGAAGCTACCACCGACTTCTATTGCACACTCCTTAATGATGCCCATAAGATTCTCGTTCATTGTCTCAACACTATGGTCCTCTTCCTGAGGTAAAGCTGAATACCTGTTCTGTAGCTTGATCTGGAATTCCTCTATTTTGCCTCGTACCGCTAACTCATTGATCCGCTTCTTATGTGCCAGTTTCTTCCGTTCCCTCCTCAGGTCTAGGCTAATTCGAGTTCTTACCATCCTATGGTCACTGCAACCTACCTTGCCGAGCACGTCCACATCTTGTATGATGCCAGGGTTAGCGCAAACTAAGGTCTATTTCATTTCTAGGCTCGTCGTTCGGGCTCCTCCACGTCCGCTTTCGGCTATCCCGCTTGCGGAAGAAGGTATTCATTATGCGCTTATTATTCTGTTCTGCAAACTCTACTAATACCTATCCCCTGCTATTCCTAGTGTCTATGCCATGTTCCCCCACTGACTTGTCTCCAGCCTGCTTCTTGTCTACCTTGGCATTGAGGTCGCCCATCAGTATAGCGTATTTTGTTTGGACTTTACCCATCACCGATTCCACGTCTTCATAGAAGCTTTCGACTTCCTGGTCATCATGACTGTATGTAGGGGCGTAGACCTGTACGACCTTCAATTTGTACCTCTTATTAAGTTTCACAACAAGACCTGCCAGTCTCGTTAATGCTGCAGAGTTCCTGTATGTTACCAGCTATATTCTTATTAATCAGTAATACGACTCCTAGTTCTCTCTCCCGTAAGACCCGGTAGCACAGGACGTGCCCGCTTTTTAGCACTGTATATGCTTCATTTGTCCTCCTAACTTCATTGAGCCCTATTATATCCGATTTACTGCCCTCTAGTTCCTCCAATAGCACTGCTAGACTGGCCTCAGTAGATAACGTTCTAGCGTTAAACGTTGCCAGGTTCAGATTCCAATGGCGGCGTGTCCGGGTCCAGGGATTCTTAGCACCCTCTGCTGCGTCACAGGTCTGACCGCCGCCGTGGTCAGTTGCTTAGCAGCTGCTGGGGCGGAGGGCCGGGGCTTGATTGTTGTATCCATATAGGAGGTTGTGGCCAAGTACTGCACCAGGGTGGCCAATCCTGCTCTGGTGAGGGAGTGCGTTACCGGTTCCGGTCGCCGGGATTAGGCCTCACTTCAGGCCTGTTTATGCAATTTTATCAACACGCGGATTATCTTTTAGTCCGGTGGAAATTGCGCGGCACCGGGATTCGAACCACGGTCCTCTTGCACGCGCGGCGGATGCTCTACCTCTAGGCCACCGCTGCATGTTCCTATATAAATAACCTATAACCTATAATTATAAATATAATAATTAATTATAATAATTCCTATAACTAATTATTAATATAGTTAAACAACCTATAATTACCTAAACAAAGAGCAGTATGGGTTTCGATTTGTCATACAACGTGGAAACATCTCAAATACAGGATCAAAATGAATCACAATGCTGTAAAATAAAAACGAACAAACATGTAATCAATAAGGAAACAAGAAAAAAAAACAGCTCACAACAGATGAGGTTGAAGAATCAGTGTCGCATCGAGCAGGTGCAATCTAAAACAGAAAGAGGCAACGAAACAGTTTGCCATTTGGTCTCACCTGTAAAATTAATCTAACCTAAGAATTCTGAAAGAATATAGATCTAGAAAAATCCAAAAAGGCACAAAAAGAGAAAAATTTGCGACGTATAGCAAGAAGTTAGTGGCACCAGAACTAAAAAAAAGACCGCCTTCGAGAAAAAAGGAATAAGACAGTCATTGACGAATACATGCGCTACAAATACAATTGACAGCGTTCTGTCGCTGCTGCAATAAATAATACGCAGTGTTGCTGAAACTTCGCAAGTAGCAGCCGCCAAACGGCTTGATGGGTATGGGAGCTAAGTCATATCTTGACCTTATAAGAACAAATAAAACGTGCGCGTGGATGCAGTCGCAGAGATTATGCTATGTTTGGCATATTTGTTTAAGAGCGCAGCTAGTTGGAATGATAGCGAATGATTTCCGTAATTTGTGCGGCATAGGCGCTGGAGCCAAGTATCCTGAATTCTTGTATGGATAGTGTCGCTTTGCCTAAGGAAAGTAACCGATCAGGTCAGTGTTATTGGTTTTATTGTAGAAACGGTAAGTACAGGAAAGACTGAATTCGTAGATAAATTACACTTTTAGTATTCTAAATGCGTTAAAGTAAGGAGACGTGGGAGTAGCATGTGAAACGTTAGCAATCGCACGAACTGCGCGCTTTTGACTAAGACTGAGATTCTTAATGCTTTTAATGATGCACAGCCACACAAGGCGGTAATATTTTAGCGTTGATAAAGTTATTCCATGGTAAATGAAACGTTTAACTTGTACTGGTAACATTTGACAGTTTTTATTATTCAGCCCAGTTACGCAATCTAATTCGTTGCAGATAGTTTCCACTTCCTTCTTCCGTGAGAGTGTCTCTGAAAATGTAACTTACAACACCTTAATCTAGTTAACAATAATAACTACATCATTATGAAGGTATAAGGTTTCTTTCAATTCAGCAACTGTGTGCTTTGTGCGATACAACATAACCTGTCCTTTATGTTCGTCCATTACTTCTTCCGTCAGTGTAACACTATAGAGGTGCAATACGGTCATGAACGTCTAAGTTTTATTTGATTGTTTTACTAATCAAATTATCATGTTCGCCAGCTCTTCTTGATGGTGATTACTACCTGATGCACCTTACTGACGTCCTACTCACGCGGTGTAGATGCACCCTACACGGTTCTGAGCATTACGGCTAAGAGAGCCTGCCTTCCATTTGCGAATTTTGGCTTTATCAGGCACGTACTCCCACAGTGGCTTTCCGTACGCACCATTACTCCCTGCAAGACATTCAGCCAGAGAATTTTGCACTAGATGATACATGTCCTGAGAAGGGCACTCTGATGCTGACAACTTGTGGCAGCCGCGAAATTGGCAGCATGATAGCCAATGACCTTCCGCCTGAGCAGACTGAAACCGTTCGACGTATTCTCGAGTCGTATAAGCCTTAATAAGCATTTGGGCCAGACGTCGATTGTCGTGCATCGCATACACGCAGGCGATGTCCTACCCTTGTGCCCTATCGAGCTATTGCGTCTGAGCGAAGCGACATCCATAAAAAAGTCAGCAAGATGCTTGCTAAGGACAATTTCAAGCCATCCTCCAGTCCCTGCGCGTCCCCTGTTGTTTCAGTTAAAAATGAGGATGAATTACGGCACTTTTATGTGGAATATCGCCGCCTCAACAAGATTGCGAAGAACGACGCGCACCCGTTACTGCGAATTTATGATCTCCTTGATTGATGTAAACCTTTGTATGGTGCCGTTTACTTCTCTTCTGTCGACCTTAGATATGGATATTGGCATATTGCTGTGAACCCGATTTACCGAGAGAAAACAGCTTTTATGGTAGCTGATTGGCTTTACTACTTCAATGCCATGCCTTTTAGTCGGCGTGATGCCCCAGCCACATTCGAGCGGATGATTAATTCCCTGCGGTGTCGTCTGTAGAGACACACAGAGGAACTGAACGCGTAACTGAACTCAACACTGTAAATAGGACAGGATACAGAACAGCTCTCTGGGGCACCCCTCTTGTCGGCTTGAACTCCGTCGACGAAACACCGTATTGACAACTATAAAATTCTCTATTTCTTTGAAATTCAAGAAACCGCGCCGTAATATATCTAGTAAAACTGTAGGTCTGTAATCTGTCCAAGAGTAGTGGGCACTCAGCGCTATCGTGAGCTTTCGCAATGCCCGGAGTCGCTAATATACTATATTCTTTCCTATGCCGAGCAAGTCAGATAGGCCTTTCTAAGTCTACATGCCCGCACCAAATGGAGAGGCCAGGCAGGAAGCCTTTTTGACTTGGTCTCAGCAACGCATTTTCAGATACGCGATTCATCATACGTTTATATAAAATGATTTTAATAAGTTTTACAAATCTTCACCTAAGGAAAAAGTTCTTACATTGTCAAAAATTGTAGCTAGCTCCCTGTTTATTAAATAGTGGAATTATTTTGTCTGTACTCTATTCTAGAATAAATCCAAGTATTTCTTGTAAGGGAGAAGACCAAGAGGAAAGGCTGGGGTGGGGGGAGAAGAAGGAGAAGTGACAATAAACAAGGATGGCTGCCTTGTCATACTGGCATACCTAAGTTTTATTACAAATTTCGCGCAGTCAACGACAGGATTCTAACCTGAGTTGTGCACGATATCCGCTTCGTTTCACCGAGGACCATGTGCTTCGGCGCTATTGAAATCTGTGCGTACGGCGACAGGCACGCGAGCGTGGCAAGTCTTTTCCACGGAGGACGATTCGCTGTTGCGGGTGAGCACTGATCCCTTGTTCAAAACCCTTACGAACGACTTTTGCTATTAGTGGTACAACTAAACTATGTACGACCAGCATTAGTTAACAAGGCCGAATATATGAGAGTGCGCAAGACATTTTTCATCATATTGTTACGTGGTAAAAAACAGTCAGACGTATATTTACAGTATATTTACAATAACTGTAGCCGCCGACAAGATGTAATACAGCGCGCCAAGTCCAGAGCGTCATCTTCTTCCGATCAAGCTGAAAACATCTTCGTTAGCGTGTCACATGACCCCCGACGGCTGAAGCACCGGCTCGGTGCTGGTTAGGAAGTGGGTGAGTGGTACAATTTAAGACGCGCGACGTGGACCACGTCGGAGCGATGCTGAGCCACGGTTGGCTCAAGAGGGGCCATTTCATACGTGACGTCAATTACTTGACGCGAGTCCCGGTAAGGGCCAGAGTAGCGTGCAAGTAATTTCTTCGAGAGGCCAACGCGTCGCGACGGCAACCAAAGGAGAACCAGGGCGCCCGGTGCATAATGGCCGTCATGATGGCGGGCGTCATATAAGCGAGTAATACTTGTTGGGGGGCTAGTTGGTGCACGTTTCCAGAAGAGGGTTGTAGCGCCGAAAAAGACACTTGCTATGACACTTGCTATGACACTCGCTTGCTATGTGTTGTCTTTTTGGCGCTACAACCCTCTTCTGGAAGCGTCATATAAGCGCCGCTGATTGTCCTCCGACCCCACAAGTCTACGTCGGGCAATATGGCGTGCTTCTTGTGCTTTGAGTATGGCTTCACCGGCGTACTCGAATGGGGGATTCAGACTAGCAGGCAGAACGGTGTCGAAAGGTAGCGTAGGGTCGCCGCCAAAGAAGAGGAAGAATGGAGAGAAGCCTGCGGTATCATGGCGAGACGAATTATAGGCGAAAGTAACGAACGGCAGCGCAATGTCCCAGTCGCGATGGTCAGCGGAGACAGACATGGACAGCATGTCAGTAAGGGTTCAGTTAAGGCGCTCGGTTAGACCGTTCGTTTGTGAATGGTAAGCGGAAGCAAGTTTGTGTTTAGTCGCACATGAGTGTAAAATGTCATTGACAACTTTAGAAAGAAAGTAGCGGCCTTAGTCGGTGAGGAGCTGTCGAGCGGCGGCGTGGTGAAGGATGACGTTCTTTATGACGAAGTCGGCGACATCGGTTGCACAGCTTGTCGGAAGAGCCCGTGTGACTGCATATGGGGCGGCGTAGTCTGTTGCTAGAGCAATCCACTTGTTTCCCGAAGCAGACGTAGGCAAAGGGCCTAAAAGATCAACGCCTACACAGAAGAATGGTTCTGATGGTACGTCAAGGGGTTGAAGGCACCAGCAGGAAGTGTGGTCGGCTTTTTGCGTCGTTGACAAAGGCCCCACGCAGCGACATAACGCTAGACGTCACGGTATAGATCAGGCCAAAAGAAGCGCCGACAAACGCGGTCATAAATCCGTGACACGCCAAGATGACCGGCAGTCGGTACATCATGAAGCTGGGCGAGAACAGCAGATGCTCAGGCAGAACGAAGAGTCCGGCAAGGCCGTCCGGGCGCATATTAGAGCGGTACAATATACCATCTTGGAGTTCAAACATGCGAAGCGAAGGATCGGGTGTCGTTGAAGTGAGCCTTTGAATAAGGTCTTGTAAGGAGGCGTCCCGACGTTGTTCGGCTCCAATATCGATCGCGAAAAGCAGCCAGAGAGAGAACGGTGACAGGTATGCCGGCCGTAGAAACGTCAGGAGGGTCGACAGGATGGCGCGACAAGCCGTCCGCATCTTCATGTAACCGGCCGGTCTTATATAGAACTGAATAGGTGCATTCTTGAAGGCGCAAAGCCCAGTGGCCAAGGCGCCCTGAAGGATCTTTGAGAGACGAAAGCCAACACAGAGCGTGGTGATCTGTGATGTCTGTGAATTGGTGGCCGTACGAATAGTGGCGAAATTTACCCACTGTCCAAACGAGAGCCAGACACTCGTGTTCGGTGATAAAATAATTGCGCTCTGCAGAGGAAGGAAGGCGGCTGGCGTAGGCAATAACACGTTCTCGCCCTTGTTGTTTCTGTGCCAAGATAGCTCCAATACCGTGGCAACTGGCATCGGTACGGACTTCTGTTGCAGCTGACCCATCAAACTGAGCGAGAATTGGCGGGGACGTAAGCAGCCCAATCAGCTCGGCTAAAGCACCAGCTTGCTTCGGCCCCCAAATGAATGCAGCGTCTTTATTGAGGAGCTGATTGAGAGGGCGCTCAACGTTCGCAAAATTTCGGACCAACCGATGGAAGTAGGAGCAAAGGCCCAAGAAGCTGTGAACATCCTTGGCACATGTTGGCACGGGAAAGTTCTTTACTGCCCGTATTTTATCGTGTTCAGGGCGTACACCAGAAGAATGGACGAGATGCCCGGGTACAGAAATTTCACGACGACCGAAGTGGCACTTGGACGAATTTAGTCGTAGCCCCGCCTGACGGAAAACAGATAGGATCGTCGACAGGCGTTCGAGGTGTGTCGCAAAAATTGGAGAAAAAACGATCAAGTCGCCCAGGTAACAGAGGCAGATGGACCACTTGAAACCATGTAGGAGGGCGTCCATCATTCATTCAAATGTGGCTGCGGCATTACAGAACCCTAAGGGCATCACTTTGAACTGATACAGGCCATCGGGAATTATAAAATCTGTCTTCTCGCGGTCTATGTGATCAAGGACAATTTGCCAGTAGCCGGAGCGAAGGTCGATGGACGAAAAATATTGTGCTTCATGCAGGTAATCCAAGGCATCGTCAATGCGTGGTAGCGAATAGACGTCCCTGTTTGTTACCTTGTTGAGGTTTCGATAATCCACGCGAAATCACCAACTGTTGTCCTTCTTTTAACTAGTGCAACAAGGGATGCCCGTGGGCTGCAAGAAGGTTCGATGATGTCTCGAGAAAGCGCCTTGTCAACTTCATGTTGGATGATGTGTCGCTCAGTAGGCGAGACGCAGTAGGGTCGCCGATGGATTGGGCTCACGTCACCGGTGCTTATTCGATGTTTGACGACAGATGTTTGTCCTACAGGGCACTCTCCAAGGTCGAATATGTCCCAGTATGTGCTAAGGAGGCAACGTAGTTCTTGAGCACGCTGGGGCGGAAGGTCGGGAGCAATCATTTTTGTTAGGGCATTCAAGTCTAAAGGGACAGGGGGCGAAGCAAGAGTTGAACACGAGGAGCTGTAACAAGTTAAAGCCAAAATGTGGTAGTCTCTGGCCGGCGTTATTTGCGCCAGGGATATTCTGCGCGGGAGTACTTGTGTACAAAGTCCAAAGTTCACAAGCGGAAGGCAGGACGTGTTGTCCGAAATGGCAATGACGGTGTGAGGAAAAGCGACGTTGTGCGAGAGCAGGACATCTCGATTAGGGGACACGATGTAGTCATCGTCTGGTACATGCGGAACGGGGGAGACACCTATGTAGGTAACGGCACGGTGAGGGAGGCGAATATGCTCTGTGGAACATAGCCGTATCGGAACACTATCGGGAGAGTCAATGGCAGCAGGTAGAGCGAGTTCAACAACGCCAGCAGAACAGTCTATCAAAGCGAAATGTGTAGACAGAAAGTCAAGGCCTAGGAAGAGGTCGTGAGGTCCCCCCCCCCTCCCAGTGCTCTAGAACATAAAATAAAACAGAAGTATGATGTCCGGTGACACTCACGCGAGCCGGACACATGCCAATAACGGCTGGTGTTCCACCGTCGGCGACGGGGCAGGAGTGAGGACTTTCTTGAGACGGTTCCGAAGCTGAGCATTCATAACAGATACGTGCGCGCCAGTGTCAATAAGAGCCGTAACAGGTACACCATCCACGTTTACTTTAATGAGGTTCCGATGTGTGGGCAAGGCCAGAAGAGGATTTTTGCGTCGGGTCGGGTTGGCAGCATCACCTCCACGTGCTGCACCCGTTAGTTTTCCGGAAGGGTGCGCCGCAAGGAGCTAGGGGATGGTGATCGGCGAGATGGGGACGATCGGGAGAAGCGGTCACTTGGCGAAGGAGAGCGGCTAGAGCGGGTAGGGAGAGAAGTGTCTCCAGAATTTACTAGCTGCGTTTGTGGGGTGAACCGAGGAGCAGCATGAGGGCCGTAGAATGGGAAGTAGGGCCAGGGGGTCGAATTCCACGAAGACCGGCAGTGACGTGAAATATGGCCGATACGGCCACAAGTGAAGCATATAGGTTTGTCGTCAGGAGTGCGTCATTCGGCTGGGTTGCGATACCGCGTTGGGGCATTCAGGCTGCGGGTGCGTATGACAGTGCTGGACGGAGCGTAGTCAGGCTGATTAAATGAGCAGACGTTGGTCAAGCCAACGTTGGCCAATTCTTGGCGCGCGACGGACTTGATCAATGAGACGGTAGCCTGGCAATTGCCGGGGCAATGGGTTGGGGTGGTGACAGCAGATGCGGCTTCTATTTCACGTCGGATTATATGTAGAATGTCATCAGAGCGGTTGGGCGTGGACGGACTGCGGAGGTCTTCACAGGTGGACGTAGTAGCCATGTTGGGAAGGCGGGGAAATGGCTGGGCAATGCAGCGACTCTTGGCCTGTTCAAACCGCCGGCATTCGGTAATGAGGGCTTGCACAGTGGAAGAATTCTTGAAAACAAGGAGGTGGAAGGCTTCATCTGCTATTCCCTTAATGACGTATGCAACTTATCAGGTTCGGACATCTTCGGATCCACTTTGCGGCAAAGAGTGAGCACGTCCTGAGTGTACGTGAGGTAGGATTCAGTGCACGTCTGTACACGCGAAGCGAGGTCTTTTTGGGCGAAGCGAGGTCCAACAGGCTTGCCAAACGAATTCTTGAGATTCTGTTTACAAGTGTCCCAGCTGGTAAGTTCCTCCTCGTGGGTCTGAAGCCAGACGCGCGCCGTGCCCGCGAGATAAAATATCAAATTAGCGAGCATGATGGTCTGGTCCCAGTGGTTGCTGGCGCTCACCCGCCCGTATAGTTGAAGCCAGTCTTCAACATCAGTGTCGTCAGTGGCAGAAAAAGTTCCTGGGTCACGGGGTTGTGCTAGAATGACAGTGGGCGTGGGTGCCGACGGGCCCGAAGCATCCTCGCCTTGAGCTGGCATTGCAGCTGCAGCTAAGGAGCGCCCGCTGCGTAAATCCGTCTCGATAATGATCCCGCAACCTCCACCAAAAATTTTACGGGGTGAAAAGCAGTCAGACGAGTATTTACAGGATATGTACAATAACTGTAGCAGCTGACGAGATGAAAGACAGCGCGCGAAGTCCAGAGCGTGGTCTTCCGATCAAGCTGGAAACATCTTCGTCAGCGTGTCACAATATAATGGAACTCGAGCAGAGAAACAGTAAACCCCAGCAACTAATACTCGAGCTCATGACGAAAAACGTTCAGCATTATCGGCGGGCGTCGTTGGAACCGATAAAACCCGATGTTTATGACGGTTCGTCACCTGCAAACGCTCAAGCTTGGCTGCGTTTCTTGAGTACGCGTGCGACCAATATAGTTGGCGACAGGACCTTGACAAGGTTATGAATAGGCGCTTGTACCTCCGAGGCATAGCGAAAACCTGGCATGACTTGAGAATCACCCAAAGAGGCCGTGGGCTGAGTGGAGAGACAGTTTTTTTTTTTTTTGACGTCTTTCTCCAAGAGTAAGCTCCAGAGCTGGGACAGCGTTATAGCCTTTAAGTATAATTCCGGCACTTTGGTAGAATACTTTTTTGAGAGGGCTGCTACATATTGCCATGAGCACTTTGTAATCATGCTACATATTGCTGACTCCACTTTATCGGACTTGTCGGTCGTACCTGTGATTTTATTAGGATTGCTGAAGAGCATGCACCACGAGGTCCAACTACGAACGCCGCATACTGTTTACGACTTGCTTACAAATATGAAATATTTATGCACTCTTCAGCATCAAGAGAGTGCTTCTAACGGTTACAGTTCTTCATCCGATGAAGATCACACATGGCAGCGTAAAAATGTGACCATGTTGACATCGGGAGGTCCCCCTCTCTTATTTCAAGAGACCATCTTCCTTACCGATAGTGCCAAGCTTGTGTACATTTTTGGGCGAGCAAATGGGGGGGGGGGAGGGGGGGCGTCAAGGCTTTAGTACATGGTGTAGCTTCTGTAACAGTTGTAAACAAGAGCGGAATTCCGGACCTAAGCATCGTAGAAGATTATGCTGTGACGGTGTATGATTACGACGAAAAGAAGCAGACGTATAATGAGTGGGCTGAAGTATTGATCACATGCACAGGAAAAAGCACCTTAACTAAGGCTCTCGTACTCGATGGAGTAAAATATCAATTGCTCTTGTCTCGCCCAGTCACGCAACAGCTACGACTTAACCTCTAACGGGATTTATTTATTTATTTATTTATTTATTTATTTATTTTATTTTATTTACAGATTACCTACATCGCCATAAAGGAATTACGTAGAGGGGAACAAAACATAACCACTAATACAGAAAATATTTTATACTCACAAACAGAAGCACTACAATAGCATTTAGACAAAGAAATACAAGCTATGTGAAACAAACAGGTTTTCAAGATATATAGCACACACATTTATTTTACAAGAGCGCCGTCACAGCAGAATAGAATAGTTTGTTATTTGACAGATTTACTATATCATTTGATAAACTGTTTCATTGTCTAATTGATTTGGGGAAAAAAAGTAGTAAAAAGTGTTTATAGAAGATAGTTATAGCGATTGATACCCTTCTTACTGTTATACATTCGGTGCAATAGTTTGAGCCTTAACTTCTACCTACGCATATGTAGCAGATACCATCCTAAAGCGGCCTTCGTTTCGGAAACGCTAGATTACGGGCTGTAATTCTTACAAACAAGCCTTACTGCTTGGTTCTGTGGTTTATCCCGTCTATTAATGAGGTAACCTTGATAGGGATCCCATATTACACAAGCATAATCAAGTATTGTTCTGACATGTAAGAAGTTTAAACTTTAACTTCGCGCGTTGCCTGTTTAAAATTTCTTCGTATAAAATGTAACATCCTACTAGCTTTTGCTATGACAGTGTCAATCTGTTTATGCCAAGTGAGTGATGCGGTGAAATAGTCTCCTAGATACTTGTATTCAGACTATATGTCGATAAGCGTGCCATTTATGTTATATCGGTGCTGCAATTTGGATAATCTTCTGGAAAAACTTACGCTACTGCACTTTTTATATTTAAGTTCATGTTCCATTTTTTACACCAGTTCGCTACCTTATCTAAATCTGTTTGCAATGTATCTAGGTCATTTTCAGTAGTAATTTCTCTGTAAATCTCCAGTCATCAGCAAGTAGTAATATGGTTGATGTAATTAGTTCGACAATGTCATTTATGTAGATTAAAAATAACAAGGGGCCCAGTACGCTTCCCTGAGGAACGCCCGAAGAAACATTTATTGATGAAGATGCGGCGTTGTTTAGGACGACAGACTGGGTTCTTCCGTTAGGTAGTTTCGTATTCAATTTTGAACGTTTTCGTTTACATTTAATGCAGCAAGCTTTACATCGAAGAGTTTATGAGACACAGTATCGAAATCTTTTTGAAAATGAATAAAAACCGCATCTGCCTGACTATTGTTATCAATGGCTTTAGATAAGAAGTGCTGAAATTCTAATAATTGTGTGTTGCAGGAATAACCTTCTCGGAATCTGTGCTGGGAATGTGTAAAGAAAGCGTTTGAGTCAAGGAATGCTGATATGTTACCATACAAAATGTGTTCGAGTATTTTGCAACATATCGACGTTAGCGAAATCAGCCTATAGCTTTCTCTTAGTTTTCTATCGCCCGATTCGAAAATTGGTGTCACGCTTGCCGTTTTCCAATCTTGGGGAATGAGGCCTGTTTCAAGGGAAAGCTTATAAATGATCGTTGGATACGGAGCAATGATGCTATGACATTCTTTAAGGACCAATGGGGATATTCCACCAGGTCCAATTGCTTTTGTTTCATCTAAATGCCGTAATAAAGAATCGACGCCACTAACATCAAATTCAATGTCTGGCATCATATCGCCCTGATTGGCGTTGTTCAAAAGCGAAGTCTCCCAAGCAGGTACTAGCGAAAACACACATTGGAAGCACTGGTTAAAGGATTCCACCCTCAGATAGTCTGGCGTCCCGGTTTTGGCGTCAATAGTTAAATATGGTGTGGATATGTCTTCTTTTTGATTTTGTTTTACATATTTTCAAAACAATTTTGGGTTTTCTCTCAAGTCCTTGTTTAATTTAACAAAGAAGGTATATTTCGCAGATTTAATTGTTCTTTTCAATAGATTATTTATCTCTTGCAAGCGTTTCTTATTTGCCAGACTAGTGTCGGCAGAAAACGTTTTATACGTTCGTCTTGCATTCCTTATAAGTTTACGTATTTTTACGTTAAACCAAGGTTTTGTTTTTTCGTTGCCGCAGGTACCTGCATGGGACATGAATTTCGACTATTTGAAAGTATTTTGTCCCAAAATTCTGTGTGTGTTTGACAAATACTGGAAAGTAGGAAAGAAATTTTCAAGTTAGGTATGGAGAAGTCACTACTCGAGATGACCGCCAAATGTCTTCTGTTTCACTTGCTGAACATCAACGGAAGCCTACTACAGCGGCGGACGTTATCAAACTATATCCAGAGCTAATATGCGTCGGGGGCTATCCGAAGGCCACATCAAAGTTTTAAGTACCGTTTCGACTTCGCAAAAGACTGTTGTGAAACGCAAGGCCTGCAATATGTCGAGAGAGAAGAAACGTTGGTTGAAGGAAGAAATACAGAAGATGCTCAACGCTGGTGTAATTCGCCCATCAACCTCTGCCTTAGCTTCTCCGATCACTATTGCACCGAAAGGAGATGGCTCATTTCGTCTTTGTACTGATTATAAGCAGGTTAACAGACAGGCTGACTTATTTCCATTTCCAATGCGACTTATTGACGAAATCATTAATGAAACCGGGGGCTCTAAGATCTTAGAAATCATTAATGAAAGCGGGGGCTCTAAGCTCTTTTCTCGCTTGGACCTGTGAAAAGGCTTCTGGCAAGTGCGACTGTCAGAGGAGACTAAATAGTTTTCCGCCTTTGTGACACCATTCGACATATACGAATATACCAAACTATCTTTTGGCTGGAAGAACTCACCCGCATGGTTTTAAAGTATGATGAACAATGTTTTATATCCATATATCAGAACTTTTGCAATGTTTGCATTGATGACATCATTGTGTATTCTCGGTCTGAGCAGGAGTACATCGAGCACCTGGAGAAGGTCTTTCAAGCCCTCAGCAAGGCGTATCTGAAAATAAATGAAAAGAAGGGTGATTTCTCTCAGCCCAAGGTCCTTTTTCTCGGTAGAGTGTTCGACGGTGCTACTGAAAGTAACAAACAAGACTCTGTAGATCTGATTTCCACATTTAAGAAGCTGCATGACCTTCATTCGCTGAGAGTTTTCTTTGGACTAACAGGGCACTTCAGGGCTTTCATTAAGGATTTTGCAAAGATGACAAAGTGCCTGACCAAGCTGACAAAAAGAAAGTTCCTTTTAGTTGGTCCGATGATTGTGAATTAGTCTATCAAGAACTAGTGCGCCGCATCTCGTCTGACGCAGTACTAACGCTACCTGACTTCAGCCTGCCGTCGGAAATGAACACAGATGCATCACATTATGGTACAGGGGCAGTGCTGTGTCAGAGAGACTGCAGTTCTCCACTAAATCGACAACTTCGAGTCGTAGGGTACTATCCCTATACCTTTAACACTTCTCAGCTCAACTACTCTACGAGTGAGAAAGACGTCCGTGTCGTCCTCATGGCAGTGCGATATTTAAGATCGTACTTAGACGGCAGAAAATTCAAACTATACGGGCCACCAGGTTCTGACCTATCTCCTCAGTCAGTCGGAGCAAAGAGGAAAGCTGGCACGCTGGATAAACGAACTGCAGCAGTATGATTTTGAGGTTATCCACCGAAAAGGCAGCGGGTTGACGGATGCAGATGCATTATCTAGACTGGCGGTTGGAGTTACACATGAAGTGTTTAACATGACGAAACTATGGGAGGGATGCGAAAGTCTACAGTTTCCCAATGGAAGGTTCGTGGTGCCGAGACTCTCGTTTCAAAAGTGCGGCGCATGCAACCATCATGACTCTGGCGGTCATGATGGTTGGCGGTCAGTCTAGCGGTCATGACGGCGGTCATGAACTATAAAGCTTCTACAGAGGTTCACGGGGAATATTATGAAGAGAGATGTAGACAACTAAGTTCAGTCATGTCACTTGTGCCAGGTCAACAAGGCAAAGTACCGGCTACGGCCGGACGAGCTCGTATTACCGCTTCACCCAGACGCACCTTTCGAAGTAGTTCTTGTGGACTTTGCCGAGTTGTCAAACAGTCATTTCCAGTGGCAATCGACCAATGCACAAGAATGATAGCGACACACCCTGGAAAAGAAGATACAAATAGTCTTATTGCGCTTTTTGACCGAGCGATGTTTTAGAAATTGAACGTCATAGTCTGACAATGGACGCGCATTCATGAGCAAGAAGTTTCAACAGTGGGCAGAGAGTCGCAGGGTTGTGCTGCGGCGCTGCTCTCCGTATCGCCCCCAAGCCAATGGATTCGCGCAGGGAGTTATCCATGATATAAAGCAGTTTACTCCAATGTACCCAAATTTCGGAGGAGGATGGAAGTGCCGTCTAGAAGCGTCCGTTGCACACCATAACAGGACCCCAGTGGCGTAGCCAGAAATTTCGTTCGGAGGGGGGGGGGGGGGGGGGGGGGGCTCACATTGCAGCTCGGTCTCCTCCTTAAGAGAAAGCTTTAGCTCGGGTGCTCGTATAATAATACATGTAGAAGGAGAATTCGTTTTTCTCGGCAACCAATGCACCAAATTGGACCAGGTTTGCTGTACTTAAAAGAAAAGCTTAAATTCTAGTGACTGTTGGTTTCGAATTTTTATTTGGGTTGTCAATTATTTATTAAAGATTCACAGAAATCACAAATTTTCAGAAATCTAAACTATCAAGTTTAAAACTAAGTAACTCAGCAATGAAAAATGATATCACAATTCTGTGAGTTGCACCTAATAGTACATCTACAGTGGACAAAATTTTTATGTTAAACGTGAATCTCAAGAAATTTAGCATTGTGTAAATACGGCTTTCGCAGAATCTTTGTACACAACGTAACCAATTCACGTAAGATATGAATTGACAAACCAAATTTGTCCGCTTTGACTGTTATAATAGATGCCGTTTACTGAACAGCGACATGTATGCTTGATGCAGAGCTATTAGTTTGCAAACGTCGTGCTTCTTTCTTCTTTTTTTTTTGAACTTTCGAGTTTTTCAAAATAGTTAAACAATGTTCAGGCCCTAAATCGATATTCCGCTTCCAACAGACACTAGAATTTAACTTTCTCTCTCAAATGCAACAAATTTCATCAAAAGCGATCCGGGGGTTATCACAGAAAATCATTTCTGCGTTTTATATGTACTTGAATAGGCCGCGTCGGAGTTGGGCGCGAGCTTCCTCTTAAAGAATTTGTCTGGGGATGAAATACATGAATAATAACTGCGTTGTCATTGCTAAAGATGCTGCAACCAAATTCTTGAATGCTACGCACTGTCAAAACAAGTAAAATATGTATTTTTTTCATAAGAGAATATACTTGTATGTGCCAAAAATTGTGCCCAAAATAACCGATATCAATGCTTTCGTGTTTTTTTCTCTATTTAATAAGTAAACAAAATATCACACAAACTTTAGAACTATATCAGTTCGAAACACGGTGCAAGAGTATGTTAGGTGAGGAAACGGTGCGGGCGCACCGCTACGCAGAAAGGAGGTCGGAGCATTCTGCTTACACGGCGGTCAACAAAGGGCGCTACTGACTGTTCCCCGGGTCTCCCGCTTTCGCCTTCATGCCATCCGATTGTTTTTGTCTGCTTCGGCTTGTTCCTGCTCTCACGCGCGCGTTTAATCAAATCTAACTCTCGGATCGACTTATTCTATACGGCAGTGCGATGGTGAAGTTCTTCGTGCCACTTTGTAGAAGCGGCTACAAATCGTGTAAGGAGAAGTACTCGCTTTTCAAGCCGCCCCAGGATGACGCGAGGCTCGAAGCGTGGCGGCGAGCAATACCTTGCAAGGACCATGCACCACAAAGAATATATCGTGTTTGCGAAAGGCATTTTGCTCCCCACTTTATCTTGAAGATGTGGTCAGCGGAAGTTGATGGCCACGTGTTAATGTCCAGCAAGAGAAGAGCGGGCCTTACAAAAGACGCCATTCCATCTATCTTTGAAGGGCCGCCGAGCTACCTTTCAAAACGGATCAAGAGCCCTCGCAAGACAGTGAAGCGACTATCTGGTCGCTCAGCTTCTTCTTTAGCCTCTCAACAGAGCAGCAGAGTAGTTGGATCAAGACTGCTCGCCGACACGACTCAACCTGTGGCCTCTTCCGATGAAAGCGACTGCGTTGCGAAGTCCTGCGAGGCCTCGCCATTTGCAACACTCTTCAATGAAGCGCGCAGCATTTGCTTACCTCAGCTATCATGGGCAGCACATCGCACCGACTTTGAAAGGGTGAGAGACATTGTGTCTATTGACGCACAGGTAATACACAGGCAAGGGGACGGTTCTTCAGTAATTTTCAATAGAAAGACCTTGCGTGAGAAGAGTGACCTCACAGGTGAGGTGCATGTCTTTAGCAGGCCAATTGATTGTGTTGCTGTTGGTGTAAGTTCGTTTGCCACGTCGCCATCTGATATCGAAGTCATGCTCAAAACCATTGATAGCCTTAACGTGTTCCGGGGAGGGCAGAGTTTAAAGGACTTCCCGAGTGTGCATCCGGAGTGCGCTTTGGTAGACTCCCAGAAGAGCTGGAGACACAACAAGTGCCTACTACTATTGCCTGGAGGAGCCATGTGTCATCACTGCAGTGGTCTCGCTGACACCTTGACGCTGCACGCCGACCACCAAGCTGCGAAAGCGAAAGAGGAGCGACCATGGAAACGCATCAGGCTTTCCGTGCAGCCTTCCCAGCAGGAAAAGCTCAAAGCTTTGCGCTGGGCAGAATCAGCGTTCCAGCAGTCACGAGCGCGACTTATTAAGCCCAACAAACTGTTGATCAAGCAGATGCAGGACACCAGGACAGAGCTAACGAAATTGCAGGATGAAGACGTCAAAGATAAACTCCAGGCACTGGATATGCCACCAGCGCAGCTGCTTTTGTTAGGGGAATGCATTTCAGCTGCCAAGAGCACAACAAAAAGAAACCGGCGATACACAGATGACTGGATTGTCTTGTCACTCCTTCTACACATACGCAGCCCTGCTACGTACTCTTTTTTGCGAAGCAACGACATTTTGCCTTTGCCATGTGTTATTACTGTAAGGAAGTACATCAGCATGGTGGGCTTGAAATGTGGTTTCGATGAAAAATTCTTCCAAGTCTTGAAGCTTGAAGTCTCTAAGAAAACTCCCTTTCATCGCCGAGGAATGCTGATAATGAATCAAATTCAAGTGAGGAAAGAAATGGTTGTAAACTCAAAAGCGATGACCTACGCTGGTCTCGTCGGTCATGGGGAGAGAGAAAATCAAAGCAGTGAGCTGGCGGGTCATGGTCTTGTTTTTGCTTTTTCTCATTTCGCAGAAAATTATTTACAGCCGGTGGATGTGTTTGCATCGAAAGGGTCCACAAAGGGAACGCTCCTTGCTCGGCTCTCGATTCAGTGTATTGTACATTTAGAGAAAGCCGGCTTGTTTGTCGACGGAGTTATGTGCCACGGCGCTTCCTCGAACCGCGCGATGTGGAAACAGCTCGGCATCAGTGGAATACTCGGATAAGTGGTTAACTGCTTTGAGCACCCAACGGACACTTCAAGAAAGGTATACGCTTTTTCCGACGCACCCCATCTCTTTAAGTGCATTAGGAACCGTCTGCACGACAAGAAAGTTCTCAAAAAAGATGGCCACTTTATTAGATGGTCGTGCTACGACGCTGTGTTTGTTGCCGACAGCAAGAACACTGGTGCGCTTCGAGTCTGCCCCAAGCTTGCTTACAACCATGTAAACCCGTCGAACATGCTGAAGAATTGCTGAAAAGCTGGCCACACAGCTTTTCAGCAATTCTGTTGCTGACGAAATCATGTTTTATGCACGCAGAGGTGCGCCAAGGTTGGCTGATGCGGAACCGACAGCTAAATTTACGCTTTTTTTAACGACCTGTTCGACGCTCTAAACCGCCGGTACCCAGCAGAGGGCATTCGACCAGGAAGCAGAGATTTCACTACTCTCCAAACTGCATCTGAATGGCTCGACACATGGGAACAGCAGGTTGTAACAGGTGACATTTCAAAAGACCTCTTTTTGACCCAGTCGACTGCCGAAGGTTTGCGCGTTACGCTGAAATCTCTCCAACAACTTTCTACGTACCTTCTAAAAGACCGCGGGTTCAAGTACGTGTTATCGGCCAAAATGAACCAGGACCCCTTAGAATGCTTTTTCGGAATAATCAGACAGGCGGGAGGTCAAAATGAACATCCGACCTTTCCCACATTCCTGCAGTTGTACCACATGCTAAGCATGTATTCTTTGTTAAAACCTCCGCAGTTTGGAAACTGTGCAGCGCCTGATAAGTCAGGCTTCCGTTGTTACTCTGGCGGATTTAAGGGAGATATAGAGTTCAGGTATGGCGCAGCCAAATAAACTGCAAGAATTGAAGCAGAAGCTTGATGGGCTGATCGAAGAAGGCAGCTGGGAATGTGATGACATATTTGAGCTAAACTACTGCGACGCAGACGTTGTAGACTGCATTGTATACTACGTCACTGGCTTTGTCTCACGAAAACTCTCAAATGAGGCCTCCTGTACGATTTGCAAGGAGGCGCTTGAGGGAACAAAAGGGATCGCAAACGTGCCTGAAGCCGACCTGGTGAATTCAAAAACGAGAGGCAGGCTGACGCACCCGAATGTGCATCTTTTTGATCTCTTCAAATACTGTGAGCAGAAGTTTGAAAAATATGAAAGTGACAGGCATGCGTTCGATAGGACAGTTGATGCCGTTCTGGAAAAGTTCCAGTTTACATTTCCATGCAGTCTTCGCAAAGAAGACATGCTTGCGAAACTGATCCACTACTACGTGTGCTTGCGTATGCGTCAATACTGCAGGCCGTTGAAAAGCCAGAAAGAGAAAAAGTGCCAGGACTTGCGAAAATTGTCAAAAGTTGTGTGAGCCCGTGGTTCGAAGCGACTGCATGAGCCCTGAAATTTACTTTGCCGTGCCATATTTTCCCTCACTTTATTCTTCCACATTAAACAGTTGTTTCCGGACTTGTGCTTCTGCTAGAATTGTTCAATAAATTTCTAAGAGGTTTGACTTTCATGCAGTGAAGCGTCTTCATCATCTTTGCGGGGCGAGTATGGATATAATTCATGTTATCGTAATATCACACTAACATCCGAGGCGGTGCGCCAGTGTAGCTTTTCGGCATTGGTATGGGTCTTTTCCTTGCACAGGGTAATGTTCGGCAATATTTAATAGCTGGCAGAGGTAGTACGAAGCCTGCAATGCGAAATAAAAGACAGTGTTTTATTAAACGCATATGCATGCCATCAACGCCACGTCGCGCTAGGCCCTCGTATACTGATTTCGACGCTTTGTTTAAAAGATGTGAAATGTTTTTGTGTAAATAAAGGACACGCTACATCCCCAAAGTAGAATACCAGAAGAGGAAATCTTAAGGCCAGTTAACCACGCAGTTCAAGGAAATACAGGCTCAACGCAACGTATACAGGCCCAACGCAGTGGGCAGAACAGCAGCGACGCCGGAATGTTGATAAAACGCTGCCTGTTTTTCACGCAGTTCTTGGGATGCTTCCATGGATTCTTCTGCGACTTCCATGGCTTCCCACGTGCTTCGCTTCTGGCTGATGTCATCGTCGCTCTACCAATCACCGCTAAGCTGCGGTCAGCGACGTCTACACCGGATGATATAAAGGTCTTCGCAACGGTACCTTCCTTCAGTGGGCAGAACAACAGCGACGCCGGAATGTTGCTAAAACGCAGCCTGTTTTTCACGCAGGTATGTTATATTCAAGGTGTCTATAGCTACCGTTCTGACGACCGCTTTTTGCTGCTGCTGTTCTGCCCAAACCGGGTTGTTACTTTCTGCTTGCGCATTTTGCACTGTTACGATAGCCTTCTCTTGAGTGGGGACGTTGAACTTAACCCTGGACCTAGAGGGGTGCCTTCGGCAAGTACATCAAAGTCAAGCGAGGCTAATAGCACTACTACAAGTAGCAGTCAGTGCTCCACTAGTCCCCCTCCAGAGACGCTAATCTTCTCGCGCAATTGTTGGCTCGTCAGAAACAAATTGCACGTGACATTACCGATATCAAGGAATCTTTTCATTCTCTCTTCGAAGCCCTTGAAACACGTGTATCTTGGCTCGAATCTTCTACAGCAGCTGTTGACAGTAGTGCAACGCATGACAAGCTTAACTTCAAAATTGTCTCACTTAGGGAATCTATCACTAAACTCACTTCAAAATCCGATGAGTTAAAACCGTTCACACCGGAACAATATTCTTTCACATGGTTTACCGGAAACACGTGATGAAAATACTGCTTTACTGTAAGCTGTAGCACAGGTGCTAACAAAATAACTTCAGATAAAATGTCCAGATATTGAGCGCTGCCACCGTGTGGGCAGATCAAAAGAAGGGCGATCAAGTCCCATCATAATGAATATTTTGGACTTTAGGGAAAAATTTCAAGTTATGAAAAATGTTACGAAACTGAAAGGGTCTGGGTTGTACATCACTGAAGACTTATCACCGAATGCGCGAGCCTTACGAAAGAAATTATGGGACGCAACTGCAAGTTTTCGTGATAATGGATCCAGAGTGAAACTACGCTACGATCATGCCTACATTGATGACACGCGCTACATATGGGACACTAGTACAGGCAGTTTAAAGCGCGATTCTGGTCATGCTCCTAACACACTTATTGTTTCTAAAGCCGGAGCAACTTCTCGTTGACCTCCGTCAACTACTGGTAAGCTAAGTATTCTGTGTTTCTATGCTAGAAGTATCGTTAACAAGTTCGTGCCTTTATTGACTCTTGTTACGTCATATTCTCCCCACGTAGTGGCCATAACAGAGATCTGGCTGCATGATGGCGTGTTTGACTCTGAATATTGCCCACCCGGCTATGTAGCAATACGGAATGGCCGATTAAGTGGTAAAGGTGGTGGTGTTGCGCTGCTCATTCGCTCAGACCTAAAATTTTCTGTGCTCCCTAACAGACCTGAGGTAGAAGTTGCTTGGTGTAAGCTATTTTTAAACAAACTTTCCATAATTCTTGGTGTATGCTATCGCGCTCCAGGTTCCTCATTAGAACATTTACGGAGGCTTAGCATATTCGTGCACGAACATGACTTCGGCACCTCGAACCTTATGTTCATGGGAGATTTTAATGCACCGGGCATTGACTGGCGAACCCTGAGTTGCACAGGTCGTGACCTTTCGATTTCTCAGGAACTTCTTTCTCTTTCATTATCCCTTGGTCTTACTCAAGTCGTACAAGCTCCAACCCGCCATAATTCTCTCTTGGACTTAGTTTTTCTCAGTTCTCAGCTCGTTCAAACTGGTTTTCAGTGCGATGTGATCAGTGGAATTTCCGACCACAAAGCCGTACACGTGTGCCTTCCCTATTCATTTATTAAGCTTCAGTCTAATATTACAGTTTTTCGACTTCACTCATGCTGATGATACATCAATAACAGACACTTTAGCTTCTAACTTTGATTCCTTCCAAGCACTTGGTCTACGTGATAACGTCCACACATAAGTTGATGCATTTGAGCGCATCGCCAAACTATGCATTGACAATTTTGTTCCCCTCAAGACTAAAAAGAGAAATCCTAAAATTCCATGGATGAATCGCAGCGTACTGCATATATCACGTCGTGTTCGTCGTCTGCGCAGACTGAACAAGACATGTAATCCTGACAGTATAATTCGTTTTAACACCGCTAAGGAGGAGCTACGTATCAAAATGAAAACAGCTAAAAACTTTTATTTTGAAGTTGAACTACCAGAATTATTACACTCTAACCCGCACAAATTCTGGACTTCCATCACACCAACTAAAACTGCTGCAGTTTCCTTTATATTAGAAGGCACGGCTATTTCAGACCCCTCCGATATAGCTAATGCTTTTAATGTCTATTTCCAATCAGTGCTCACGCATGACAACTCACTCCTACCGTTCACAAATACTAATCCTGAGCTTTCTATAGGTGATGTGGTAATCAGTGAGAACGGCATGCTAAACTTGATTGTCAGTTTAGACACAAAGAAGTGCACTGGTCCTGACAACATTCCAACCAGCTTTCTAGTAAGATACTCTCTCTGGTGTTCCCGTTATTTGGCGGTTATCTTTCACAAATCCTTGAATTCAGGCATCGTCCCCCATTCTTGGAAGGTAGCCAAGGTCCTGCCTCTGCATAAATCTGGTGAAAAGCAATTCTTTTCTAACTATAGACCTATATCGCTTACCTCCGATTCCGGTAAGCTACTAGAACACATCATACACAAGCATATAACAGAATACCTTGAATCGAATAAAATTCTCTCTAACTTACAACATAGATTTTGTCGTGGTTTCAGCACTACACAACTTGTTGAATTCTCACATGACATTACTAGAAATCTTGATATTGGCAATCAAATTGATGCGTTATTTGTAGACTTTTCCAAAGCTTTTGACACGGTTATACACAAGAAGCTACTAAATAAACGAAACCTAATTTTAAATAATCCTCGACTGATCGACTGGATAGCTAGCTTTCTTAACTCTCGCTCTCAATTCGTTTCATTTAATTCCACTCCGTCCTCCACTGTAAATGTAACATCAGGTGTTCCACAAGGCTCTGTTCTGGGACCTTTGTTATTTTTAATCTTTATAAATGACCTTCCGAACAATATTAAGCCAGAAATCCGTCTTTATGCCGTTGACTGTGTCCTATACCAGGTAATTTCTTCTCCGAATGATCACGCCTTACATAAAGATTCCTTCAACAGATTTTGCACCTGGTGTACGGACTGGCAGATGCGCATCAACTTTCAAAAACCGTAGTAGTGTCATTCACGAACAGCCATTTTCTATCACAGCATGTGTACGCTTTCAATAACAGAATAGTTCCATGGGCACGGGCGTACAAATACCTTGGAGTTATTTTCACGCACAACATGCATTGGTCCCAGCATATTGATCACATCACATCTACAGCACTCAGAAAATTAGGTTACTTGAGACGAACATTATCAAAATCGCCAAAAGACACCTGATTACTAATGTATAAAACACTCATTCGTCCTGTATTAGAGTACGCTTCATGCGTTTGCAACCCGTATAAAGTGTGCGACATCAAGTCGAATCGGTATAAAGGAAGGCTGTTCGCTTCATTTGTCATCGCTATGATCATAATTTTTCACCCTCATCTGCAATGAATTCCTTGAATTTATCTCTTCTATGCACAAGGCGACATATAGATTCCATGAAGCTGTTACATTCGATTATTCACTCATGTTGTCAACTATCTGCTGAAGATTGCATCAGATATGCCAGTGCTCTTCCAACCAGACATTGCCACTCCCTCAACCTAAAGCCTTTCTTTGCACGTACTAACATGTTCCAACACAGTTATTTCCCGAGAGTTGTCGAGTGCTGGAATGAATTACCCGGTTCTGTTCCCCGGTTTACCCGGTTTCCCATTGACACTACGTGATTTTGTAGAAGCACTAGTGCGATAAGATTGCTTCCCCTTGTTTTGTTTTTTTCTATTATCTATTACGTTCAACTGCCTTTGTTTCTGTTTCTTATGTTTACTGTACTCCACTCCTGCAATAGCCCTGAATAGCGCTGCAGTATTTGAAAATAAATAAATAAAATTGAACTCGCGCCGGTGTGGCGCGATCGCTCACGGAGCGGGGAGAAATTGGTCGCGCCATCTGTTGGCTGCCTCCAAAAGTAGAATGTTATGACAGGGCGCTGGGCGCGGGCGTTCTCTCTCCTAAACTACTCTTACACCGTGGTTCGAAACCAGCAAGGCAGTGCATGCCGCTGATATGAAAAATGTAAGGGCCATGAAATTAACAACCTGACGACAAATATTGTAATGAAACTTTGTCATTAAAGAACCTTGTTTAGATTCTTGTACATATGCAACGGCCAGTGAAAAATTTCAATGACGCTGTCATTTGTTCCAATCTATTACGCAGGAGCAGCTGTCACCAGTCGTGTATCGCGAGTAGTTGCACCGAAATTATAGCTGCAACAGAGAGCACGTATAAAAAGCAGGAGTTCTGCAAAATAAACGAGGGGGAGTCAAATGAAAATCAGCCAATGCGAATATATGACAAACGGGGTACCTTATTTAAAAGTAGGCTCCATGATCATTTAGACATTTGTCCCGTTGTCTAACGAGTCGCGTGATTCCTGTCTCATTAAATTGCTTGGGTTGCTGCTTCAAAAAGTCTGCAAGTGACTCTTTCACGTCATCGTCCGACACGAATCTGGTTCGCTAGAGCTGTTTTTCAAATGCTCCAAAAAGTGGAAGTCGCAAGGCGACAGATTTGGGCTGTATGGCGGATGTTGCAGTGTTTCCCACTTGAACATTGATAGTTCTGTATTAACCCCATCAGCGACGTGGGGACGAAATTGTCGTGGAACAAGAGAACACCATTCGGCAATTTTCCACGTAGTTTGTTCTTGATTGTGGCACGCAGCTGATCTGGCGTTTTACAATAACGAAACAAATTGATAGTCTCTCAAGATTTAGCAAATTCTATCAGTAATTGCCCTTGACCATCGAACAACAAAGTCAACAACACCTTTCCGGCGGAAATGACGGCCTTTCCTTTGTTGGGGGTGGTGGATGCGAATGTTTCCATTCTAAGCTTTGCTGTCGTGTTTCAGGCTCGTAGAAGTGGCACCATGGTTCGTCCCCGATCACAAATGGACAGAAGTTGTCACCCTTATTGTGATACCGGATCACATGAGTCAAGGCAGCGCTGAACTTCTCCGTCTTCTGGCGGTAGTTTAATATCTTCGGCAACCATTGCGCACACAAGAGCGGATAACCGAGATGTTCATGAATTATGGCGTGAACCGAACCGTCACTGATGTTCACACGCTCTGCCAGTTCATCGATGCTTATCCTCCGTTCTTGTTTCATCAGCTCATCAACCTTTGCAGTTTTGTTAGGGTTGATTGCCCGATGGCTTTGGCCCGGCCTTGGATCGTCTTTGCAACTTTCCCGTCCTTCTTTGAACCGTTTGCTCGAACGCTTCACAGTGGCCAATGAAATGCGATGTTCAACGTACACGGCAGCCATAGCGACTAATTTCTTTTTGGCAAATACCTTCAGCTGCTGCACCACGCTGCTTAACTTCTAAAGCGTTCATTATGTCGCGCAACCATGTTCAACCCAGTATATGAGAGCATTAAACAACCTCGATACTCACACCTGCCTGTCATTTTTGTAATAGAGAGATGCCTCTGGTGTCACGTGCCTGCATCAGATAATGGACCGAACAATTATTGCGCGGGGTGGGTTGGCTCACTTTCATGTTGCTCGCCTTCGTACACTATAAATGCGAAGATACAATGGAATATACAAATCCGAAGATACAGCTTGATAAAAGGCAAAAACGTGTCACTGTAAACAAAGTTCACTGCACGTATACACGAAACCCCGCAACAAGGTATTTAAATATACGTATAAGTCTCCAATAAATCTACGTATCTACAAAAAGTCACTGTATACGGTACGTCAAACAAGGCAAATAAACATGTTGCGCAATCAGAGATTCACATAATCGTAGATCCCACCCCCATTCCATCCACTCCCCCCAATGTATCGCGCGCGACGGAAGGCGGCGCGCTTTCTCCCCGCTTTTCTCCTTTGCGCACACAAGAATGAGCCACCACCATCGTCTTCTCACCCATCCCAGACCCCCATCCCCCTCCCTACGCTCTCAGTCGCACATACAGCATGCGGCGCGCGGTCACGAAGTTGTCGCCCTTGGACTTTATACGAAACATGAGGGCGACGGCAGGAATGCGCCTGGAGTGTCCATATAATTGCTATCGCTATACTATATTATATAAGACTATCCGGCAATTGAAGCGTCCCGTGGCCCATTACTGTCCGCGAAAGAAGTAACAAAATCGGACTTTCACCATACGACAATTTGCTGCGCCACAACGCTTTCTTTTTTTTTCTTTTGTGGGGCCGGGGCACCGACATGAAAAAGCGCAAAGTATGTTGGCCATAATCGAATGCCTACTTTGGGCACCTAATGTAGCTACCGAAAGAATATGGAAGAAAACGTGAGACGCTTGTCCCACCGAGAGCCATACGCATACTGCTCGGTATCCTACAGTGGCGAGACAAGACTCTCCGGAGAGGTTGCGCTCAAGCGAACGCGGTGCGACTCGTCGAGTCCCCACAGTGATGGCGGCGAGCGACGATAGTTTCTTTTTCTCGTCCGCTAGCCAGAAAGGGCCCAAAGCTCTGCCAAGCGAAAATCCACTCGGCCAGAGAAAAGCGAACGCGCACCGAAGTGCGCCGCGCGGTGGTCGGGGCAACACGAGAAAAATGCATGCGCTCTAGCTGGCTCTGGCAGCCTGTGAGTAGCGAGTACAAAAAAATTGAAGAGACTCAATGTGTCCTCGCGAATAGAAGTCAAAGTAGAAAAAATAAATAAGAACGTAGTTAATTTGGCTGCCTTTAGTGTCTAGACATGGAAGCTTTGGCGCAGGTGAAAAGAAAATGTTGGTATTTTTTATGTGACATGACGGCGCGAATGAACCACCACAACGCTTCGTCTCATGGGACCTCGCTGCGGACATTGTCAGCTTGTCTGATAGTGTGTTGATTTGGCTTGTCTCGTTGTACGCTCCGATGCAAGACGTTGGAAAATTCAATGCACCTTTGGCGTCAAATATTTATCGGAACATTAAACCCACAAAGTTCCGCAATTGAAAATCTAAAGCACACGTTTAGAAATGTCAATGCACCTTTCGCATCAAAAGGTTATGAGAACTTTCTATCCATAAATTTCGGAATTGATATCCATGCACTGCGTAGATTCCGCGGCCTCCGCAAGATGCCGTGGCAAGCCCGTTCGCCATCAAAACACCCTTGAAACCCATGCTTAAAACAATGTGCTCGGATGGGGCTGCTTACGTTATGACTCCCGGTGCATGGGCGCTGCCGCGAAATCCAGCCCGAGTTCGCAACGTTCGCGATGAAATGTCTTTTCGAGCGTGAAAAAGACATTCTAGAGAAAATTCAGAATGATTTCCGGCACCGGGGACTGCTTGGGTGGGCGGGGCATGGACAGCATGAAAAAATTTCGGGGGGGGGCTGAAGCCTCATAAGCCCCCCCCCCCCCCCCCGGGCTACGCCCCTGCAGGACACATACCACAAGCCTTGGATGTAGCCCCCATTTCACCGCGTATTGTGAAGTGCCGAAACTATACGCCGACCAGGAGTTTGGAATTTCTGACAAACTTCAGCTACACTCTAAAAACTAGTGAGGGTATCGCAGGAGTGAAATGGCCGATATACTCTTCAAAGCGTTGTTTTACTCTCGCAAAATGTCGAGTGGAGTGAAATGTATTGTTCACTCCGCCAGCTAGGAGAGAGTGAAATGTGCTTTTGACTCCGCCCTTCTGAAAGAGAGTAGAATTCCCGTTCTACTCTTGCGGCAATGGAGAAGAAAACGTAGCGTAATGGCGTGTTTTCCGCGAGCGAAAAACGGTACGCGCGGCGAACGCCCGCGTTTCCGCCGATGCGCGAGCACCCGCACGAAAAAAGGGAGCGGCGCTTTCGCGTCGCGTTTTCCGGGTGGCCATATAACATATTTCCCAACGAAATGAATTGTCTCTGTTACCGCATATACAATACGCCCTTAAACTTACAGAACACTGCAATGAAGATAATCTTAGTGTAATTAGACAGCGACATCTTTTTCCGAAGTGTATTTACCAAGCTTCATTTCAAGCAACAAGATTTTGTGCGAAACTGCGACTATGTACCTTCCGCGTGCTGAGAGGCCGCTGCTTGTTTACAACTTCACAGGACCCGACGCTTCTTCACTTCAGTTATTAAGGCCTCGTTGAAGGTTGCTTTGTCCATTTTGCGTGAACACAATGCGCGAACGAAATCACGGTAGCACGTGTTTTCTTTGACGCACGCGCCAGTTCTACCGAGAAATAAAATGCGCCAGAGAGGTTCCGTCGAGATGCGCATTTTGGTTTTGCCACCTGGTGGCAAAACCAAAAAAAAACTAAATGCCACGTGACCAGATTCCACGTGACTTACCTGAACTCTGATTGGCGGACGCGCCGCGCGGCGCGTCCGCCAATCAGCGTTTAGGTAAAGGTACGCCCACACTAGCGACAAAAACGCGCGCGACACGCCGCACGCTGTAAGCGCCCGCGCGTCAGACGCGTGCGGGCAAGTCCACAGTCGCGTTTTGCGGCACGCGGCAACGGCCCGTGGAGTCCCGCGTTGTCTCGTTCCATTCGATACTTCTCGTGACAACGCGCTCTCCGTTCTGCTCATTTCGTGTTCCATCGGAAGTGTCTGCGTTTTTTTGTGCCACTGCCGGCCACGGTCAGGCATGTCGGCTACTGGTGGCTGTGGACACTATAATACTTATTTGTTCTTTACTTGTGCGACGCCGACGTGCCAGAAAGCGAACGAGAAAGTTTTGGGTGCGGTACAGGGACACTGAGGGCCAGGCACACACTCTGCTTCCCCGCCTTCACCAATTACTCACCTGTCATGCCAAACTGCTGTCCAATAATGTGCCAGCGGTTGGCGCGCAGCTCCTTGTCCGACGTTCGATTTATCATAGAGGGACGCATATCCGTGAACGGTTTCCAAAAACGCCTCCATTGCGAGGCGACTTCTTCGTCGACATCTCGGTGACGGGGTGGTAAGGCTTAACAAAAACATCCCCCTTGACTGGAAATGGCCTCTGAGATTTTACGGCGCGCGTGTCACTGTTCAGTCTCAGAGCCCATAGATTATGATTCTTTGCTTATGCGACAGGTGGCGCCACAACAGCGCGGCTCGTAAACCTTGAGCGACATCTGCCGCGCGCGCCACCTAGGAAGTTCCTGTAGCAGACGGCGCCCACGCTAAAGCGCGGCATTCGTGAGATGAAAAAATATCTGCATACGCGCGGAAATAAAACCTACTGGAGCCTGACTGTGGCGAAAAACGACAGAAGGACCCGAAATTCTAAATTTAGTCCTTTAATTTCAAATGAGTGCTCCAAGAAAATAGATCAAGGGAGCGTAATGAGGGCTTGATCGCCTCGATTCCGCATGTTTACATTTCGTTCGTTTGCGCTCAATCACCGCGCGAGCCTTGGTGATTGCTTGCGCTTAATCCCGTATGCTCTGTGAAATCTTTTCCATATAAGTGTGCTGCGTACACATAGCGGTTGCATTGAACGAAGAAGTCGTGTAGATGTGAAGGCTGACAGTCGCTTGGACCGAAAAACTTTCGACATAACGTCGCTCAAACCTGCGATTCTCAAAGCGCGCGACCCTCACGGCAACTAAACAACATCCTGTGTGTGTGTGGAAACGAGTGCGCCAACAATCTTCTTGCCGCTGAGTGTGTCTCGTGTAGCGATTACACGACGACTGCTGTGTCTTGTGGTTCAATGCTACGAGCCAGTACAACTGTCGTGACATGATGAAGAGGCGGTATGGATCGTGTCAGCGTGTCTCCTCGATCGTGTTCGGGCTGCCAGCGCGATCTGATCTCGCGGCACACCAATATCAAGCGTAGTGTGTGCGCGTGTGTGAATGCGGTTGACTGTTCTCGTGAACCGTGCGACGTCGCCGCGTAAACTCGAATCATGACGCGCATTGTTGTGTTTACCCCCTTTCGCCTCCGTGCACCGCTAAAGCCCCGTGAGAATTAGAGGGCCTTTATACGAAACGCACGCGGATTGGCCCAGCTATTACTGCACTGTGTTTTGCTGGCAATCCGTGTATCGCTTGTGGCGTTTTTTCTTATGTTCATTTGCAGTTGTATGTTTTTCATCAGTAAAATGACATTGCCGATTACTGAAACATCTTCGAGTGTAAGGGAAACTTGGAAGGAACGAGCTCGCAGCTGTATGTAACGTACTTTGATATTGTAATGTACAGTTCAAAGAAACGTGGAGCCAGCGCTCTACTTTTTCACTCAGTTTCCCCACCGCGCGCCCGCACAACATCGCGGAACAGCACAGCACTGGAGAAAGCTGATCCGTCCAGCGAGCAGCAACGAAGGCCATCCAAGCAATACCGTGTGTCAGCCATCTCGCATCGCCGCGAAAACAGGACAGTCGTTCGTCATTCGTTGGATATAACAACAAATCCTCTACGGTAAGTGAAATCTAACTTAGTTGCACATTCTGCGTATATTGCGTGCTATCGCCAGGAAGTCGTCGCGGCGCTTAGCCGACGCGATTGGCAACGGACTAGGCAGGCAAGCCCGGCAGAGTTGTGACTGGTGTGGTTCAAGTTTGTTGCCAGCTTTGCGGGTCAATGTTGCCAGACTGCCTGCCAAATTTGACGGGCAAAAACACCGTCAAATGCAGCGAATGCAACGACGCCGTTTCCGAAGCGCACAGAGTTACCAGATCGCACGCGCGCAGGCTCCCCGCTCCCGACAGTACCGGAAAGTTGCTGCATAACCCGCGCGCTTTCGAATCGATTGCTTGTTGTGGGCCCTGTTCTCCGAGGGCACGAAGCGCTTTCTTTCGCTGCACACGCTGTGGCTGGTCTGCGCGGGACGAGGCTTTCGCTGGATCTGAAACTGAGACACGTCGCATAACAATCGGGACGCTTTATATCGATGCGCGCTGTCGTTACAACGTTAGAAAAGGGTTGCATCGCCTTGATTTGCACAGACAATCTCCTGGGGCTTATGCCGGTCGCAATAAAGACTTTTCTGAAATTGAGACGCAAAGTTAATCATATTACTCCTGTTTCCTAACTACATTGAACTCCTGAAATGTTTTATCCCGGCCACTGCTCCTCATCCACCATGCTTTTTCTGCTTAAAAGTTCTCAAAGCAATTATCTTGCTCTCCTCTCCCTATTATTCAGGCAGAAAAACAGACCCATATGGCCATCACAAGCTAATTTTCACTTACACATGCCCTGACGTTCAAAACGTTGCAGTTGAGCTAGAAGCTAGAATCAAGCTACAAGCTAGAGGAAAGCTAGAATCAGCACTAGTGAAATGTGAAGGTTGTTGACAAAGGCGCCCACACTGTGTGAGGCCACAGTTTATGCGAAGATAAATGTTTTGAGAAAAATTCTATAAATTTTGCAGTTGATATTGTTGTTTTATTAATGCCGCTCTTGCTTTAGCTATCCTTTTCTTTTTTAGTCACCATATGTGTTAAATGTCACAGCATTTGATATTATAGCATTGACAATATATAGGGGGGGGGGGTCCTCATCTGGATAGTTTATTTCTAATGCATACACTTTGCATGGCTTGTTCACGTTGCCAGCACCTGCTGTATTACTTTGCAATTAAAACCTTCACAATTTTTTTTCACACGAAAATAAAACAAGCAGTCTAAAAATGTTCCTTTGTATCATGCAATATAGCGCTCCTCTCACCTAAAGCTGTATGTTCTCGAGACACAAGTAAACAGCTACATGTTAGCTGCAAAACCTCTTAAATTTGCTGCAATATCGAATATATTGAGACAAAAAAGATATCTTGATGATCATATTGCTGCGGATGCTGACTAGCACATGAGTAGTGCTTCTTTTATTACAAACATTTAATCACCTTGCAGAGAGTGTGTACCACTTAGATCACAATTATTTTATTGAGATATTTTTGTATCATTTGCATGTGGCAGAAGCAGGAAATAGTAAGCGGACTCTGCCTTAAAGCAAACATATGCATGAGAGAGCGCTTAAAGCATTACTTGTTCAAACCGAGGCATTGGTGTCTAGACTTCACGACGAAGAGAGTAAAATGTGAGGTCACTTACCCTGTATTCTGAAACCATCTATGACTGGAAGCTTCATTCCACTGAGCTGAGCACAGGGCCACCCCTCGACTGAAGACAACACTGTGTTTCACAGTAATTGACATGAAGTTTGATTAAAGCTAAGCAACTGCTTCTGTCAAGGAACGAGCCTGCTGTGCACTTGAGTCCAGGTGGAGTGTTGAGTGGAGAATACGGGAGTTAGTCATCTTTACCTATCCTCGAGTCTCTTAAGAGATTTCCTACAACATTTAAGCTCAGCCTTTCTGTTTTCTTACAGCATGGTTATAACACGTGGTACAAAACATTCAATTGTACAGTTTCTATAATTCTTTGGGAAAACATCCATCACCTCCCTAAACAGGAATAGGCTCAATAGGTTCACCGGTATCATCAATAGTGTTTCCATCCAAGACCTATTGCTATTACAAGGCATTACAGACATTCAGTGATGTAGCCAGAAATTTATTTCAGGGAAGGATTCTCCACTGGCGACTACCACTCCTCCTTCCCCATCACCTCTCTCTCTCGCACTATATAAATGTGTGGAGAGTTTTACATCATGCCAAGACAAACTCCTAACACTCCCCAGACAGGAATGCTTTAGCTACGAGGATGCACGTTTTTACCTTGCCAAAACAACTTTGCTTAACTTCTGACAAAAGTTTTTCATTGCTAAGGCATGCACCCACTACGCTTAAAGGGACACTAAAGCGAAACAATAAATCAGTTTAGGCTAATGAAGCATTGTTTGAGAACCCTGCAGGCAGTCATTTCAAAAAATAGTTCGATTATTAGATGAAAAAAATTAAGGTCGAATTATCAGTGTTTGAATTTCGCGCCGAAACCCCAGCGCCGGTACGTCAGCGTGACGTCAGGGATTCCAAAGTATGTTTTCGCATTTGCGCCGCGTTGGCTGAATAAAGGTCAGCGAAACTTGCCATGTAATATTTCGTTCCTTTAGAACACGATGTAGTCAACCTGTACCGCTATATATAATTAGTAGGCCCTAGATGGTGCCATCAAAATCCAAGGCGTCACAGCCCCCAGGTGCGGGAACTTAAGTAGGCGTCGCCACCCGTATTTCGTTCTTGCGCTTTTTCTGGCTCACCAAACGTCTTATCGATGTAAGAGTGGTGTCGTTGGTGTTGTAGAACGGTAATTTACTGATGCAGAAGAAATCATTTTTCCCTTTAGTGTCCCTTTAATATTATGCTTTCATCCTTGTGCTGTTTTTAAAAATGATTATATTAAAAATAACATTTTGTTTACAAATTCATGTATTTATATAATGTATATTATCACCTAGTTGGTACATTACTTAGGAAAGCGAACTGTGCTAAAAACATGACAGTGCTCTGTCTTGTGTCTTCTTGTTTGCAGCCCAGACTTGTTGCAGCCCAAGTAACAGTGGAGGTCAGCGTTATTTTCTTACCAGATTTGCTAGTGAGTGGTTCAGTCATGGCTATGTATGGAAGAGAGCAGGCACTATTTTGCAAGTCGCTTATTACTTAATTGCAGGCATTATTGGCATGCTGCCCTGACACCTGGCTATTCTAAAGACTGCAGAGCAGCAAGCACAACACATGCTATGGCAGGGTAGGTGAACCTCAGCTAAGGCAACTGGCCACGGCCAACTGGTGTTGAGCGATTGAGCAGTGGTGAGACAATCCCCCTATGTTCCATAATTTTTCACTTAACTTCATCCTTGACGCCCTTAATGTGCATCACCACCCTAGCCCCCTTACCGTATCCACCTCCCCACTCCCTGGAGCTCACTGAAACTCTTTTCAGCCAATCACTGTCGCACTTTTCAACATTCACGGGGTTGTTGAACGGCACAGCATTCTCTAACATTCCTATATTTATGTTTCTGTGTGGATGTCGAAGCCATTCACCTAGCTTTCCTGGTCCAGCACCCCGTCCTTGATATAAATTGCCGCGCACAAATCAACATTCTGTAGGCCTTTCTTTCTTGTCCCGTTTCCTTTCCATTTTTTCATTCTTAGCAGTGTGTACAAACTAGCCTGAGAGCAAGCTCTTCTGAAGTTTATTAACATAATGAAAGTCAGAGTCAACGGAAAGTAAAAGAAGAAAAAAAAAGGTGGGAGGGAGTGTTTTTTATGAGTTTTCTAAACAAGCAAGTTGCAACATTCTTGGAATGCTTTCCTCCTGCACAGTGTGGTCGATGATTCGGGGAAGTACCAGAAATTAGAAGCTCTTCGACGACACGAAGGCCTGATCTAAGTTTTAAGCATGTGCTTGTCGCATTTATGTCTGTGTGGAATTTCAACGCTCATCCCCCTTCAGTAGTCATGCTTAACAGAATCTGGAATGAGGCAGAGAGGCACCACGGGTGGGGCCACAATGTTCTGCCTGCTACAGGCACTGGGCAACCTCTTTCTCCTACTTTTCTCTGCAAAAGCGCTGCACTCCTTGTGTAGAAGCGTACGGTGAGGGGCTAGTTGGTATGACATTATGAGAACAAAGAAAAACTGCGCAAAAAAGAACAAGACAAGGAAAGAACCCCACGACACGGGGTTCAACGCCTCTTTCCCACCAACAACAGAACCCATGCGCACCAGCCACAAAGACCAATGCCGCTATCATGTGTTCAAGCCTAGAAACGCCAACTCCTTGCGGTACAAATGTGTGGAAGCTTCGCTAACACATTTATCAGGCCCTAATCTCGCCATTTCTGAAGCTTCGATTACTTCACGCTCTTTCTTATCCCTTGCGCGTCCGACAATCTTAGTCCTGCCGAAAAGTGGGGTACAAGCATTGCCGTCATACCTGCAGGTCTTGCAATGCTTAGGAATATGCTGTCCTCTAGAATCATCTAGGGAATTGGCATGTTCTAACAATCTAATATTAATGCAGTGGCCTGTTTATCCAACGTACACGTTGCCACAACTCAGCGGAATCTCATAGATGACAGTCGCTCTACAAGGCACAAACTTGTTCCTGTGGTTAGTGCAGCACTCGATTTTCTTTTTCCTATCAGGTCTAACTAAATTGCACAGACTGGACAGCTTACAAGGCGCCGAAAAGAGAACCTGTATGCCGAATTTACCCGCGACCCTCTTCAGGCCGTGCGAGACCCTGTGGACATAGGGCATAACTTCATACTTCCTCCTCTCCTGTGGGTCCGCCCCACGAGGCTTTGAACTTAATCGGAAGGACTTCAACAGGGACTCGGCAACAGCCCGAAGAAGGGCCAACGGAAAACCGGCCGACCGAAGGCGATCAGCTTGGGCCCATTTGGCACAATGAGCGTGGTCCTAGACATAGCAGTCCTAAACATTAGATTCAGGGGAGAGTGGTTCTACAGCTGAATTTTGTTTTCATCACATCTGTGTTCGCGCCTCAAATATTCTCGCAAGCAGCAAGGTCGGGCTGCGCAGGTGCACAACCAGTGATTGGCACAAAGCAAAGGCTGGTCATTCTTCAAAGAACAATAAAGTTATGATTGTTTCAACAAAGAAAAATGGGAAGTTGCTTGAGACATGTAGTGTTTTGCATGCTTGTCGATTTTGCCTTCAACAAAGTAGTTCCCTGCTCCCGTAATCACTATGTGCCTGTCATAGACATGCATACCTGGCAGGAGCAGCGATGTGGATGAACTTGTGTGTTCACTTCAAAAGTGCCTTGACACTGGCCGTGAATGAAACTAAGGCCCCCAGAAATTACTGGAATCTTACTATATAAAATACTGAATAGCCTGTAGGGTTACATCTTTCTTAATTGCCCACTTGCCAATGCATTCGTGTCATGTAGCATGGTCGTGTAGGCGCTGTCAATCTCCCAGACTATTGGTCAATGCACATTGGGTGTCTTTGTGATCTATGTATGCACGGCACTGCATGTTTGCACTAACTCTGACAAATAAGGAGTGCTGAAAGCAGTGCTGTGCTGTTTCTGCTACCTGTTTGGTCCACCTGTTTTGTTTACAAACTCACCTGAATATTTGCTGTTGTGACGTAAATTTGCCCATTCTATTTATACAAAGATCATCATCATCAGCAGCAGCAGCAGCAGCAGCCTGGTTATGAACACTGCAGGGCAAAGGCCTCTCCCATACTTCTCCAACTACCCCGGTCACGTAATAATTGTGGCCATGTTGTCCCTGCCAACTTCTTAATCTCATCCGCCCACCTAACTTTCTGCCACCCTCTGCTACGCTTTCCTTCCCTTGGAATCCATTCCGTAACCCTTAATGACCATCGGTTATCTTCCCTCCTCATTACGTGTCCTGCCCATGCCCATTTCTTTTTCTTGATTTCAACTATGATATCAATAACTCGCGTTTGTTCCCTCACCCAATCTGCTCTTTTCTTATCCCTTAACGTTACACCTATCATTTTTCTTTCCATAGCTCCTTGCGTCGTCCTCAATTTAAGTAGAACCCTTTTCGTAAGCCTCCAGGTTTCTGCCCCGTACGTGAGTACTGGTAAGACACAGCTGTTATAAACTTTTCTCTTGAGGGATAATGGTAACCTGCTGTTCATGATCTGAGAATGCATGCCAAACGCAGCCCAGCCCATTCTTATTCTTCTGATTATTTCCGTCTCATGATCCGAAACCGCCGTCACTACCTGCCCTAAGTAGATGTATTCCCTTACCACTGCCAGTGCCTCACTACCTATTGTAAACTGCTGTTCCCTTCCGAGACTGTTAAACATTACTTTAGTTTTCCGCAGATTAATTTTTAAGCCCACCCTTCGGCTTTGACTCTCCAGGTCAGTGAGCATGCATTGCAGTTGGTCCCCTGAGTTACTAAGCAAGGCAATATCATCAGCGAATCGCAAGTTACTAAGGTATTCTCCATTAACTCTTATCCCCAATTCTTCCCAATCCAGGTCTCTGAATACCTCCTGTAAACACGCTGTGAATAGCATCGGAGAGATCGTATCTCCCTGCCTGACGCCTTTCTTTATTGGGATTTTGTTGCTTTCTTTATGGAGGACTACGGTGGCTGTGGAGCCGCTATAGATATCTTTCAGTATTTTTCCATACGGCTAGTCTACACCCTGATTCCGCAATGCCTCCATGACTGCTGAGGTTTCGACTGAATCAAACACTTTCTCGTAATCAATGAAAGCTATATATAAAGGTTGGTTATATTCCGCACATTTTTCTATCACCTGATTGATAGTGTGAACATGGTCTATTGTTGAGTAGCCTTTACGGAATCCTGCCTGGTCCTTTGGCTTACGGAAGTCTAAGGTGTCCCTGACTCTATTCGCAATTACTTTAGTAAATACTTTGTAGGCAACGGACAGTAAACTGATCGGTCTATAATGTTTCAAGTCTTTGGCGTCCCCTTCCTTATGGATTAGGATTATGTTAGCGTTTTTCCAAGATTCCGGTACGCTCGAGGTCATGAGGCATTGCGTATACAGGGTGGCCAGTTTCTCTAGAACAATCTGCCCACCATCCTTCAACAAATCTGCTGTTACCTGATCCTCCCCAGCTGCCTTCCCCTTTTGCATAGCTCCCAAGGCTTTTTTACTTCTTCCGGTGTTACCTGTGGGATTTCGAATTCCTCTAGATTATTCTCTCTTCCATTATCGTCGTGGGTGCCACTGGTACTGTATAAATCTCTATAGAACTCCTCAGCCACTTGAACTATCTCATCCATATTAGTAATGATATTGCCGGCTTTGTCTCTTAACGCATACATCTGATTCTTGCCAATTCCTAGTTTCTTCTTCACTGTTTTTAGGCTTCCTCCGTTCCTGAGAGCATGTTCAATTCTATCCATATTATACTTCCTTATGTCAGCTGTCTTACGCTTGTTGATTAACTTCGAAAGTTCTGCCAGTTCTGTATTCTGTGTTCTACATGGTATCTGGCAGTTCTGCCAGATACCATGTATTAAATTGCTGGTCACCTATGGTTTCTTTATAATTTTGCTGCAAAATCTTAGCCTGACGTAAGGTTTACTCCCGTAACGCACTTGTATGTTCCTACGAATTGTTTACATGCAAAACATGGTGGTGGTAACAACTTTATTGAAAATCCGGCAAATTCGTGGCCTAGGCCTAGGCCGCTCTCGAGTAGGTCCGGAGATCCTGTCTCCTCGCTGCTTCATGGGCTTGCTGGATGGCCCATAGTTGATCTTGGAGGTTTGAGTTTCGCAGCGCGGCCGCCCATCGCGTCGCAGCTTTGTCTGGAGGCACTGCATTTCCTCTGCTTTTAACCTCACATTCCCAAAGAATGTGTCTAAAATGCGTGAACCCTGCCGCATAGTTTGCAGTTATCGTCTCAATAGATGTCTGGATATATCCTCCTGAGATGAATGAGATTGCAGAAGGTCTTGATTTGTAACTGCCTCTGGTCTACCGCTTGGGCCCTGTCAAGGGGTTAGGGTGAATAAACACGCCTGCAGTATTAATAAAATTTTGAAATGTCACAGTACCTGGTCATTCTGTCCTTGTCTGTCCGTGCCTTCGTTAGATTTCCGACCCCCAAGGAGGATCCTTCTACGCATAGGATAATTATATATTGGGAGATGAAAATAATTTTACTTGCCGTGGTTGGTTAGTGGCTATGGTGTTGAGCTGCTGAGCACGAGGTCGCGGGATCGAATCCCGGCCACGGCCGCCGCATTTCGATGGCAGACAAATGCGAAAACACACATGTACTTTACACTTAGGTGCATATTAAAGAACCACAGGTGGTCTAAATTTCTGGCGTCCCCCACTATGGCGTGCCTCATAATGAGATCGTGGTATTGGCACGTGAAACCTCATAACTTAATCTTTTAAGAAAATAGTTTTAAGCTTCGGTGCAAAAGTTAAGATTCTGCGCTGTGCTCCTGTCATTTTACCTGTATTTTCTCATTGCTATTATATGGCTTTGTGGTTCATCATGTCCAATACAATTATTGTTTGCCAAAGTGCAAAGCTCGCATGCAGAACATGAAGTAAGCTTGTGTGTTTGACAACTTGATTTATGCATAAGTACCTTGAATACTTGCTGTGGTTGCCTATGTGATTGTCTGATTGACATGCTCACTGAGAGAAATGAATCGGCCAATGTAATTGTTATGGTTTGTAAGAAGACACAATGCTCTTGTGTAGTTGCCTTGTTTGACTTCCTTTAGCATTTATTCATGAGTTGTGAAGTCTGTAAAACAACTAATCTATTAGCCCGAGTGAATATTTAGCGCATAAACTGCTTTCCTTTGTGCAAGTTGGTTGTTTTATTAGTATCGTGATATTTTGTTATTTTTCTTTGGTTTACTAAAAAACGTCTTGTGTGTTTTGTTAGGTGGGTAACTTATGCAGCAGTTCATTGAGCAGCTCTACAAGTAAGCTTATGCATTCCACTCATCTTTCTATATTGGAGTTGGAGCAACAAACAGATTCACAGGAAGATATAATTACAAGTCGAATAAGGAATGTTTTGGGCTGGAGCCAACGTTGTGACAAACTCATCTTTGTCAACTAGTCCTCTTGTTGAAACACTGGCTGCAGGCAGAGGCCTCCCTTGTTTAGCTGATGTTGATCACTTGTAGAACAATCACTATTGTAAAAATAAACAGGCTATAGAATAAATTTTATGTACAGTAAGGTTTCAACATTTTCTGTTAAACCAACAGAACAAGATCATTAAAAATGTTCAAAGCTCAAAAAGGCTTGCATTCAAGTGTAATACTGCATGCGTACAGAAAAGCAAAGTATTCAGGCAGCTGTCCTCTTGAAGCTGTACTTCACTATCGCAGCAGGCTAGCAAGCACCAAGTATGAAAGAATAAAAAACGCATTTGCACTTCTCGTCTGACGAAATTTACTGAGCTTTTACAGAAATGAAAATCATTGAAAAGGAAGTGGGTATTTAGGTTGAGATATGAGCACGTAATCTGTAAGCCTCGTAAGCTTATGTCAAATAAAACAACATAAAATCCTGAGAGATTGAGCTTTTTAAGTACACGTTTTATAATAGGAACACCAACCTTCTTCAGGGTGATAAAAGCACTGTAGATCAAGGTTCTCTACGTAGTGAAACATTGCTAAATCTGTTAAGATGTGAATGTGGGCAAGTTCGTAAGAAATTTCTAACTTGCTAAAGCACATTACTGTCCTCATCGAACAAATAACTATAGTTTCTTGTACATGTGCCTTGATCACATTCAGCACAACATTATGCCTTTTTATCTTTCTTCAATACATTCTGTAGCCCTTCAATGAATTCAAGAGGCTAGAAACCTATGTTGAACTACAAAGTGCTTGCCACTATAGAAAAGACAAGAAGTCAGTTCCTGTGTTAGAAATATTTATTGGTTAGAGAAAGGCTAAAATTTAGTAGGAGCATTAACCATGTTTTGAAGTTTTCATCCTACTCATTTTACGGTTGAAGCTAGCTTGCTTCTCAGGTTACTTGTGCTTAGAATTAAAGCACAACAAAGAGATCAATGGCTTGCCAGGGGATTATCCACAGAAAGTGGTCACTTTTCTCACTCTCACCGTAGTGTTTGGGCTACTGCTGGTACTGTTGGCCGCATAGCAGCCAGTGCAGTGCCACTGAGTGTGCCGACGTGCCAGTTTTTCTTAGCATGTGGACATTCCTCCCACGAGTTTCTTCGATGTTGTTTTGACGAGGGCCGAACAGTGAATGAGCCAGCTAGTTCATCTTGAAATTTTGTAATTGGCGTAGAGTTTCCTTCAAGCATGCTACGAATGTTCCACGCATTTATGATGGCACTTCCAATGAGCAACTCAATAGCTACCTTTCTGTACCACTTGAGTCCTTTTCTAAGGCAGTTGTGGTATAACATCATTTGGTCACTATAGTCGAAGCCCATTTTTGCTGCATTGTAATCGAGAACGGCCTGATGTTTCATGATTAATGCGCCGTCCCTTGTTTTCTTCCCACTGTCCACCAAAGTTGCTTTATATTTGGCGACAGATGTGAGCATCAGAACGGGCCTTTTGTCCATCCACTTCAGTGACTTCACTCTATTTTGGGACTGAAGTCTGGTAACACTGCCATTTGCAACCTTTACCTCAGTGGCATCTTTTGGCAGCCCTTTCCTCACTGAGCGAACTGTGTCACAAATAAAAGTGTCTTCCTTTAGAAGGCGAAGAGTGAGCAGCAAGCTCATGTAGAAGTTGTCCACGTACAGTGGGCACACGACTTCCTTGTAATTTTGCAGGAGTTTCAAGCATACATCTTCGGCGTATCCGATGCCAACTGTTCAGTCACACTTTCTGGCATAACATCAACCTTTAGCCTGTAACCGTCTTTGGTACATGCCTTGAACAGCCTGACTGTGTAAGAATGAAATTCTGCCACGCCATGGCGCTATTGTTTCATCTATCACAACCTCCTTACCCGGCTCAAGCACAGTGGCAAAAATTTTGGTTCGATTTCTCTACCAAAGGCTGGATCTTAAAGACATGATCCTGCTACTCTGCAACCAGTTAATTGTCCGCAAAATGCCGGAACCTCAAAAGTAGGGAAAAGGTGGTCACGGCTCATATTTTGACGAATGAGTTCAACACCATACAGGTTACTTTTTGCCCAGTAGTGACTCAGATAGGAAGATGGACGAGATCAATACAAATTGGTATTCCAACAAATGCTTTCGTTTGTTGGAGATTGGTTTCCATCCAATTCTTCAACTGTGATTTAGACTTGGGAGTAGAAAGACGAAGGAGACCAATACAAATCAGTATTCGAATAAATGCTTTCATTTTTTTGGCATTAGTTTCCGTCCAATTTTTCAAACGTGATTTAGATTTGGGAGTAGTTGACTTCAACATTTGTTGTGTGAACCTGTTTGTTTCATTGACCATCATTTGCCAAATGTCATCCGTAATAAACACTGAACATAACGATGGGTCATAATGGCTAGATGGCTACTGAATGATAGTGGGCGGCCTACAGTGCGGTGTCACACTAGGTGAAGTGGTTGTTGCCGGTGTTCATTTCTCTAGAGATGGGCTGAGAGAAATTAGAGCATCGTATCCTGAATAATTCGCTTCAGAATCATCAGTCAGGTCCGACTCTCCATTCGACGTGCTGGCTGAGGTCTGTGATGGTTCGTAAACACTATCTTTGTCACTGATTTCACTGTCTGTCCACTGTTGAACATCTGACACTGAAGCACTTGACTCATCAGCTGGTGATCACGAAGTTGCTGGTGCATTCTTCTGGCCCAAAACTAAGTTTATTTGTTTCCTCTGCATTGTGCTTTTTTTTTTGCATCTGTAAGAGGCATGAGGATCTATTAGACACGCTGAAAAGTTTGGGAGTAGCAAGAAAAATGCAGGTACTTATTCCCACGGCACGTATTTCAAAAACTGCGGCGAAATGTTGGCAAGCAACCCAACTGAGAAATGTGCCGCCGCTCCACTCTCCGAAACAAACGTGCCACCCCATGTCCAATGCAATATAAAGATATATTAGTTGCAATTTCGAGCCTCAGATGGCTACACAAGAGCGAGAATTCTTGCGTGTGGGTCACTGGTGGGTCACGCCGCACACAGCATAAAAACGTTTTCATTGAGTGCATCGTGGATTGCCAGTGGGTCGTAGCATTTAACATCAGACAAGTATTCTACTGGCTATCTATAACCTCACACAACAAAAATCATACCTCTGAGTTCAAGTGTCATAAAGTTATCGCAGCAGCAAGCATATGAACGCCCGTAACTTTGTTGCTGCATAGGAGGAGCACAGGCTGTGCTGTGATGTCACTCAGAGTGACACGTGACTTAGATTCAAGGCAGCATCAGTTATTTGTTGAATCTGTTGCTTCAGTGGACTAATTAAAGTTTAGAGAAATAATGAAAAATACAAACCGAATGTCTGGGTGCTCTTGTTTTACTTTGCACTGTAGCAAGAAAGAGAGGTGCATGAGAGGTGCAGCGGTGGCGTAGAGGTAGAACACCCGCCTCACGTGCAAGAGGTCCGTGGTTCGAATCCCGGTGCCGCGCAATTTTCCACCGGATTAAAATAAAATCCGCGTGTTGATAAAATTGCATAAAAAGGCCTGGAGTGTGGCCTGGTCCCGGTGACCAGAACCGGTAACGCACTCCCTCACCAGAGCAGGATTGGCCACCCTGGTGCAGTACTTGGCCACAACCTCCTATATGAACACAACAATCAAACCCCGGCCCTCAGTCCCCAGCAGGTGCGAAGCAACTGACCACGGCGGCGGTCAGTCCTGCGACGCTGCAGAGGATGCTAAGAATCCCTGGCTCCGGACAGGCCGCCATTGGAATATGAACCTGGCAACGTTTAACGCTAGAACGTTATCTAGTGAGGCGAGTCTAGCAGTGCTATTGGAAGAATTAGAGGGCAGTAAATGAGATATAATAGGGCTCAGTGAAGTTAGGAGGCCAAAAGAAGCATATACAGTGCTCACAAGCGGGCACGTCCTGTGCTACCGGGGCTTAGCGGAGAGACGAGAACTAGGAGTCGGATTCCTGATTAATAAGAATATAGCTGGTAACATACAAGAATTCTATAGCATTAACGAGAGGGTGGCATGTCTTGTTCTGAAACTTAATAAGAGGTACAAAATGAAGGTTGTACAGGTCTACGCTCCTACATCCAGTCATGATGACCGGGAAGTCGAAAGCTTATATGAAGACGTGAAATCCGCGATGGGTAGAGTGAAAACAAAATGCACTATACTGATGGGCGATTTCAATGCCAAGGTAGGCAAGAAGCAGGCCGGAGACAAGGCAGTGAGGCATATGGCATAGGCACTAGGAATAGCAGGGGAGAGTTATTAGTAGAGTTTGCGGAACATAATCATATGCGGATAATGAATACCTTCTTCCGCAAGCGGGATAGCCGAAAGTGGACGTGGAGGAGCCCGAACGGCGAGACAAGAAATGAAATAGACCTCGTACTCTGCGCTAACCCTGGCATCATACAAGATGTGGACGTGCTCGGTAAGGTGCGCTGCAGTGACCACAGGATGGTAAGAACTCGAATTAACCTAGACTTGAGGAGGGAACGGAAGAAACTGGTACATAAGAAGCCGATCAATGAGTTAGCGGTAAGAGGGAAAATAGAGGAATTCCAGATCAAGCTACAGAACAGGTATTCGGCTTTAACTCAGGAAGAGGACCTTAGTGTTGAAGCAATGAACGACAATCTTGTGGGCATCATTAAGGAGTGTGCAATAGAAGTCGGTGGTAACTCCGTTGGACTGGATGCCAGTAAGCTATCGCAGGAGATGAAAGATCTGAACAAGAAACGCCAATGTATGAAAGCCTCTAACCCTACAGCTAGAATAGAACTGGCAGAACTTTCGAAGTTAATCAACAAGCGTAAGACAGCTGACATAAGGAAGTATAATATGAATAGAATTGAACAAGCTCTCAGGAACGGAGGAAGCCTAAAAGCAGAGAAGAAGAAACTAGGAATTGGCAAGAATCAGATGTATCCGTTAAGAGACAAAGCCGGCAATATCATTACTAATATGGATGAGATAGTTCAAGTGGCTGAGTTCTATAGAGATGTATACAGTACAAGTGGAACCCACGATGATAATGGAAGAGAGAATAGTCTAGAGGAATTCGAAATCCCACAAGTAACGCCGGAAGAAGTAAGGAAAGCCTTGGGAGCTATGCAAAGGGGGAAGGCAGCTGTGGAGGATCAGGTAACAGCAGATTTGTTGAAGGATGGTGGGCAGATTGTTCTAGAAAAACTGGCCTCCCTGTATACACAATGCCTCATGACCTCGAGTGTACCGGAATCTTGGAAGAACGCTAATATAATCCTAATCCATAAGAAAGGGGACGCCAAAAACTTGAAAAATTATAGACCGATCAGCTTACTGTCCGTTGCCTACAAAGTATTTACTAAGGTAATTGCAAATAGAATCAGGAACACCTTAGACTTGCGTCAACCAAAGGACCAGGCAGGATTCCGTAAAGGCTACTCAACAATAGATGATATTCACACTATCAATCAGGTGATAGAGAAATGTGTGGAATATAACCAACCATTATATATAGCTTTCATTGATTACGAGAAAGCGTTTGATTCAGTCGAAACCTCAGCAGTCATGGAGGCATTGCGGAATCAGGGTGTAGACGAGCCATACGTAAAAATACTGAAAGATATCTATAGCGGCTCCACAGCCACCGTAGTCCTCCATAAAGGAAGCAACAAAATCCCTATAAAGAAAGGCGTCAGGCAGGGAGATACGATCTCTCCAATGCTATTCACAGCATGTTTACAGGAGGTATTCAGAGACCTGAATTGGGAAGAATTGGGGATAAAAGTAAATGGAGAATGCCTTAGTAACTTGCGCTTCGCTGATGATATTGCCTTGCTCAGTAACTCAGGGGACCAACTGCAATGCATGCTCAGAGGCAGAGCAGAAGGGTGGGACTAAAAATTAATCTGCAGAAAACTAAAGTAATGTTTAACAGTCTCGGAAAGGAACAGCAGTTTACGATAGGTAGCGAGGCACTGGAAGTGGTAAGGGAATACATCTACTTAGGACAGGTAGTGACTGCTGATCCGGATCATGAGAGTGACATAATCAGAAGGATAAGAATGGGCTGGGGTGCGTTTGGCAGGCATTCTGAGATCATGAACAGCAGGTTGCCATTATCCCTCAAGAGAAAAGTTTATAAGAGCTGTGTCTTACCAGTACTCACGTACGGGGCAGAAACCTGGAGGCTTACGAAAAGGGTTCTACTTAAATTGAGGACGACGCAACGAGCTATGGAAAGAAGAATGATAGGTGTAACATTAAGGGATAAGAAAAGAGCAGATTGGGTGAGGGAACAAACGCGCGTTAATGACATCTTAGTTGAAATCAAGAAAAAGAAATGGGCATGGGCAGGACATGTAATGAGGAGGGAAGATAGCCGATGTTCATTAAGGGTTACGGACTGGATTCCGAGGGAAGGGAAGCGTAGCAGGGGGCGACAGAAAGTTAGGTGGGCAGATGAGATTAGGAAGTTTGGAGGGTTAACATGGCCACAATTAGTACATGACCGGGGCAGTTGGAGAAGTATGGGAGAGGCCTTTGCCCTGCAGTGGGCGTAACCTGGCTGATGATGATGATGATGAAGAAAGATGAACGCACCGGTGACCCACAATGCAGTTAAAGTGTTAATTAAAACTACCTTAATTTGCTGCACATTAATCAACTTTGGCCTAATTAACACCAAAGGTCGCGGGTTCAAGTGCCTTAACTCTACATTAACTGTACCTTTCTTTTTTGCATGATTAGTGGTATCAATGTGGAAGACGACAACGAACATTTGAGCAGTGTTGCGGGCGCTCCGATTAACCCTGCCTTTTGTTTGCATGATTAGCGGCATCAGTGTGGCACCGATGTGGAAGAAGACGACAAACGTGCGAGCAACTCGAGCGACCTTGAAACATAGTGAAACCTCGCAAAGCGACCTTGAAGTATAGAGTACTAAAGCTTTCGCAAGCTTAAAGGGCCCCTCATCAAGTCTGCGCATTTGGAGTCGACAAGTGCAGTGCGTACAATGCGCGCTAGCCATCGTGTCTGCTAAGTATTACATCCCTATGTGCTGTGGCAAGAGCTTAAATTTCAAACGTTATTGCCTTCTCCTCATGGCTGCCGTGCGTTCCCAGCCGGACAGTTAACGTCAATCTCACAAGTGCGCCTACGTACATGGCAGTGTTGTGATGTCACTCAGAGTGACACGTGACTTAGATTAAAGGCACCATGAGTTATTTGCTGAATCTGTTGCTTCAGTGGACTAATTAAAGTTTAGAGAAATAATGAAGAATACAAACCGAATGTCTGGGTGCTTTTGTTTTACTTCGCACTGTAGCAAGAGAGATGAATTTCCGTTTCGTCTCGTTTTTCTGACGTTTGCACGCGCGCAGCGAACGAAATGTCATTTTCTACTGTGTTCCAGCATTGCGATCATGCTCTTTCATCCTCTCGCGTTTGCCTCAGTGCTGGGGCACTGACTTTTACCCCTAATCACGTGTTCACGGCACTTCAATCATTCTCTCTCGGCTGTTAATGGACCAATTTGAAAAATTCTTGCGGTAGAACACTTCTTAGAGGGCACGTAACAACTTTCAGCGTATAACCAAAATTTGTTATGTAGCCTGTGAGGGGCCCTTTAAAACAAACTCGGTAAAAATCGGGTGGACCGTGGGATGTTCTTACAGCTGCGTCGAGCTTTACGTACAGCCCTCTACACAAGCATTGCTGTGAAGCCTGTGGCAGAAATAAGAGTTTTATGAAATCAAAGGACTGCATAGAGCACGCTCTCGTGTTGTGCTACGTGAATTAAGTCATTCGTTTCCTGCCTGCATAAACGTTTGCATCTCGAGTGAATTTCGAGCACACCGTATAATAGAGTGCAGTTCCGTCGTGCTTCGCAGCACTATACACAAGCATTGTCGTAAAGCTAGTGGCAAAAGTACGATGTCATGAAACCAGATCAATGCATATACCACGCTCTTTTAGTGCGCTGCGTGGATGAAAACATTGGTTGCCTGGCTGCACAAACGTTTGCATCTCGAGTTAATATCAAACAGACCATATATGTGCAGTTTTGTCGAGCGCTTCACCACACTGTATGCAAGCATTGCCGTAAAGCCTGTAGTGTAAATAGGGTTTCATGAAGTCAAATGAATGCGTAAACCTCGCACTTGTGGTGTACAAGGTAAACAAAGAATTCGTTGCCATGTCTCCGCAGTAGTTGGTCACGTTGATTTGTGTGAGCATATAGATTCATGTGCCCCATCTACCTTAGTGATGAGAAAATAAGCAAGAATGTCAGCTATGTGTCGATGCATATGCTTTTTATTCCCACGTGTAGGAGCAGTACATCTTACTGCATGAGTAAACTACTCATGGAAACAGTACTTTCCCTGAACATTGTAGCTATTTAATAGCCTAGGAAGCGCGCTATACTGGAAGTTGAATTTTTTTTTTCTGTTCGCAAAATTAAATAACTCAATGCTTTTTCTAAAAGCAAATTTCGCAATGATACGTGCGCTGCGTGAGTAAGTTAAGTTGGCAGCACATACTTAGGCTAAACCAGAGGAATATCTGCAGGTAGGGATTTATACAAATGTACAGATTATTTTTTTTTAATTTTTTCTCAAACGTTTTCAGTGTGGAGTAAGGAGTTGCATATGCGTCCAGCGCTGATTTCCAGCGCTTAATTTTTGTTGAACCTTGATGTAACGAAGACGTAACACTCAGCACTCCGCTTTGTTACATCAAAAATTTTTGTACAATGGAACACTGCATTCTACTATACGTGCCGCTCATGCGCCACAAAATTTTGGCCCCTCTAAGGAAGTCACTGTTTAAGTCACTGTTCTCTAAGTTTCGTCCGAAACTTAGATAACGCTACTTCCAACACTCATGAAACCAGCAGCCACGTCGGCATGCCGCCTTTACACCGGCCGCAAATTACTTTTAAAAAATGTGGCACGCGCGGGCCGTGTATATGCACTCTGCTGCGCGCGGACAGCCATATGCACGGCACAGCCGGGCAAGAGACGCGCAAGATCTCCGTGTTATCGTACTTTTGTGTTTCGTAGTAGTCTAGCTAGATGGCGCACCCCCCTTCTGTCATGTGACGAGCTTGGACCAATCAGGAGGTGTCATCTGGCGTGTGAAGTCCTTTTTGGTAATAAACGGCCGCGAGCCGGCTCAGTCCTTTGTCCGGTTTTCATCAGGAGCAGTTAGCTCCGGGTCTCCCTTTCTGCGTCGGGCGCTCGCCGCGCGTTTGCTGGGCGCGGGCCCCCGCTTGCCTGCCGCTGCCGACACAACACCTAGCGCGCTTGATCACGAGACGTGGACAGCGCGCATAAAGCTGCCATCCTTCTCGGCTCACCCTCGCACCCTTTCATTCGCAATTAACCCCAGCATGTGGGATGCAACGGAGCACTATAATTTTTGTCACACTTGGACTTTAAACCGAACATCAGGGCGATGGCGAAAGTTCGCCTAGGGTGTCCAAAAATTGCTATCGCATTAATACACTATTGACACGTGTACTTATCTTTATCGGGCGACCACGTTTCGCCACCTAACAAATCTAATCGCACAGCGCGGGACGCGCCTGCATGTATCCGAAGTTTCTGGAAAGTTATCGATGCTTCTACCCGGCTGTCTGTTGTCGCCGAACGTTGTGTTATCTGATTTCATCGTGTGACGCGAATGGTGTAGAACATTGTGGAAGGCGCGCGGGTCCGAACGATTAGTCTGGAACATTCGACGACTGCTGTATAAAAGCCGACGCGCTTGCCTCGCTGATCAGATTTTCCGACGATCGCCGACTGTGTTCGCTGCTTTCGTTGTGCTATAAGTGTAGCCTGTTTTGTGGGCACAGGTTCGCCCGATAAAGTCTAGTTTTGCCTTTCACAGTATTGCTACTGTGTTCTTAACGTCACCACCACGTGACATCTGGTGGAGGTGCTAGTGCGTTCATGTACCGAACGCCCCCGCAAAGCCGCGATCCAAGCCCGAAGCCCGAGGACAAAACCAACATCGCCCAAGACCAGCGTGCTAGCCGCAGACTTCAAGGACTGCCCCCAGAGCACGGACTTCTACCTGAGTCGACAAAGAAGATCGTGGTCAAAACAACCCCAATGGCTGCCCCAGCGTCCCCCGTTATCCTACAACAACCTCGGGACCCGCCAACCTTCCATGGAGCAGCGACTGAAGACCCGGAATCGTGGCTCGAGACCTACGAACGCATCGCGACGTTCAACAACTGGGACTCCGACGACAAGCTGCGGCATGTCTACTTCGCTTTAGAAGACGCCGCCAGAACTTGGTTTGAGAACAGGGAATCGACCTTGACAACGTGGGACCTGTTCCGTAGCGGCTTCCTGCGCACCTTTACAAGCGTCGTGCGCAAGGAAAGGGCTGAAGCTATGCTGGACGCCCGAGTGCATCTACCAAACGAGAACGTTACCATCTTCACGGAAGAAATGAGCCGCCTATTCCGCCACGCCGACCCGGAAATGTCCGAGGAAAAGAAAGTCCGGCTACTGATGCGTGGTGTAAAGAAGGAACTTTTCGCCGGTATGGTACGAAGCCCACCGAAGACCGTCGACGAGTTTCTTCGCGAGGCCACTAGCAACGAGAAGACACTCGAGATGCGAAACCGGCAATTCGACCGCCGCACCAACTCTACAAACTATGCCGGCGTTCAATCGCTGGCCTCCGACGACCTGCGCGAGGCTATCAGGGCAGTCGTACGAGAGGAGCTCCAGAAGATCTTCCCATCGTCGCAGCCTCAAGTGGCCTCGATCGCTGACATCGTCAAAGATGAGGTTCAGCGGTCGCTTGGGGTTCCGGAGGTGCAACCTCAATTACCGCAACCCCAGCCAGAAGCGATGACCTACGCCGCCGTCGCACGCCGTCAAGGTCCTCCTCCGCGACCGCGACAGCGCCCTGTAACGCCGCAATTCCGTCGACCACCCCCGCCGCCAGCACGCCCACCCGTCGCCCAGCGCAGCTACCCGAGGAAGACAGACGTATGGCGCGCTCCTGACCACCGCCCGCTGTGCTACCACTGCGGAGAAGCGGGTCACGTCTACCGACGATGTCCATACCGGGAGATGGGACTGCGAGGTTTCGCCGTGAATGCTCCGCGCCCGCAGCAAGGTGAACGCCCCCGGGATATCGCCGACTACCTCGCCGCTACTCAGTGGAGCTCTCGACGACCGTCGCGTTCGCCATCACCAGGCCGCTACCTGTCGCCGCAGCGCCGACCTTACACTGGCCCAGCCCGGGGCCGGTCAGCGAGCCCATATCCGGAAAACTAAAGGCAGCAACCGATGGAGGTGCGGTTGCTGTTCGTCGAACTGACGAAGATCCTCCGCCGCCGACGAAGACGCCGAAAAAACCATCTCGACGACATAATAACGACACACCGCCGTCCCGAGGAAGTCAGGAAGCCAAGACTACACCGCCGAAAGACGACTTAACGACGCGACGTAACAGCTTCAGTTCAACACGACGCAGCCGTGATCCGACGCCAAGACCCAACTGCAACGCAAGACAAAGAACCACCGACCTCGACGTGCTTCTAGACGGCCACGCAGTCACCGCCTTAGTCGACACAGGCGCTGATTACTCAGTCATGAGTGGACACATCGCCGTCCAGTTGAAGAAGGTTAAGACTGCATGGGAAGGCCCTCAAATTCGCACCGCTGGAGGACACCTGATTACGCCGACCGGAATGTGCACGGCAAGAATTGCCATTCACGACCGGACTTACCCTGTCACCTTCGTTATCCTCCAACAGTGTTCACGAGACGTCATTCTCGGCATGGACTTCCTGGACCAACACGGCGCAATCATCGACCTGAAGTCGAAGTCAATAACGCTGTCGGAAGATAAAGCGATGCCGCCGGAAAGCCCTCGTAGTCACCACGCCTTGAGTGTGCTCGAAGATCAAGTGAGCATCCCGCCGCGCTCCAGCATTATTATTTCCGTCGGCACTGAAACACCCGCTGACGTAGAAGGCGTCATCGAGGGCGACCAACATCTACTGATCGACCGTGAAATTTGCGTCGCAAGAGGGATCGCTCGACTGCACGGAGGAAACACGAAAGTGTTGCTGACAAACTTCAGCAAGGAGTTCAAGCACATCAACAAGGGCACGACGATCGCATTCATCGAGGAAATTCAGGAAACCAGCGATGCCTTTGCCCTCTCGGATTCCGTTGCATCTACCCCGACGACCGCAGTTCCCGAGCCAGACTTCAACATAAATCCAAGTCTCCCCGTGATTAAGCAGCAACAGCTCAGAAGTCTGCTTCGACGATACAAAGACTGCTTTTCGACGTCATCAAGGATTCGACAAACACCAGTCGCAAAGCATCGCATAATCACCGAAGAGTGCGCTCGACCACTACGCCAGAGCCCTTACCGAGTTTCGACGCGAGAACGCGAAGCTATAAGACAACAAGTCGACGAAATGCTGCGCGACGACATCATCCAGCCGTCGAAAAGCCCATGGGCCTCTCCTGTAGTCCTGGTAAAGAAAAAGGACGGAACCCTACGCTTCTGCGTCGATTATCGTCGACTGAACAAGATCACGAAGAAGGATGTGTACCCCCTTCCACGGATAGACGACGCATTGGATCGGCTCTGCAATGCTAAATACTTCTCGTCGATGGACCTCAAGTCTGGCTACTGGCAAATAGAAGTCGACGAGAGGGATCGCGAAAAGACTGCCTTCATCACGCCAGACGGCCTCTACGAGTTCAAGGTCATGCCATTCGGACTGTGCTCGGCGCCTGCAACGTTTCAGCGCGTCATGGACACGGTGTTAGCCGGACTGAAGTGGCAGACGTGCCTTGTTTACTTGGATGACGTCGTTGTCTTCGCCGGAAATTTCGACGATCACCTTAGGCGGCTCTCGACAGTGTTAGAAGCCATCAAGTTATCAGGGCTCACTCTGAAGCCGGAAAAGTGCCGTTTCGCTTACGATGAGCTTTTGTTCCTAGGCCACGTGATCAGCAAATCAGGAGTACGCCCCGACCCACAGAAGACAGCTGCCATCGCAAAGTTCCCGCAGCCAACCGACAAGAAGGCAGTGCGCAGATTCCTTGGCATGTGTGCCTACTATAGGCGCTTTGTCAAGGACTTTTCACGCATCGCTGAGCCGCTGACAAAGCTAACTAAATGTGACGTCGAGTTCAAGTGGGAAACGCCGCAGGCCGGCGCATTTCAAGAACTCAAACAACGCATGCAGTCGCCGCCCGTACTTGCGCACTTCGACGAGCACGCCGATACCGAAATACACACTGACGCCAGTAGCCTAGGCCTCGGTGCCGTCCTAGTCCAGAGAAAAGATGGACATGAACACGTGATAGCTTACGCTAGCCGGTCGTTGTCAAAAGCGGAAGGCAATTATTCTACAACCGAAAAGGAATGCCTTGCCATCGTTTGGGCTACAGCGAAATTTCGCCCTTACCTCTATGGCAGGCCATTCAAAGTGGTCAGCGACCATCACGCGTTGTGTTGGCTAGCTAACTTAAAGGACCCTTCAGGACGGCTGGCGCGGTGGAGCCTCAGACTACAAGAATACGACATCACTGTAACATACAAGTCCGGAAGAAAACACTCAGATGCCGATTGCCTATCCCGCGCCCCCATTGACCCACCGCCGCAAGATGACGAGGATGACGACGCCTTCCTTGGCATAATAAGCGCGGAAGACTTCGCCGAACAACAACGAGGGGACCCAGAGCTAAAAGCCCTAGTCGAGTATTTGGAAGGGCACACCGACGTTGTCCCTAGGGCATTTAAGCGTGGATTATCTTCGTTCACGCTTCAAAACAACCTACTCGTGAAGAAGAACTTCTCACCAGTCCGCGCCAGCTACCTCCTTGTTGTACCGTCAGCGCTGCGTCCAGAGATACTGCACGCCCTACACGACGATCCAACCGCTGGGCACCTCGGATTCTCCCGTACGCTGTCGAGAATACAGGAAAGGTATTACTGGCCGCGTCTGACCGCCGACGTTGCCCGTTACGTCAAGACATGCCGAGATTGTCAACGACGCAAGACACCACCGACAAGGCCAGCTGGATTACTACAGCCGATCGAACCTCCTCGCCGACCATTCCAGCAGATTGGGATGGATTTGTTGGGGCCGTTTCCGATGTCAACATCCGGGAATAAGTGGATCGTCGTGGCGACGGACTATCTCACCCGCTTTGCTGAAACTAACGCTCTACCAAAAGGCAGCGCAGCCGAAGTGGCGAAATTTTTCGTCGAAAACATCCTGCTGCGACATGGTGCCCCAGAAGTCCTCATCACCGACAGAGGAACGGCTTTTACAGCAGAGCTCACCCAAGCCATTCTGCAGTACAGCCAGACAAGCCACAGGAGGACAACTGCCTACCATCCGCAGACGAATGGTCTCACGGAGCGCCTGAACAAGACCCTCGCCGACATGCTAGCAATGTACGTCGACGTCGAACACAAGACGTGGGACGCGATCCTGCCGTACGTAACCTTCGCTTACAACACGGCGCAAGAAACAACACAGATCACGCCGTTTAAGCAGGAACCCGACGACGACGCTTGAGGCCATGCTGCCGCACGTAACTGACGAAGAGAATGTTGACGTCGCTAGCTATCTCCAGCGCGCCGAAGAAGCCCGACAGCTCGCCCGCCTGCGAAACAAGAGCCAGCAGAGGACCGACAGCCGACACTACAACCTCCGACGACGCTTCGTCGAGTACCAGCCTGGCGAACGTGTTTGAGTCTGGACACCGATACGCCGTCGAGGACTCAGTGAGAAACTACTCCGACGCTATTTCGGACCCTACAAGGTCATCCGACGTATTCGCGCTCTGGATTATGAGGTCGTGCCAGACGGCATTTCGCATTCACAGCGGCGCCGCGCACGATCTGAAGTGGTCCACGTGGTGCGTCCTAAACCTTTTTACGCACGCTGACGAAGTTCTTCAATTTGTTGTTTTCTTTGCTACGGGTGTTTTCTTTATTGCGTTCGTTTGTTTGCAGCATCGGGTCGATGCTTTTTAAGAGGGGGGTATTAACACGTGTACTTATCTTTATCGGGCGACCACGTTTCGCCACCTAACAAATCTAATCGCACAGCGCGGGACGCGCCTGCATGTATCCGAAGTTTCTGGAAAGTTATCGATGCTTCTACCCGGCTGTCTGTTGTCGCCGAACGTTGTGTTATCTGATTTCATCGTGTGACGCGAATGGTGTAGAACATTGTGGAAGGCGCGCGGGTCCGAACGATTAGTCTGGAACATTCGACGACTGCTGTATAAAAGCCGACGCGCTTGCCTCGCTGATCAGATTTTCCGACGATCGCCGACTGTGTTCGCTGCTTTCGTTGTGCTATAAGTGTAGCCTGTTTTGTGGGCACAGGTTCGCCCAATAAAGTCTAGTTTTGCCTTTCACAGTATTGCTACTGTGTTCTTAACGTCACCACCACGTGACACTATAGAGAAAGGTATTATGGAGATTATCTGTGGATGGGGTCGAAACCCCCTAATTTCCCAGACACGCACCCATCCACTGGTTCGCTGCACACACGGATCCCGCGCGGCACGCTGCATCATTAAGGCGTATCGGTCTTCTCTGGCTCTATGATCATTTCAGCAGTAGTCACTTGGCGAGAAGCTTAATTTCCAACCTATGCGGAAGTGTCGTACCTGAATTTAGAAAGTACACGGACCATATATATGTTTGCAAAATAATCGGAACTCACTATTTAGACTCGCCAAAATTATACTTACCCACTCACTTTAACTCATCAGAATACTACTCAGCCGACTCACTCGGGCTCAAACTCGCCAAAATACTGCTCAGCTGGGCTCACTCAGACTCATGGGATGATCTGAGGGTATTGACTCATCAGTGAGTTTGCCAGCGTATGATGTGTGCTGAACCACAAACTTGGCTTTCTTGAATAAAAACAGTTGGTCGCTGCAGCATATGGATGCACATAAGTGTAATTCAGAGAGCGCGACATTGTAAAGGCTGCCACAGTTACCATGCCATGCTGCAGCTCATTTCAATCATGTCAAATGCAATACCCCTGCCAGCTTTGAGTCAGTCGATCAAATGCGATTATTTACTTATCTCATCACAACACCTCATTTTCCTGCCTAAGGCTTTGGGTGAATTTTCCTTGGCATCCATTTTGTTGATCTAACAGGTTACCAGTTATCTGTTGCCTATACGAAATTTGAAGTAGTGCACATGTCATGTGGACTCCATGCCAGACTCGCAGTACTACATGCGTTTTTGCAGTTAGGTCTAGGGTTACAGAATCGCATGTGGGGGCTACTTTAGTTAGCAACTGTAGCTTTGGAACAAACATGTGCATGAGAGGGTGCTTAAGTGTTACCTGTCAAGACTGGGAGCACCAGGGCAACTTGTGCAGTAAAGGCATGGGCAGTACGAGCCGACAGATTTTACTAAGTGTGGCTGAGGTGATGCGTCTAGACTTCACTATGAAGAAAGCCAAATAAAGGTCGCCTATCCATCATACCTATTCTGGAGCCTTTTCTTGAGCTTTTCTAAAACATTAAGCTCAGCGTGTACACTTTATCACAGCATAATTATTACATGTGATATAAAACATTCTATTGTGCAGTTTCTCCAACTCTTCATGAAGGCATCTATCCATAGATTAAACAGGAATAGGCTCAATATGTTGACATATCTCCACAGTAGCGTCTCCAGGACCTCCTACTGTCACAATTCATCACAGACATTATTTAAGTGAACTCCAAAAGTGAAGCTCTTCATTAACATTGGCTAAAATTGTATCTTTATATAGCAAAGTGATCATGCAAAGATCAGTATGTCACGACAGAACACTTCATCGTTTCTCACAGACTTTAGTTTACAATTGTTTTCAAGTTCAGGAAAATTGTGGAGTAGGTTAGTTGATTCAACATACTTAACACTGTTGTGCAGAGTGACGAAGGGACAGGGCTTGAGCGAGAAAACAACACATGACACCTGAACACAAACTATCAAGTGGTGGTTATCACAAGACGATGATTCCGCTGAAAAGTAGGAACCAAAGGAAAAGAGAAATCGTGGAAGCATACAATATCAAGATGGACCCACAGGGCTCATGTGTCAGTGCGCCGTCTATTTCACTCAGCAATAAAGAGATAAGCATAATCGCTGACAATAGAGGGTGTAGGTAGACTGGGAAGAAGACTTCTGTGCATGCGTGTAGGCTTTATGTACGCTTCAATTGCAGAAAAATGAGCCAGTTCATAGTTTGCGCTCAGGTGTCGTGTGTTGTTTTCTCGCTCAAATCCTGTCCCTTCATCGCTCTGCGCAACAGTGTTAAGTTTTCAGGTTGTTCACTATGTGATGTAGGAAAGGTAAAATTGATGAGAAATCCCAATATTCTCGGGCATATTGCGAAAAATATGGCCGAAGTCAAGGGTCATTTTAGGTTTCACTGTCCCCTTTTATAAGGCAAATAGTAATAGTTTGAATTCTATGGACGCTGGTTGCTTTTTCTGACTTAACCTAGGCCATGCTCAGCTCTCAGTTGAAAGGAACAGGTAAACAGGAGGACTTGCCACGTAAGCAGGAGGTAGCACTTTACACAAACTTAAGCTTAATATACTGCATGCTTCCACAGCCCTATAGGGTCTAGTTTGTAAATGTTGACTAAGTGGACTGTCCATTCCAGTACACACTGAATGAATAGAGCATGAGAGCCCATGGTGACGATTGCCGCTTACTCTACCAGCAGATGAGTTCTAACTCATCAGTGTGTGCTGAAATAGACAGTCCACTTAGTGGACTGTCTATTTGAACTGGTTTATCTTTCTGCAAGTGAAGTGTACATATAGCCTACACGCATGCACAGAAGTCTTCTTCCCAGTCTACCTACACCCTCTATTGTCAGCGATTATGCTTATCTCTTTATTGCTGAGTGAAATAGACGGCGCACTGACACATGAGCCCTGTGGGTCCATCTTGATGTTGTATGCTTCCACGACTTCTCTTTTCCTTTGGTTCCTACTTTTCAGCAGAATCATTGTCTTGTGATAACCACCACTTGATAGTTTGTGCTCAGGTGTCATGTGTTGTTTTCTCGCTCAAGTCCTGTCCCTTCGTCACTCTTACAGAATCCTCCCCTAGAGTGATGTTTGTGTTGGCAAGTTGCAAGTATTGCACTTTCTTTCCTTTCATGTGGGCAGTTCCCACACATGGATGTCATTTAAGAAATTGTATTCATATTGCATTTGGTCTACAAATTTCTAATTCATGCTTATAACCAGGCCTACCAGCTCTTGTCCTGCATATCTATATAGCCTTCTCATTTCTGCATCAACACTGCACATATTCATAGCAAATTGGTCATTCTCCATTATACCCTCAAGCACTTGAAGTAGACACTGCAATAACCTCAAGGGACGGAGGACAGTAACGCAAAATCCTTATTGGGCTTGTAGTGCTGCTGAAGGATGCACACATACCATTTATGCTAAAATTCTCAGCAGATATTCCAAAGTACGTACGAGTTCGACTTCAGCTGGCTAAACTGAATGATTCATTTTGAAGGCAATCCTTGCAACACTTGGTCAAACTGAATGAAACTGGACAGCACAATTAGTTGTGTTCATCTACCATTTATGACTGCTGCCCCGAGCATTGTGCCCGTTATTTTGCCTTTCGTTTCTGTATTATCAGGTTCAAGTACACATGTACTTTACCACTGTACAAGTAGAAAGGCTTCAAGGCTTTTCCTGGGCATTCAACAGTCACTATTTATTCCTATAAACCTTCCTGCATCTGAAGGCAAAAGAAACTTATTACTTCATGCTGGAAGTATAAAAAGACAGGTATTTGCAAAGAAAATGTTTATTTTGAGCACCAATGCTCTTGCTGATGTAGATATGGTGCTGGCTCCCTCCTTGCCCGAAGCATGTGCTTGCTGTACACAGCACCAGATGATGGCTTCCTAGGTCAAAAGATCAAATTGAAATAAGAGGCATTTTGTTTTAGCTCCGGAAAAAGAAAGCAGGATTGAGACATTAACATGTAAAAAAATACTTGCCTAAAGAAAAATTAATACACGAGCAAATTCACTAAAAAGGTTCACTTTCAAGAGCAAAAGTATGGTTACGATGAAAATTACAAGGAAGCTTCACTGCTCATTGAGGTTTCGGTTCAGTAGTTGTTGAGCCACGAGGGTTAGCATGCTACATCTTGCATATTATGTTTTGTAGAACAATATTGCACTTTGAACAATGTAGTGCCTATTTAAATGAACTGACAAGGAACGCTGAAACTCCAGGCTAGTTTGGCCTGCATAAGATATGATACAGACACTGTACTGCATTTATTTAGTGTTTTTGTAACTGATCTCACGCACAAAGGTCATTCACTCCTATCCTACATGAAACACAGTTACTTCTTTGAAGCTTCATCTAGTCCTTGAATTTGCTGCATGCTTATGTCTAAGGGAGTTCGTTTGGTTCCTGTTAATCTGGTACATCTAAGCAACTGCTATCAAATGCCTATAGTGCTCCCTTGCATGTACAAAACATCCTTGGCCCTTTCAATGCACGATACTCATTGCATTTGACACTTGGGACTCGTGCAAGGTGCCATTTAGGATTATATGCCTGTCCACATCTGATAATACCTTTATAGCTGGGTTATCCCCATGCCAAATGCCTTGGTTATTACTGTGACCATCTCACACTTTTCCTTTGGAATCTTCTCATCCACTTTTAAGGAAGCATCCCACGACACAGTGTCTCCATCCTAGTGGTGCGCTATGGAGTTAACTCATGTGCCAGTTGTAGCAGATGACGTCAAGTGAAGGCCATTGAAGATAAAACTCTCCGCGAGAATTCCGTTTGCAAAAATTGTGAACAATACAAAATAGTCAAAATGTAGTTATCTGGCAAGGCTGGCTGCATCCATCATCTTTGTTTGGTGCAATTCTGAGGTGGCTCCATGTTACAAGACGCTTGGCGATCATTGCCATGTGACTGTTCGGGACTCTATAAAACACAAGAATTGCCGTACTCCAGCCTTTCTCTTTGTGCAGCGACCAATGTTATTATTCGTCCAATCGCACAGTTTACTGTTCGTGTGTCCATAGACAAAATTCGTCACCACATTGTTTTTGCGGTATTTCGTGAGTGATCCATGAACTCATTTTGAGGTGGGACTTCTTATCTTTGGCGTCCGCTTCTATCTCTTGTCGTCAGCGCCTTACACAACTGGATGCCACTGGCAATTCTCTTCCTAACCACGAAGAACGCATTCGTCTCGTCACCTCTTCCGAGTACGTTCTCTGGCCACCAAGAGAAGAGATTATAAGTGTCACTCCTGTAACATTGTGGATGGCGACGTACTCCTTCTACCCTATGACCATACCTTATCTCGAGCAATTCTGACTACCCCTGGCCTTATTCGCTTCTCTGAGGGGTCTGCATTGCTTACCGCAATAAACCAAACTCTCGAACCCCAACTGTTGCCTCGTGGATCAACTGTCACTTGAGCTGTTGACACTCGTGTTGTTGCAATTGTCACGAAGACAGCTCAGTGTGTTCTTGCATCTATTACCGCGCGCTGAACAAAATCATGTGCAAAGATGTTTACCCCGTGTCACGGATGGATGATGCACTGGATTCACTCCACGGTGCTGAAAATTTTTCTAGCCTTGACCTTAGACCAGGCTACTGGCAAATACCGATGTCCAAATCCGACAAAGAAGAAACAACATTTGCTACCCCTGATGGGCTCTACGAGTTCAATGCGATGCCTTTTGGACTCTGCAATGTGCCTGCCACCTTCGAACGCATGATCGGTAAGCCTTGCGTGGCTTGAAATGGAAAACCTGTCCGTGCTATCTCGACGACATTGTGTTTTCAACCACGTTCTCACAACATTTGCAACGTCTTGATGAAGCCCTTGCCTGTCTTGCAAATGCTGGTTTGCAGCTCAACACACACACACACACACACAAATGCAATTTCGCCAGCAAGACCATCAAAATTCTGGGGCACATAGTCAGCAAAGAAGGTATTCGACCGGACCCCGAGAAGCTTGCTGCCATCCTCGAATTTTACGTCCACTGCGTCAAAAAGACATGCAGTTTTCTTGGACTTGCTTCTTCCGGCACTTCATATGCAACTTCGCTACGCTTACATCCCCGCTCCATCAACTCCTCCCCAGTAATGCGCCCTTTGTTTGGTCCGACGAATGTGAACATGCTTTCCTGCTTTTGCAACATGCCCTGATGTCAGACCCAGTATCGTGCCACTTTGATCCGACCGCGCCCACCATCTTTCACACCGGCGCTAGCAGTCACTCTCAGTGCCATTCTACTGCAACGTGACAACATGTTCCGCGAACTAGTAATTGCTTATGCTAGTCATGCACTAACCAGTGCAGAGAATTACTACACCATAACCAAGCAGCCTTGCTGTTGTGCCTTGCTGTTGGGCAATGCAAAAATTTCGCCCATATCTTCATGGCCGCCATTCAACAGTCGTTACCGACCATAGCACACTGTGCTGGCTTTCATCGCTAAAGAATTTATCAGGTCACCTGGGTCGCTGTGTGCTTCACCTACAGGAGTAGGATTTCAATGTCACCTACAGGGCTGCAAAGAAGCATCAAGACACCGATGCTCTCTCTCGCTACCCTCTGCCGAATCATGACGATTCACCATCACCTTTCCGTAATTGTGTACGTCTTGAGTCCTCTTCATCGGCTTTACCCACTGTAACCCTCGATTGGCTAAGACACGACAGCCCATCTGTCCTTGTGTCCCACCAATGCATCGACCCATACTGCTGAACTATTCTCCAACGCATGGAAGATTCTTCGTCACATCCAAATGCCTGACTTTGTCGGCAACTTAATCAATTCAAGCTGCACAATGGGGCTTTACGTGGCAACATTTATCACATCGATGGCAACAAATGGGTCCCGGTCGTACCATGTTCTCTGCAATGTGAGGTGCTCGAAGCCTTTCACGATCATGCGACGACTGGTCATCTAGGCTACCACAAGACTTACAACAGAATATGAAGTCGCTGCTCCTGGCCTGGCCCGTCTTAAGCCGTTGCGAAGTATGTTGCATCCTGCGTTCATTGTCAAAGCCGCAAACGACCAACAGCTCCTTCTGGCTCTTTACAACCTCTGCCTTGTCCCGCTTCGCCTTTCGAAGTAGTTGGAATAGACTTGTACGGTCCTCTTCCCACGACCTTACATGGCAATCGTTGGATTGTAACGGCCGTAGACCATCCACCACGCTATGCGTAGACAGCACCTCTACCATCCAGGACTGCTGCTGAAGCCGGCGATTTTTTTCTACACAACATTATCTTACACCGCAGCGCTCCGCGCGTTCTCCTCAGTGACCGCAGCAGTCTTCCTCTCTTCTATCCTTATGGAAGTTCTGTGCGCCTCTAACACAATTCGCAAGACGACTTCCAGTTACCATCCGCAGACCAACAGCTTGACGGAGTGTTTTCACCGTACCCTCCCCGACATGATTGCGATGTACATCCACCCCGGCCACACGAACTGGGATGCAATCCTGCCATTCGTGACATTCGCCTAATAACATGGCTACACAACGTACTACTGGCTTTTCACCTTTTTTCTTCATCTATGGCTGTTCACCAAGTTTCATTCTTGATGTATCATTCCTTTCGACTTCTGTACCCTCATCAGTTCCTTTCTCGGAACAGCTTGTGTCTCGCCTCGCAGACTGCAGTCGCCTCGCCCCGCTTAACACCGGCATCTCCCAGGACGCTCGCAAGTTTCGTTACGACTCGACCCACTGTGCTGTGACTTTAGGCTGTTTCACATGCTGCGACTGCAACGACGAAAATCGGTGCTGTCGCACGCGTCGCAATGCGATTTTTAGAGGGCTCATTTCACATGATTGCGATTTCAACAATGCGACTGGTGCGACGCCCAGGGTTGCTTACTGCCAGGTTTCGTAGCACACGCTGCATAATTCTTTTATTGTAATGAATAAAATGTTTAGACTATAATATTATTGACTTCTATTGATTAGAAGCAAATAATATATACGTGTACTAATTTAAATACGTTAGTTAAGATTTGTCTAGGAGTGCGCGACGGCGGTTTCTGTAGTTCAGTGCGACATCGCGCACGTAAACAGCTGTTCGCAGGTGGTTCAGCGCTGTGTGTTGTCTCATCTGCCTTCTATGGCCGTTTCGTTCTGCCTGCGCTACAGCAATCTACAAGATGACCTATCGACAAGTTCATATAGCTACCCTCACCGCATATGCAGTATTCGGAATTCGGCTGCCACGAAGTTGTCGTGTCAGCCGAACAAGATCCCCGCGCTACCCGTGCTCGGCGTTAGCTTCTGGAGAAATGCGTGTATATTGCCCGTAATTGCGCATATGTGGTACCTGCTCCTAGCCATATTCTTACGCCAAACGCAATAAGAAGCACCAACCCGAACGCCCGCGTGTGCCCCTGAACGAAGCCTCAAACGATGTGTGATTACGACGTGGAATGAAAATTGTGTTGTAAAATTCAACCTTAGCGCTAGCCTGGTTCGTCCATCGCCGTGCTTGCGCTGCGAATATATATATGGGGGTCCTCTCTAAATATTTCTAAAGGCGCAAAAGCCGACGCATCAAATGTTTCGAGCAGTTACCGTCACTTTTGTAGAAACCTGTACGTTGTAACATAGCATTCTAAAAGACACGCTTCTCGTCCACTTTGTTGTCCCGTGTCTCGCGCTGGTAGTATACTCGGAACTTCCAACAGGAAGACCATATCAATACGCGCTATCCATATTGCAGGATCGTAGGCCCACGGCAGGCGCACTTGCCGTAGAATTTTTCAGCTTTGTGCTCAGCCTCACACGCCGCTCACGGTTAGCCTGTTTTGCGGAAATAAATATTATTATTATATTATTAATGTTATTAGATATTATAGTTTCTTCACTGTTTTTATAGCAATCATCCAGATTTCTTAAGCTAGTCATGCATTTAACCTGTATTATATCAACATTGTTACAACATGCTTATGGGAGTCATTTCAAACTAGATTGCTCAGCAAGAGAAAGTACAAATGCAAGTCTCAATGTTTATTCCAATTTGGTATTCCTAAACAGATTATATTGGCAGAATTTTATGCCTGCTAGCATTTCCTGCAGTTCAATGTTCAGAGCTGGAAAAACTGATTCCTTTTCTTGCTGTCGAAAGGCTGCTTCAATGTCGATAGCAAGCTATAATTATTCATTTCGAAAGTGTTAAGCAATAACTATATGTCTAAGCTTATCCATGCGTTTTTGTTCCACGAACACAATTAAGTTTTCTCTCTCCCTCTCATTGACAGCCATGGAATGAAACCGTTCACTTTCATAAGTATCAGGATGCAAACATTCTGGAGTTTGTCCTGAGCATTTGTCTGCATCCTATACTGTGCATGTTTGTATCAAGTTCTCGTGTTACAATCGCAGTGATCTACACATTGTTATATTGCAACAAGCAAATTTATTTAACTTTGTTTTCAAACCTACTATGTTGCCATGCAGTAACGACTACATTAATAAGCAAAAAAGAACTGCAGATTCAGTGTACAGTGCTCACGGAATGAAACGCGTCAATTTAGGGCTAAGTAATGCGCGTACTTTCGTTTCAACCGGCTACAGTTCGTGTCACATCGACGTAATTCCGGCGCGTACACTTACATCAGAGTCCTCGTCACCTTTGGTGACCAAATTCCTAGCGACATGACATGGTGCTCTCGCGTACTTTGCACACATATATGGTTCTACTAAATGTTCCGTGTCCCATTTCATTCCGTGAGCACTGTACGTGTTGAAATCTATGCGAAGTGAAGCTTTTGTCAAGTGGTCAATTAAATCTGTTAAAGTAACTGCAATATATACAATTTGTCTTATTTTCAACAATCCAACATGTGATCTTTTGCAAGGTTTGCTTATGCACCGCATAGCTCACAACCTTAATGTCATGTAATCTTTATGCATTACACTGTTCACAAACCGTACCGAAACGCAAATGGCAGTTAATGTAGATGCACGCTGCGAGACATCAACACAGTGACGTTTGTTGAGCAAGGAATGGTGCGAGGTGTATGCAGATGAATGAATGACGTGCTTATGTACTTATTTATTTACATACCTCGCAGGCTGCAAGGTTGGAGTATTATGCAAGAGGGAATAGAAAAGTTGTTACAAAAGGAAGAAAGGCACAACATTAAGAAAGAAACCAGCAAAGAAAGCAGTACCAATACATTGCACCAACTAGCCCAACGTGTTTTACTGGCACATTATACAATACTTAACAAACAATAACAGAAAAAGTTACTGCCCATGCACCCTGTACAGACGGTAAACCAGTGAAGCTGTAATGTGCGGCCCCGGTGTTTATCACTGGGTTAATTCCAATGGTTTATTCACGTCTTTCTATATTATTGGTTATGTCTATGTTTCTTAATGAGATTATGCACATGTTTGGCTTGGGTTTATCACATTGTTTATTTGGAATGCCACACATCGCACTTTGCAAGATCACCATCATGGAAAGTGCAATGAGTGGTTCATTGTGTTAATCCAGTGGGTCCATCAAAGTCTTTCTGAATTATGTTACGCACTTGTGTTTTGTAATGCGTTAATCATAATGTTTATGACTCAGTTATGCACTGTAGTTACCAAGTGACACACCGGGGCTGCACATTTCATTTAATTAAATACAGGGACACATTTTTGAACCTATTGGGAAGTCGGAGAGAGACTGCTGCACGCGCGCTCTGCTGCTAGAGAGAAATGATGTCACTATCGGTCTAGTGAATGGCCCACCACACCTTTGCTGCGAGATAATATTGACATCATGATCTTGTCTTAACCCCGTCCCCCTCTGTGTCCTTTCCCTGCAATAATACGTAGATAAATGTATGTTTGAAATGCATAAGCATTTCTATGTCTACCCAACAAGAAATTTCTCCATGCAATGGCTCACACCCCCTTAAACAATGGCTTACACCCCCACACTAGGGTTTTTGTGAACGGACCACGAGTGTTTTGCCTAGGCATATACAGCTTCATTGTAAAAAGAATGAACACCTTTCTGCTAGAGACCAGGACAATCATGAAGTGTATTAACAAATGAAAGTTTATTGAACATGCCGAGTAACTGCTGGTCGACAAGCAATAAATCAAATTTACGCAAAAAGCAGAAGCAAGATCTGATGTGTGTCCATACAGATCCCAACAAGAAACGCATCCATCTCTGAAAGTGTAACAGAGGCCATGCTGACACAAGATTCTCCCAGTGTCTTTGCATCTACAGCTTCCATAATTTCTCTAGGCAGCCGATCTCCACAGAATGCTAGCTTCCTCTACAATGCACTCTCCACATCTGAGCGTACATGTAGAGGAAGAAGCTAGCATTCTGTGCAGATCGGCTGCCTAGAGAAATTACGGAAGCTGTAGATCTAAAAATGCTGGGTTAATCTTGTCAGCATGGCCTCCGTTAGAAATGGTTGCATTTCCTGTCAGGAAACGCACATGAATTTTTGCTTCTCCTTTTTGTGTGTGTTCAGTCTATTGCTTGTCAACGAGCATTTACTTGGTGTGTACATTAAACTTTTGGTAGTTAGATCATCTCGGTTTCCTTGTTCGTCCTATGTGTTCCCTGGTGCCATTTGCAGCCAGGCTATTCATTTTTTTTAGACTGCAACAAGTCACTTTAATAGCCCTTATGATGCTTCTGTGTACCTTATAAAATCTTTTATTTCGCCAATGTAGCAAGAATGTATAGTGTGAAGCAGTAAGAACAGGGTACGCTAACTTCTAATTAAAAGATTTATTGTGAAAATGCAGTGATCTATAAAGGTTACCAGAAAGTAGTACAGCAATAAAACCTGATAAAGACTAGTGCTTGATGAAACCAAATATAAAAGCAGGGAAGGGAGAAAATATATATATATATATATATATATATATATATATATATATATATATATATATATATACAAGTCCAGGGAAAAAAACATTGTGATCACCAAGTGTGCATGTGGCTACCTTCGAGGAAACTCATTTTTTTACCAATGGCATGGAACTGGAAGAATGTGCTTGCATAAGCAGGCTGTCAGTCTGTCTATTGGAATAACAACAGTGTTTCTTGAGAGGTGCTGGCATGCAGGATTGGCAATTGTAATGATTTTTTCCTGCACTTGGAATTTTTCTGTATTTTCTTTCTGTAGCATTTTTATTTCTGTTTGGCTGCATCAAGCACCAATTTTTATCTAGCCTTCAAAGATGTCTTTCTTTTTCTGGGGAAAACTCGGGGAAGGTGGGAGATGGAAATTCAAGACGATGAGCAGCACGAGAACAAGGTGAAAGTAGGAGCCAACGTTTCCACAAGTGGACCTTGAAGAAGACAAGTCCACTTGTCGAAACGTTGGCTCCTGCTTTCACCTTGTTCTCGTTTTGCTCATCATCCTTTTTTTTCTGGTAATTTGTATAACTCGCCACATTTTTACAAATGAACCTCAGTTGAAAGTTAGTCCTCATCCATATCTAGTGCCATCCTGTTGATACTACTTCATGCTATGCACTCTTGCAACATTTGTGTGTGTGTGTGTGTGTGTGTGTGCGCGCGCGCGCGCGCACACGCGTGGATTTGGATGTGAAATCGGGCCCTTGGGCAGAGGTATCATTCTTCTCCTGTGCAGCCTCGTGAATTCAATAACTATATTGCAACAGAAATACGATGGACAAGAACGAAGTGAACACACAGAGCACTTCGTTCTTGTCTGTTGTCTATCTGTTGCACTTCAGTTAATAATGAATACACACAAACTCATCTAGTTTTCAGTTATTATGTCGGGCTTATAAGGCCGCTTGTGTCCTGGAATATCTGCATGGCTATGTATCCTGTAATTTAATTTCTGGCCATGTGCTCACAAGTCTCGTGTCAATCTCCTGATTTTCCTGACAATCTTGTGTGATGTGCAGGCCCAGACAGTTTCTGGTGAATCCAAGCAGGGTGTTGTGCAGGGTGTAATCTGCACTACAAGTGCTGCTTTGATTGCTTTCAGTTCAGCTTTTCTAGGTGTAGGATGACCTGGAATGGTGCTCACTTATATGGGGTTTAGTTTTATGTGGTGTCATACTACAGTTACACTGCTATTGCCAGATCAGTGTACTATATGTGCCTTATGTTTGCTTGCATCTTCATGATTAGCAACCTCCTCTGTGTGTTTGGCAGTTGCACATAGTCTCTTGGCCTAATTGTTTGCCCCCATATTTCACGGTATGGGCCTGTTGTGTTTCAAGTTCAGGTACTCCTGAGGTTGTGTTTCTATAGGGAGGGGTAGTCCTCTTTGCATCTCATATGCTAGCTGGCATAGTATCTTGGGACGAGGTTCTGAGCTCTTGAGACAAAGAATTTGTGCTGCAGGCTGCAACTCTACTCTGTCTAGGTGCTTGCTTGTTTGCTCTTTCTCATAGAGATCTTCAAGCATGGTAAAGTTGGAAAGACTTGTTATTACTACCCGATGCCTGTATTCGATGAGTTGTCTTCTTTGTGTGCTGCTGGTAATTCATACCGTACCATACCTTGGACACAAGCACAGCATCTGCGATTTTCCATAGTATCCACTCGTCCACCTCCATGATTTCGAGATTATTCTTTCACCAGGTGTGGAAGTTGCGTCCAGGCATTGCATAATTGTTTCACCCACGTGCTGGCTCTGCCGTCATGGGCTTACACTACCTGAGGATTTGTGGATGTTGACTTGCGGGCATATTTGTCCAGCTATGTGGATCACAGTGTGCAATCTAGGGTAGTTCTTGATTCTAGTCTTTCTTTTTTTTCCGACGTCGATATGAGCTGACTTATCAGAAAGCGAGAGGCCAGATTGGTCAAGAAAGTCTGCAGTGTTGTCGAGGGCTTGTTGCATCATTCTTGATTTCTGTATAAGATAGCTTTCCCATAGACTGTAATACACCATAGGCTGTAGTGTTTCTTGTAGTATGCCCGTGTTGTCGGTGTGTGTGGGCCAAATGTACCTCCAACTCTCACCTGGAATTTTCTGTCTTTCAGAAAGTTACTGTTTAAGTGCTCTACCAGAAATATTTTTGCTCATCGTTCCTCTTATTACAGTAGCATGAGGTACTGCTGTTAAAAGGCTCTTCACTCTCTTCATTCTTTCATAAGCGGTATTACACAATGTCCTGCAATAAAGTTTCTGCTGCTTATGGCCCACTCATATCTGCCAGAAGGGACAACTCTTGAAAAAGGTTTTCTTTGTGCTATGTGTGCAACGTAGTATGAGCATTCATGCCTTGACATTTATACATCTGTAGAACCAGCTTCCCGACAGAGTACTTGCTATACCTGATCATGCTTATTTGTGCAGTGCTGTTGAACAATACATATTGATGCAATGAATATTTACACGCTCAAATTAGCATGAAAGATGGTTGTTTTACAATTCTGCCATTTGCTTTCAATTGGTGTTAGATTTTGCATAAGCATGCCCCCCTCTGCCATAGTATTTTGAAGTTTAAAGGTTCAATAAAAGGTGATGAACTAAATCTAAGTGCAAGAGCTTTTTTTTTTGCCTATGACTCCCATCGAAATGCAACTTCCATGGCTGGCAAATCAGCCCCTCACCTTGTGTTAGCAGCAGAATGCTATAGCCACAGTGGCAGGTGAATAAAGTGAGGAACAATATTTTTGTCTATAGATTTTTTTCTTGCCTGTATGTAAGTAAAATTTGGAATAAGTGTGTCATTGCAAAAAAGCCCAGTTTGTGGTCCTTTATTGAATAAACCACATATTGTGTATAGTTGAAATGCAGAAATTTGTTCTAAAATCCTCGGGTGATATATGTTATTGCAAGTAGCTTGGCATTTCATTATTTATAAAGATAGTAATCGCAGCGGATATAGTTATATGGGTTTACACACTAATATATGTGATCACAAACTTATTAGAAACTTACTAGAAACATGTACGGCATGAATGTTTCTGCACACTTGATCAGCTGTGAACGTGCAAGAACTACTTGTACTGGCTGACTTCACTGCACAGTTTTGATTTACTTTTCTTCAGCGTGTCGTTTCATACTATTTTATCCCCACAAGAACAGGCCGGTTGCCTGCTTTTCGCAATGTTGCACGAGTTCTACATGACTGTGCAGGAGGGTACGTTGTCACTGTGCCACCATAGCAAGCAATTTACTTAATCTACTAGCTCTAGAGTTAATTACCTTTCAAAGCAAGTGTTAATACAGATGCAGTAAGAATACAAAGTCCGCAACATAGTCAATGTTTATTGGTTTCTGTGCAAGAAAAAAAGATTCTCCAGAGAAGAGAACTTAACGTGCATGTAATATTTTATTCAAGCCACGGATTTAATGCTATCGTAGCAAATTCATTACGAGAGCCTACACTTTTGCTCTGTCAAATTTAATAAGAGGTAAGATAAGCTTTCAAGATGCATCGGGTAATTCACGCTTGAAAACCGACAAGGAAAGGCAACTGAACTGTACCGCGTTCAGCGCAACGTTGAAACTTCGGGTACTTCGCTATCTTGTTATTTGCCCTTGCCGAGTTTGAAATAATTAAAGCTGCTCCCTAAGCGTGATTTTTGCATGCTACTCAACAAAAGAAAATTGTGACAACCTCGTCGTCTGCTGGGGATCGAACACCTCCTATCACTGACAACTCGCAAAGGCGTAGGAAGCAAACGTGAAAATGTACTTTAGTTGCTGCGTAACGTGTCAACAAACGTACATAAATGGGAGAATCGAATATGCGGTACAAGTTTTTTATTCTCCCTTCGCGTACGTACCGAATTCGACGATCCACGTCTCCGCGCATTGCACTTCTCGTGGGAGACGCCATTTTCCAAAACAAACCGGCGAAATAGCTCCGTTGACAGCTCTCCGCGCAATTTCGACGGAAAATCGCAGCGATCGGTGCGACTGGGCGACCAACCGGTTGGTCGCAGCCGAAAATCGGGGGGTCGGCACTGCGACTGCGATTTTCATCGCAAACGACGGAAATGGCACTTCCGGTGCGACAAAAATCTCATCATGTGAAACAGGCTTTTTTCTCCTGGTGACAAGGTTCTTCTTTGGACTCCTGTGCGCGTTCCTGGCTTATGAAAAAAATTTCTCACATGTTTTATTCGACTTTCCATGGTCATTGAGCAGACATCACCTGTCAATTACCATGTCTCGCTCGTTAGAACGCCATCCGATTCCCGTTGCTGTGGGACAGAGATAGTGCATGTCTCCCGCTTAAAACCAAATACTTGACGCATTTTATAATACTTATGCGCAGCCAGGTGGCCGCTTCCACAGCGAGAGAGAATTAGTGTGGGCGCAACACATGCCCGACTTTCAACTTCATCATCTGCACATCTTTTCCATCTGCATATATCATCACCAGCAGCACAGTTTAATCCTCGAGGTAGTAGCCTGAGCTTGGCTGGAATAAAGCGGTTCCTTACGATACATATATATATATTTCTTGCACTTCAAGAAACTTTGTGTGACCTCGAAGACTTGAGCACTGAAGTGACGGCGCTAAGTATATGCAAGACCTCGTAGTAGGAGACAGTTCAATTTCACAGCCCGAGTCCTCTTGCTGGTGTAATCTTCCTTCGTGTAATTGTCGCAGACTTGGCTATCACTAACACTGCTTTGCCTTTCTGAAAAACTGCAGCCTCTCTTTTTTTTTTCTGCTAGTCCAAGCATAAGTGCTGCCGCACATGACTGCTGTTGATTCTGATTTCGAGTGAATCTGGCTTGGCCTCATTTCGGTTACTGAGAGAATTATACAGAGAGAGAGAAATAGAAGAGAGGAAAGACAGAGAGGTTAACCAGACACATGTCCGATTTGCTACCCTACACTGGGGAAAGGGGTATGGGGATGAAGAGAGAGTGTTCCACAGCTATCATGCACTAAGATTTAAAAAAAGAACAGTACCGTTACTCGAAGAAAACCTAGTGCATATTGTTTCCAGTAAAGTGGAGTAGTAGCCAGTAATTCTTTCGTTACTGAGATTTAGTTTGGTAATTACAATTATCTAACTCGAGAAGTACTCTTCTAATTTTCAAAGTGTCAATGAGGCATTTGTTGGCATCCCAAAATGGCATCTAACTGCAGTGTTTTCAGCGACATACTAATTGCGTACAATTTCTTTTGCTGGCAAAAAAAAAAACTCACGAACTATGAAAAATACCATGTTAGTGAACTCTCACCCGCATCATAAAGCAATGCCCTCAAATAAGCTGATTGAAAGCAACTGCATTGCTTATCGTAAACCCGAAGAGACAGCGCACCACCTTGATAATGGTACGGAAGGAGCACCAACAGCAGGTTTCACAGCTTCACAGCTACTCCTTTCTCTCTACGTCACACTTATTATCCCTCTCTCAAGGCCGACTGATCAATGATAACAAAAACCTTGATAACGCAGCCAAAGTGCAGCTCTGACCACACACGAAATGCGAAGAGCAATGTTATAGGCACAGAATGTTTCAAAATCCAGCCTTTCCTCGCACCGCATCGAAAGAGTGCGGGCGAAGTTATATTTCGCACCAGAAACTTGTTTCGGACTAAAGCCAATATAAAGTGAGCGTTTTATTTTTCATGAAAGTGTATACATGCTGCAAAAACAGGTTCGTGTCAACAAATAAAAGCTAAATAAACACATTGGAAAGCGACCAACTTGTAGAGAAAAGGCAAAACCAATGCGTTCACGAAATTAAATATACCACTTCTATGAGCCGAACTGGCAATCAGAATGTCGGCACACACACACACACAGACAAAAAAAAGAAAAGGAACCGCTGTGTGTTCTTATTATCTATGAATTCGTAAGCTCCGTTGAACATCAGCCTAGAGGACGTGTTCAAATAGGTCTCCTTTTGCAGCTACGCAGTACTATTTTATCACACCTTTAGTGGCTTTCTTGATGACCGACGCCGGAATTCTACGGCAGACATCCGTTATGCTTACCTTGAACTAATCTGACGTCCGTCTCGATCATGTAAGCACAATCTTTCACGTAAGCCCAAAGAAAGAAATTGAACGGAGAGAGGTCCGGTGACCTAGCCGGCCAATTTACAGGCTCGTGCCTTCCAATCTATTGCGCATGAAAAGTCGCACCCAACCAGTTTCGTGCTCGGCTGCTGCTGCATGCAGGTGGCCCATCTTGCTGATACCTAAGAAGTGGAAGACGTGACAGCGGGACTTTGTTCAGAAACTCATCCAACACTCCTTCAAGGATTTCGTTCACGTAACGCTGTCCAGTCAGTGCGTGATTGAAGATGGTACTGAATATTGCACTGGCGTAAATTCCAAACCACACACTGAGCGACCACTGGTACTGGCGCCGATTGCGCCTTACTTAATGTAGATTGGAGTCCCTCCAATAGTGTGCATTATGCAAATTTACCTAGGTGCTTCTGCGAAAACTGGCTTCATCTGTGCACATGATCTTGCTCAAAAAGTCCGGAGACGCATAGGCTTTTGTGAGGAGCCAATTCAAGAAATCTAGACATCTCTACAGGTTCCTATCTTCTAAGCATTGGTGCTGGTTCAGGTGGTACGAGCGAAAGGCCGTCATTTACAATCCTCCAAACTGATGACTTCGAAATTGGTACCTCAGTGGCCACGTCTTGCATGCTAGCATGAGGGTTTGAAGCCATAAATGCTAGAACACTTGTGCGTAGGTTAGGACTCAAAGATGGAGTCCTCCGCTGCTGTTTCTTGAAGCTGCCGGTTTGGCTCAGGTATTCATAATTTCTGATGATAGTTGATGCATTTGGTCTACCACCACCGTTCCATGACTGATATATATATATTTGCGGCCTTCCTCTTTTTGCCACTTGCGGATCCTAAGGCAAGGATCATGTTTACCTTCTGCTCAATAGAGAAAGACATGGAAACTTGGACAAAACAAAACTCAAGTTTAAACCTTTGCACCGACGTTGTCAATTCGCTTTCGTGGCAAAACAAAAATGAAAAATCAGACATCCATGCACTTTATAGATGCTAAGACAACAGTTATTACAACTGTTTTCCAACTAACATCAAACACGACGTGTTACTTCAGCCGGGACATGGCAGATAAGGAACTTGCTCGATCACGATGTTTTTCTTTATTTCGTTCTGGATAACTCAGAAGGAGCCTGTCCGAGGGCACTGCTTTATGATCTGGGTGGGAGCGCAGTTACCTGGTATTCTCCATATTTCGTGGAGTTTATTTATCAGTCGGAAAAAAATTAGTATGCAATTAGTTTGTTGCTGAAAATACCGTAGTTAGATGTCCCTTGGCTGTGCCTTCAAATGCCTCATTGACACTTTGATAATTAGGATAGTATTTCTCAAGTTAGATAATTAATTATAATTACTTAACTAACTCTCAGTAACAAAAAAATTACTGGCAGCTACTCCACTGTACTGTAAACAATATGCACTAGGTTTCTTTTAGTAACGCATTGCCCTTCTTTAAAATATTGGTGCATGATAGTTAATACGGACACCCTACATATATTTATGACCTTTGCGTGCAACTGACGATGTTTCCTTTCATAATATATGTTGTAAATTATTAGAAATGTTCTTTTTTCTTGAGTCGTTAGCATTGCTTACTGGAAAGAGAAGGAACACTGAGACACACAACATTCATGTGCAATTCACACGCCATTGATTAAAGACTCTGCCAAATGGGTCACTAAAGTCCATAGGTATTTCATGGTCAAAAAAGCATGCAAAGCAATTTGAAGCGTGGTGAATATGCAGCAACATATTCATTCTCTAGGCATAGGCTATCCATACCTTTAGAAGTAAATTTTAATTGGCTACCTCCATCTCTTTCAAATATATAATAAACTTTGTCCTGTGTGTATATTCATATATATGGTGCATATGCATGGTGTTTAAAGTGAAAATTTAAAACAAGGTTGAAGTGAGAAAATATGTATGAGGCAGCCGCCACTAGTGCTTCTAATACGCGTGTCAGGACTTGCAGAAATAAAGCGAAAGTATGAATTAAAAGCCATGCATGTCCACACCAACAATGATGCCGTAAGCTATTAGTCGCTGTAAAATTTCAAGTGAAAAGGTCGAGGAAAGTCAAAAGAAACCTCAAACGATGTGGGTTACAAAGCTCTGGTAATGGCATTTTAGGTGTGTGTGTGTGTGTGTGTTTAGGGAGTGGTCTTTGGCATCTTTGCCATCACCCGAAGCTGAGCACCCCCTGAAAACTCCGGAGGGGGCTCGGGCCCCAGAGCTTCCCCGTAATCGGCACCTATGCCTGCTCGTTTTGAAACGAATGATGGGGTTCAGAGGGCACTATTGCTGTACCATTAAAATTAATGGGAGAGTGCAGCACCTCATAAACTGTTTCAAATGGTGCAGGTGAGACAAACCTTTAGCTCGAGTTGGTCTGCATAAGCTTGACAGGCAGAATACAGTGCAATGACAGGTCCTGAACTCCAGATAAAAGTTGATGTCTTGAGCTCATTGGTCATAAAAATAGTGGAAAGCAATGTCCCATTTGTACTGGAAGCAAAAAATAATGTAGAGAAATGAGTAAATGTTTTGAAACGGTACGGTCAGTTCTGCCGATGAGAGAAGTAGTTTAAATACATGCTATATGTTAATAAATATCAATTTTTTCGCTGCAGATGATCAGACAGCATTTTCTAAAAGCAAAGTGCACCGTGGAAGTGAACGTCAGTATCTTGGAATGAACTGGTCATGCCTTCGTTAACAAGAATGCAGACAATCGTTTTTCTGTATTAAATTTTAGAAGGCAATAAGAGCACAAGAAGACTACCAATGCAGATGTATTGACAGAGGCATATTTAATCTGAAGTAGCATTGAGCTGATCAATACAGACAGTTGATTCGCAGCCTAACGGCAAATACAGAACATGCTAGTGTACATGCATGCAAAGCATGTACACTAGCATGGCGTAGATGCAGCAGATGTGTGTAAGTGGGGTTTCGATGATGTCATGTATGCTGCATCGCTGATTAGCACCTATACTTCTGCACCAAGGTAGCAATGCATGAAACATGCTGCACCGAAGGATGGTGCTGAAAAATTGCTAACCAACCAAGCACCTCTTGAAATGAATAGCAAGGTTTAGAAGGCACTATCAATGAAGCACTGAAATGAATGGTAGGGTTCAGCACCATGTGAACTGTTTGAAATGGTGCTGGTGAATTGAACAGCCATAAAATGACACACAAAAACAATGACAGGGCAAATATGGTCAATGAAGAACAACCAAACTCCAAGTGAAATTCTGTTTCGAATCACTTTTGACATCATAGAAAGATTCAACAAAGCATGCTTAGAAACAATGGCACCCTGTGCTGATGCTGAGAGGTGATTGAGAAAGCTGTCAATGTAGACATAGCTATTGATGCGACAGATACTCGTGCGGTACAGAGAACAGGTGCTTAAAAGGGGCAGCGGTGCCGGTGCAACAGATAAACAGTGCCATGGATGCTGATGCAGCACACTACTCGCACTTTTCTATCAAGCGATGATGTGTAGGCCATGTTATTTGCTTGATTGGATCACTACATGGTCTCGTGCTTATGGCTGCTTTTTTGAATCAGTGCGAGCTTTTTATGCTTTCTGTAATGTTCTAAAACACTTCCACAAAGTTGTGCCATAAACGACATTGCCTGCTCGTCCTGGAGCATAGTCAAGCAAATCTGCCAAGAGCTTTAAAAATAAATAAATAATAACAATAATAAATACTACCATTCTACAGTAAAACCTTGTTATAGAATTGATATAGACCATCAGGGGTGACGAACGCAGTCTTCTCTTGGCCCTTTTCATCCACAGAAATTTGCCAATAACCAAGACCGAAGGTCTATTGATGAAAAGTATTTGGCACCGTGGAGACAATTGAGGTCATCGTCAATGTGAGGCAAGGGGTAGACATCTTTATTGGTAATGAGGTTTAGACGACGATAATCTACGCAGAAACACCATGTTCCATTTTTCCTTTTAACAAGATGGGCAACGCCGAAAGGCTCGACAAAGGTTCAACAATACCTTTTGCAAGCATCTTGTTCACTTCATCTTGAATAACCTTACGCTCTAAAGCAGAAACTTGATATGGCCGGTGATGAGTAGGACTGGCATCACCAGTATTTATGTGATGCTTAACAATTAAAGTCTGGCCCAATTGGAGATTGTTGAGGTCGAAGATGCCGTGGTAGGAAACCAAAAGGTGACACAGAGTTGCTGCTTGTTCAGGCAATAGGTCCGCAGCAATCATGGGACAAAATGTTGCGTCAGGGCAAATAACATCCTGTAGACATGGTGAAGAATCTGAGCAGACGTCTACTGAAAACGTTGTGACGTGGTCATCTCCTATAGCACACAGCATTGCAACAGATATGCCTTGGGGTAGAACTTCCTTTGTCAGGCCAAAATTGACAACGGGGAGGCATGTCCGGTTATCGGAGAGGGTTATACGGAGTGGGGCACAGCGATATTGCGCATCAAAAGGACATCAGGAACAGGTGTGGCGACGTAATCACCATCTTGCACAGGAAAAGATGATAGCAAATCGACGAAAGTCAAGGCTTTAGGTGGCAGGCGGACAAAGGCGGTCGTACTAAAGTTGTTCGGCAGTTCGGCACGAATATGCACGAGTAGAGGAAGTTCGAGGCAAAGGGTATCGGCAGAACAGTCGATAAAAGCTGAATGCACTGTAAGAAAGTCGAGTCCAAGGATTAGGTCATGGGGACAATTGACCCGCACTAAAAAGAACAGGAACGTGGTGGTCGACGATACTGATAGGGGAAGTACACATTCTTGCAACGTCAACAGTGCTACCATCGGCCATCGGCTCGAGTAGTAGGAGGCATGAGAACCTTCCTCAGTCGACTACGGAGCTTACAACTCATTGTGGACACCTGGGCTCCAGTATCTATTAACGCCGTCAAAGGGACACCGTCGACGTGAACATCAAGTAAGTTCTGGTTCGTTGGGAGCGTCAGTGGAGGATATCGACACGGCGAAGATAATGCAGCACTAGCCCCAGGAGCTGCATGGTCTAGTTTTCTGTCTGGGAGGGTCCATAATTGGTCGGTGATGAATAGCGGTGTGGCTTGTTCGACGGGGACCTACGGCGCTGAGGTGATGTCTGAGGTAGGAGGCATACGGTGAGGCGAGTAACGGCGTGGGTCGGCACATGGACGAGGAGACGGGGAAAATGAGCTCGAATATGGCGACGTCCAGGAGGTGCGGCAGTGGCAAGCGACGTGGCCAATGCGGAGGCAATGGAAGCAAAAGGGCTTGTTGTCCGGAGTTCTCCACTGGGTAGGGTTGGGTACCTCGGAGGGGAATACAGATCGCTGTGATGCATAGCTGTCAGCACCAGTCGGGCATCAGGTTGGGAGACGGAGTAGGCAGCAGGAAAACCGAGGTTGGCAAATTCTTGCCGCACAACTGCCTGAATGAGATCGCTAGGGCTGGTTGGTCAATGGTGGGGTCAAGTGGGTGTGGATGGAATGGCACAGGACTTGTAGCCTCGATTTCACGACGAACAATAGTGTGACATGCTCACTTAAGGGTGGTGAAGTGGTAAGGTCGACGCAAGATGACCTCGCAGCTGTGTTAGGGAGCTGGGAGAACTGTGGAAAGACACGGCGGCATACCTTGACAATGACGTTGGTGGACACATTGTTGAAGACCAACAAGTTGAATGCGTCATCCGCAATCCCTTTGAGTATGTGGCCGACTTTCTCAACCTGAAACATGTTGTCATTGACTTTCCGGCAAAGAGCGAGCACTTCTTGTATGTATGAGACATACGATTCAGTAGAAGACTAAACTCGGGTAGCAAGGTCTTTTCTAACAGCCAGCCCACCGTTCCCACCTTTCGGCAGAACGGTGGGATTTGCAAAGAGGTCGCTGAGCTTCTCCTTGAAGCATCCCAGCTAGAGATCTCATCCTCGTGTGTCTGGAACCAGACACGAGGAGTTCCACCCAAGTAGAATAGGACATTGGCTAGCATAATGGTAGGGTCCCAGCGGTTGTTTTGGCTAACACGCTCATACAGGTTGAGCCAGTCCTCAACGTCGACCTTATCTTGGCCGGAGCATATGCCAGGATTGCAGGGGTTAGTAACCGTAACGCAAGTTGTTGGCGGGGTCGCAGGAGTAGAAGCAGATGAGGTGCCGTCACCGGGAGCCATGGCGGAAAGCAGGACGGTGCGGCCGCTGCGGAGCTCCATGGCGAGGGCGGGGAACGGCACCCTCCACCAAAATGTTACGCAAACGAAGGATTAAGAACTGGAGACTATTTACAAAAGATAATGCCGTGCTGGCCAGTTCAGCCGACAGCTCGGGAGCCAGAGAGCGTTCGTCGTGTTTGTCAGGGCACCCGCGTGTATCACCCACAAGAAACACGCAATATGCATGTATCAATATGTACCCACTTAATAAGCAATTCCAATTTAAATGTAGCCATAATGAATCCCCTGCCCTGTCGCCACTCAACCTGATGTATTGGCTGAGCACTTAGCCATAGTTGCGTAATGCATGCCAAACGGTTAATGTGTAGTAGCTACTTCATTTTTCAGAGGGTACAAGCATGACACTGACGAATTACTGCTTAAACCGTAGTCACTTGATGCATGCCAAGTGGTTAATGTGTAGTATTTACTTCATTTTACAAGTGTGCAAGTGTGACATTGACAAAATGTTGTGCTTGCAGATCATAGATAGCAAAATTGTGGCATACGGACCTCTCCCCTACTGCATTGCCACCAATAGCGACGTCAAAACACGGTAGCCATGACGTGTTTCCTGCTCCCATAGCTTCTAGCACTTCCACGTCATCGTCACGGATGACGACATGGATGATGGCCCTTCCGTATCTGACATGGCTAGTGTGTTGACCATAATCAGGGCATTTGAAGAGAAGTGGGGACTGATGGAGAAACTGGCTGGCGGACTTGCCGTGTTTTAGGATACCGTCACCACTGCAAAGTCGCTACGGTGGCAAGTGAAAGTAACAAGTTTTTTGCTGCCTGCCCGCAAATAAAGCTTGTCTGCATGTGTTTGAGTGAGAATTAACATGTTCTTTTAGCCGGTAAGTCTATAGCCGCTCATCTGTGATTGTCGGCTAATTAGTACATCGATTAGTGCATACCTGATCCACGTTACCCGCCAACTACATATTAACGAGGTTTTAAAGTAACAGTGCCCGCAACAAATATCAATGTGCTGGACAGTTTTTTGGCTGCATGTTGAAACCTTCAAGCTCCTTCAAGCTTAAGAGGTTACGGAGCATATGCACACCCACTGGAAGTGCCCTCTGTGTCTGCAAACATCACCCCTGTGAGCATCGTTTGCATGGTGCTGCAAACCTCAGCAGCACCAGCTAACGAGCAGGTGCAGCTGTTCCCTGCAACGCAGTGGCACATCGCCTACACCATGCTACAATTGAGAACTGTAGTGCAGCGGCATGCTTTTGCACCAAAGAATTGAGGGCTATGGGACAGCACAACATGACTGGTGCGCATGGTGCAGTAAACTGTGCATAAATCGGACACACCTTATTTAGTACATCAACCACCATGTCTGGAGCATGCCAAAGTGCCACAGCTGTGTGCATCACTGAGTGACACTCCACGATAAGGCTATCAAAGCAGTCTGTGCAGTGGGCTTCAGGGAAGATTCTTCAGCAGATATTGAGTGTGCACCCAATAGCAAACAAGCCAAATTAAAGTTTGTTCTTGTTCAGGAACCTTGACCGCTGTTTCTCACTGATGGTAGCACAAAGGCATATGTACTAAGATGTTTAGACATCGATTACCATAGACGTTTAACATTTTGACGAGATGGAAAAGATCTGACAGTGATGTTCAGGACTCAAAGCACAACAATGTAAGGTCAATGAACGTATATATGATGGCACCTGCACTGTTCTTTTGCGTAAACTCATCATGCCACAGGTTAGTGTCAAGATGTAAAACTTGCCAGATCCAGCTTCTCTTGTCAGTCAACAATATACACTATAGAATTAACGTCTAAAGTTATCACTAAAATGAGTGCTAAAACCCCTTAATGCTTGCATTAGGACCAGAATTCACAAGTGGCTGTAATATCAACAGGTCTCCTCGATTTGGCTGCACCTTTTGCACTAGTTCAGAAAAGTGTCGTGCCAGTGCAGTGCTAGTTCTTGAAGTGTGAGTGTAGCGTGACGCTAGCGCTTTCGGTGCAGCGGTCAAATCGAGGACAGAAGTGCAGAAACGTACAGGCCTTCGTCTGCTGCGACTGGGTGGCTGTGGCTTTTCTTTTGTTGGTGTGTTATTTTGTTGGTGTGTCATTATTCAGAAAGCATGACCAACGCCGGTATTTTGTAGCGATGCCTTTTCCGATTCTATGCCTTTTCAGGGTTTTCGCGCTTGGCCACTGGTCAGAGCGACGGTCTGCCCACGTTATCAACGCGATCAGGCAGCAGTGTGTGGTGGATGATAAGAATAGCATAGAATAAGGCATAAGGCATCGCTACAAAATAGCGGCCCAAGCGTGGTTTCCACACCTTTCTGAATCATATATGGCACAACGTTTCAAACGACTGACCGATGTGGTTTCGCGCAAGCTTAACGTCGAGGTAGCGGTAAGCTCGTGAAAATTAATACGACTGTGACCTGAGGGAAAATCCCGGCCTTCAGTGCACTTAGCGGCAGTTGAACCCGGAAAGCACCCTTAACAAGATGCTGGGTACACATCCTGAAGAAAACTGGCGTCCATGCTGCGTTACTAATAGCAGGCGCCATCGATGCCGTCTACCAACACCCGCATGGCCACGGAGCCGCATGTGTCGTCTGCTATCGAAAGCCTTGCACTACGTGCACGAGAAAAGAACTTGCGGAGAGTCTAGTGCCGAAGTGTACATGAACTCGTGCAGCATGACGTGAAATCGAGTGCCGAAGTGCAGGTGGCGCTAGCTGCACTGGCAAATCGAGTGCTAGAGTGCTGCACCCCCTGAACTAGCACAGAAAGTGCAGCCAAATCGAGACCTAACGTGTAAGCGGTCAGAGGGTTCCTGAAGCACTGTTGAGCACATGAACATAACTTCCAGCCGGGATAATACACGTGCGATGGGAGACAATGCCACACTCTTAAAGTCACTCATTACAAAGCAATACACAACACCCTTTCTCACAAAACCTTATAACACTAGTAAAATTGGTTGGCCAAGTTTCGATTTATCTTACTTTGAAGCAAGCACATAAAGAGAACATCCCAGTCTTTCATCCATGATTAAACCACCAGTATTAAATGGACCCACCTAAAGGTTTATTTGGCAACAGCATGTGTATGTCCATGCTTGTATCGTTTATTGATTGTCCCGCTCTAGTAGAACGGACGACCACGCAGCCTGATCATGCACTTTGTAATGAAGCTTATTTCTAGAAAATCACAAATACCGACCGCACACACAACCTCTGTCACATCTGCACAGAGCACTCGAGCGTTACGCTGCGAAGGAAGGTTACCAGAGAATGGCTGTTGACAGCGCAGCGATATTACTATGTAAAACGAACGCTGTTTCCCGCGCGTGCAATGACGCCGCAAAGCACTCATTCAGCGACCTCATTCACTACCGCCCTTAGTCGGCGGACGGCAGACCTGAACCATGCGTCAGGAATGTGCGTTTACATTGCGAAATAAATGATGAATACTCTTTATTTTCTCTAAACAAGTGCGCGCACATGCCGCACTTGGGTCATCTGCCATTTACACATTCTGCCGTAACCAGGTAATGTTACGTTTAAGTGATTTTGAAAAAGGCTCTTACGAAGTCTGAAGGAACCTAAGATAAACAGTGTCGTCTAATATGCATTCTCGGCGCTAGTACACTGTAGCGCTGGCTGATCGGTGCGGCGGTCCGTGGGATGCGTCACAAGGAAAATAAGCTGGTGAGGAACCTGGAAATGAAGTATCAGGCAGCCGAAAGCGTAGGTTTGCATAGTAGATGCACATCGAATGGAAAACGGAAGTACTTACGATAGCTTACGATAGCACAAGCCCCCAAAAATAAACGATCCACATTTTTGTGCAGTTGTTTGAGCGTAGCTCCTCTTTGTACCTCTTTAAACTTGCCATTCTGCCGCCAAAACCAAAGACGGATGTGACATCACGGGCGCGAAAAAGGCGCGAAAAACAAAGAATGAATGCGGCATCCCGGACGTGACGTTTAGGTGAACCTAACGCCTGCATTCCGTCGACCAGGTGAACGCAGACACTTTCCAGGGGGGGCCCGGGGGGGGGGGGGGGGCTGTCTCTCTGAGAACGATGCCAATCCGAAGTCACAACATACCGGCATTCCCATGCATACCACAGCGCAGCAGCGCCGGATTCCCCTCTAGGTAATGTAGTGAGAAACTCTATGGGTAGGACCTTAGGCAGTATAATAGCAAGGGCTTGGTGGCGCAACCCACCGCCCTATTCCAAAGGGGACGCTCATAACATCCATCCATCCACCCATCCATCGTCGGCCTCATAGAGTTTCTCACTGGTCGGCCGTGCTTGTTGGTTCTTTAATCTATGGTCGGCCGGCTAGGTACGCTCATGGTACGCTTGCAAGTATGAACGTGGCACGATAAACGAAGCGCCGTTGCGACAGGCCCCGTTACGCAAACGATTGCCTTTGCACCGTACAACCAGTGATGCCACGGCTGCTGATTTATCAGTAGATCTACTGATTTTTAAAATTTTCTGCTGATTCAGTGATAAAGCGCTTGAATCTGCTGATTTTCTTGCTTTTCTACTCAAACGAAATCTGCAACTTTTTCAGTAGAGAGGATGGATGGATGGATGGTTATAGAGTTTACAGAGGATGGATGGATGGATGTTATGAGCGTCCCCTTTGGAACGGGGCGATGGCTTGCGCCACCAAGCCCTTGCTACTATGCTGCCTAATATCCTACCTAGGTTAACCAATGAAGAAAAAAAAAACACTATGAACTACCACGTCCAAATTTTCTGATCCCCTATTGCGAACTGTGCTTTTGTACGTCTCCGTCTTTTGTCGTTACCCTACTTTTCTTCCACCAATCTTCCAATCGCCTCTTACTGATGTATATTGCGGACCTGTTTGCTTTACCACTGCTCCCGCTGAACCCAAGGGCTTCAAGGAGGCCAGTGGTGCCTAAATCGACCACTGGGTACACGTCTTCACATTCTAATAAAATATGCTCCGTCGTTTCCCTAGCTTTACCGCAGCAAGCACATGCTTCTTCTTCCTTCTTATATCTCGCTTTATAGGATCGTGTTCTAAGGCATCCCGATCTCGCTTCGAAAAGTAATGAGCTTCCCTTTGAGTTATCATAAATGGTTTCTTTCCTGATTTCGTTTTTTCCTCTTAAGTAGTTACTCATGGCAGGTTTCTTTTCCATTGCCGCCACCCATGAGATTAATTCCGCCTCTCTAACTTTCCCCTTGACCTTCTTTGTTGCTGTGTTGCCTACCCCACAGGCCGCATACTTGCTGGTAAGCTTCCTAGTTCTTTTCCTCCACTATGAATCAATGTTTTGCCTGTACAGATACCTGAACACTCTCCCAGCCCATTCACTTTCGTCCATATTCCTCAGCCGTTCTTCATACTCAATTTTACTGCGAGCTTCCCTCACTTCAAAACTAGTCCAGCCCATATCCCCCTGCACAGCTTCATTTGTAGTCTTCCCGTGAGCGCCCAATGCGAGGCGACCCACGACCCACTGGTACAGTGTACTAGATAGGGGCAGTGTGTTCAGACAGCGGAGCGCGCCACGCACCGCTTTGAAGCCGGGAGCGTAGACAGGTCCCGGATGCGTGTTTCTATTTGCTCCCAAGCCCAGCGCTCGATCGCTGCGCCGCCATGCGCCGCCCGCATGTACCACCTTTCTAGGTACTTTTTCGCCGTAGCGCCATGACACGCGCCCTAGATCCTTCTATGTATTTGGCTTTGCTCCCCTGGCTGTGCCAGGGCGCGCGGTGTGTTCGGGCCAGCCTGCATTCGCTGAGTTTAGGCGGTGTAGGTAAATTTTAATTCTGAATGCTTAAGCTTACCCTAAGCTTACCTTAAGCTTAATTTGTATGCTTATCCAAAGGGAAAAGCGTCCCTTCGTCCGTCCCGTAATAAGACGACCGCTTTCGAGATAGCGCCCGCAGTAGCGAACGAATTTGCCATTGTGCTGCCTTCAGCTTCAACAGCAACGAAGCGGTGAAAACACAGTGCTAGCTGGTGGTGCTCTCAGTTAACGCCTCATTCTGCAACTTTCGCAAATCGCTTTGAAGTCAAGCGGTCGCGCATCTGTTTAAGACTATGTAGGCGGCAAAAACGCAGCGCGCGAAGCTATGAGCTGTGGGCACTGTTTTGTGGGTATCGCAGATCGCTTTCAAGCTGCGGCCCACGCGGCATTGCCATAAGGAGTCGCCGACTGAGTACGCTCATGGCTCAATAAAAGAGAATTTTAGTGCGTCCAGTATTCCGGCAAGCGTGGGTGGTTTGCCGGGTGAACGGGGGCGTAAACGTGAGCGGCCAGATTGGTGGCGCACACAAACCACACAAACACGGAGCCGATTGATTTATTCTGCTTATCTGCTGGCGTAAATTTTGGACAGCGGCGCAATCGTGTGGACAATTACGCCACTGCCGAAAATTTGCACCAGCAGTGAAGCAGAAGATAGTCGCTTAATGTGATTTTAGCTCTGTGTTTGTCTGGAACAGCTCTACGCCACCACGGCGGCTGCACCGCTCCGGCCGCTCACGTTGCCCCCGCTAATCCGGCAATCCGCCCAAACCACCCCCGTTTGCTGGAATAACGGACACGCTAAAGTCTCCAATGGTTTCACGCGGATGAATAAGGCGCTGAAGAGCGATGACGGCTTATATCATGATCGGAACCGTCATCAGCGCACCTCGGGCCTCCACCTGCAGTACTTTGCTTGCGTCGTCAATGCTCCTTGCGCGCACCGTCGGCACCAGTTCGTGTTGCCACTGAGCTGTCGTTAGTAATTGCCTAATCAAGTTACATAACATTGGTAATGACACCGGGCTGCGCGGAGATTAGCTAGCGGCACAATGCTTACGCATAGTCTAACTCCCAGAGGAGTTTCTGCGTGATTTCTTTTTCTTGTTCCTGGACGTTTAGTATGCGTATTGCCAACGCCTTGCTGTTGTTTCTGCTGGAAGAGAGATAGTTATGTCAAGAAGGAAAGGAAGCTTGAGTTCAGCGATGATGTGGCTAGTTGTGCGAGAAACCCTCCATGCCCCACGATTATCCCAGCTTTTGTAGATCGAAGCGCCTCGCACACCACGACCAACTTCTTATCACATCCCTTTATCCCCTTATCCAAACTGAAAAATTTCGTCCAGTGTTGCGTCAGATTCCGCATGCAACTCTTATTTCGAAACAGCCAAGGCGGCTTGTTTTGAAAAACCTATTTTCTCTTAGCGACAGCTGAATGAGCAGATTGTGAGCCCAGGCAAAAGATCTCCCCAGTACCGCGTCAAGTACCTACAGGGATCTAGGGAGAGCTCGTCGTGACGCTTTGGGGGAAAAGTACCTAGAATCGTGGTACACGCGAGCGGCGCATGGTGGCGCAGCGGTCGAGCGCTGGGCTTGGGCGTAAATAGAAACACGCGTCCCGCGTGAATGCGGCGGCGCTGCAGTCGCACGGGCTGTATGGACGCGTTCTTCGTGTGTTGCGGCCATTTGCAGAGTGATTGCCATGTGCTTGCTCGGAAGGGCTCTGAAGGAATTCCTCGAGTTTCAGTCTCGTTGGGAGTCACATCCAAAAGGATTGCCATTTGTTGGGCGTGTTGGTAGACTGACTTGGAAAGCATATTTAGCGCCAGCGAACTATAGGACAGAGAAGAGACGACGCCACAATGCGCTAACTTCAACTTGATTTTCAGGAAACACCCGCCTATTTAACTGTGCATGTGTTAAATAGGTGGGTGTTTCCTATATCAAGTTGTTGAAGTTAGCGCATTGTGGTGTCGTCTCCCTTCTGTCCTTGTTCGCTGACACTAAATTTGCTTTCCATTGCAAAAGGACTTTGCGGCTTGAGCCAGTCGACGGCAGAAAGGCTCCGTGTGACATTGTGCAGCACTTTGGCTCTGTTAGAATACTTGGAAGGAGAGGGTTTTAAGTACCTATTGACATCTAGACTAAGCCAATAAAAGTTGGAGAACTTCTTGTGAGGTAGCCGTGCGGGTGCAGCGATCACCCAACGCCGTCTCAATTTTTGATTGTTGTGAATTGCCTTTTTATATCTTGGCGAAGGCAATGCAAACAGGGAAAACAGAGGTCAGTAAAGATTTGGTATCGCTACTTCACTCACCTGATAATTCTGACAAGGAAGGGGACATTGCGTCACAATTGACGAGTTAGTTGAAGCTGGAAATCTGACGCTGGTAGTGCAAAGGCTAAACAATACTCCGGCAGAGCACCGGGCTTATGTGGAGGAAAGGAGCGGTCACCGCCTTATCCATGATATATGGCAGGGTATGTCGTGCAGAAATTTTTTATTCGCAAGAAATGTGAGGACTGCCGCTCTCTTCTTTTGCAGAACTCTAGTGTCAGTAGCTGCAGTCTCAAAATTCACGAAATTTGTGACAGGGGAGGATTGCTGTATCCCCCCAAGTTGCTTTTCGAAGCACTAAGGAAACTTAGTGCTTCGAATATATTTACAACCTTCTTCAGCAAAGAGGAGCTTTGCAGCGACAGCATAGTCGATGTCATGATTCTAGTGAAAGCTTTAAATTTGGCTATTCCATAGGCTGCAAATTACATGCTGATGATTTCACATCAGCAGTTGTGCGTTTTTATGTCCCAACATTAAGGCTGCACTTTTACGTTAAAGGTGTTAATCAGTGAAGAGAAGCACGACGAAAAAAGAAATTGCTCTTTAAAGTTAGCTATACTGTTCTTAGCAGGCTGGTGCAACATATATATGTATGCTGACCCTTCTTGTCTTTTTCGTCTGAATGCACAACTTTTTCTGGTGCATTCAGAAAGCTAATTTTGTGAATTAAAATTGCATATTGCGCATATTAATTCCGCTGTAGGTCTCCATTGTTTGGGTAGGAATGTACTTGCACTGTTTTTCTGTGTTTTGGCATACTGTGTGTAGTTTTGCAGAGATCCCTTTTACTTGGCGTCATTCCTACCTGTTTTATTCGTTCCATAGAAATGTAGGATGTCGGTGTGTCTCATACTCGCACATGAGCCTGACGTTCGGGAACACTTCATGATGTAAATAAAAAAAAATTCACTAATAAACTGAATAAATCTAGTTGCGGGGGGCTCGCGAAACAGAATGAAAGAACGAGGGACAAATGTTTATCGCGAAAGAAGATGAATGCATGCCAAGCAGGGAAGCTCTTTGGCTTTGGGCTATGTACGTACATATTGTCTTGCCTTCTCTCCTACAACAGTGGCTGAGGAACTAAGCGCTTGACGTTGGGTCGCGGATGCCGCGGCCGCTTTTTTATGAATGCGAACCGCAAAAGAAAATGTGTGCACCTGGAATGCGAGTTAGTTTAAATCAATTCGATGTCCTTTACTACGGCGTTATTCGCAGCCGAATTTTCCGTTCGAATAATTTCTGGTTACGTGGCAGCGTGACACAAAACAAATTTAACGGCTTTACGCCACTACTTCGCTGTCTGCAAAACCTTTGCTGTAAAGTTAATAAATGCGTCTTATGGGCGTTGAGATGCGCTAGCAGTGCACATACAATTCATCTCTTATATGAAGTGCGTTTAGGGGATGTATCTTAACACTCGCCGATGATTTGCACGTCTATTTGATTGCGACAGAAAATGATTATCAAAATATCAGCATGCAGCGTTGGCGCTGCGCCGTACGTTCCGTACAGCCCATGTTCCTACAGCGCCATCTCGTGCTATCTACATGAAGCGCCTCAGCGGCGAGCGCTTCGTGAACACACTGCCCCTATTCTAGTACACTGTACCACTGGTTATATTAATGTGATGCCACCTAGCGAGAGAAAGAAAAACGTGGTTGGCTCCGAGGTTAACATACATTGTTGCGCTTCCAGACTCTCAAACGTGCCGGTATACCTCTGTCTTTGAGCGAAGAGGGGAAAAGGCATAGGGCATAGAGTTTCATATTAGTATACGTTTATTTAGAAACTCTATGGCATAGGGTTTCTATGCTCTATGGGAAAAGGTGAGGCGGTGAATTTGTGGAAGTGGGTTCACTACCGAACCCCACAACTATGAAACCACCATTAGCATTATCATCATCATCATTGCCATCATCATCATGTTTACGTGCACTGCAGCACGGAGGCCTCTATGGAGGCCTCTCCCAGCGATGTCCAATTACCCCTGTCTGGAAGATACTATACTCTCAGGCTTTCAGGTACTAACTACCATCTGATGCCTTTGAATAGGCCATCGGAGGGCTTCACTGTGTTTAAATTCGTGCTTGACAATGGCTCTCTAGATCCCCGGGTTTTTCAAAAGTATCGCTAAGAATCTCAGGGTCAATTTTTGTACTATTTCCTGGAAGCTACAATACTTCAACAGAGTACTAATACAAGCGCTGAATTCGTGGGCTCATAAACTGAGTGCAAAAATTGAAATTAAAAATCTACTGATTTCTACTAATTTTTCGCGAAAAAATCTGCTACTATTTTTTAATGTGTCGTGGCAACACTGCGTACAACGCGGAAACGGTGCTAGCCACGGTGCAGAAAGCGGAAACTCTAAAGCGACGCGCCAGCAGAAGGTGAGCGGCGTCGACCTCGGCAGGATGTCGCGAGAGTTCGACATCGTCCTCTTCGGCGCCACGGGCGTGACGGGCATCTACGTGGTCGAGGAGCTGCACCGTTCTTCCGAGGGCCTGCGCTGGGGCGTCGCCGGCAGGAACGTCGACAAACTGCGTAGTACACTGCGCACAGCCGCCAAGAACCTCGGCCTGGAAGGTGGGATGTTTCGATAGCACCGCGCACTTCCGAGACTGATCGACACACTCGACGTCTCGAAACAGTAGCCGAAACTGTCTGCCAGCTGAATGACATAACGCGAACCTTGCTGTAAACATTTTGGTGAAACACCTGCAGATACTGCGCCTCTGTATACTGCTGGTAGCGGCACATATTACATTTCCATTTACTCATCGTCGTAATGCGTGGTGGGGCTAAGATTTGCAGCTCGCTGGTAATACAGCTGTTCTCTCATTTATTTATCATTAATACATGAATTTGTACAAAACTGTAGTTAGATCGAATAACTCGGCAAGCATAGCGAGCGGGCTAGTTAGCAGCGCGAACAAAAACCGTTGGCAATGAGAAAAGTTTTCGCTTTAAAAACGGCTATAAAACAAATGAATAATACTTATTGTAAACAGTCGGAAACATTTTTTAAGGTGACTCCGTTGCAGGCACTTGCCCCTCAATCGCGTGTCAGTGTGATAACATGAAATATAACTTTCTACCAGCGACGCGGTAACGCAGTGACGCCTGCCAAGCCATTTAAGACGAGCTAAACATTTCAGTGGCGGAAGTGTGCCATCGCAGACTGTCAGGTGCTCTCCTTCAAAAATAATAAACAAATTGCCACAGCAACCACAGGAGCCGAACCATCGACCTACTGGTCAACAGGCCGATGGTGTACACAAACTTACACCGCCGCACGGAATATAAGCACATCGACCTTGTATTTCATATGATGATGCTGGCTGCAGTTGCAAATACAGCAATGCGAAGTAGAACTGTAAATTACAAGGACGAATCTATTCCCAGAAAAATAACAAATTGCATGTCGTAGAATGGTTAGTGCTACGGATTCGCTAAATGTAAATATTTTTAATAATGAATCATATATGTCTCTATTCGGTTGAGAACTTGCAGCAGAGCGTGCTTTACGCCATCTTGTGGTATTTGGAGTGGTCTTCGCAGACACTTTTATTCATTTCATTCATTCATTTATTTATACTGTAAGCCCTCATTGGGCTATTACAGGAGTGGAGTATAAAAACAACAAAAACAAACAGAATGCGACCGAGTTACAAGCTTTGACTCACAAAGCTTGTCTTAGAATGGAAAAGTATGCACTGCAACATACAATGGAAAGTAATAAAGAAGCCATTCACAATTTGGCACCACATCGTCATAGACACAATAAGAGTCGCACATGTAAAAGTAAATGCATACATATTGGGTAATTCACTATGTGTTATTACAAAAATTGTGCTTTTAAGACTTTCCAAAAAGGTAGTTAAGGACATCGAGGTTACAAGAGAGTCTGGTAACAAATTCCAGTCTCTTATCGCCCTACGAAAGAAACTGAACTTGACGCAATCATTGTGGGCGAGTGGAGGAGGAATGTACATACTATGACGATGCCTCGTTGATGAGTTCATAGGAAGCTCAAAATAATCATCTGGTTTAATATCTACTTGATTATGAATAACTTCGAAGAGGAATTTTAATCTGTCGTATTTAGTTCTGAGCTGAAGTGGTGCTAGATTAGCTAAATGGCATAACTCTGTTGGAGAATGGATGCGACAATATTTATTAAATGTAAACCTAGCAGCTAGCCTCTGTATTCGGTAAAGTATAGAACAGTTAGTTATGGTGTGTGAGTCCCAAACAATTTTAGCATATTCAATAATTGGCCTAACTAGAGTTTTGTAAGCAAGGCATTTAATTTCAGGGGTTGCCCAATTGAGGTTCCGCCTCAAAGACCACAGGGCTCTAAGCGATTTGATGCACACATTTTCCGTGTGTGTATTCCAGCGTAAATCTGATGTTAAAGTTAAACCCAAGTATTTGTGTTTTTCAACGTTCTCGAGTTTGTTGTCATCAATGTAGTATGAGTAACTAAGGGTACGCTTTTTACGTGAAATAGACATAGACACTGATTTTTGAGGGTTTAGGACCATTTGCCAATTGTCGCACCATTTTTTAATTTTTTGTAGATTTGAGTTAAGTTCTTCTTGCTTTTGTCTCGATTGAATTTTGTTATAAATGACACAGTCGTCGGCAAACAAGTGCAACGGTACAGTGATGTCATTAGGCATATCATAAATAAATACGAGAAATAAGAGTAGTCCTAGTACCGTGCCCCCGAGGTACACCAGACTTTGCAAGTGAGGGTACAGACTGGCAGTTTCCAATTTGAACATACTGTTCTCTGCATGAAGGTAAGACGTGAACCATTTCGTGATTGCGGGATTTTTAAATATGGTGTCTATTTTGTGTAATAACTTAGGACGAGAAACTTTATCAAACACCTTTGCAAAGTCTAGGTACGCTATGTCGGTTTGGCCGCGTGAATTGATCGTTTGGGAGAGGTCATGTACAATTTCTATAAGTTGTCGTGGAGAGTTTTCTTCTGAACCCATGTTGACGGCTGTATAATACCTTATGGTAATCCAGATATTTAATTAAATGTTTTGATACAATATGCTCCAGTAATTTTGAACATGCGCTGGTAAGGGAAATTGGCCGGTAGTTGTTGACGTCTGCTGTTGCGCCGCCTTTGTGTATGGGTACGATTTTGGCACACCTCCCAGGACTGGGGAAACAGCCGGTAGTAATAGATGAGTGAAATATAATGGCAAGATATTTTGAAACCCACTCTGCATACCTGTATAAAAATTCGTTGGGTATTTCATCTGGTTCAGGCGATTTGTCTATATTAACATTAAGGAGCAAGTTAAGAATTCCTTCTTCACTAATTACTATATCCTCTATTGGGACTCTATCAGAGGTATCTGCAAAGTGCGGAACCATACTGTTATCTCGCATAAAAACAGACGAGAAATAATCACTGAAACTGTCAACCTGTTTATCATTATTTTGGCTCGCATCCACGTATGGTCGCTTATCCTTAAAATTAACGTAGCGCCAAAATTTTCCGGGGTCTTGTGCAAGAAATTTTTAAAGTGTGATGCTATAAAACCTGTCCTTGCTCTTCCGAACAAGTTGTTTTAACTGTTTACTTAGTTGTCGAATGGGTTCCTTATATTGTGAGGTGGAGTTTTGCGAACGGGCTTTTCGTTTCCCTTTCAGTTTCCCTTTAATATGTATAATTTCCCTCGTCATCCAAGGAGTTTTCTTCCTGACAATTTTGCGGACAAAACGTTCGATGCACTGTCGTACAATGTTTGAAAAAGTGTTCCACAGCAGGTCTGTACTGGCTCTGGAACGATAATGCATTAAAAACTGGTCGAGGGACTGTTCAAAGAAGTCAAGTGCACCGACGTCATCAGCAGCTTGAAAATCTAAAATTAACTTCTTTGAATGAGTACTAGGCATGTCTGCAGTAACGTTTAAAGATAACAAAACAATATTATGGTCAGATAGACCCTCTGCGACTTCACAGCAAACAAGAGAAGGCATCAAGCCTGGCGATACAAGAACCAAATCAAGAATCGAGGACGTCATTCCGCATACTCGTATGTAATCCGTTACAACCTGGGTTAGCTCGTAACAAAACGCAAACTCTAGTAGTTGTTCACAACTGGCCACTTCTACCGGTCCAGAGGATTGGGACAGCCAATCAATCCCTGGTAAGTTAAAGTCACGTAGGATCAGAATGTTATCACCTTGGTGCAGATTCGAATCCATAAAGTTCCTAAGTTGAAACAACGCATCTAAGGGGCAACCGGGGGGACGGTACACACCACCTGTGAAAACTGTATAACTGCCTAAGTTAGTTTTAATCCATACTGCTTCAATATCACTCTCAACTATTATTGGTACGGCGCAGTATGGATTCCAAAAAAATAAATCGTGAGGATGCGCTCCTAAATATAAAACATCAAATACTGCAAAATATGGAAAACTGGTTATACACGGTAGGCTTATTTCTGGACCTGCGAAAGGCTTTTGACAGTGTAAATCATGTTATACTTCTGTGCGAACTTTATGACTACAGTATACGTGGTACAGCACTAAATTTAATGAGAAGTTACTTAACGGACCGTTACCAGTTTCTTTCATATAATCAGGCCACTTCCTCACTTCTCAAAATACAGACTGGCGTGCCACAGGGATCCATACTTGGTCCTAGATTATTTAATCTTTATATCAATGACCTTCCTAACATTTCTTCCTCACCTAATATCATCATACACGCAGATGATACTAATCTTTTCTTTGCAAATTCTTCCTTGCAATGCTTACAAAAAGAAATAAATTATTATTTAAATTTATTATCTGAATGACTGTACATCAACAAACTACTATTGAATGTCAACAAAACCAAATATATAATATTTAAACCGATAAACAAGCCATTGCCTGTTAATATAACTGTTCTATTTCAAGCAAAGAGGCTAGAACAAGTAACAACGTAAAAGTTTTTGGGGGTATGGTTCCAAGAGAACCTCTCCTGGTACAATCATGTCAATAAGCTTAGCAATGATCTTAGCAAAGTGGTAGGCTGTATGTATAAAATAGGTGATCTAATACCTTTGTGGCTAAAGAAAGCAATATACTATGCCCTTTTTTACTCGAAGCTAACTTATTGTCTTGATTTGGGGAACAACTACAGCAAAAAACTATGATAAGTTATTAAGCTTGCAAAAACGAGTAGTCCTAATTTTTGAAAACTACCATAGTAGGCCGCGGGACTTACCCACACACAATCTCTTTGGCAAACATTTACTGATCCGCGCAAATCAAGTATTTTATTATATATTACTATTACATATAAGAAAACACAGGCTCCATGTTGTCAGCATACCCACTTCTCCTCGATACCCATTACGTTATCAAATAAAAAAAATACCATTCACGCGTACTAACTACGGACGTCAGGATATAAACTATCAAATACCAAGGCTACTAAACATTGTTAAGCAAAAAATTGATTTCTGTGCACCTAATTTTAAGCAATGTATAAAAAACCTTCTCATACACAAATTATTTATACGTAAAATGCTATCGCACTACAATTTTTTTCATGCACTATATATGTATTCCTTAATCTTCGCTGTAATGTGAATGCACAAACACAATTTGAAGCATAAATGTCTTTTTCACATAGTCATTGTATAATGTACACATTATCTTGTTTATTTGTATTTTCTACATCGTACTTGCTTGTTTCTTGTTATATTTGCTTCTTTCATACATTGGATCATCATGTAAGCCGAACGCACTTAGGAGCAAGAGCCCCTGTCAGGCCAAATGGCCTCTAGCTCTTGTTTCCTCTTTCTGTAATGAAGAAAAAAAATAAACTTCAAACTTTAGCTGGCAGAATCGTGAATGAAATGTTGCTTTTAATCATAATGGCAACACCACCACCCCTTCTTCCTCAATCTTCAAGGGGAGTATGGTAGCGCGATTCAAAGACTGGACAAGAGAAGACACAAAGGGACACACACAGCGCTATGTGTGTCCTAGCGCTGTGTGTGTCCCTTTGTGTCTTCTCTTGTCCCGTCTTTGAATCGCGCTACCATACTCCCCTTGAAGATGCATTACCAACAAGCCCACATTGCAACCCTCGTGAACTTTATTCCTCAATCTTTTCTTATTACTATGTACCCGGAAGGTGCTATTTCCGCATCGCATATGTCCGTGTGTAACCATGTTTCCATTATGACCAGGATGTCTGGGTCATGTTCCAAAACAGCACATTCCAACGCAGCAGCCTTGTTCACCAGGCTTCTGGCATTTAAATTTATGATCTTAAAAGCGGAGGGTTCCGGGTGATGAGTTCATGCCGTAGTTTTATCGGGAGAGGTGTACCACTTGCTCCGCTCGTTCGTTACATCATTCCAAGTGTACATAGTTTTATCAACTCGCAGCTTGTCAAAAAATAATTTAACCTTGGCACCCTTAATTCTTTCTTCTGATGATTTCCAAAGTTTCTTGCGGATTTCCACGGCTCGTCTGGAAAAGTCTTCATTAATGCTAAATTGTGTACCTTTGAGTTTCCTGCAGTTGCTCAAAATTCCAACGTTATCCCTGAAGTCCGTAACTCTAAGAATAATCGGACGACTTTGACCAGGGATTTTCATTCCTAATCTATGTATTCGTTCGATCGAGTTTAGTTTCTGTTTTGGTATACCTCCAACGATTTCCTCGTTCACCTTTTTCATCAAAATTCATTTGTTTCGGATTCTTCCTCCTCTAATCCTCTTATGATAAGATTATTTCGCCTAGTGCGGTTATCCAAGTCCTCAGTTTGTCTTCTCAAGGCAGCCACGTGCACATCGAGTGTCTCAACACAAATTTCCACTTTGGCAAGCCTGTTCTCAATTTGGTCCATGCTCTGTAGCTTCTTTTCGATATCAACAAGTTTACATTGAATTTGTGTTATGTTTAATTCCGATAATACCTGTTTTTGTTGAATTTCGGTAATTTTTGACAAAATTTCTTTTTGGTTCTGAAGCATTTCTTTAGCCATAACCTCCAGCGGAGGCCCAGGGTTTTCTTCTACATCTCCGGAAAGCATAAGTATCAGGCTTGCCATTGAAAACACCATTTAAACAATCCAGTACTATGTGTGGACACGGCAACACAATAAGACATAAGGAATTGCTAGAAAAGCCAGTTTTTTTACCACCAACCTGCACGAAGAGCGGCACATTAGGTGTCATCGTCACGACAGGGTTGCCGTGTCCACTGAAGAAAGCAGGCGCTGGTAGCCCTTTTCAACCCAACGGCGAGGCGATCCACTTATCGGTAACTGACGTCATCGTAGCTTTGCGCGGTCCTCCGTAGGCATCATGCACATGCGCAGCAGCTGAGATTGTTGGGGGCGTAGAAAAGGTACCGAAAGCGTTGTCGAAACGAAGCGGCATCGGAGTTCCCAATTCAGCGCCACGCCAGCAGCATCTGTTGCTTGTCGAAATCGTCGTTCCCGAGGCCGAAGCGAGAACAAGGCATCCAGCAGCAATCTGCACGAAGATAGGCACATTAGGTGTCATCGTCACAACAGGGTTGCTGTGTCCACGTGTCATCGTCACAACAGGGTTGCTGTGTCCACTTTTCATCATAGTAAGGTTCGTTACAGCGCAACACAAGACAAGGACAAAAGAAGGTATAAAACGACGACATTTTTAAACACTCGAGCCAACTGACAAGGGAAATTGCCGAGGCTTACAATATTAAGTTTAAGGACAAGGCATGTATCAGTGAACCGTCTATCACTCTTCATGACAAGGAACTGCGTTGCCTATCTCAATTTTTATTATGCACCAGTGCTTCAATGCATCTCTCTGTCTCGTGATGTCATGGTTAACAACTGGCACCTTTATGTTATATGTTAGACATACTTTAAAAACATATCAGTTCAGAGTTGGCGCTGTGTCGTCATTTTATACTTTCTTTTGTCCTTGTCTTGTGTTGCGCTGTAACGAACCTTACTATGAATCCCAACCAACTGGCCAAACTTGCCATCTTGATGCAGTACTTTTCAACATCTGTGATGACAAAGGAGTCTAAATAAAATAAATGTCAATTTTCTCAAACCCTGAGAGTCAAAATATGACTAAACCACGTCCATGCACTTCCACTTCATATTTGTGGTAAATATATTGCATAATAGTTTCACGGTTTGCACCAGAAGGCTGTGCAAGTGCTACTGTGCTTCTTGAGATCGATCAGCTTGTGTGAACCCCTGTGATTGAAAGTCTTTTCTGTTACTAGTTCCTGTTATTATTTTCTTCTTCGTTCTTTTCTCACAATCTGCCCTCTTTCCAACTCCTATATAGCCCACCCCAGTTCAGGGTAGCAAATCAGAAGCTCGCCTATGGTTAACCTTTCTTCTCTCTCTTACTCAATTGAGAGAGAGGCAATCTGCAATATAATGTACGAAGGATGTCTGAAGGCTAGAGCACACTTTCACTGCAATGCACTCTGCACTCACCATCATCACTGAGGAGTAAAAAAAATCGGGCAGGACACCTCTTTTGGATATAATTATCTATGTGAGTGCAATTAGCATTCAAGTGGTGGAGCATTTGTAATTTTGGGATTGGAAATTCATTGTTGGTAAATATTCTAATTATTACACTTATGTTAAGTAATTATAGAATGTCAATTGTCTGTTTGGGCATGCATCCAGTGACCCAAGTTGTCTGTAGGTCAGCCAGCTGCAGGTTGTCTATTTAGGCTCATACCTATAATGTCCCGATCTAGTAGACAACTTGGGTCACTAGGAAGAGCTGCATAAATTGACTATATAGGCACATGTACGTAAGGTTGCTGAAATAGGCTAAGCACAGCAGCACCACAGGTATATATGCCAGCACCAGGCATGAGTCTCTCCTCCACTAGAATACATCACTGCATCCAATTCTCTCCCAAATAACTTGAACACGTGTTCATGGCAAATGGTAATTCTATTTTTCATTGGCAGGAGTTGCCACTGCTGTTGTTAACCTGGGTGGCATTGTTTATCCCAGCCCTTGCTCCACACAGCCTTATCCACAGTGCACAGCTTTTGAGAACAACCTATTTAATTTCCTAGCACAAACACACTTACAGCTAACAGCTTCAGCAGACTACACGTTTTTAGGTGGAAGTGCCCCAGCGCTTTGAAGAACTGGCCGCATTCATTTCATTTGCCATTTTGTTTTCAGTAGTAGACAAATTACTGCTCTCAGAAATGCTTCTAAATAGAAGATTAATGCAGTTAATGATACCAATTTAGTTGGTATAATTTGTTTGCATGATTAGTTTTTTATGTTGGTTAAATTAGAGGCATGTTGCTTTATTGTAAATATTGCACAAGCGTATATAGTGTTTGACTTACCACAGCCCAAGCGATAATTGAACATGCCCCATTTAAGAAGGCTAAGCAGCATGGTGAATTACAGTTCTGGAATACTATGGCAGAAATGTCAGTTTTGGTACTAACGTACTCTTTGTAACCATTAAAGGACCTAAAAACTGATGCTTGAAAACTGAAACAGTGCTTGAAGTTCCCAACCTAGACCTCGAGATGTCATGAGATCTGAATAGTCTCTGTGCACTGTTCATTAATGGTTTCAATTATCTATGAACAAAGACTATGTTATATTTTAAAGGAACAATGGGCTGAACCCTGCGAGTTTTGAAAACATTTTTCTGAACAAAAATAGTGGCATTATGCTATCCTGTTAGGACTGCAGTTCAAGTGCAAAATGGTACAAATGCGAAAATTCCTCTTCCTCCACTCAAATGTTTTCTTGTGAAATAAATGGAAATCGATTCTTGAAAGCTAGTTTTCCAGACTAAACTAACATAATTTTGCTGTTCTGTGTCTTTTAATTCCCAAAGCTTTGCTTGTGTGATGCTAGACATCATAGGCAGAAAGTTTTCATTTTTCCGGACATCATAGGCAGAAAGTTTTCATTTTTCCGGAAAGGGGGGGGCTGACCAGCTTTCCAAACCCCGTATATATATGTATATATACATATATATATATATATATATATATATATATTTCTTGCACTTGAAGAACCTTTGCGTGACCTCGAAGAATTGTTCACTGAAGTGATGGTCTTACCTAAGAGTTTAAATAGTAGAGACAGTTCACTTTCACAGCCTGAGTCCTCTCCCACCACCAAGAACCTGGCGTCTCTCGGTGGTGCAATCTTCCTTTGTGCAATTGTCGTACACTTCGCTGTTACTAATACTGCTTCGCATTTTTGGCGAAACTGCAGCCTCTTTCTGTCTTTATTTTTTCTGTTAGTCCAATATAAGCGCTCCTTCGCATGACTGCAGTTGATTGTGATTTTGAGTGTTTCCGGTTGTGATTTCGAGTGTATCCGGCTTGGCCTCATTTCAGTTACTGAGTGAGTTATACAGGGTGCCCCAACTATCATGTACCAACACTTAAAGAAAGAGCAGTTGCATTACTTGAAGAAAACCTAATGCGTATTGTTTCCAGTGCAGTAGAGTAGCTGCCAGTAATTATATCGTTCCTGAAATTTAATTTGTCAATTTCAGTTGATTATCTAATTGCAGAAGTACTGTCCTAATTATCAAAGTGTCAACGAGGCATCTGTAGGCACCCACAGGTACTCCGAAATGATATCGAACTGCTGTGTTTTCAGCGACGTACTAATTGCGTGCAATTTTTTTTGCGACTGGCAAACAAACCTCACAAAATATGAAAAATACCCAGTGACTGCTCTCCCACCCGCATAATAAGGCAGTGCCCTTAAATAAACCTTAATACGATAGAAATCTGAGCTGGTTGGTAAGGATTGATAATGCAAAAAATGGTAAAGCGTGCAACACGGCATTCGTGTTGTCCACTTCTCTTATGTCCGTGTCTGCATGCCTTACCCTTTGCACTATGAGCCCTCAACTAAGCTGATTGAAAGCAACCGCACTGCCTGTTGCAAACCCGAAGAGACAGTGCATCGCCTTGATAATGGTATGGAAGGAGAACCAACAGCAGGTTTCGCGGCTTTACAGCTATTCCTTCCTCTCTACGTCACACTTATTGTCAGTCTCTCAAGGCCGACTGGTCACATTGGTAACAAAAGCCCCTTGATAATGCGGCCAAAGCGCCGCTCTGAAAGTGCAGCGGTGGCGTAGAGGTAGAACGCCCGCCTCGCGTGCAAGAGGTTCGTGGTTCGAATCCCGGTGCCGCGCAATTTTCCACCGGATAAAAAAAAAAATCCGCTTGTTGATAAAATTGCATAAACAGGCCTGGAGTGTGGCCTGATCCCGGTGACCAGAACCGGTAACGCACTCCCTCACCAAAGCAGGATTGGCCACCCTGGTGCAGTACTTGGCCACAACCTCCTATATGAACACAACAATCAAACCCAAGCCCTCAGTCCCCAGCAGCTGCGAAGCAACTGACCACAGCGCCGGTCAGACCTGCAACGCAGCAGAGGATGCTAAGAATCTCTGGTTCCAGACAGACCGCCATTGGAACCTGGCAATCTTTAAGGCTAGAATATTATCTAGTGAGGCGAGTCTAGCAGTGCTATTGGAGGAATTAGAGGGCAGTAAATGGGATATAATAGGGCTCAGTGAAGTTAGGAGGCCAAAAGAAGCATATACAGTGCTGAAAAGCGGGCACGTCCTGTGCTACCGGGGCTTAGTGGAGAGACGAGAACTAGGAGTCGGATTCCTGATTAATAAGAACATAGCTGGTAACATACAGGAACTCTATAGCATTAACGAGAGGGTGGCAGGTCTTGTTGTGAAACTTAATAAGAGGTACAAAATGAAGGTTGTACAGGTCTACGCCCCTACATCCAGTCATGATGACCAGGAAGTCGAAAGCTTCTATGAAGATGTGGAATCGGCGATGGGTAAAGTCAAAACAAAATACAGTATACTGATGGGGGACTTCAATGCCAAGGTAGGCAAGAAGCAGGCTGGAGACAAGGCAGTGGGGGAATATGGCATAGGCACTAGGAATAGCAGGGGAGAGCTATTAGTAGAGTTTGCGGAACAGAATAATATGCGGATATTGAATACCTTCTTCCGCAAGCGAGATAGCCGAAAGTGGACGTGGAGGAGCCCGAACGGCGAGACTAGAAATGAAATAGACCTCATACTCTGCGCTAACCCTGGCATCATACAAGATGTGGACGTGCTCAGGAAGGTGCGCTGCAGTGACCATAGGATGGTAAGAACTCGAATTAGCCTAGACCTGAGGAGGGAACGGAAGAAACATACATAAGAAGCCGATCAATGAGTTAGCGGTAAGAGGGAAAATAGAGGAATTCCAGATCAAGCTACAAAACAGGTATTCGGCTTTGACTCAGGAAGAGGACCTTAGTGTTGAAACAATGAGTGACAATCTTGTGGGCATCATTAAGGAGTGCAATAGAAGTCGGTGGTAACTCCGTTAGACAGGATACCAGTAAGCTATCGCAGGAGACGAAAGATCTGATCAAGAAACGCCAATGTATGAAAGCCTCTAACCCTACAGCTAGAATAGAACTGGCAGAACTTTCGAAGTTAATGGAGAATACCTTAGTAACTTGCGATTCGCTGATTATATTGCCTTGCTTAGTAACTCAGGGGACCAACTGCAATGCATGCTCACTGACCTGGACAGGCAAAGCAGGAGGGTGGGTCTAAAGATTAAACTACAGAATACCAAAGTAATGTTTAACAGTCTCGGTAGAGAACAGCAGCTTACGATAGGTAGCGAGGCACTGGAAGTGGTAAGGGAATACATCTACTTAGGGCAGGTAGTGACCGCAGATCCGGATCATGAGACTGAAATAATCAGAAGAATAAGAATGTGCTGGGGTGCGTTTGGCAGGCATTCTCAGATCATGAACAGCAGGTTGCCATTATCCCTCAAGAGAAAAGTTTATAACAGCTGTGTCTTACCAGTACTCACGTACGGGGCAGAAACCTGGAGGCTTACGAAAAGGGTTCTACTTAAATTGAGGATGACGCAATGAGCTAGGGAAAGAAGAATGATAGGTGTAACGTTAAGGGATAAGAAAAGAGCAGATTGGGTGAGGGAACAAACGCGAGGTAATGATATCTTAGTTGAAATCAAGAAAAAGAAATGGACATGGGCAGGACACGTAATGAGGAGGGAAGATAACCGATGGTCATTAAGAGTTACGGAATGGATTCCAAGGGAAGGAAAGCGTAGCAGCGGGCGGCAGAATGTTAGGTGGGTGGATGAGATTAAGAAGTTTGCAGGGACAACATGGCCACAATTAGCACATGACCGGGGTAGTTGGAGAAGTATGGGAGAGGCCTTTGCCCTGCAGTGGGCATAACCAGGCTGATGATGAGTAGGCACGAAACACGAAAAGCAATGTAATAGGCATAGCATGTTTCAGAATCCCGGCTTTGCTCGCGCCGCATCAACAGAGTGCGCGCACGCGTGCAGCTACAGTTCACGCCAGAAACTTGCTTCGGACCAAAGCCAAATTAGACTGATGGTTTTAGTTTTCATGAGAGTGTATACTTGCTGCAAAAAGCAGGTTCATTGCACAAAATAAAAAGGAAATAAACAGAACAGGAAGCGCCCCAAGTGTTGAGAAAAGGCAAAACCAATACGTTCAAGAAAGTAAATCACCACTTCTGAATGAGCTGAATTTGTAAATCTTCACAAAAACCTAAAATACATTAGATTTCAGTGTGCCCTTATTATCTACAAATTCGTAAGTGCCGTTGGACACCAACTGCTGCCCAGAGGACATGTTCGAATAAGTCTCCTGCAGCTACGCAGTACTTAGTCTGTTTCATCACATCTTCCGTGGCTTTCTTGATGACTGCCGGTCAAATTTTATGGCAGACATCCGTCTTGAGCTAATCTGACATCCATCTTGATCATGTAAGCATGATTTTTCACATAACCCCAAAGAAAGAAATGTAAGGTGGCCTATCTGGCCAACTTAGAGGTCCGTGCCTTCCACTCTATTCTGCATGAAAAGTCGCATCCAGGCAGTGTTGTGCTTGGCTGCTGCTGTGTGTTGTTGCTCCATCTTGCTGATACCACAGAAGTAGAAGACGTGACAACGTATCACCACTCCTTCAAGGATTTCTTCCATGTAATGGTGTCCAGTCAGTTTGTGTTCCAAGAAAATGGGACAGATTATAGCACCGGCATAAGTTCTGCACCATACATTGAACGACCACCGGTAATGGTGCCATTTGCGCTTTACCCAGTATGCATTGTAGTAGTCACTCCAATAGTGTGCATTATGCAAATTTACATGGGAATTTGTGTGAAAATTGGCTTCATCTGTGCACATGATGTTGCTCAACACGTCGGGCGATTTATCAGCTTTTGTGGGGACCCACTACAAGAAATCTAGATGATTCTACAGGTCCCTATTGGTAACCAGCATTCGTGCTGGTTAAAGTGCTATGGATGAAAGGCCATCATTTAGAATCCTCCAAACTGATGACTTGAAAATTGGTACTTGGGCAGCCACGTCCCGCACGCTAGCATGAGGGTTTGAGGCCATTAATGCTAGAACATCCGTCCGTAGGCTAGGACTCAAAGATGGAGTCCTACCCTGCTATTTCTTGAAGCTGTCAGTTTGTCTCAGGTTTTCATCATTTCTGATGATAGTCGACGCGTTTGGTCTACTACACTTCCATGCCTGATATATATTTGCGGCCTTCCTCTTGTTGTCATTTTCATCTCCCAAGGCAGGGATCATTTGTACCTTCTGCTCATTAGAGAAAGACATGGCGACTGGGACAGACATGACGACTGGGACAAAACAAAACGCACCTCTAAAAATTTGCAATGATGTTGTCAATTCGCTTTTGTGGTGATAGGTATAGTGGGAAAAAAGTAACCATCTGTGCACTTTGTCTGTGCTAAGACAACAGCTATCACAGCTTGTTTCCAACTAACACCAAACACGACACGTTACTTCGGCCGAGTTGTGGCACATAAGGTACTAGCTTGATCACAATGTTTCACAGCAAAGCCGCATATGGCTAGCCGATTCGTCCGTCTGTCGCCTGTATGCCGAAAACTCCTCCGGCGCAACCCAATGCGAATACATGAAAAAACAAAAAGCGAAAACACGCAATTGGCTGCGCCAGTAGTATCGTCGTTGCTCTCTGTCACAGCTGAGCGGGCACGCAGCAGTTTCTCTCCGGCTACGAAATGGGTAAGCCACACATCATACAGATTCCTGAAGAGCAGGCAGCTTTCCATCAGCAATGCCGTGAGCAGAACCAGGAAAGAGCTTGTATATGCCGTCCCGATGCTGCAGCCTGCGCACAAGAACAGGCTCATGCAGCCGAGCTCAAGCAGCAACTGTGTACTAAGGATCTGGCAGCATATCAAGCTGTCGTTTAATGAACCGTCAGGATTAACCCAGTGATAAGCACCGGGCCCGCATGTTTCAGCTTCACTGGTTAACCATCTGTACGGAGTGCTCAAGCAGAGAGAGAGAGAGTAAACTTTAATGAACACCAGCAGTTCTGTCGGCTGGGCCTAGGCCTCCCACGATGGGACGTCGAGGTCTTGCCTCTTCGGCGCTTCGTAGGCCTGCTGGGTCGCCCAGAGTTGGTCGTCGAGATGGGAGCTGCGCAGGGCGGCGTGCCATCTCGACGAGAGGGTCACGGGATTAAGCTCTTAATATTGATCTCTGCACTCCCATAGCATGTGGGGGAGTGTTGCAGATTCAGTTTTACAGACCTTGCACGTCTGGCTCGGGTAGATGTCGGGGTATATAGTGTGATAGCGTGTGAGGGAGGGGTATGTATTCGTCTGTAGCAGGCGAAGGGTGGTTGCCTGTGCCCTGTTTAACTTGCGATGAGGGGTGGGGAAGGTTCTCCTTGCGAGGTAAAATGACTTTACAAGGTCGTTGTATCTCGTAAGGTGGTCGCGCCCTGCGGGTGCACCTGCACAGTCTCCGGCACGGTTGACTAGTCCTCGTGCTACGGAGTGTGTAACCTCGTTGAGGTTGGTGAGGTGCGGGTGGACAACACCGGCGTGTGCTGGGATCCAGACGAGGGTGATTTGATTTTCAGACGAATGCGGGGCTTGTCGTAAGATACGGAGTGATTGATGAGAAATACGACCTTTGATGTAGTTGTTGACTGCTGCCCGAGAATCGCTCAGTATGGTGTGACAGGATGGGTCAAGAGTGGCCAGGGCAATGGCCACTTCCTCGGCCGTCTCGGCATTTTTTGTAATGATGCTGGCAGCATGTCGGAGCAAGCCGCCTGCTGTAGTAACCGCCACAAAGCGCCGTCCATCTTGGTACTCAGCTGCGTCGACGAAGGGGATGCCCGCTGTGTTGGCGTAAGCTTTGATGAGGGAAGTAGCTCGTGCCTTCCTGCGTTCTTTGTTGTAGTCTGGGTGCATGTTTTTCGGAATAGGGTCGGCATGTATCCATTGCTGAATTTCGCGTGGTATTGGGTGTTTGTCTCCATGTTGTCGGTGGTAGGTGATATTAAGCTTGTTTAGAATGCTGCGGCCCGTTTCCGTGAGAGTAAGCCGCTCTAGTTGAGATCGACGTTGGGCCTCGATTAACTCGTCTAGCGTGTTGTGGATACCTAATTGTAGTAGAAGATCCGTGCTGGTGTGGTTGGGTAGTCCTAAGGCCTGCTTATAGGCTCCTCTAATGATGCAGATATTTTTTCTTTATTTCCTTCATTTTGTTCTGGCTAACTGAGAAGGAGCCTGTTCGAGGGCGCTGCTTTATAATGTGGGTGGGAGCGCAGCCGCATGTCATTCGTCTTATTTCACAGGGTTTATTTATCAGCCGGAAAAAATTAGTACGCAATTAGTACTAATTCCCAAATCTTTCTTGGGAACCCGTTCCCAAATCTTTCTTGGGAATGGGTTGCAGTGTTTCAAATTAATGGCAATTAGTAGGTTGCTGAATGTACCGAAGTTAGATGTCCCTTAGCTGTGCCTCAAAATGCCTCATTCACACTATTATAATTATCATAGTATGTCTCAAGTTAGCTAATTAATTTCACTAACCTAATTAAATCTCAGTAACTAAAAAATTACTGGCAGCTACTCCACTGTACTGGAAACAGTATGCACTAGGTTTTTTTCGAGTAATGCATTCCTTTGTTTTTAAATCTTAGTGCACAATAGTTAAATGGGACACTGTGCATATATTTATAATATCTGCATGCAAGTGGTGATGTTTGCATCCCTAATAAATGTTGTAAATTATTATAAGTTTTTTAATGAGTTGTTAGCTTTGCTTACTGGAAAGAGGAGCAATACGGAGACACATATCATTCAAGTGCATTTCATACCCTGTTGATAAAAGACTCTGCCTAAGGTGTTACTAAAGTTTGCAGTATTTTTTTCAGTGTTAAAAGAGCATGCAAAGCATTTTGAAGCGAGTTGACCATACTAACACGTGTACTTATCTTTATCGGGCAACCACGTTTCGCCGCTTAACAACTGTAATCGCACAGCGAGGGACGCGCCTGCATGTATCCGACGTTTCTGGAAAGTTATCGACGCTTCTATCCGCGTGTCTGTTGTCGCCGAACCTTGTGTTATCAGATTTCATCGCGTGACACGAATGGTGTAGAACTTTGTGGAAGACACGCGGGTCCCATCAGTTAATCTGGAACATTCGACGACTGATCTATAAAAGCCGACGCGCTTGACCCGCTAATCAGTTTCCCGACGATCGCCGACCGTGTTCGCCGCTATCGTTGTGCTATAAGTGTAGCCTGTTTTTGTGGGCACAGGTTCGCCCAATAAAAGCTAGTTTTGTATTCCACCGTATTGCTTCTTTCTTCACCGTCACTACCACGTGACATCTGGTGGAGGTGCTTTTCGTCCATGTACAGGACGCCCCCGACAAGTCGTGATCCCAGCCCAGACCACAAACAGAACACCAACGTAGTCCCGGACCACCGAGCAAGCCGCCGTCTTCAACAGCTGCCCCCGGAGCACGGACTTCTACCTGAGAAGACCAAGAAGATTGTGGCCAAGGCAACCGCAATGGCAGCCCCGGCGTCCCCCATCGTGCTGCAGCAGCCCAGGGAACCACCAACGTTCCGCGGTTCCACATTTGAGGACCCGGAAACCTGGCTGGAAACGTATGAGAGGGTCGCTACGTTTAACAACTGGGCAAGCGACGACAAGCTACGACATGTCTATTTCGCATTGGAGGACGCCGCCAAGACGTGGTTCGAGAATCGAGAAGCCACCTTGACGACGTGGGACCTCTTCCGAAGCGGCTTCCTGCAAACATTTCAAAGCGTCGTGCGAAAAGAGCGAGCCCAAGCTCTACTGGAGACAAGAGCGCAGCTGCCGAATGAGACGATCGCGATTTTCACTGAAGAAATGAGCCGTCTGTTCCGCCACGCCGACCCAGAAATGTCCGAGGAGAAGAAAGTACGTCTACTGATGCGTGGTGTAAAGGAGGAACTTTTCGCCGGTATGGTAAGAAGCCCACCGAAGACCGTCGACGAGTTTCTTCGTGAGGCGACGAGCATCGAGAAGACACTGGAATTGCGGAACTGGCAATTTGACCGACGCACCAAGCCAACAAGCTACTCTGGAATTCAATCACTGGCCACGGACGATTTATGCGAGACCATCAGGGCCATCGTGCGCGAAGAACTGCGCAAGGTCTTGCCATCGTCGCAGCCTCAAGTGGCCTCAATCGCCGACATCGTGAAAGAAGAGGTGCACCGATCGCTAGGAGTTCCTGAGGTGCAACCACAATTACCGCAGCCCCAGCCAGAAGCGATGACTTACGCCGCCGTCGCACGCCGTCAAGCTCCCCCTCCGCGACACCGCCAGGGCCCTGTAACGCCACAATTCCGTCGTCCACCGCCGCCGCCGCCAGCACGCCCACCCGTCGCCCAGCGCACCTACGTGAGGAAGACGGACATTTGGCGCGCCCCCGACCACCGCCCGCTCTGCTACCACTGCGGCAAAGCCGGCCACGTGTACCGCCGATGCCCATACCGCGACCTGGGATTGCGAGGCTTCGCCGTGAACGCACAGCGCCCGAGGGAAGGTGAACGCCCTCGTGACATCGCCGACTACCTCGCCGTTACTCAGTGGAGCCCTCGACGACCGTCCCGTTCGCCGTCACCAGGCCGCTACCTGTCACCGCAGCACCGACCATACACCGGCCCAGCCCGGGGCCGCTCTGCGAGCCCATATCCGGAAAACTAAAAGCAGCAACCGATGGAGGTGCGGTTGCTGTTCGTCGAACTGACGAAGATCCTCCGCCGCCGACGAAGACGACGAAGAAACCATCTCGACGACCTAATGACACGCCGCCGTCCCGACGAAGTCAGGAAGCCAAGACTACACCGACGAAAGACGACTTGACGAAGCGACGTTCCAGCTTCAGTTCAACACGACGCAGCCGTGATCCGACGCCACGACCTAACTGCAACGCCAGACAAAGAACCACCGACCTTGACGTGCTTCTCGACGGCCACGCAGTCACTGCCTTAGTCGACACAGGGGCCGATTACTCCGTAATGAGTGGACACATCGCCGCCCAGTTGAAGAAGGTTAAGACTGTATGGGAGGGCCCCCAAATTCGGACCGCTGGAGGACACCTCATTACGCCGACTGGAGTCTGCACGGCAAGAATTACCATTCATGACCGGACTTACCCTGCCACCTTCGTTATCCTGCAACAGTGTTCACGAGACGTCATTCTCGGCATGGACTTCCTGAACCAACACGGCGCAATCATCGACCTGAAGTCGCAGTCAATAACGCTGTCGGAAGATCAAGCGATACCATCGGAGAGCCCTTGTAGTCACCACGCCTTGAGTGTGCTCGAAGATCAAGTGAGCATCCCGCCTCGCTCCAGCATCGTTATTTCGGTCGGCACCGAAGCACCCGCTGACGTAGAAGGCGTCATCGAAGGCGACCAACGTCTACTACTCGACCGTGAAATTTGCGTCGCAAGAGGGATCGCTCGACTGCATGGAGGAAACACGAGAGTGTTGCTGACAAACTTCAGCCAGGAGTTCAAGCACATCAACAAGGGCACGACGATCGCATTCATCGAGGAAATGCAGGAAACCAGCGATGCCTTTGTCCTCTCGGATTCTGTTGCATCTACCCCGACGACCGCAGTTCCCGAGCCAGACTTCAACATAAATCCAAGTCTCCCCGTGATTAAGCAGCAACAGCTCAGAAGTCTGCTTCGACGATACAAAGACTGCTTTTCGACGTCATCAAGGATTCGACAAACACCAGTCGCAAAGCATTGCATAATCACCGAAGAGAGCGCTCGACCACTACGCCAGAGCCCTTACCGAGTTTCGACGCGAGAACGCGAAGCTATAAGACAACAAGTCGACGAAATGCTGCGCGACGACATCATCCAGCCGTCGAAAAGCCCGTGGGCGTCTCCAGTTGTTTTAGTGAAGAAAAAGGACGGAACCCTACGTTGCTGCGTCGATTATCGTCGACTGAACAAAATCACGAAGAATGACGTATACCCCCTCCCACGGATAGACGACGCATTAGATCGGCTCTGCAATGCTAAATACTTCTCATCGATGGACCTCAAGTCTGGCTACTGGCAAATAGAAGTCGACGAAAGGGATCGCGAAAAGACCGCCTTCATCACGCCAGACGGCCTCTATGAATTCAAGGTTATGCCATTTGGACTGTGCTCGGCGCCTGCAACGTTCCAGCGCGTGATGGACACGGTTTTAGCAGGATTGAAGTGGCAGACCTGTCTTGTTTACTTGGATGACGTCGTCGTCTTCGCCGGAAATTTCGACGATCACCTTAAGCGGCTTGCGACAGTATTAGAGGCCATCAAGTCATCAGGGCTCACCCTGAAGCCGGAAAAGTGTCGCTTCGCTTACGATGAGCTTCTATTCCTAGGCCATGTCATCAGCAAATCTGGAGTGTGCCCCGACCCGCAGAAGACAGCTGCCATCGCAAAGTTCCCGCAGCCAATCGACAAGAAGGCAGTGCGCAGATTCCTTGGCATGTGTGCCTACTATAGGCGCTTTGTCAAGGACTTTTCGCGCATCGCGGAGCCGCTAACACATCTAACGAAATCTGATGTCAAGTTCAATTGGGAAACGCCGCAGGCCGACGCATTTCAAGAACTCAAACGACGCATGCAGTCGCCGCCGGTACTTGCACACTTCGACGAGGACGCCGATACTGAAATCCACACTGACGCCAGTAGCCTAGGCCTCGGTGCCGTCCTAGTCCAGAGGAAAGAAGGACTTGAACGGGTGATATCGTATGCTAGCCGGTCGCTGTCAAAAGCGGAAAGCAATTATTCTACGACTGAAAAGGAATGCCTCGCCATCATTTGGGCTACAGCTAAATTCCGCCCTTACCTCTATGGCAGGCCATTCAAAGTCGTCAGCGACCACCACGCGTTGTGTTGGCTAGCTAACTTAAAGGACCCTTCAGGACGGCTGGCGCGGTGGAGCCTCAGACTACAAGAATAGGACGTAACGGTAATATACAAGTCCGGAAGAAAACACTCCGACGCCGACTGCTTATCACGCGCCCCAATCGATCCCCCGCCGCAAGACGACGTGGAAGACGACGCCTTCCTTGGGATAATAAGCGCAGAAGACTTCACTAAACAGCAACGAGCAGACCCGGAGCTAAAAGGCCTCGTCGAGTATTTGAAAGGGAACACCGACGTTGTCCCTAGGGCATTTAAGCGCGTGTTGTCTTCGTTCACGCTACGAAACAACCTGCTCGTGAAGAAGAACTTTTCACCAGTCCACGCCAGCTACCTTCTTGTGGTGCCGTCAGCGCTCCGTCCAGAAATACTGCACGCCCTACACGACGATCCAACCGCTGGGCACCTCGGATTCTCCCGGACGCTGTCGAGGATATAGGAAAAGTATTACTGGCTGCGTCTGACTGCCGACGTCGCCCGTTACGTCAAGACATGCAGAGACTGTCAACGACGCAAGACACCACCGAAGAGGCCAGCAGGATTACTACAGCCGATCGAACCTCCTCGTCGACCATTCCAGCAGGTTGGGATGGATTTGTCGGGGCCGTTTCCGATGTCAACATCCAGGAATAAGTGGATCATCGTGGCGACGGACTATCTCACCCGCTTTGCTGAAACCAAAGCTCTACCAAAAGGCAGCGCAGCCGAAGTGGCGAAATTTTTCGTCGAGAACATCCTGCTGCGACATGGTGCCCCAGAAGTCCTCATCACCGACAGAGGAACGGCTTTTGCAGCAGAGCTCACCGAAGCCATTCTGCAGTACAGCCAGACGAGCCACAGGAGGACAACTGCCTACCATCCCCAGACGAATGGTCTCACGGAGCGCCTGAACAAGACCCTCGTCGACATGCTAGCAATGTACGTCGACGTCGAGCACAAGACGTGGGACGCGGTCCTGCCGTATGTCACCTTCGCCTACAACACGGCGGTGCAAGAAACAACACAGATCACGCCATTCAAGTTGGTTTACGGCAGGAATCCGACGACGACGCTCGACGCCATGCTGCCGCACGTCACTGACGAGGAGAATCTTGACGTCGCTACCTATCTCCAGTGCGCCGAAGAAGCCCGACAGCTCGCCCGCCTACGGATCAAGACCCAGCAGCGTACCGACAGCCGACACTACAACCTCCGACGACGCTTCGTCGAGTACCAGCCCGGCGACCGTGTTTGGGTATGGACCCCGATACGCCGACGAGGACTCAGTGAGAAGCTGCTGCGACGCTATTTCGGACCCTACAAGGTCATCCGACGTATTGGCGCACTAGACTATGAGGTCGTGCCAGACGGCATTTCGCACTCACAGCGGCGCCGCGCACGATCTGAAGTGGTCCACGTGGTGCGCCTTAAACCATTTTACGGACGCTAATGAACTTCCTTAGTTTGTTGTTTTCTTTGCTACGAGTGCTTTTTTTTGTTACTTTCGTTTGTTAGCAGCATCGGGTCGATGCTTTTTAAGAGGGGGGTAATAACACGTGTACTTATCTTTATCGGGCAACCACGTTTCGCCGCTTAACAACTGTAATCGCACAGCGAGGGACGCGCCTGCATGTATCCGACGTTTCTGGAAAGTTATCGACGCTTCTATCCGCGTGTCTGTTGTCGCCGAACCTTGTGTTATCAGATCTCATCACGTGACACGAATGGTGTAGAACTTTGTGGAAGACACGCGGGTCCCATCAGTTAATCTGGAACATTCGACGACTGATCTATAAAAGCCGACGCGCTTGACCCGCTAATCAGTTTCCCGACGATCGCCGACCGTGTTCGCCGCTATCGTTGTGCTATAAGTGTAGCCTGTTTTTGTGGGCACAGGTTCGCCCAATAAAAGCTAGTTTTGTATTCCACCGTATTGCTTCTTTCTTCACAGTCACTACCACGTGACAATACAGCAACATATTTATTCTATAGCCATAAGCTATCCATACCTTTAGAAATAATTGTTAATTGGCTACCTCCTTCTCTTTAAAAATAGAATAAACTTTGTTCTGTGTATATATTCAAATATATTATATATGTGCATAGTGTTTACAGTGGAAATTTAAAACAATGTTGAAGTGAGGATTCGCGGGTAGTAGTCGGAATCGGTTGGCGCAGGACAGGGTTAATTGGAGATCGCAGAGAGGGGCCTTCTTTCTGCAGTGGACATTAAACAGGCTGATGACGGTGATGATGATTATGAAGTGCGGAAATACGGATGAGGCAGCCGCCGCTGGTACTTCTAATCCACTTGTTCTCCTATTGTCAGAATTTGCAGCAATAAAGCGAAGTATGAATTAATGAATAGTATGAATTGTTTTACTTGTGTATTTTGCTAGATATTATACTTTTGTATAACTCTTGTGTATTCTTTTGTAAAAAGGTTGTATAACTTTTGTGTACTTGAGTTTTTTACGTAATATGCAAAGCTCGCATTTTTTCATGTATCGGTTCCCCCTATGTAATACCCCTGCGGGGCGCTTTAGGGGTATTATGAAGTAAAAATAAAGAAATCTGTGCACATTCCTGCCAACAGTGACGCAGTAAGCTATTACCCACAATAAAGATTTATGAGAAAAGGTCGAGGCAAGCCAAAAGAAACCTCAAATGATTTGGGTGGCAAAACTCTCACAATTACATGTTCGACGGGAGGGGGGGGGCTCCGCCCTTCCCACAGAAAACTTTGGAGGGGGCTTAGGCGGTGCCTATACGCTATGCCGTAGGCGGCGCCTATGCTAGACATGACGATAGGAGTAATCGAAGTAATATTGATCTAAAACTATCTGAATCCTTTAGTCAAGCCTCATTATAGTTGCATTCTACATGAAAATTCCTTTCTTCTATCAGATATTTACTCTAAGCATATATTCATTAAATGCTGACATTGGCAAGAAAATGTTTACATTTATTTAGTTTTTTTTTTAATTTATTTATTTCACCCTAAAGGACAAAACCATTACAGAGGGGAGTGGGTAAAATAAAATACAAATAATGGGAAACTAAACAAAATGCAGTGAATAACAAAAAAAAAAGAAACAATATTCAAGTAATGTGTTAGTATACAGTTCTGGCTAGTGCATCGTAAGAGCATTGTCTCCGCTAGATATTTTAGGAAATTATTTATTCAATGTCCTAACAGTCTTTGATGTGGAGTTTTGTGTGACAGGGTTTAGAAATGGTTAAACATAATGTACAGGAGCAGAATTAACTCATTGCATAAAATTCAGAAGTGTGAAGTGACTGTTATACAATAGTTAGCAGCAGAAGTCAGTTAGGCTGCAGTAAATAAACAACTATGCAAAATGCACATTCAGTGCTTGCAATACGGCAGTACGTGTCACACTTGAACAAATATATCAAGAAAAGGATTAACCGTGGCCTACTAATTTGTACAGGTGTAGCTGTGGGCTAGAGGTAGAGTATCCGGCTCGTGTGCAAGAGGACCATGGTTCGAATCCCGGTGCCGCCCAATTTTCTACCGGATTAAAAAAAATATCCTCGTGTTGATAAAATTTTATAAACAGGCCTGGAGTGCGGCCTGATCCTGGTGACCAGAACCGGTAACGCACTCCCTCACCAGAGCAGGATTGACCATCCTGGTGCAGTACTTGGCCGCAACCTCCTGTATGAATACAACAAACAAACCCCGGCCCTTAGGCTCCAGCGGATGCGAAACAACTGACCATGGCGGCGGTCAGACCTGCGACGCAGCAGAGGGTGCTAAGAATACCTGGGTCCGAACAGGCCGCCATTGGAATCTGAACCTGGCAATGTTTAGCGCTAGAACGTTATCTGGTGAGGCGAGTCTAGCAGGGCTATTGGAGGAATTAGAGGGCAGTAAATGGTATATAATAGGGCTCAGTGAAGTTAGGAGGACAAAAGAGGCATATACAGTGCTAAAAAGCGGGCACGTCCTGTGCTACCAGGGCTTAGCGGAGAGACGAGAAATAGGAGTCGGATTCCTAATTAATAAGGATATAGCTGGTAACTTACAGGAATTCTATAGCATTAACGAGAGGGTGGCAGGTCTTGTTGTGAAACTTAATAAGAGGTACAAATTGAAGGTCGTACAGGTCTACACCGCTACATCCAGTCATGATGACCAGGAAGTAGAAAGCTTCTATGAAGACGTGGAATCGGCGTTGTGTAAAGTCAAAACAAAACACACCATACTGATGGACAACTTCAATGCCAGGGTCGGCAAGAAGCAGGCTGGAGACCATGCTGAGAACATGCTCTCAGGAACGGAGGAAGCCTACAAGTAGTGAAGAAGAAACTAGGAATAGGCAAAAATCAGATGTATGTATTAAGAGACAAAGCCGGCAATATCATTACTAATATGGATGAGATAGTTTAAGTGGCTGAGGAGTTCTATAGGTTTATACAGTACCAGTGGCACCCACGACAATAATGGAAGAGAGAATAGTCTAGAGGAATATGAAATACAACATGTAACGCTGGAAGAAGTAAAGAAAGCCTTGGGAGAAGGCAGCTGGGGAGGATCAGGTAACAGCAGATTTGTTGAAGGATGGTGGGCAGATTGTTCTAGAAAAACTGGCCACCCTGTATACGCAGTGCCTCATGACCTCGAGCGTACCGGAATCTTGGAAGAACGCTAACATAATCCTAATCCATAAGCAAGGGGACGCCAAAGAGGAAAAAATATGGACTGATCAGCTTACTGTCCGTTGCCTACAAAGTATTTACTAATGTAATCGCAAATAGAATCAGGAACACCTTAGACATCCGTCAACCAAAGGACCAGGCAGGATTCCGTAAAGGCTACTCAACAATAGATCATATTCACACTATCAATCAGGTGATAGAGAAATGTGCGGAATATAACCAACCATTATATATAGCTTTCATTGATTATGAGAAAGCCTTTGATTCAGTCGAAACCTCAGCAGTCATGGAGGCATTACGGAATCGGGGTGTTGACGAGCCGTATGTAAAAATACTGAGACATCTATAGCGGCTCCACAGCCACCGTAGTCCTGCATAAAGAAAGCAACAAAATCACAATAAAGAAAGGCATCAGGCAGGGAGATAAGATCTCTCCAATCCTCTTCACAGTGTGTTTACAGGAGGTATTCAGAGACCTGGATTGGGAAGAATTGGGGATAAGAGTTAATGGAGAACACCTTAGTAACGTTGAGTGTAACATTAAAGGATAAGAAAAGAGCAGATTGGGTGAGGGAACAAACGCGAATTAATGACATCTTAGTTGAAATCAAGAAAAAGAAATGGGCATGGGCAGGAAATGTAATGAGGAGGGAAGATAACCGATGGTCATTAAAGGTTACTGAGTGGATTCCAAGGGAAGGGAAGCGTAGCAGGGGACAGCAGAAAGTTAGGTGGGCGAATGAGATTAAGGAGTTTGCAGGGACAACATGGCCGCAATTAGTACATGACCGGGGTTGTTGAAGAAGTATGGGAGAGGCCTTTGCCCTGCAGTAGGCGTAACTAGGATGATGATGATGATGATGATGATGATGATGATGATGAAAACCTTAGTAACTTGCGATTCGCTGATGATATTGCCTTGCTTAGTAACTCAGGGGACCAATTGCAATGCATGCTCACTGACCTGGAGAGGCAAAGCAGAAGGGTGGGTCTAAAAATTAAACTGCAGAAAACCAAAGTAATGTTTAACAGTCTCGGAAGAGAACAGTAATTTACAGTAGGTAGCGAGGCACTGGAAGTGGTAAGGGAATACATCTCCTTAGGGCAGGTAGTGACCGCAGATCGGGATCATGAGACTGAAATAATCAGAAGAATAGAATGGGCTGGAGTGCGTTTGGCAGGCATTCTCAGATCATTAACAGCAGCTTGCCATTATTCCTGAAGAGAAAAGTGTATAACAGCTGTGTCTTACCAGTAGTCACCTACGGGGTAGAAACCTGGAGGCTTACGAAAAGGGTTCAACTTAAATTGAGGATGATGCAATGAGCTATGGGAAGAAGAATGATGGGTGTAACGTTAAGGGATAAGAAGATAGCAGATTGGGTAAGGGAACAAACGTGAGTTAATGACATCTTAGTTGAAATCAAGAAAAAGAAATGGGCATGGGCAGGACATGTAATGAGGAGGGAAGATAACCGATGGTCATTAAGGGTTACGGACTGGATTCCAAGGGAAGGGAAGCGTAGCAGGGGGCAGCAGAAAGTTAGGTGGACGAATGAAATTAAGAAGTGTTGCAGGGACAACATGGCCACAAGTAGTACATGACCGGGGTAGTTGGAGAAGTATGGGAGAGGCCTTTGACCTGCAGTGGGCGTAACCAGGCTGCTGCTGCTGCTGATCATGATGATGACTAATTTGTATGCCGATACCACACATACAATACATGAACATTATATAGAAGGCTTACTGGTCACCGGATGAACTAGTCACAGTATCAGCAATGTTTGCAATTTGGTAGTGTAGATCATTTCAATACGGAATATCCATGTTATACTGAGGTACTGATGCCAGCTGTCTGAACACTGGCAAGCAGTGAGCCACGCATGCTTGTGGTGTCCCTGGAAAGTTCTGGCAGCATTAGCACAGGCAGTAAAGAAGAGAGAGAGAGAGAGATTCACTTTATTTCTTAATTACTCTTAGTCTGTGTTGTCGCTGTCAGAGTCCAGTTGAGTGCAGGGAAAAATTTGCATGATTGCTCGAGTGCGGCCACAGATGGGTGCGGAAGAGGTTGCATGCTGCCAAAAGTGTGCAGGAGATGCTGAATGTTTGGCACATTGAAGGCCGTGCATCTAGACGGAAGTCTGGCACCACTGTCTTCTGTGCAAGGTACCTAAACGGCACCTGTGCCACGTTGGTTTTGCTGATGTAAACTTTTAATAATAAGGTGCTGTTTACACATTTGTGTTCATCATGTAAGTGTATCAACAGCAAAAGCATCTATCAAAGTAATGATATTTAAGATGTTTCACATGCATCTTGGAATTGTTCTGATTGGAATCGTTTTGCAAGTTTGAATAATGGGCTCAAACTCGAAAGGTTTTAGTAAAAAGAATAGGAAGGTAGACAGTCGTGTGTACTTGCTTGGTGTGAGTATGATATATGTAGTGGGTTCACTCCTTTCATGGTTTTTCACAGTGTGTAGCACTAGGCATAATTTTTGTGCCTTGATACAGGCACGTACCCAGAATTTTTTTCGGGGAAGGCCCAACTCCCAATGTAACTTTTCTGTGCACATGAGGGGGAGGGGGTGTACTTTTACTAGTAATCGTGTTAATAATTCCCATTGTTTGCTATACAGGCACGTAAACCCACAATATTGACACGTGTACTTGTCTTCATCGGGCTACACGTTTCACCGCCTAAGAAATGTCGCACAGCACAGGACGCACTTGCATGTGTGGGAAATTTCTGGAATGTTATCGATGGTTCCATCCACTGTCTGTGACGGAACCTTGTGTTATGAGATTGCATGTGTGCATGATGCGAATAATGTAGAACTTTGTGGAATGTGCGCAGGTCCCAGCGATTAGTCTGGAACATTCGACTATTGATGCATAAAAGCTGACGTGCTTGACCCGTTGATCAGATTTTCGCCGATCGCCAACTGTGTTCGCTGCTGTCGCCGTTCTTTGAGTGTAGCCTGTTTTTGAGGGCACAAGCTCACGCAATAAAACGCTAGTTTCGTCTTTCTCAGTTTGGCTGCTTTCTTCACAGTCAGTACCACGTGACATCTGGTGGAGGTGCTTGTGCGTTCATGTACCGAACGCCCCCGCAAAGCCGCGAACCAAGCCCGAAGCCCGAGGACAAAACCGACATCGCCTAAGACCAGCGTGCTAGCCGCAGACTGCAAGGACTGCCCCCAGAGCACGGACTTCTACCTGAGACGACAAAGATTGTGGCCAAGACAACCCCAATGGCTGCCCCAGCGTCCCCCGTTATCCTGCAACAACCTCGGGACCCACCGACCTTCCACGGAGCAGCTACTGAAGACCTGGGATCCTGGCTGGAGACCTACAAACGAATCGCAACTTTCAACAACTGGAGCTCCAACAAGCTGCGGCATTTATACTTCGCCTTAGAAGACGTCGCCAAAATGTGGCTTGAGAACCGGAAGTCGACCATGACAACATGGGACCTGTTCCGTAGCAGCTTCCTGCACACCTTTACGAGCGTCATGCGCAAGGGCCGAAGCTATGCTGGACACCCAAGTGCAGCTACCTAATGAAAACGTTGCCATATTCACAGAAGAAATGAACCGTCTGTTCCGCCACGCCGACCCGGATATGCCCGAGGAGAAGAAAGTCCGCCTTTTCATGCATGGTGTGAAGGAAGAACTTTTCGGCGCAATGATACGAAGCCCACTGAAGACCATAGAAGAGTTTCTTCGCGAGGCCACCAGCATCGAAAAGACACTCGAAATGCGGAACCAGCAATTCAATCGCCGCACGAACTCTACCAACTACACAGGAATTCAATCTCTGGCCACCGACAATCTGCGCGAGACTATCGGAGCGGTCGTACGGGAAGAGCTGCAGAAGTTGTACCCTAGGTCGCAGCCTCAAGTCGCCTTAATCGCCGAAATCGTCAAAGATGAGCTTGAGCGATCCCTTGGTGTTCCTGAGGTGCAACCAGAATCACCACAGCGCCAGCCGGAAGCGATGACATACGCCACCATCGCCTGCCGCCAAGGCCCCCCTGCACGACTGCACCAGGGACCTTTAAAGGCACAATTCCGTCGTACGCCGCCGCTGCCAGCATGCCCGCCCGTCGCGCAGCGCTGCTACGTGAGGAAGACGGACATTTGGCGCGCTCCTGACCACCGCCCACTCTGCTACCACTGCGGAGAAGCAGGTCACATCTGCCGCTGATGCCCATACTGGGAAATGGGACTGCAAGGGTTTGCCATTAACGCGCCATGATCACAGCTTGGCGAACGACCTCGCGATATCGCCGACTACCTCGCTGCCACTCAGTGGAGAGCTCGACGACCGTCCCGTTCGCCGTCACCAGGCCGCTACCTGTCGCCGCAGCGCCGACTGGCCCAGCCCGGGGCCGGTCTGCGAGCCCATATCCGGAAAACTAAAAGGAGCAACCAATGGAGGTGCAGTTGCTGTTCATTGAACTGACAAAGATCCTCCGCCGCCGACGAAGACACCGAAGAGACCATCTCGACGACATACTGATGACACGCCGCCATCCCGACGAAGTCAGGAAGCCAAGACTACACCGACGAAAGACGACTTGACGACACGACGTTCCAACTTCAGTTCAACACGATGCAGCCGTGATCCGACTCCAAGACCTAACTGCAACGCCAGACAAAAAGCCACCGACCTCGACGTGCTTCTCGACGGCCACACAGTTACCGCCTGTGGACACAGGGGCCAATTACTCCTAATGAGTGAACACATCGCCGCTCAATTGAAGAAAGTTAGAACTGCATGGGAAGGCCTTCAAATTTGGATTGCTGGAGGACACCTCATCACGCCGACTGGAATCTGCACGGCAAGAATTACTGTTCATGACCGGACTTGCCCTGCCACCTTTGTTATCCTCCAACAGTGATCACGAGACGTTATTCTCGGCATGGACTTCCTGAACCAACACGGCGCAATCATCGACCTGAAGTCGAAGTCGATAATGCTGTCGGAAGATCGAGGGATACCGCCGGAGAGCTCTTGTAGTCACCATGCCTTAAGCGTGCTCGAAAGTTAAGTCAGCATCCCGCCTCACTCCAGCATTGTCATTTCCATCGGCACCAAAACACCTGCCGACGTAGAAGGCGTCATCCAGGGTGACCAACGTCTACTGCTAGACTGTGAAATTTGCGTCGCAAGAAGGATCGCTCGACTGCACGGAGGGAAAACTGAAGTGTTGCTGACAAACTTCAGCCAGGAGTTCAAGCACATCAACAAGGGCACGACAATCGCATACTTCGTTGAAATTCTGGAAACCGGTAATGCGTTTGTCCTCTCGGATTCCGCCGCATCTACCGCGACGACCATGGTTCCCGAACCAGACTACGAGATTAATCCAAGTCTCCCGTGATTAAGCAACAGCAGCTCAGAAGTCTGCTCCGACGATACAAAGGCTGCTTTTCGACGTCATCGAGGATTCGACAAACACCAGTCGCCAAGCATCGTATAATCACCAAGGAGTGCGCTCGACCACTCTGCCAGAGCCCTTACCGAGTTTCGCCACGAGAACGTGAAGCTATAAGAGAACAAGTCGACGAAATGCTGCGCGACGACATCACCCAGCCGTCGAAAAGCCCATGGGCATCCCCTGTTGTGCTGGTGAAGGAAAAGGACGGAACCTTACGTTTCTGTGTCGATTATCATCGACTGAACAAGATCACAAACAAGGTTGTAGACCCCCTACCACGAATAGACGACGCATTAGATCGGCTCTGCAATGCAAATTACTTTTCGTCAATGGATCTCAGTCTGGCTTGCCAAATAGAAGTGGACGAGAGAGATCGCAAAAAGGCCGCCTTCATCAGGCCAAACGGCCTCTACGAGTTCAAGGTCATGCCATTCGGACTGTGCTCGGCGCCTGCAATGTTCCAGCACGTCATGGACACGATGTTAGAGGATTGAAGTGGCAAACCTGTCTTGTTTACTTGGAGGACGTCGTCGTCTTCGCTAGAAATTTCGGCGATCACCTTAGGTGGCTTGCGACAGTACTAGAGGCCATCAAGTCATCAGGGCTCATTCTGAAGCCAGAAAAGTGCTTTTTCGCTTACTATGAGCTTCTGTTCCTAGGCCACGTCATCAGCAAGTCTGGAGTTCGCCCCGACCCTCAGAAGACAGTTGCCATCGCAAAGTTCCCGCAGCCCGTCGAGAAGAATGCAGTGCGTAGATTTCTTGGCATGTGTGCCTACTACTGGCGATTTGTCAAGGACTTTTCACGCATCGCTGAGCCACTGACACAGCTAACTAAATGTGACATCGAGTGCAAGTGGGAAACACCGCAGGCAGATGCATTTCAAGAACTCAAACGATGCATGCAGTCGCTGTCCGTACTTGTGCACTTCGACGAGCACACTGATACCGAAATCCACACTCACGCCAGTAGCCTAGGCCTTGGTGCCGTCCTAGTCCAGAGAAAAGATGGACACGAACATGGGATAGCTTATGCTATCCAGTCGTTCTCAAAAGCGGAAGGCAATTATTCTACAGTCGAAAAGGAATGCCTCGTCATCGTTTGGGCTACAGTGAAATTTCGCCCTTACCTATATGGCAGGCCATTCAAAGTCGTCAGCGACCATCACGCCTTGTGTTGGCTAGCGAATTTAAAGGATCCTTCAGGACGGCTGGCGCGGTGGAGCCTAAGACTGCAAGAATATGATATCACTGTAACCTATAAGTCCGGTCGAAAACACTCTGATGCCGATTGCCTATCACGCGCCCCCATTGACTCGTCGCCACAAGATGACGAAGATGACGACGCCTTCCTTGGCATTTTAAGCGCGGAAGACTTCGCTGAACAGCAGCGAGCAGACCCGGAGTTGAAAAACCTCGTAGAGTATTTGGAAAGGCACACCGACGTTGTCCCTAGGGCATTGTCGAGCATTGTCTTCGTTCTCGCTTCAAAACAACCTACTCGTAAAGAACTTCTCACCAGTGCGCGCCAACTACCTTCTTGTCCCGTCAGAACTGCGTCCAGAAGTATTGCATGCCCTACATGACGATCCGACCGCAGGACACCTTGGATTTTCCTGGACACCATCGAGGGTACAGGAAAGGTATTGGCCACGCCTGACCGCCAATGTCGCCCGTTATGTCAGAACATGCCGAGACTGTCGGCGATGCAAGACACCACCGACAAGGCCAGCCGGATTACTACAGCCAATCGAGCCTCCTTGCCGACCATTCCAGCAGATCGAGATGGACTTGTTGGGACCCTTTCCGATGTCACCAACCGGAAATAAGTGGATCGTCGTGGTGACGGACTACCTCACCTGCTTCGCTGAAACTAAAGCACTGCCGAAAGGTCGCGCAGCCGAAGTGGCGAAATTCTTTGTCGAAAACATCCTGCTGCGACATGGCGCCCCAGAAGTCCTCATCACCGACAGAGGAATGGCCTTTACAGCGGAGCTCACCCAAGCCATTCTGCAATACCGTCAGACAAGGCACGGGAGCACAACGGCCTACCACCCACAGACGAATGGTCTTACGGAGCAGCTGAATAAGACCCTTGCCGACATGCTAGCAATGTACGTCGACGTCGAACGCAAAACCTGGGATGCCGTCCTGCCGTACGTAAGGTTGCTACAACACGGCGCTGCAAGAAACAACACAGATAACGCCGTTCAAGCTGGTTTACAGCAGGAACCCAACAAGGACACTCGACGCCATGCTGCCGCACGTCACTGACGAGGAGAATCTTGACATCGCTACCTATCTCCAGCGCGCTGAAGAAGCCCGACAGCTCGCCCGCCTGCAGATCAAAAACGAGCACAGGACCGACAGCCAACAGTACAACCTCCGACGACGCTTCGTCGAGTACCAGCCCGGCGACCGTGTTTGGGTATGGACCCCGATATGCCGACGAGGACTCAGTGAGAAACTACTGCGACGCTATTTTGAACCCTACAAGGTCATCTGACGTATTGGTGCACTGGACTATGAGGCCGTGCCAGATGGCATTTCGCATTCACAGCGGCGTCGCGCACGATCTGAAGTGGTCCACGTGGTGCGTCTTAAACCCTTTTACGAACGCTGACGAACTTCCTTATTTTGTTGTTTTCGTTGCTACGAGTGCTCTTCTTTATTACTTTCGTTTGTTTGCTGCATCGGGTCAATGGTTTTTAAGAGGGGGGTATTGACATGTGTACTTTTCTTTATCGGGCGACACGTTTCACCGCCTAACAAATGTTATCGCATGGCGCAGGACGCGCGTGCATGTATCGGAAGTTCCTGGAATGTTATCGATGGTTCCATCCGCTGTCTGTGACCGAATCTTGTGAAAACTGATTGCATGTGTGCGCGACGCGAATGATGTAGAACTTTGTGGAAGGCGCGCGGGTCCCAGCGATTAGTCTGGAACATTCGACGATTGATGTATAAAAGGTGACGCGCTTGACCCATTGATCAGATTTTCGCCGATCGCCGACTGTGTTCGCCGCTGTCGCCGTTCTTTGAGTGTAGTCTGTTTTTGAGAGCACAAGTTCGCCCAATAAAACGCTAGTTTCGTCTTTCTCAGTTTGGCTGCTTTCTTCACAGTCACTACTACGTGACAATATAGAAATGAAATAAGGTGTGTCTCACAGGTACGCCTGTGATATACACATATCCTTTACTTGGTAAACCAGGAACCTCATCAAATTGACTCGCGCAGGAACGGAACACAGGAAGGACACAGCCAAGAACAAGTAGACAGATGAAAACATAAAACGAAGATTTCTAGTAGTTTTTATAGTTAGCTCTGGAAGAATTATTGAGAAAGATCTATTTGCAGAACAATCACAGTTCTTTTCTATCCCTCGTTTACTACTCTACCAAGTTAGGTGCCAAAACAGACTTGTATTGCTATTTAGGAAGTTGCGTAATGAAGCATGGCTGCCAGTCCTGTATAACCGCGTAGAGTGCAGGACGCTGCAGTTCTAGACGTACTGTGCCCACTGCGGAACGTTAGAAAAAGACCTACATAAGCACATCACAGAAGTGCCTATGTCAGGCTGCTCGAATAATAACTGTAGAAGCGTCATTCAAAATTCAGGCAACCATTCTTCATTTCCGGTAGCGTTTTCTCTACTTCCTCTTTAATAAAAGAATTGTTGTGCATAAATATTTTCACGAACAATTGCTAAATTCGTTAATTTTTGTTTTACATTCGTGTTTGGCTGTTGCCTCGGCTCTCTCCATTAGTAGATCGCTTAATTTTTCAAGTTCTTGCGACTCTTTGCTCCCATTGCCAATTTTGCATGAAAAGTGCTGCACAATTAAGGAAAAAAACCAGACCAGGTAACGGGTGACATTCATATTGCTTGTGGGTTCAACGGTTATTGCCGTGTTTTATTGAAATTTTGAAATTTTTCGGTATGGCTGTGAAACGCAGATTGTTGATAAGATATCAGTGCCGCCTTTCCAGCGGCAGCACCTTGAGATTTCAAAACCAACATTGAAATAATGAGAAAGGCGAAAACATTCCGCCATCTTTTAGCTGGGAGAATATCTAGGTATTTCATGTCATCAGTTCAGTGGCCTTTCCCTCAACCCAATGAGCGATCTTCGATGCCTCGGCCATAATAACACTGTAACAGCAGCCCAGTGTTATTTATTGTTATTTTATTGTATCTTCAAGACCAAAGTATTACAGAGAGGAGTGGGTAATAAACATATACATTAGTAAATAACAAAGCAGCAAAGGGTGGTTTGTTTTTACAGCAAAACTGATTGGTTAATTGTGTCCGGGAGTGATGTCTCATATGGCCGAACGAAACTTCGATTTGTCCTTGATTGCGACAACTGCGCCGGGAAGGTGGTTCCATTCCTGAGAGGTCCTAGGAATAAATGATTCGTGACTGGTTCCGGTGTGGCATTGAATTGTTCCAACCTCATGGCTACGATCAATGCAAGAGGCAATGTAGGTAGGAGGTGATATAATATTGCTGCACAGGTATGAATTGTGGAAATATAGTTTATGAAATAAAACAAGGCGAAAGCACTTATGTAGGGCTGAGAGAGAAGCAAGTTGCAAAGAGTTCTCCATGGCAGTTACGCTTGATGTGCGGCTACAATTGCTATAAATGAAATGCGCACTATTGTTTTGGATTAGTTCAAGTGATTGAGTAAGGCTTTCTAGGTGCGGGTCCCAGATGGGTGAGGCATACTCCATTTTACTCCTAATAAGCGTTTCGTATAAGATTAATTTTAATGATGTAGGAGCAGAAGAAAAATTTTGGCGTAGATAACCTAGCATGCAGTTAGTATTGTTAATTACCTTATCGATGTGCAACGACCAAGAAAGTGACGAGGTTATGTGAACGCCTAGGTATATATAGGAGGTTGCGACTTCTAGGGGATTATCATTAAAGTAATAGTTTGGTGGAGGAATATTACTGCAAGTTACATGCATGCATTTACATTTAGTTATGTTAAATTACATTAACCATACGTCACACCAGTTAGAGATAGCTTTTATATCGTCTTGTCAGAATTTGTTATCACATTTGTCTGAAATTTCATGAAGGATAACACAGTCATCTGCAAAAAGGTAAATATCAAAAAAAGTCATTGGGTAAATTGTTAATGTAAATTAAGAAAATAAGAGGGCCTATAACTGATTTATAATGACAAAGCTGAGCTAGTTGGTAAGGATTCATTGTGCAAAAAAGAGGTGAGGCGTGCAGACAGGACACAAGAGTAGAGATGTGGACAACACGAACGCAGACTATCAACTGAAGGGAGCACTGAGGCGAAAAAAGAAAGAAGACAAAACTCATCTGCACAAGTTCAAGAATGGTATCACAACGTGTCAGTCGGGTACATGTGCCGGTATACGTGAGAGATAACTGTTAAGGCACTTAATATCTTCCTTATGTAAAGTAATCGAAGGCTCACTCACGCATGCACTTCCACCATTGTAGATATGCCATGCCTTTACCATAAGACGCGTAACTTCATTCTTATGCCTGTACAATATCGCGCATTTATCTAACTCTTGCGTGCAGTTACAATCTTGGCAATGTAGCGAAAGATTAGAAGGTGATACACCGGTTAACGACCTTTATGTTCCATTAGCCTCTGATTGATACAACGTCCCGTTTGCCCTGCGTAGAACTGGCCACAGCTAAGGGGAATTTGCATGTGTGCGCGACGCGAATGATGTAGAACTTTGTGGAAGGCGCGCAGGTCCCAGCGATTAGTCTGGAACATTCGACTATTGATGCATAAAAGCTGACGTGCTTGACCCGTTGATCAGATTTTCGCCGATCGCCAACTGTGTTCGCTGCTGTCGCCGTTCTTTGAGTGTAGCCTGTTTTTGAGGGCACAAGCTCACGCAATAAAACGCTAGTTTCGTCTTTCTCAGTTTGGCTGCTTTCTTCACAGTCAGTACCACGTGACATCTGGTGGAGGTGCTTGTGCGTTCATGTACCGAACGCCCCCGCAAAGCCGCGAACCAAGCCCGAAGCCCGAGGACAAAACCGACATCGCCTAAGACCAGCGTGCTAGCCGCAGACTGCAAGGACTGCCCCCAGAGCACGGACTTCTACCTGAGACGACAAAGATTGTGGCCAAGACAACCCCAATGGCTGCCCCAGCGTCCCCCGTTATCCTGCAACAACCTCGGGACCCACCGACCTTCCACGGAGCAGCTACTGAAGACCTGGGATCCTGGCTGGAGACCTACAAACGAATCGCAACTTTCAACAACTGGAGCTCCAACAAGCTGCGGCATTTATACTTCGCCTTAGAAGACGTCGCCAAAATGTGGCTTGAGAACCGGAAGTCGACCATGACAACATGGGACCTGTTCCGTAGCAGCTTCCTGCACACCTTTACGAGCGTCATGCGCAAGGGCCGAAGCTATGCTGGACACCCAAGTGCAGCTACCTAATGAAAACGTTGCCATATTCACAGAAGAAATGAACCGTCTGTTCCGCCACGCCGACCCGGATATGCCCGAGGAGAAGAAAGTCCGCCTTTTCATGCATGGTGTGAAGGAAGAACTTTTCGGCGCAATGATACGAAGCCCACTGAAGACCATAGAAGAGTTTCTTCGCGAGGCCACCAGCATCGAAAAGACACTCGAAATGCGGAACCAGCAATTCAATCGCCGCACGAACTCTACCAACTACACAGGAATTCAATCTCTGGCCACCGACAATCTGCGCGAGACTATCGGAGCGGTCGTACGGGAAGAGCTGCAGAAGTTGTACCCTAGGTCGCAGCCTCAAGTCGCCTTAATCGCCGAAATCGTCAAAGATGAGCTTGAGCGATCCCTTGGTGTTCCTGAGGTGCAACCAGAATCACCACAGCGCCAGCCGGAAGCGATGACATACGCCACCATCGCCTGCCGCCAAGGCCCCCCTGCACGACTGCACCAGGGACCTTTAAAGGCACAATTCCGTCGTACGCCGCCGCTGCCAGCATGCCCGCCCGTCGCGCAGCGCTGCTACGTGAGGAAGACGGACATTTGGCGCGCTCCTGACCACCGCCCACTCTGCTACCACTGCGGAGAAGCAGGTCACATCTGCCGCTGATGCCCATACTGGGAAATGGGACTGCAAGGGTTTGCCATTAACGCGCCATGATCACAGCTTGGCGAACGACCTCGCGATATCGCCGACTACCTCGCTGCCACTCAGTGGAGAGCTCGACGACCGTCCCGTTCGCCGTCACCAGGCCGCTACCTGTCGCCGCAGCGCCGACTGGCCCAGCCCGGGGCCGGTCTGCGAGCCCATATCCGGAAAACTAAAAGGAGCAACCAATGGAGGTGCAGTTGCTGTTCATTGAACTGACAAAGATCCTCCGCCGCCGACGAAGACACCGAAGAGACCATCTCGACGACATACTGATGACACGCCGCCATCCCGACGAAGTCAGGAAGCCAAGACTACACCGACGAAAGACGACTTGACGACACGACGTTCCAACTTCAGTTCAACACGATGCAGCCGTGATCCGACTCCAAGACCTAACTGCAACGCCAGACAAAAAGCCACCGACCTCGACGTGCTTCTCGACGGCCACACAGTTACCGCCTGTGGACACAGGGGCCAATTACTCCTAATGAGTGAACACATCGCCGCTCAATTGAAGAAAGTTAGAACTGCATGGGAAGGCCTTCAAATTTGGATTGCTGGAGGACACCTCATCACGCCGACTGGAATCTGCACGGCAAGAATTACTGTTCATGACCGGACTTGCCCTGCCACCTTTGTTATCCTCCAACAGTGATCACGAGACGTTATTCTCGGCATGGACTTCCTGAACCAACACGGCGCAATCATCGACCTGAAGTCGAAGTCGATAATGCTGTCGGAAGATCGAGGGATACCGCCGGAGAGCTCTTGTAGTCACCATGCCTTAAGCGTGCTCGAAAGTTAAGTCAGCATCCCGCCTCACTCCAGCATTGTCATTTCCATCGGCACCAAAACACCTGCCGACGTAGAAGGCGTCATCCAGGGTGACCAACGTCTACTGCTAGACTGTGAAATTTGCGTCGCAAGAAGGATCGCTCGACTGCACGGAGGGAAAACTGAAGTGTTGCTGACAAACTTCAGCCAGGAGTTCAAGCACATCAACAAGGGCACGACAATCGCATACTTCGTTGAAATTCTGGAAACCGGTAATGCGTTTGTCCTCTCGGATTCCGCCGCATCTACCGCGACGACCATGGTTCCCGAACCAGACTACGAGATTAATCCAAGTCTCCCGTGATTAAGCAACAGCAGCTCAGAAGTCTGCTCCGACGATACAAAGGCTGCTTTTCGACGTCATCGAGGATTCGACAAACACCAGTCGCCAAGCATCGTATAATCACCAAGGAGTGCGCTCGACCACTCTGCCAGAGCCCTTACCGAGTTTCGCCACGAGAACGTGAAGCTATAAGAGAACAAGTCGACGAAATGCTGCGCGACGACATCACCCAGCCGTCGAAAAGCCCATGGGCATCCCCTGTTGTGCTGGTGAAGGAAAAGGACGGAACCTTACGTTTCTGTGTCGATTATCATCGACTGAACAAGATCACAAACAAGGTTGTAGACCCCCTACCACGAATAGACGACGCATTAGATCGGCTCTGCAATGCAAATTACTTTTCGTCAATGGATCTCAGTCTGGCTTGCCAAATAGAAGTGGACGAGAGAGATCGCAAAAAGGCCGCCTTCATCAGGCCAAACGGCCTCTACGAGTTCAAGGTCATGCCATTCGGACTGTGCTCGGCGCCTGCAATGTTCCAGCACGTCATGGACACGATGTTAGAGGATTGAAGTGGCAAACCTGTCTTGTTTACTTGGAGGACGTCGTCGTCTTCGCTAGAAATTTCGGCGATCACCTTAGGTGGCTTGCGACAGTACTAGAGGCCATCAAGTCATCAGGGCTCATTCTGAAGCCAGAAAAGTGCTTTTTCGCTTACTATGAGCTTCTGTTCCTAGGCCACGTCATCAGCAAGTCTGGAGTTCGCCCCGACCCTCAGAAGACAGTTGCCATCGCAAAGTTCCCGCAGCCCGTCGAGAAGAATGCAGTGCGTAGATTTCTTGGCATGTGTGCCTACTACTGGCGATTTGTCAAGGACTTTTCACGCATCGCTGAGCCACTGACACAGCTAACTAAATGTGACATCGAGTGCAAGTGGGAAACACCGCAGGCAGATGCATTTCAAGAACTCAAACGATGCATGCAGTCGCTGTCCGTACTTGTGCACTTCGACGAGCACACTGATACCGAAATCCACACTCACGCCAGTAGCCTAGGCCTTGGTGCCGTCCTAGTCCAGAGAAAAGATGGACACGAACATGGGATAGCTTATGCTATCCAGTCGTTCTCAAAAGCGGAAGGCAATTATTCTACAGTCGAAAAGGAATGCCTCGTCATCGTTTGGGCTACAGTGAAATTTCGCCCTTACCTATATGGCAGGCCATTCAAAGTCGTCAGCGACCATCACGCCTTGTGTTGGCTAGCGAATTTAAAGGATCCTTCAGGACGGCTGGCGCGGTGGAGCCTAAGACTGCAAGAATATGATATCACTGTAACCTATAAGTCCGGTCGAAAACACTCTGATGCCGATTGCCTATCACGCGCCCCCATTGACTCGTCGCCACAAGATGACGAAGATGACGACGCCTTCCTTGGCATTTTAAGCGCGGAAGACTTCGCTGAACAGCAGCGAGCAGACCCGGAGTTGAAAAACCTCGTAGAGTATTTGGAAAGGCACACCGACGTTGTCCCTAGGGCATTGTCGAGCATTGTCTTCGTTCTCGCTTCAAAACAACCTACTCGTAAAGAACTTCTCACCAGTGCGCGCCAACTACCTTCTTGTCCCGTCAGAACTGCGTCCAGAAGTATTGCATGCCCTACATGACGATCCGACCGCAGGACACCTTGGATTTTCCTGGACACCATCGAGGGTACAGGAAAGGTATTGGCCACGCCTGACCGCCAATGTCGCCCGTTATGTCAGAACATGCCGAGACTGTCGGCGATGCAAGACACCACCGACAAGGCCAGCCGGATTACTACAGCCAATCGAGCCTCCTTGCCGACCATTCCAGCAGATCGAGATGGACTTGTTGGGACCCTTTCCGATGTCACCAACCGGAAATAAGTGGATCGTCGTGGTGACGGACTACCTCACCTGCTTCGCTGAAACTAAAGCACTGCCGAAAGGTCGCGCAGCCGAAGTGGCGAAATTCTTTGTCGAAAACATCCTGCTGCGACATGGCGCCCCAGAAGTCCTCATCACCGACAGAGGAATGGCCTTTACAGCGGAGCTCACCCAAGCCATTCTGCAATACCGTCAGACAAGGCACGGGAGCACAACGGCCTACCACCCACAGACGAATGGTCTTACGGAGCAGCTGAATAAGACCCTTGCCGACATGCTAGCAATGTACGTCGACGTCGAACGCAAAACCTGGGATGCCGTCCTGCCGTACGTAAGGTTGCTACAACACGGCGCTGCAAGAAACAACACAGATAACGCCGTTCAAGCTGGTTTACAGCAGGAACCCAACAAGGACACTCGACGCCATGCTGCCGCACGTCACTGACGAGGAGAATCTTGACATCGCTACCTATCTCCAGCGCGCTGAAGAAGCCCGACAGCTCGCCCGCCTGCAGATCAAAAACGAGCACAGGACCGACAGCCAACAGTACAACCTCCGACGACGCTTCGTCGAGTACCAGCCCGGCGACCGTGTTTGGGTATGGACCCCGATATGCCGACGAGGACTCAGTGAGAAACTACTGCGACGCTATTTTGAACCCTACAAGGTCATCTGACGTATTGGTGCACTGGACTATGAGGCCGTGCCAGATGGCATTTCGCATTCACAGCGGCGTCGCGCACGATCTGAAGTGGTCCACGTGGTGCGTCTTAAACCCTTTTACGAACGCTGACGAACTTCCTTATTTTGTTGTTTTCGTTGCTACGAGTGCTCTTCTTTATTACTTTCGTTTGTTTGCTGCATCGGGTCAATGGTTTTTAAGAGGGGGGTATTGACATGTGTACTTTTCTTTATCGGGCGACACGTTTCACCGCCTAACAAATGTTATCGCATGGCGCAGGACGCGCGTGCATGTATCGGAAGTTCCTGGAATGTTATCGATGGTTCCATCCGCTGTCTGTGACCGAATCTTGTGAAAACTGATTGCATGTGTGCGCGACGCGAATGATGTAGAACTTTGTGGAAGGCGCGCGGGTCCCAGCGATTAGTCTGGAACATTCGACGATTGATGTATAAAAGGTGACGCGCTTGACCCATTGATCAGATTTTCGCCGATCGCCGACTGTGTTCGCCGCTGTCGCCGTTCTTTGAGTGTAGTCTGTTTTTGAGAGCACAAGTTCGCCCAATAAAACGCTAGTTTCGTCTTTCTCAGTTTGGCTGCTTTCTTCACAGTCACTACTACGTGACAATATAGAAATGAAATAAGGTGTGTCTCACAGGTACGCCTGTGATATACACATATCCTTTACTTGGTAAACCAGGAACCTCATCAAATTGACTCGCGCAGGAACGGAACACAGGAAGGACACAGCCAAGAACAAGTAGACAGATGAAAACATAAAACGAAGATTTCTAGTAGTTTTTATAGTTAGCTCTGGAAGAATTATTGAGAAAGATCTATTTGCAGAACAATCACAGTTCTTTTCTATCCCTCGTTTACTACTCTACCAAGTTAGGTGCCAAAACAGACTTGTATTGCTATTTAGGAAGTTGCGTAATGAAGCATGGCTGCCAGTCCTGTATAACCGCGTAGAGTGCAGGACGCTGCAGTTCTAGACGTACTGTGCCCACTGCGGAACGTTAGAAAAAGACCTACATAAGCACATCACAGAAGTGCCTATGTCAGGCTGCTCGAATAATAACTGTAGAAGCGTCATTCAAAATTCAGGCAACCATTCTTCATTTCCGGTAGCGTTTTCTCTACTTCCTCTTTAATAAAAGAATTGTTGTGCATAAATATTTTCACGAACAATTGCTAAATTCGTTAATTTTTGTTTTACATTCGTGTTTGGCTGTTGCCTCGGCTCTCTCCATTAGTAGATCGCTTAATTTTTCAAGTTCTTGCGACTCTTTGCTCCCATTGCCAATTTTGCATGAAAAGTGCTGCACAATTAAGGAAAAAAACCAGACCAGGTAACGGGTGACATTCATATTGCTTGTGGGTTCAACGGTTATTGCCGTGTTTTATTGAAATTTTGAAATTTTTCGGTATGGCTGTGAAACGCAGATTGTTGATAAGATATCAGTGCCGCCTTTCCAGCGGCAGCACCTTGAGATTTCAAAACCAACATTGAAATAATGAGAAAGGCAAAAACATTCCGCCATCTTTTAGCTGGGAGAATATCTAGGTATTTCATGTCATCAGTTCAGTGGCCTTTCCCTCAACCCAATGAGCGATCTTCGATGCCTCGGCCATAATAACACTGTAACAGCAGCCCAGTGTTATTTATTGTTATTTTATTGTATCTTCAAGACCAAAGTATTACAGAGAGGAGTGGGTAATAAACATATACATTAGTAAATAACAAAGCAGCAAAGGGTGGTTTGTTTTTACAGCAAAACTGATTGGTTAATTGTGTCCGGGAGTGATGTCTCATATGGCCGAACGAAACTTCGATTTGTCCTTGATTGCGACAACTGCGCCGGGAAGGTGGTTCCATTCCTGAGAGGTCCTAGGAATAAATGATTCGTGACTGGTTCCGGTGTGGCATTGAATTGTTCCAACCTCATGGCTACGATCAATGCAAGAGGCAATGTAGGTAGGAGGTGATATAATATTGCTGCACAGGTATGAATTGTGGAAATATAGTTTATGAAATAAAACAAGGCGAAAGCACTTATGTAGGGCTGAGAGAGAAGCAAGTTGCAAAGAGTTCTCCATGGCAGTTACGCTTGATGTGCGGCTACAATTGCTATAAATGAAATGCGCACTATTGTTTTGGATTAGTTCAAGTGATTGAGTAAGGCTTTCTAGGTGCGGGTCCCAGATGGGTGAGGCATACTCCATTTTACTCCTAATAAGCGTTTCGTATAAGATTAATTTTAATGATGTAGGAGCAGAAGAAAAATTTTGGCGTAGATAACCTAGCATGCAGTTAGTATTGTTAATTACCTTATCGATGTGCAACGACCAAGAAAGTGACGAGGTTATGTGAACGCCTAGGTATATATAGGAGGTTGCGACTTCTAGGGGATTATCATTAAAGTAATAGTTTGGTGGAGGAATATTACTGCAAGTTACATGCATGCATTTACATTTAGTTATGTTAAATTACATTAACCATACGTCACACCAGTTAGAGATAGCTTTTATATAGTCTTGTCAGAATTTGTTATCACATTTGTCTGAAATTTCATGAAGGATAACACAGTCATCTGCAAAAAGGTAAATATCAAAAAAAGTCATTGGGTAAATTGTTAATGTAAATTAAGAAAATAAGAGGGCCTATAACTGATTTATAATGACAAAGCTGAGCTAGTTGGTAAGGATTCATTGTGCAAAAAAGAGGTGAGGCGTGCAGACAGGACACAAGAGTAGAGATGTGGACAACACGAACGCAGACTATCAACTGAAGGGAGCACTGAGGCGAAAAAAGAAAGAAGACAAAACTCATCTGCACAAGTTCAGGAATGGTATCACAACGTGTCAGTCGGGTACATGTGCCGGTATACGTGAGAGATAACTGTTAAGGCACTTAATATCTTCCTTATGTAAAGTAATCGAAGGCTCACTCACGCATGCACTTCCACCATTGTAGATATGCCATGCCTTTACCATAAGACGCGTAACTTCATTCTTATGCCTGTACAATATCGCGCATTTATCTAACTCTTGCGTGCAGTTACAATCTTGGCAATGTAGCGAAAGATTAGAAGGTGATACACCGGTTAACGACCTTTATGTTCCATTAGCCTCTGATTGATACAACGTCCCGTTTGCCCTGCGTAGAACTGGCCACAGCTAAGGGGAATTTTATAAACCACACCCATACGACAGTCAGTAAAACTGTCGTTCTTATTGTGCTTCACTGGACAAATATCTGTTCTTTTTCTGCCTTTTACCTGCTCCTTTTTCCTTTGTACGGCAGCGTATATCTCACCTAGCTTATTGGGAGCAGTGAAAGCAACATTAACATCATATCTACTTGCAACTTTTTTAAGCCTGTACGACACTGAATGAATGTACGGAATAGCCACTACTCTTTTTTTGCTATTACTGCTTTCTGTAATACCGTCCGGCCCCCTCGAAACCGACTTCTTTAGGCGCTCAGCCACAGTGGCCACTGCTACACTAGGATAACCTGCTTCTAATAGGCGCCGGATCTGCGCATTAAAACTACTGGTGCTCATTTTGTGCATGCAGGATCTGGTGAGAGAAGACTTAAGGCATGACATGGCAGTTCCATTTTTTACTACTTTGGAATGCTTGGATTGAAAGTGTAGCAACGGCTTCGAAGATCTTGGGGAGTACTGCCAACAAACGTGATTTAGTTCGAACACGAAGGAAATGTCAAAAAACTGAATTACGCGTCGCTGAGGAAATTCCTTGGTAAACTTTAATCCTCCTCCATAAAGTTTAAATTTCTCACTTACTGAGGTAGCAGCGGAATCGAATTCTTCCTTATTGCAGAAAATCGGGTAACCATCAACGTAACGAAATATCTTGATAACGCTATCACCTAAGGCTTTCTCTAAGCAGCTGTCAACGTTACTCAGGTAAGTATTGCTAAGAATAGGGGCAACCTTTGAGCCAATGCAAAACGCCATCTCTCCACCCAATCAGCGTCGACTTCAAGTACATTGAAAGAATTTCTAGAAGATCTCCCGTGGAAACACCGCATCTGTCAATAAAAGCCGACTCTTGCACTTGTTCTTTAATGCACTCATTTACGGAATTAAGCAACCCGTCATGCGGCAAGGAATAATACAGGTCTTCGATATCCATGCTAAAAGCTGTACAATCACCAGGATTTTCCTCTCTCAAATACTGAACTAGTGCCTGAGAAATATGCAAGCAAAAGGGGTCTGAAAAAACTAGTGAAGCTAAGCAGTTCTGTAGGTAACTAGCGACACAGACCTGCCACGTCCCTTTCTCTGACACTATAGTACAAAAAGGAATTTCTTGCTTATGGGCCTTCGCCAAGAAAAACAGTTCTAAGTTGAGGGATTTTTCTATCTTGACATTAGAGACAATCCTATCAAGATCATGTCTTGACAGGAGGTCAAGCGCACGTTGCTTAACTGCCGACGGCTTGAGTTTTACTGGCTTTAAATTCTTTTCTATGGCTGAAATCGCTTTTTCTGAAAACATGTCATCTGGCATAATTACGAAATAACCTTCCTTGTCAGATATTACTGGTCTAAGTTTATGCTCCACAAGGTAATTAGCTAACGGTTGGACAGGGTCAGACGTCTTAAAATGAGAATGCTCTAGTTTTATAATAAGTATGTTGTGGTCAATAGATTCAAAATGCAAAGCCAAGGGAAATAGTTCCAGCATAAGTTCCATTATCAATATATCTTTTAATTATGTCAATGAAGTTTGCAGTAGTTATATTCGTAGAAAGCCCCTCATGAAAACCAAGCTGACAATTGGAGAGAATATGAAACTTTGAGATATTTACTTAGCGGATTTCAATTAGTTTTTCTAAAATCTTGTCAAGGAAACGAAACACAGAAATTGGCCTGTAATTTTCTACAAGCTTACAGTCATCTTTTTTAAAGACAGGCAGTACCTTTGCCTCCTTGATCTGTTGCGTAAGCACTCCAGTCTTAAATACCAAGTTAAATATGTGAGAAAGCACAGGAGCGATTAAAGGACCGATTAATTTTTTGACAGCACCATTAATGTTATCTACACCGCAGGCCTGTGGCGCGCAACCTGGTAATAACCGATTGCACTTCTTCGGGATGAGTACGATATATAGAAAAAAAGAATAAAGATAACGGGAGCAAGGAGAGGTGTCAAAGTAAGCAGACGAGAAGTGTTCAGAAAAAGCGTTTGCAATCCCTGAAGCATCATTAATACATCAGCCATCCTGAACAACCGAAGTCACTTGCTTATGTGGTTTTACGTTGTTAAAAAACAGATTAAGCAGTTTTCATTTTCTTTGAGTTATTTAACAGTGCCGCTTGGCTGCTTTGAGAAGAGAGGCTAATACAGCCGAATACTTTTCATGACATGATTTTAGCTTGCAGTTAAATGGCTGTCATCTTATTTTATTTTTTATAATTTTTCCTTCTTCTGTAAAGAAGAAAGAAGAGATTTAGTAATCCAAGTGGGGTGTGTGGAGCCCGATGTCACCTATCGGAAGATATAGTTCTTGTACAGCTCTGTATCGCATCAGTAATGACGGAATAAAATTCAGACAGAGCAGCCTCAGGATCTGTGAATTTAAGGAAATGGGACCAGTCAGTGTTGGAAATAATACAGACAAATTCATTGCTGTCAAAAGATGCACGAAGGTGCGGTAGAAGGACAGGGGCTACAGATTTAGTAATGTTAAGAAACATTGCTAGGTGATCGCTGAGTTGAGTGCACCAGCTAGTGTATGATGTCACTGTCTATGAGGTGGGGACACACCTGTGACATCATAATAATAAAGGGGGCCTTGAAAGCATCAGGAGAAAGGAGTAACGCTGCCTAAAGAGGAATTATATTTGGCAGGCATTTTGTTGCAGTGTTCAAAAAGTGTTGCAGTGCCCTCTTAATGTTTACTGACAGATACATGAAAACTGCAACATACAATTTAAAGCAACATTCAGACTTCTCTCCTCGAACTTTAGCGACCCACCAGTGCTGGTCACAGTCAGTATAACTGTGTGTTCTACTGCGAATACTTATGTTTTAATTAAGAAGTAATGAAAATTGGCCGCTCGTGCGTTACCTTTGCCTTGTGTCTCGTTTATTGTGTGCACGCTGCAGGTTCATAATGAATTTGATTAAAAGGGCAATCAAGGCAAATACTAAGTCGATGTGGGCTGTTTAAATATCATTCCAGAAACCTTACAATGCTTGTTTAATGCCGAGAAAAGACAGTTTACGAGAAAATTGCATCTAAAGGGTCAGAGCACCTTTTTTGAAATTCAAATTTCCCGCCACCCTATTGGGGGAGTGGTCACGTTGCATGCACCATCACCACCCTTTGCTGCCGTCAGTGAGTAAAACGGCGCCCGACAGATTGCGGTACTGAGCCAAGGCAGTGGCGGATTCGCCACAGCAGCTGCATTTTGGATAAGTGTGGTAGACCGTTCGGGCATCCTACAACATCACATGGGAATTGAATTCTCTGCTACTTGCAGTTTGTGCGAGTTTTGTGAGCCAGCAAAACCAGCGCAGCACTATGCAATAATGAAACTACTGAAACCCAAATGCGTGGGTGGCACGGAGTCGAGCGAAAATTAAACCTTTCGACCACTCGCGTCATTGTCAAGCGTAATTTCAATTAGTTTTTTTGTAAATATGAAATAGAACTAGACAAGTAGCATTTTACTTCGTCTTATAATACAATACAAAGATGTTTCTTGCAACAAGTGGTTGAGTACAAGTGACATAATTTAACTGAGCAAAGCTTTCGTCATCGGGCAAGTGCTTGAATGTCCCAGGGGTGTCTTCAATTATATCCTGCACTTACCTGAGTTTGTCGATTATTAAGGCTCTCCTCACAATAATATTGACGCCTTAGAGATTCTCGAGCACTAATCTATTACTTCAGCTTGACTTAATATTTGCCTTTAGTGTCCCTTTAAGAACATTCTTGCATAATTATACACAGAAGCCCGAATTCTAAATGATGACTTAATAGAGGCTCAACCATTGTGACAGTTGGAGTGATGTTTGTCAGGTGCGTGTTTAAAGTGACCTGGCTCTCCAATAAAGGTGCCAATTCAAAGGCCTCATTTCTTGCCACAGCACTGCTTTTCTGTCTTAGCAAAAAACTCTATGGCCAGGCAGGCTTGATACCATTGACAATGCAGTGTTTTTGTGAAGCCTTTTAGTGCTCTCAGATGCACATTGGAATTTGTGACTTGAGTGTACATTCCCTTTCTGACAGTGTTTTTGCTGAGCTCTTGCTAGCTTAAAGGGATGAAGCTGAATTCTATTCAGCAGCACATGAAGCAGAACTGATCAGGTTCATATGCAAGGCAATGATAGTTTCAGGGCTCACTGCACTGAATTATCTTTGAAACAGCATGTGTTTTCACAGAGTGCACCGCTCCGTGTAATGAATACAGCACGGAAGCAGCCTTCACTTTCCTGGCTATTGTTCTCAGCTGCTTGTGGTAGAGCCATTCATATGTGCATCGTGGCTGTGTCCTTCGGAGCATTTTATGTTTCCTTTGAGAACAAGGTCAGTGCAATGTATGAAGTTGAACTTTTCCTCTAGAGGGCTGAGCATAGTGGCAGTACTTGTAAAGTGTGCTACTTAAGATTCTAGAGAGAATCCTGGCACTATGATTGCCAGATGAGCAGAACTTAATTTCCTACAATTTCTTGGCATACTGCCAGTGTAAACTCCACTTTATTATTTTTCAGTGAAATGTATGCTCATCTTTCCTAATTTTTTATGCACAATATGACTGCACAATGAACTAAGATAGTTCAACACAATTGATATTAATCTTCGGATGCTTCACTGAAAATCTGATTACTCAAAATGGATTGTATATGAGCCCAATTTTTCGTCTTTCCTTGGCTGTGGCTCTTTCTGCCCCGGTTAACTTGCTTAATTCACACAGCTTGTCTTCTACAATGGTAGGGATAAGAACTTTTCATTTGTGATATAACTGGCACAACATCTGCAGGCTTGGAGTGATGCCTGTCACCAGCAAAATGTGCCGAGAGCGAATGGGGCTATACTAATCCAGGTACAACCAAATTAGGAAGGCCCACTAAGCTTCAACAAGACACTCCCTCACCAGAACAGGATGGCCTCCCTGGTGCAGTATTCAGCCACTCCCGCCCAAATGACTCACTCAATTACCCAATGGCCCCCAGTCACCAGCAGCTGCGGGGCACCTGACCAAGGCAGCGGTCAGACCTGTAACGCAGCAGAGGATGCTAAGAATCTCTGGGTCCGGACAGGCCGCCAATGGAAACTGACTCTTGCAATGTTTAACACCCAATCCCTCTCGAGTGAGGCCAGCTTAGCTGGACTCTTTGAAGAACTATCAGACATTGTTTGGGATATCACCGGCCTTAGTGAGATTAGAACTGGTGAGGCTTATACAATGCTGAATAATGGACATGTCCTCTGCAATAGAGGTCTCTTAGATAAGAAGACATACAGGGTAGGATTCCTAATTCATAAGGACATAGCGGGCAACATTGACAAATTCTACAGCATTAATGAGAGCGTAGCTGTAGTCGTAATCAAACTTAATAAGAGGCATAGATTAAAGGTAGTACAAGCCTACATTCCAACATCCAGTCAGATGATGAGGATGTAGATCAGTTTTATGAAGATGTTGAATCATCGATGAGAAAAATGCAAACTCAGTATACTGTAGTAGCGGGGACTTCAATGCAAAAGTGGGGAAAAAGCAGGCTGGTGAACAAACAATTGGCAACTACAGTGTCGATTCTAGGAACGCTAGAGGAGAGATGCTGGTAGAATCCGCAGAAAGGAATAAGCTTCGAATAATGAACACCTTTTTCAGGAAGCGTAGCAACAGGAAGTGGACCTGGAAAAGCCCTAATGGTGAAACAAGAAATGAAATTGACTTCATACTTTCTGCTGATCCCAGCATTGTGCAAGATGTAGAAGTGATAGGTAGGCTAAAGTGCAGTGATCATAGGTTAGTGAGGGCTAGGATTCACCTCAATTTGAAGACAGAGCAAAATTGGTCAAGAAGAAACAGGTCAGCCTAGAAGCAGTGAGGGTAAAACCAGACCAATTCAGGCTGGTGCTTGCAAACAAATATGCAGCCTTAGAACAGAGAGATGACGATGGCATATAGCTAATGAATGGACTAGGCTGGCTTCAGAGGCAGCAATTGAAGTGGGAGGCAAGCCACCAACACAACCAGTAGGCAAGCTCTCCCAAGTAACAAAGGACCTAATAAAGAAACGATAAAGAATGAAAGTCCAACTCAAGAGATAGATAGAATTTGTAGAACTGTCAAAACAGATCAATAAGGCAAAAATAAGTGATGTTCGAAACTAAGATGAGAAAGACTGAAGAAGCCGTAAAAAATCGATGCAGCCTGAAATCGGTGAGAAAGAAACTTGGCATAGGACAAACCAAGATTTAAGCACTGAAGGATAAGCAGGTTAATATCATCAGCAATCTCGAAGATATAGTAAAAGAAGTGGAAGAATTCTATACTGACCTGTACAATACCCAGAGGAGTCAGGTTACATTCATTAGAAACAGTAATGAACAGGATACAGAAACTCCTCCTATAACTAGCGATGAAGTCAGAAGGGCCTTGCAAGACATAAAACGAGGAAGAGCTGCAGGAGAAAATGGAATAACAGTCAATTTAATCAAAGATGGAGGAGACATAATGCTTGGAAAACTGGCGGCTCTTTATACAAAGTGTCTATCCACGGCAAGGGTCCCAGAAAACTCGAAGAATCCAAACATTATACTAATCCACAAAAAGGGAGACGTTAAAGAATTGAAAAATTATAGGACCATTAGCTTACTTACAGTATTAAATAAAATATTTACCAAAATAATATTCAATAGAATAAGGGCAACACTGGACTTTAGTCAACCGAGGGAGCAGGCTGGCTTCAGGAAGAAATACTCTACTATGAATCGCATCCATGTCATCAATCAGGTTATCAAAAAATCCGCACAGTGCAGTAAGCCTCTCTGTATGGCTTTCATAGAATACAAAAAGGCATTTGATTCAGTAGAGATACCAGCAGTCATAGAGGCATTACATAATGAAGGAGTACAGAACGCTTACATATATACCTTGGAATATATCCACAAAGGTTCTACAGCTACCTTAATTCTACACAAGAAAAGCAGGAAGATACCTATAAAGAAAGGGGTCAGACAGAGTCACAATCTCTCTAATGCTGTTCACTGCGAGCTTGGAAGAAGTATTCAAGCCATTAAACTGGGAAGGCTTAAGAGTAAGGATCGACGACGAATATCTCGGCAATCTTAGGTTTGCCGATGACATTGTTCTATTCAGCAACAATACCGACGAGTTACAACAAATGATTAAAGACCTTAACAGAGAGAGAGTGGATTGAAGATTAATATGCAGAAGACAAAGATAATGATAAATAGCCGGGAAAAGGAACAATAATTCAGGATTGCCAGTCAGCCTCTAGAGTCTGTGAAGGAGTACATTTACCTAGGTCAATTAATCACAAAGAACCCTGATCATGAGAAGGAAATTCATAGAAGAAAAAAATGGGTTGGATCGCATACGGCAGACATTGTCAGCTCGTAACTGGAAGCTTACCATTATCATTGGAAAGGAAGGTGTACAATCAGTGCATTTTACCAGTGCTGACATATGGGGCAGAGACTTGGACACTAACAAAGAAGCTTGAGAACAAGTTAAGGACCGCGCAATAGCGATGGAACGAAGATTGCTAAGCATAACGTTAAGAGAAGAGAGCTATTTGGATAAGAGAGCAAACCGGTATAGACAATATTCTAATTGACATCAATGTGTTCGTGTCTTGCCACTCTTTCATCCCTTTTCGTGCGTTAAAAAACCTCAGTTATGGAATACCAAGACGCCCTAACCTACGTTCTTTCAAGAGAAAAAAAATGGAGCTAGGCAGGTCATGTAATGCGCTGGTTAAATAACCGTTGGATCATTAGGGTTAGTACCAAGAGAAGGGAAACACACTCGAGGATGGCAGAAGACTAGGTGGAGGGATGAAATTAGGAAATTCACACGCTCTAGTTGGAATTGGTTAATGCAGGACAAGGGTAATTGGCGATCGCAGGGAGAGGCCTTAGTTCTGCAGTGGACATAAAACAGGCTGATGATGATGATGATGACTGGGAACATACATGACTTTGAGCACTTTTATTTGTTTAACAGTGCCCTGAAAACATTTTCCTAAATAATCATAATATGGCCTCATTAAAGGACGCCATCTCGGGAATCTCATGCCCCCCCCAAAAAAATTTATAATCCTTCAACTGTGAGATGAGTTACCGCACCATTGCCCAGCTTTCTTTGTTTTTGTCTCTGCTAGCACGCTGGAAGCTACACAGCAGAGAAGCCAGGAGGGCAAAGCCCCGGTGAAAAGTTGAGTTTTGCGGCGGCGAGAGGGTTCGTCGTGACACCCCATGGTGACCGCAGCAGACTATGGTACACATCATGCCACTGCCCTCTCGGAGGTCATTCATGAATATGCACTTGCGTGCAGTGCAAAGATTAAAATTTTTTTCTGTCTTTTTTAGATCGCAGACATACATAGTTTTCATTTATGTAACTCAAAATTAGCAGCTTTGTATTACTGAGACAGCTCATGCCATCATGAAATCAGCCAATATCATTGGTGGGCATGTGCGTTCGATGATGCTGCATGACGACATTGCAGAAGTGAGAGCAAGTGATTTTTCGTTGTTTGACAGTCGATAGTACACTCACTGTATGCCGTGCAGTAGTTGGCTTACATGTTCACTACGCCCTCTATGACAGATTGGCACCGTTTCCTTGCTGTGTTCAAAGAGTGCTTCAGGGCCCTTTTAAAATTTGTATAGTTGAAATTCATTTCAAGCCCTTCATTCATTTAGCCCTTGCATTGTTTTAGAACACTCAGTCAATCAATCTTGTTATCTTTTCTCTGAAATGTCTTCAGATATTTGTGTGAAGAACCACAAAGATATCCTTCATTATAAACGTGCATATCTGCTGCTATTTCATGATCCCTAGCAAGCCCATCATCCTTCTCATCATCCCTAACACTCTGCCTGGCACATGTCATTATTTTGACGTAGTAGTTCTGCGGAAACCCGCAAGGTGGAGAGAAGTAATGAATAAAGGGAAAAACGGACATCCACCCGTTCGTAGCAATTGCTACAAAGGAAACCCATACGGGTTCCTCGAAAGAAAAGCCTCCGAGTTGAAGAAAAATTCGTTCTGGTCCGGGACTCGAACCCGGGACCACCGCCTTTCCGGGGCAGCCGCTCTACCATCTGAGCAAACCAGGCGGCTATGAGATGGCAGGGCGAAGTCGAATTTGTCGGCAACACGAAGCAAAGGCAAGAGTTTGACGTAGTTCTGCGGAAACCCGCAAGGTGGAGAGAAGTAATGAATAAAGGGAAAAACAGACATCCACCCGTTCGTAGCAATTGCTACAAAGGAAACCCATACGGGTTCCTCGAAAGAAAAGCCTCCGAGTTGAAGAAAAATTCGTTCTGGTCCGGGACTCGAATCCGGGACCACCGCCTTTCTGGGGCAGCCGCTCTACCAGGCGGCTAGCAGATGGCAGGGCAAAGTCGAATTTGTCGACAACACGAAGCAAAGGCAAGAGTTTGACGTAGTAGTTCTGCGGAAACCCGCAAGGTGGAGAGAAGTAATGAATAAAGGGAAAAACGGACATCCACCCGTTCGTAGCAATTGCTACGAACGGGTGGATGTCCGTTTTTCCCTTTATTCATGTCATTATTTTGCTTTGAATTTCTTGTAAAGTGCACAACCTGATGCTCATGCTCTGGTCACTATCCATGCGACTATCACAGCTTTGCTTGACTGTTGTCACTCAGAGGAACTTCTTGCAGGACTGATTGGTGTGCGAGTGTCAAAACCAATACTTGGTGCAAAACAGACACACAGAAACAAAACAGACGAAAGCAGCACAAAAGACGCTACACCAAGTCTAGAAGAACAACAGGACAAGGGTCAACTCGCGACTGAGGTTTTATTTGACATGAGCCAGATTTATACTAATGCAAGAAAAGAAAAAAAAAATACAGGAAAGAACATACACCTGAGATGAAGCTTAAGGTGGTAGGCCACATTCAAAAGTCAGCTTCCTTTCACAATTTTTTTTTGTTTTTTATGTTTTATGTGTGCCCAAACATTCAGCAACATGTTGCAAAAGAAGTTAGCTTCCTATGTTCATTAGCTTGAAAGTTACAGTGAGTTTTCGAGCCCATATCCTCGTATTGCAAAAGGGAAAATCTGTACTATTTCTTTTGTATAAATAATCAAAATAACTTTTTTTGTTTTATGTTGTTGCTGAGCAGCCACATGAACAAACGGAGAGTCTAGTGCATCTCATGGGGGCTCCAGCTATGAATCTGGTCCATCACATGGTTTGAATGTTTTACATCTTTCTCAAGACAAGATTTTGCCCCACCTCAGGTTATGCAAACATTGATAACTTTTTTTTAAATTAACATTTTGATATGAAATATTGCACACTCATTCCTTACATAGAGATGTGTGCAACAAACTAGAACAAAATAAAATGATGCAGTATTTTTGCATTTACAGCTCATTTTGCAAATAAATTTAGTCCAAATTGGCAATTTTTTTCACTTTGCTCAGTTTTTCAAACATTACTTTCTTAATGCTTATCCCATTGCATTTATCTTAGTTCATAGCACAGGTCCCCCACTTAGCTATGTAAATGCCAAAGCATTACTCAATTCAGCAGTTTATTAGTTACTTATCACTGCTGGCATGACTAGCACATTTATCACATTTTATGATAAAAGTTACCTGCCAGAAAAATTAAATGGACCATTTTCTGCACTTTAAATAGTTGGATAAGTTAAATAAGACATGCTTATTCAGGAAATAAAGCTGTTTAAATTCTGTATTCCAATCTAAAAAAAAATTCTTTCTGGCCTATCACCTTAACTTGCGCATGCCCTAACTCAAGTGAGGGCCAAAAAAGGCCCTTGGAATGAATGTCTGTACAATGAAATTACCTGTATAACAAATGATTACATTGTCCTGGCTGAATTCCTATCTATCATATAGAAATGTGTGCTTCTTTATCTTTCTCCTGTGACCACTTTTCACCAGCTAATAAATGTTAAACGTTATCGCTCAGTGCAAGACGCATATGCATGATTTGGAACTTACGCGAATGTCATCGTTGATGCTGTATGTTATGCATGTACGACACGAATTGTGTAATCGTTTCTGTAAACCACGTGGGCACCAGCTATTACACTAGAACCTTTGACGAGTGATGTATAAAAGCCGACGTGCTTGACCCGCTGATCAGATTTCGACGATTGCCGACTCTGTTCACCGCTATCGTTGTGCTTCAAGTGTCACTTGCTTTTGTGGGCACAGGTTTACCAGATAAAAAAATGGTTTTGTAATTCACATTTTTGCACTGTCACTACTTTGTGACAATATGTATTGTAAAAGCCTCTTCAGCCAAGACCACTAAAACAAACTTGCTTGTGCACCAGCAAAACGAGAACAAGGTGGAAGCAGGAGCCAACATTTCGACAAGTGGACTGGTCTTCTTCAAGGCGACATATGCTTTCCTTGTCACAGTATATATAGGTGGGGTTCTTCTAAAGGGGAGAGGGCCGTAAGGTGGGTGGGTGCAGCAACGAGCAAAGGTGTGTTAGCAGCGAGGGTGTAGAATTGAGAATAAAGGAGTGCTGTGCTCAAGGCCAGTGACAAGGCCGTCTGTCAATCGCATGTCAATGGCTGTGTGTCAGCTGGCGTGTCAAAGGAGTGCACAGCAGCCCTCTATTACTTGTTTCGCTGGTGGTTGTGGACTATAGTGTCTCTGAAAGAGATAATAGAAGGAGTGTCAGAAACCGGTGCTCGTGAAAAAAACATGAATTTAAGTGTCTTAGATGTGTTGCTTTACATTGCACGCAAGTAGTAGCGCTGCCACTGCCCTCTGCAGTCACAACTATGCTGCAGTCAGCGCTAGTGTATGCAATGCAATTGTTGAGCATGCCAGTGGGTATTCCAGTTCTGCTGCACAGCTCCAGGAATCACTGAGCTCATACAACACTTTTTGCAACGTAGGAGTTAGTGTGATCGCTGATAAGTGTGTCACTGTTGATGGCGATTTCATGCAACTGAAGGCAGATGATGTTTTTGAAGTCAACAATGATGGCATGGGGATGAAGTTCAACGAAGGCATCAGTGACAAAGAGCCTGCAGAGTTTTGGCTATGGAGGCAGTAGCAGCATTGAGTTCTCTGCAAGCTGTACCTTGCGTTGCTCCATGGTTCCATGCAGAATGTGCTGAGAACTGCATGTAATAAGACCAGCTGCATTTGTACGTTCCATTGGACAAAGTGTGCAGAAGAAAATTAGTGACTTTGTTTACTGAGTATCTTTGGAGTTTAAGTTAAATAAGTGTTTTGCTTTACGGAGCATGCCTAGCCTGCAGTATTGTGTGGGGTAGGATGCACAATATTTACAATGAAGTGACTTGTAATAAAGAATTTTGGAAGTCCCGAGTGATTTATTATAGAACCATATGGCCGTATCTCTTGCGCTGACAATGTGATGGATGGCTAGCTAATACAAGTCTTAATTTTCACGTGATCAGCATGATCAACAAGGTAGCCTTCATGGTTACCCGTGTTCTTTCTGAGCAAGCAGCACTTTTGTATCAATAAAATTGTCCATGTACAGTTGTGCACGTACATAGAAATGTGAATGTCCAAAATTGTTTGTTGATAATTTGTGTTTGTGTAAAAGCAGAATAACAGAGTGGTAAAGTATATGTTTGCCAAACTGGCTGCTGCGTTAACGTGAAATTGCGCAATGACCTATTATCATTAAATGTCGGAAATTGGCACTTGTCTGTAAAAGAAGTTTAATGATCAGAAAGTGTTGTTTGTTCACAAAGAACACAGAGCACATATAATCGTAGGAGCAATGCTTATTGTGCGAAAATGGTGACATGTGCTACCCAGTCAGCCATTTGCACCGTCGGCAAAAGAGATACCTTATAGGCGCCGGTTGGCCCTTGCCAGTGATGTGCTGGCAAACAGCAAAAGTCGGAGCACTGGCATGCGAAGCAGACGATGGGGCTCGCGGTGTTTCCGGTGATCTCGCACTGCGGATTTTAAGGCATGACATACCGTAAATATGCATGTCAGGTGTCTGTTTTTGAGAAAAGTCGCCACTTGTAAGAGGCAAGCCACGTTCATGGCATCAAGTAATCTATTAAGTAGAAAAATAGTACAAATTTCTGTGTAATTGTGCCCCACGAACTGAGCTCACCGTGGCAAGCTAAGAACTCCAGCAGTTATATTTCAGATGTTATTTTGCTGTGCATGTTAACATTGTCCCATATTTAATTCTCTTTCTCTGTCCGTTGTAATTTTTATCTTTGCAATGCTTCACCATTCTTAATGCTTTAGAAACTAGCGCAATCTTCAGTCGGGGTCCATTTCACATAGCTTAGTGCGACGAGAGCCCGCTGTCGTGACGAGTGTGAACACTCCGGTGTGTTTGTCGTTGATGCACAGCAAATAGTCATGTGCTGCTCGCAACCATCAGAGCTGGGAAGCATCAGGAAGGAAAATATACCCTAAAGGGAGAACACCGTTTTGACAGCAAAATAATGACTGCAGATCTGAGTGTTCGCCTTCGGTGCCCTTGCGCCGGAGCCGTTACACCTGCGGAGGCGAAGATGGGCAATTCACAGGGGACACGAAGCTCATGCATATGAAGGGCTCCTTTAATAATGTTAGAACAACTAGATCATAGTAAAGCAGCATCGGAAATGTACATTGCTCAGAAATTGAAACGCGATACTTGGAGTGCTCAGCTGTTGCTGTTTTTTTTTTCTTTGCCATAGGTGATCACCTATGGCAAAGGGATTGCCATGGGACGAAATGCAGTCACAATGCATCACAAAGGTTCTCGCTTTCACTGTATACCACTATGCATCGGCTCGGCGTCCCCAGTTCTTACAATTGGTACAAAAAGCACCGGGGATCACGTGCTTCGAGTATCGTGTTTCAATTGCTGAGCACTGTGCGTACCCCTCCCCCCCCTGTCAAAAGTTTCCGGAACACAACATCCGAGTACAATCTAAATTTCACTGCAGCCTGGGCACAGGTCCTCGAATCGAAATGTAGAGTTGGTGCTTCTTTGTAGAATCATTATATTCCTGACATACATTTCAGACTCTGTGCTGAGATCGTGAAAAAAATTTAACATATTTTAATTTTCTGTGCTCCAAGAACTTCAGAGGTCGGCAGTACTGTTGCCTACAGACCATGTGTATCCAGTTTTCTGGTCGTTCCATCAGGTGAGGCCGCGATGAAAAAAACGATTGAAATGAATGGCCTAACCAGCTTCGGTCATGTTTCAGTAACTATTAGTGCACCCAAAAACGCATCATGTTTGATCAGATTTGGTTTCATGTGGTATTTCAGCAATGGAAACAGGAGAAACAACGGAACATATTAGGCCAAGGTAGCTGGCGGCTGTGTCTGCTTTCCCCAGCCCAACTGCCACTTGCCATTACATTCGCGGCCCCGCTGCATGAAGACGCCACTGTTCCAAACTCGTTCCGCGCCCGGTGTCTATAGTAGTAGTGTAATTCTTTCGGATGGCGCTGATGAGCTCTCCTATTTTTTTATTTGTCTTGGCGCACATGAGAGCTAAAATTCATTCGCATTGTACTTTTTTGCTAGTTTTTTTTTCTTGCTTTTCTTGTCTATGTATAAGTTAAACATACACTATGTTAAATAACACTGTAATGGTTAGTTCAGCGCTTTTTCTGCTGCAATTCTTAGGTTTTTGTTGCATATTTCGCACTGTTTTCTCCGTAGTGCAAGTGTACCTGTTGACCAGTTGTCAATTTTTCTACAGACAAAAAAAAAATGGATGTGCTATTTGCGTTGCGACCCAAAACAGGTGAAGGCAGCACAATAGGCCCATTTGATTTTCTCGCACCACCTGAACCAGTTTACGAGGTGCTGCACCTTGCCATTTGTTTCAGCGGTGCGAAAATGGTGCCCATTGAATCATGCCGTATATTTCAAAGTTCAGGGCTGGTTCACAGTTTTTTTGCATCCTCCCTGCTGACAGTGCTTATGCGGTGCGTGTATGCAGGTGCTAAACAGCAGCAAAGCAGATGAATGGCTGTAAGGGCTGTTCAAACACATCTTACACGCTTCTGCTGTGTCTATGCAGTGCGGGATGTGCTGTAAACGCCTTGGAAGCCAATGAATACCGGTGGTTCTGAAACTTGTCTGCACCTTGGCACTCGTTCGCATGTTGCATTCTATCTGCACCAATGAAATAAAGCTGCATGATTTCTGAACTTCCCTTGCCCTGCTGTAAACTGATCCACAGTGGTGCAAGTGAATCCAATGGACATAATAGTGTAGAAGAACACACTTTCTGTTCACTCTGTACTGCAGCCCAAAAAATGTTCAGCCGATTAACCTTGCCACTCTACTAAGCCATGACAAGCACACTGCCAATCGACAGTTGGTCTTTCTGATGAGTTACAAGCCATAAATGATAGTTGTATTAATGCTGCTACCAATCGACCGTTCGTAGTAGCACTCATCCTTTTTGCATGCATCTTTAAAAAAAAAAAATTAAATTATGGGGTTTTACGTGCCAAAACCACTTTCTGATTACGAGGCACGCCGCAGTGGAGGACTCCGGAAATTTCGACCACCTGGGGTTCTTTAACGTGCACCTAAATCTAAGTACACGGGTGTTTTCGCATTTCGCCCCATCGGAATGCGGCCGCCGTGGCCGGGATTCGATCCCGCGACCTCGTGCTCAGCAGCCCAACGCCATAACCACTGAGCAACCACGGCAGGTCGTGCATCTTTTTGTGTCAACTGAAGAAATGTTCACTTGTAATAGTACTTGTATGTAAATTCAACAGCATAAGGCTCCCATTCCCAATAATAACTACGGCCAGTTCCCTCCCTTCAGTTTCACCCAATTTGCTTCCGACTACAACTACTTATTACCAAGATCAAGAAATAATTATGGCACATTTACGACAAATTTTTCAATCACACTACTATGCAATTTTTTACTATCCCATGTTAGGGAACAATGACTTTAGAAGTCATCAAACTTGTGAATTTTTTTTTTCACTTACCATAATGTAATTATTCCACCAGTTACCATTTGTGACAATAATTGTTCTGTGTTATTGAGATAAGTTTTCCTGTTACCTGCTGGCTCCAGAAATACCGTTTCTGGCTTCACTACTATATTTAGTTTTTCTATATAGTAGTGTACTAACGAGAGATACACTTTTAGGCCAGTTGACTCTGATATTTTTGTCAACATCTGTGCTGTATTTTTCCGAGTATAGCGCGCACCTTTTTTTCTGAGAAAATGGATAACAAAATTGCCTGCGAATCACAGTTGAATATGAAACCAAGACTGCATTCGCGGTATCGACATCAGCTTACCATCAGACGCACCGTCATCGCAAGATGACAACAGAGCACATGTCCATGAAGGTTGCTGTGGGTCGTGCCGTGGGTTCTCTTTGTGTTTGACTATGATCTGTATTGGTCTTCTCGGTCGACCGCTCTCAGAAACGCCAGATGTGTGGCTGCCAGTGTTTCTGGCTCCGTGCCAAGCTCTGCCAAGAATACTGCCCCTGTGTGCTTGGTATCTGTGGCTATTGAAATGCAAATGGCAACGACGACGCATTGCTTTCATTGCCAAAGCTTTCATTGTGAAAGCACACTACAAGAAACATTTCCCTTCTGTGAAGGTAAAGTCTGAATATCTCATTTTTTTCTGATTGCAAATGTGAGGGGGCATGCTATATTTTTCTTTTATATATTGGGGCAGGTTACATTCAGCTGCACTTTTATTACCTTAAACCCGTGAAAATTGGGTGTTAGATTCAGGGATGCATTAGAATCGGGTATATATGGTAATCCACATTTTGTAACCTTGCCGTGTGGTTTAAATTGAAACTGAAACAGTCCTTCCTTGGAGCCTGCTGACATTGCAGTGTCTGTCGTGCAGAGGGTGCCCTGGACAACGTGCCCGTGATCGTGGCTGATGTGGCGAACGAGGAGTCCCTGCTGGATATGGCCAAGCGGACGCGCTTGGTGCTCAACACAGTCGGTCCGGTCGGTGTCTGCCGTTGTGGCCTTTTGGATGTGCCGAGTGTTGCATAAGAGTACCAGGCATACACAATTTTTTCACCCAACTGATTTCTGCTCAGGTTTCATACAGAGGTAGCATTTTGCAGTGGGCTTTGTTTAATACTGTGTTTGTGAAAATTGTACATCTTGCCTGTTTTGTTCACACTAAAACAAAAAGGAGCTCCATCTGCTGTGATGACACTTACAAAAACAATATTGCTTCTGCTGCAACATAACAGTGGTGCCATATGTCGCTGCTACAAAAAAGATACGTTCCATCATAGTGGTGACAGATGTCACCCCATTTCACTATGAAATACTCATTTTTTTTTATGTGGCATTGCTGTGGACAATACACTACAGGCAAGTGATGCTCACAAACATAGCAATAGAGTAAACCCTCTGCTAAGTATACAACTATGTGAAATTTGAGTGGTAATTAGCGAGTGGTTTAGCTAGAACGATCATGTACAGCTGGCACTCGTTATTTATACAGTATGCCATATTTGTGTATTTCTTAATTTTGTGCTTGAAAAGAAGGTTGCAGAAGAGGAAATGAATCAAAAGATGAACACACAGTACACAATGGTGCACACAAGTAACTGGTTGGTTCTATTACTGATTATAAATAACAAAGTGCTTTGGCTAACAACCCTTAATTGAAGTTGCAAATGCGTGAAATGTTGCTACAATGTGTCAGGTTTCAGTTTTTCTTTATGACCCCCTCATGCCTCTATTGCCTTTTATGCATGAGACACACTGGCCTTTGTTCTGCAGTGGACATAGAATGTAATCGTGATGAAAGAATTAGTCAGCCGTGGTTCAGTATGAAGATGAGCATAGTTCAGGTTGGCGATTTTTGTTGGGATAGCAATTACATAGACACCTGCCGTGGTTTCTCAGTGGCTATGGTGTTGGGCTGCTGAGCACGAGGTCGTGAGATCGAATCCTGGCCACGGCGGCCGCATTTTGACGGGGGCGAAATGTGAAAACACCCTCCACTATGGCGTGCCTCATAATCAGAAAGTAGTTTTGGCACGTGAAACCTCATAATTTAATTTCTAATTCCAGCTGCATTTTTGCTGTCAACATCGCTGTTGCCGTGATGTTCCATATAAAGTCTAGGGGCGAAAATACTGTCGCCGTGCTACTTATGCTGTACGTGCAGGTGAAAGCCCGCGAAGGCTCAATCTCGTGCACCACATGTGGAGGAAAGCGGGGAGGCAGAGCAGGAGGGAAGGGGGGCAGCTTAGACTCTGCCAACAAGTGTGTACTTTGCATGGTCGAGTGCACCGTGGCTGGGATCTGCAGGCGACTGATACCTTTGTGCACGGTGTGTTCTCTCCATTATCATGTTGAAGCGATAGACTGCACGAAGGTCACTTTGCTCACTGCTGCAGCCGCATTTGCTCATACCAGCGTTTTGACAGTGAGTGTCTGTGCTCATCGAGTGTGATGTGTTCATGTTTGCTTCTGCATGTTTTATTTTTATTTTATTTTTTCACAATACTGCGGACATCTGTCTAAGCAGGAGGGGGCTACGTGAGCAAATACAAAAAAAAGCAAACATAGAAATATATACAAGGGATACAGTCAACAAGATGCATCAAGTGGGTGGTTGTAACCAGTGGGAATTACCAGGTAGGGCATTCCAATCATTGACTGTTTTCTTAAAAAATGAGTTTTTGAAAACGTTTGTGCAAAGATCGGTTTTAAATCTGGCTGTGTTTGTGGCGGGAAATTCGAAATGTGTCCTTAATAATATAGTCGCGCGATTGTATTCCTAGTTTCCCGTAATAAAGCTGGCGAAAGAAATTTAATCTAGCAGTTTTTCTTCGATTAGTTAGTGGTTCCAAGTTTGCGGCTTCCAGCATACTCGTTGGGGAATCGCGTCGTTTGAAGCGCTTATAAATGAAGTGCGCGGCTAACCTTTGAATTCTTTCTAGTTTTTCAATACCTACCACTGTGTGCGGACCCCAAACAATACTCGAATATTCTGAGAGGTCTAACGTACGTTTTATAGGCTTTTAATCTTAGTGAGGATGTGGAGTCACCTAATTTAAACTTTAGAAATCCTAATCTTTTTCGGGCTGCACAGGTTATATTGTCTATGTAAGGCACCCAGGATAGACGTGAAGTTAAAGTTATCCCCAAGTATTTGCAGCTTTCTACTTTCCTAATCTTATTATCCTTCATTTTGTACAAGTATTCTAGCTTTCTTAACTTATTTGTAATACACATATGCAATGTTTTGTCATAATTAATAACCATATCCCATTCATTGCACCATTCTGCCAACCTATCCAAGGTTTCTTCCAGAAAAAGCTGATCAGAGAGTTCGAATGTTGCTAAATATAATACAATAATCTGCCAACAATTCATACTATGCTTGTTAATTTAGTTAGTAAGCGAATGTTTCCAAGTTTCTACAGCCGATAAAACTACTATCTTCGTCTAGCTGTCTGTCTATTCGCTATCGCAATTGATGCTTTGCCTTTTGGCTGAAACTACGACTTTTTTTTCTCTACCAGGTATGCTGTCGCTGTGTCCAACTGACACGTTGCATGCACCTATTTGTAAAGCTGTGACAGAATTTCAGTGTTTTGTGGCCTAAGAGTAGTAGCTGTAGTACCACCCTAGGGTGTAGACGAGGGTGCAAAGTTAAGTTGGTGATTTTTTCTTCAACATTATCAGCACTGCAGGTGACGAAACAAGACATGTACAATCAGGGCATATGCAATGACTTTCGACCAAATTTTCTTTGGAGCCGAGCAAAACATGCTATATAACGCACAGATGACAAGCTTGTAGACAAAAAAAAAAAACAGTTGTAAGTGATTTAGTCCGCCAGCTGGAAAAGTTGAAACGCAGTGACAACTCAAATAATCAAGAAAGCAAAGATATCACATGGAAAACAAAAGCTGTTCTACAGATGTTAACATTCTTTGTTCTGTTGATTCCTTTTCTAGACTTGACTTTATTGAGTTAGATTTTTCACTCCTGACCAGACAAACCTTTCAAACGAATGTTTGACAGGCTTCAAGTGTCATTTCTGTTTAAAATTTGATATGAAAATTCTGAAAGTATATTTCTCTTGAGTCATGCTGTAACATTCTGCAAAAAGCTTGTGTGTACATCATTGTTGTGACAAATGGATGCGCGCCTGGTTGGCTGTGATGACAGATTTGACTGAGATAACTTGACCAAGAGGGTGGCCTACTCGTAAGTCGCTGGAAGAACCTATTTGGGGGGGGGGGGGGGTGCATGGGAGAATTGCTTCGCTTGAGACATTAATGCGACCGCCGAAGCGTGCCTTGCCAAGCGGAGACGCTCAGCTGACGTCTTTGCACGAAAGAGAGGCGACATGTCTTCCTCCTGAATGAATACACGTCTTTCAGCTTCAATTTTCTCCATCTGTGCCAGTGCGTGCAGCCATGCATTGTGTCATTGCTTGTGTACTATGATGATAAGGTTCGTTTAATAATTCAATTAAATGCATCCAAGATGTTGGGCTTTGGTGCATTCAGTGAAAGATAAGGCTGGCTGCAAACCACAAGCAACAATAAATGTATCGGCAAGAGATAACAGGCCCACTAATAAACCAAGACTAGGACTAGGAGTTACTACAGCCCATCGAAAAGTCACAACGATCATTATGTCACAAGACACACTAAGAAGTTATGGAGTCAACAGAGAGTTAACTAAGTTATCAAGGAATAACAAAAGTCACAAGCAAATAAAGGGTTCCCCAGATGTGGTGATGGCCTTTGAGCAGTCCAATTTGTGACGGCACTAACTGTGTGAGGCAGGAGTCGGAAGAGAGTAGCCGGTTGCAGGCGGCCAACATGACAATACGCTCGACTGTTGCCTTGCAGTCAGGAAGTAGTCATAGCGGGAGGTCCCAGGCTCTGCAGAAGATAGCAGGGAATGAGTGTAAGCCCTTTGGATCTAGTTCATAGTTTAAGAATAGACAGGTACTTAACAATGTCCAGCAATTGGTTCCTTCCATGTTCATAGTTTGTGCCTCTCCTGCTACTGGTGCTACAGGATAGGGGGCTTTTATGCAGTTACTGTGTAGGGTCCCGTTAGAGTTGCGTCAGGGTACACCATTTTAGCCTCCAAAGTTATAGGGTAAAGCCACTCTAAAAAGCTACTAGCTGGAATTGCTGGAGTTGGTGCGAGTGGCACGTGAAAAACAATGGTGCAATTCTGGCTCCCGAAAGGGAGCCTATGAAGTAACTGCAAGGGGCATCTTTGCATCATTTTATAGCACGAAAGCATGGAACTCCTAGGCGCAATTGTCGCCAACATGTATAAAAATGGGGAAGCGTTTTGACAAAACGAAAATATTGTGCTAAAAAAAACACAGTAATAAGCGCTGTCTATCTTGAACATGAATTTGTTAATTTTTCTGTTTTACTGAGGAGCCACAAATAAACAATTTCTGGGGTTACTCGGGCACAGTTTCGGAACTCTCTCATACGGCTTCACGGTTGCATGCGAGATGAAGCATAAGAAGCAGCTTCTGAGTGATTCATAGTTATGATGGAGAATTGGCTCTTTGAATTGTGCTTCTCATAGTTATTGACGTGGTACAAATGCTTTTTTTTTTACTGAGAAACTTTTTGCAAAGCTGAAGAATGAAAGAGCACATGCTGACCACCAGGTATATACTCAAATTATTAAATTGCATGGATTGTTCGAAATGTGTACACTGGAGGAATAGAAGTGCAAGTGCACCGTTTTTCAAGTTGGGCATGCAAGGAGAGGAAAAGTTGTTTGCAGAGTGCAACAATGTCCACACACATTGCTGCTGAGCGAAGTTACTTTTAATTTTGCTATTCTAATCTAGAGTATCTTGTAAACTACTCTAATCATTTATTTACAAGTAGCAGTGTCCACCTAGTCGATTGAATGCTAACACAGAATGCTGGGGTGAAAATGAAGAAAACGCGAATACATGTCTGTACAGACATTTTCCAACGAAAAGTATAATAATGTCTGAATGATGCACGCGATGACTATAATAATGCAAGAACAATTGTTTGTGGCCAAAATAATGTGTGAAGAGGAGCTGTACTTGCAAATGAGGAAATTCGAAGGTTCTCGGACCTCCAAGCAAAAATGAGTGCATGGCGTCAACCACTCGATCAGTACATCTCTATCATTGCCTGCAGTCTAATGCACAATTCAGGCTATGATGCAGCAATTTTCACCTAAGATGCAACACAAACACATAATCTCCAAGCTCAAGTAGAAAGCTTCCTGAAAAGCACGAATTAAGCAGTTGTATAGCAGTGGATGTCCACATTGAAAATCAAGATTAAAGAGGGAGTTCGGTAGGCGGTTTCTTGTTGCATATTCAATTTTCCTTTGCAACTAGCATGGGAAGCAGTAATAATGTCATAGCAAAGCTAGTAGTGTCACAGGAAAAGTAACATTGTGTATTACAAGGCCACTTTGCAATGAAATACTTAAGCACAGGACCTCACGCCGCTAGCAGACAACAGAAAATGATGACCCCAACTCTGCAACACTTTTACTGGCGAAGGAAGAAAGTGGAAACTGATTCGTAGTCAGCTCACTCTGCAGACACATGGTGCTAGTCTAGGTTCAGGCATCCTGCTCTTCTGCATCTTGTCACTTTGCTTCCGCAGCCTTCGACGAAGAGTGGTCGGGAAGTGCACAACTGGCTCGGCAGAGGCCTTGTGAGCCCAGGTCCGAACACCTGTCCATCTTGCACCTCTGCACCAAGCGCCGAAACGTCTTTTAAAGCCCCTCGCTGCTCTCTTTACTCTCCTCTTCTGTTTTCTTCTCCTGTGTTTGTGTGCCTCACCTCTTGGTGTTCGTGTTTTATTTAAATTTTTTTTGTGTCTCTATTGGCACACGCCTAATTTGTGCAGCTCGTGGTCATTGTTATTTTGCATTGCTCCCGGCCATTCGATGAACTATGCTCACGCCCTTCACACCTGACATTTACATCCTGCATTGCACTATTAGGACAGCAGCAATAGACCTATATCACTGCATTCAGGGCACATGCACGGTGGCACTGCCAGCACCATGATGATAGTAACAGCATTCTGAATTGGGCTTATTGTTACATTACTTAACTTGATGAAGCAGGGCTGAACATGAGAGAAATACGTAACTGACTTAGCAACCAAGCCTTTTGATGCCAATACTGTATTCTGGAAGCGAAATGAGCACAAGGGAGCAAACAATGACAGGTACACGAGATATTGCTGTTAGCAGTGCTTTTACACATGCTGGATAGGTACATGGTTTCACTGCGATGTAGTGACAATGAAAGCATGCCGACATAATTGTAACTTTTATGAATAGTGTTGTTCAGGTTATTTACCTAAAGGTAAGCACTCAGCAAGCATGGGTTTACAGTTACATTTCTTGCAATGTTCGGCTAGGTGGGGGCTAACTGAACCTTCTAGACTGAGTACGCGTGCTTGTGATATCATTAATACAATGGCCTATGTAGCAGTGCCTGCAACAGCACCATGTTTGTCGCCTCTTGTCACCATCCTGCGTTTAGCACTGTTTCATTCAAGTTCAGTAATACTTGGTAGTCATTCTGGCTTTTGTGCTGTACCTTATAAGTATGCTGAAGAGACAATGGACTATTTGATGGACTTTTCCAGTGAATTTTAGGGAGAAGTTCGGGAGTACATTTCCTCAACCGCTTTTCCTTTTGTAGAATCTTCTTATTACACCTTCCCAACTTTTGACCTTGAAGGCTAAGCAGGTTTTTCCTTTTGCTTTGTACCACAGTTGCCCATCAGCCCACTAAAAACTGCAGCTGTATTGACACTCGTGCAATCGGTCAATTGACTGCCTGCCACTGTGGCATTCCGTGGCCAGCGCAAGTGATGCTTGTTTCTATTCAACCAGGCATAGATTGTGGAGCAGCAGGACAGTTGCCCCATATTTATGTGCGTTTATGTTCTGTGGCTGACGTGCCCACCTTTCGTTGTAATGCAGAAATGATAAATGAAAATGAAATGAAATACTAATGGCAAGAAAACAGCAGCATTTAATTTTTGCCCTCTTACATTTGGTCAGAACAGAGCTAATCGTATCCCTTGCTCCAACTGCTTCTTTTTTCTCCTGACCCATTTTACTAACTCTATTTTATAGTAACTAACTTCTTTTCATACTGAGTTTGTTTTTAATGTATTTTTTTATTTAGTTGGTTATTTGATGTTTAGTAAATCTGTTTTCTCTTAAGTTTTGACAAAGTGTGTACAGTCGACCCCACTTATAACGATACCGGTTTTAACGATATATCGGTTATAACAATGAGAAGCTGCTGCACTGTCAATTTTATAATGTTTTCCATGGTGAAATAACCTGCTTACTACAATGCCTCGATGCCGCATTATCGGTTATAATGATCAAGTCTGGCTGCTGGGTCTTGTGCTGAAAGGTAGTGAAATCCTTGAAAAGAAAACCAGAAATTTTAGCCGCTGAGCGATGGCCCTGACAACCACCACGCGCTCATTTTTCAGCCTTCTCCACGTGCCTCTCTCCCGTCGCCCCTCCGAGCATGAATGGGCTGTGCGCATAGCTCTATGCCGTGCCACCTTCTGGAACACGAATGGACCGCGCTAACTGCGCTGCTCCCTGATTGCTCACTGGCTCCTCAGTCAGTGCAGTTCTGCAAACAGCTTAATCATTTGTGTTCGTCTTTGTTGGTGACCATTGCCAATGCAATGCATTGCAACTGCCCGGTTATTATTGGCAATGCACGGCGCTGCATGTGAAAAGAAAGCGCACGGCTATAGATTTGGAAACTAAGTGCTTCTAACCGATGAGGCGATCGTCACGAACGTGCTTGCATCCGATAGCGACGGCGATGACAGCACTGATGACATGGTAGGGCAGGCTGCCGCGACATTGTCCTCACAGGAGGTCTGGCAGATGATTCAGTTTTACGGTGTTTTGTTTTCGTGAGAAGTTTCCGCTGCACTACGTGAAGGATGCCTTGGAGAAGGATGTCGGCAAGCTTTGCATAAAGCATGCGGGGCTGAGAGACATAAGGTTCTCTCGTGCAAGCTTGCGACGATCTCGCCTCAGCGTTTCTTCTGCATTTCTCAAGCTGTCTCTGCAAGCTTCTCGCATTTTTTAAAAGGCCGCTTTTGTGGCCACCAAAGCGATGCCTCGGAGGAGCTTGTATGTAACTTGCTGCCTGTGACTCCTTTATATGAGTGCCATTCTTTAACGTCCACAGCCGTGGCTTGTTACACACGATCGAAGCGCCCAGGAAGCAGTTAAACGAGGGAACACAATCAGCAGCCAGATGGAGGAATGTGGTGGGGAGGGGTGCTGGCCTCCCTGCCATTGTAGTTTTCTCAGAACAGCTCTGCCATCCCTTTATTTTAATTTTTTCATGCAACCCGGTTATAACAATTATTGGTTATAACAATGGAATTTTCGTGGCACTTGAATATTGTTATAAGTGGGTTTGACTGTATTCTCACTGATTTCTTTTCGTGTACCATCTGCACGGCCTGCTCTTAACCAGACATCTCTTCATACAGCTGTTTTTTTGAAGCTTCTTTTTTCCCCTCCATTGTTTCAGATATATATATATATTTTTGCCTATCTCTCAACTCTCCAAGGCTATCTCTTCTTACTTTCTGTTTTCTGGGAAAACAGCCAACCAGATTACCAATGCCTGTGTACGTGAGCATTTTTTTTCTTCACTTTTCATCGCCCACAACATCTTATAAGAACCAGAAGCATAACTATGCCCGTTTTTTATTCTACTCTATGCACCTTTCTGTTCTCCTCTCCCATTTGAGGTAGACAAGATAGAGCTGTATTTCCCTGAGTTGGTGCATGCATAATTGTGCCCACCAAGATAGCAGCCCAAACTCAAAGGCACTGATGTGATCAGTGATATTTAAAATGGGTTGCAAACATCTGGAAACATCCCTCATTGGACTCATGCTGGAAGTTCGAATAAACATGTGCAAGCATTATTTAGTGAAACAAGTTGGAAGATTGATGTCTGGGTGCTTGCTCTCGGTACCAGTATGTCATAACCCCTATTTCGTTGTTTTTGACAAAGTCTTGCATCCAGCACATATTTCAAGCAGCTGGAGGGCTGCTTCTCAAGCATGTGCTAGGCACAAGACAGTCTGTTCTCACGTCTGATGTTCCTGTAGAGAGATCCTGCTTGATATCCACATTCTGTAAACTGTTACAAAACTCACTGAAGAATTGAAAATGTTCTATCTGTTTCACAGCAGCATGCTTTACATGTATATAAAGATGCAAAAATGAGGTGGAGGAAAGCTTTTGATGGACTAAATCGATTGGCACCTAAAGAGAAGGACCATTCCATGCCAAATCAACAAGCATTTTTTTTCAACATCACAGATATAGCTGAAAAAATGTGCACCTGTGTTGAAGTTCAAAACTCCATTCTCCACATTTATTTTTGTTGCAAGAACATTTCTAGCATTCTGGCAACAATTTATTTTTCCTGCCTAGATGAGCTAGAAGGCATCAATCAACATCTTTTTCAATGCACATTGTATTATCCAGTCATTCATATACTCTGTATGGCAAGACAATGAAGTGGCGTGGCAGCCAAAATAGTCAATTTTTCAAATATTTAAATATTTTGTGTTTTTAGCACTGGCAAAAGGGAGCGGAATTGCTTGTGAAGTTTGAATATTTTCTTCAGTACACAGGAAAATCCCAAAGGCACAAATTAAGTATAAAATGGTAGCCCGGTTGACAAAGTATAGCCGAAAAATATTTGATGCTTTGAAGGTTCAGCATATCACCTGAAAAAGAAGCATAAAATTGAATATTCTTTTATTTGGTTTGACTTTTTTTTGCCAGAAGCTTCATCTTTAAGGTAAAAAAGGTTGCTTTGGTGGTCAGCCAAAAAATGTATGTAATACATTGTTAGATAGCTGTGCATGTCTGCCATGTATGTGAGAAGTTACAAAAACATATTACTTTTTAAACACGAAAAATTATTTTTCGATTGATTGTGTCCAGCACCAGCATTTCTCCAACATGCTCTCAAGCTTGCCAACCTGGGATGCAGACGACAAAGAGAAATGATTCCATGAAGCATGATCTTGCTGACTTCAACTGCAATGCAGATGACAAAGAAATGGTGTCATGGCCTGCGGTTCATTGCCAAGAGATGCACGCTCTAATGCAATGTGTGCCAGGTGAATCGTACAGCCATTGCAGGAGGAATATCATGATGTGTTAATTTCATCAAGGAGTCCTGCAGAGTTGGAAGGTACATTTCATGCCATCTATAAATAGGAATATTGGTATTTATATAGCCAGTAAGTCAAGAATGAGCACTAATATTGGTCATGCAAGCATTTTAAGAGATATAATGCAGTGCGACACATTAACATGCATTGCAACATACAATGCAGTGTGACATACAGGGAGCAGAACGAGAAAAAAGGGGGTTAATCAAGGGGCCCGATTTTTATTTATCATATCATGAGAAGCCAACAAACAGACACCAAGGAAAGCATAGGGGAAATTACTTGTTTTAATTATCAATTTGATTACTAATTGAATTAAAGAAATGATAAATTAATGGCAATGAAAGTGAATAAAAAAACAACTTGCCGCAGGTGGGGAATGATGCCACGTCTTCGCATTACGCGTGCAAAGACGTGGGATCGTTCCCCACCTGCGGCTAGTTTTTTCATGCAATTTCATTGCCACTGCAACGATGTTTAATTAAAGATGAGAAGCAGCAGGTAAACAGCAGCCTAGCAGCAGCGAACAGCCCGAGCTGTCTTGAAAATCACAGCACGGGTTGGCGTCATCTCTGGGCTGCTATCGGCCGTCTGCTTCATTACATTGGCCCCGGGTGTGAAACATAGTCATCCTGGTGATTTAAGGAGCAGAGAAAGATGAGGGAGTTGAAATAAAGCTTCAGCCGGCTAACATGCACTGTCTCGCGACCTCGACAATGAAGGCCCAGTGATGGTGTGACGGGATCAACAATATTGTTCACAGGGCAGGAGGCGTCGAGGATCCAGTGCAGACTGTGGTACTGTGCATGTAGTTTAAAAGAAAGGCCAGGCATGTGAGGTGGTATCCATAGGCAAACAAGGGAAACAGTAGGGAAGGTGGGCGTGGCTTGATGACTGTCGCATCTTGTCATCTGATGCCCCTGATCCTCGCTGGTCAACAAACGAGCCAGCTGGCGGCAATCTTCAGCGTATCGGGCAACTTCTGAAATAGTGGTGCACTCAGGAGTGTCAGGTCAGTAAGACAGGATAGTATCCAGAGGACAGAAAGGCTTATGCCCATACAAGAGAAAAAGAAGAGAAAAACTGGTGGTCGCTTGTGTCGCGGTGTTATAAACGAAAGTAACAAACAGGAGTACGGTGTCCCAATTGGTGTGGTCGGACGAGATGTACATCCTCAACATGTCGCCCAGTGTTTGGTTGAAGCGCTCCGTGAGACTGTTTGTTTGGGGGTGACACATGGTCGACTTCCAGTGAATGATCTGGCATTCGTGAAGGAGGGGTTGTATCGCTTCTGACAAGAAGACATGACCCCTATCACTGGGCAATTCTCGAGGAGCATGGTGGCGAAGGATGAAGTTGCGAAGAATGAACATCGCAACGTTGCGGCGGCAAGAGCCACGGTCTCGGCGCAGCACGTCAGGTGATCGACGCCAACAATAATCCAGTGGTTTCCACATCCGCTGGGTGGGAGTGGGCCATAGAGGTCGATGCCTATGCGTTCGAATGGTCGAGCAGGGCACGGTAGCAGCTGTAGTGGGCCAGTAGTGCACAAAGGGGAGTTTTGAATAGTTGGCAGGTGGACGTACTGATTGAACCTACTGCAGCACAAACTGATGCATTCCACGTGAGTAACATCGTTGACACAGCCTTGTGAAGGTTTTTAGGACGCCGGCATGGGCGCTTTAAGGGTCAGCATGGAAGTACGCGCACATATTGAAGCGCATGGGACGAGGGATAGCCAGAAGCCATTTTCGACTGTCAGGCATATAGTTGCGGTGGTAGAGGGCGTCGTCTCGCATGGCAAAGTGCGTTGCTTGATGGCGTAGCGTCCGCGCTGAAGGAACGACTGATGGAGCGGCAAGGTAGTCGAACAGCAGGGCAAACAGTGGGTTCTTGCATTGCTCGGAAGGCATGTCAATAGGGGTCAGTAGTGACGGGTCTGAGGTCGGCGAAGCAACAGAAAGAGAAGCCACATCAGGTGTCATCGGCGAACGGGAGAGCGCAAAAGCATCGGAATGCTTTTGACCATTGTGGTATATGACACGAATGTCATATTCCTGCTGGCAAAGTGCCCAACGGCCGAGGTGGCCCAACTGGTCTTTCAAGGAGGAGAGCCAACAAAAGTCATGACGGTCAGTGATGATGCTGAAAGGACGGTTGTAGAGATAAGGACAAAACTTGCCCGATGCCCAAATGATGGCTAAGCATTCCTTCTCTGTAACAATGTAATTCATCTCAGCTTTTTTAAGGGTACGACTGGCTTAAGCTATGACATATTCTTCATGTGTGGCTTTCCATTGGGCCAAGACTGCACCAAGGCCGACACCACTGGCGTTGCTGTGAACCTCTGTTGGTGCAGTTGGGCCATAATGAAGAATTGGCGGGGAAGTCAGCAACTCCCGTAACTTGCCTAAAGTCTCATTGTGTCCTGATCACCACGCGGAAATGTCTTTTTTTGCGGTAAGCAGCTTCGTCAAGGGTGCAATAATAAAGGCGAAGTTCCGCATGAAGCATCAAAAATAAGAGCACAGGCCTGGGAAACTTCGCAAGGCCTTGATAGATGTGGGCTTCGGCAACTCGGCGACTGCACGAAGCTTGTCAGGATCAGGGAGGATGCCGTCTTTCGAGATGTGACCCAAGACAGTTAATTTTGGGGCAGCAAAACGGCACTTCTTAAGGTTGAGCTGTAGGCCAGCAGAAGTGAGACAGGTCAGGACATCATGCAGACGGGTGAGATGTGTCGGAAAATCCTGTGAGAAAACCACTATGTCATCCAGGTAACAAGTCTTCCATTTGTGTTCGCAAAGGATGGTATCAATCGTGCTCGAAGGTATTGGGAGCATTGCAGAGCCTGAAAGGCATAATGTTAAACTCGTACAGGCTATCGGGAGTGATGAAAGCTGCCTTTGGGCGGTCAGCCTCAGCCATGGGAACCTGCCAATAGCCAGAGCGGAGATCTAAGGACGAGAAGTATTCGGCACCTTGCAGACAGTCAAGAGCATCGTCGATCTGAGGCAGTGGGTAGACATCTTTTTTTTGTAATTCTGTTTAGGTGGTTATAATCAATACAAAACCAAATGGTGCCACCTTTTTTTCGCTCTAGAACTACAGGTGACGACCAAGAGCTTTGAGAAGGCTGAATGATGCTGCGCTGCAGCATGTCGTCCACTTGTTCTATGATAGCTCAGCGCTCTTCTGCAGAAACGCGATGCGCACGCTGTCACAAGGGGGCATGGGAACCGGTGTCGATAGTATGAGAGACATTTGTCAGGTGACCCAAGGACGGTTCGTTGCAGTCGAACGAAGAAATGAACTCATTCAGTGGAGTACGAAGTTGAGTGCGATGAGACAGCGAAAGGTCGACGGTGATGGCGTTGTCGAAAACTGCTGAAGGCGGGGTTGATGAGACGGAACTTATGGCATCCATATGTAAACGGGTGGTACCATCGTCAACGTCAAGGTCTTCAATACACGTGACAGCTTGCACAAATCCTAAGGTCTCACTGCGCAGTATGGTCACTGGATACCGGTGCGGAGTACAGATGGGTATCAAAGCGGATTTTATTTATTTATTTATTTATTTCAGAATACTGCAGGCCATTGCTTGGCCCAAGCAGGAATGAATTTACATTGTTACATAACCAAGAGAATAAAATTTATACAATATTAGCAGCACACAGATACGAAACATACATATTATCAGGTAAGTGGACGATGTAACGCATCAGAAAAATTTTGTGAGGAAAAAACAGATGCCGGTAACGAATTCCAATCTTGCACTGTTCTAGGGAAAAAACTGTATTTAAATCTGTTAGTTTTGACAAAAAGGGGAGCAAGTGAATGCTCATGAACGCTCAGAGTCCTTCTCACTAGAGGACGCTTAATGCACTCTGGAAGCTGGAGCTTATTTTTTTCTGTTAAACTATTAAACAAGAATATCAATCTATTAATCTTTCTGTGGGTTTCTAGTGTATGAATGTTATTTGAGATCATTAACTGCGAGGGAGTCTTCCCTTTTGTATTTTCCGTATATAAACCTAACCGCTTTCCTATTGACTTTTTCAAGGATCATATCTTTTTTCGTGTATGGGTCCCACACTACTGAAACATATTCAAGTAAAGACTGGGCATTGTAGGCTTGGCTCGCCTGGTTTGTGGTGGTTGTTGACATCCTGATTTCCAGTTTTGATGAAAAGGGACCGAATTGGGGTGGTAGTTCATGTACGCGGTGGCTACTTCTTGATGTGGGAGCTGTGGCTGTCTGTAAGGTGTTAGAAGTGATGGCGGAAACTTGGGGGCAAAGGTGCATTTACCCAGCACCTCCACCAGTAGTGTCTCGGGCAAAACAACAGAGACAGCCGTGAGTCCACGTCTTTACCGGAACCAGAGAAAAAAAAATGTTCTCCTCTTCCAACCCCCTAGCGTGTACATGCCACAGTGGATGACTCGTATGTCATGGCATCTGTCAGTATACTCGAGATGAATTTGAACCACTTTGAACTGAAGCATAACTGCGAGTCGGCCTAGTTGGAACAGATTCATTTTTAACCAAACTTGTTGCGCACAAAACAAACGGACAAAAAAAGGAGCAACACAAGCATGAGTGCTTTTCCTTGCGATTGTCCTTGCGCTCGTCCTTGTGTTGCTCCTTTTCTTCGTCCCTGTTTGTTTTGCGCACAAAAAGTTTGGTCAAAAATGAACCATTTTCTCATTGCTAATGGCGATTGTTCCCATTTGTTCTCTGCAGTACCGTTTCTTTGGACGCCAAGTGGTAAAGGCCTGCATTGACAGTGGCACCCATCACATTGATGTCAGTGGAGAACCGCAAGTGAGTTCTTTTTTTTCTTCTTTTGCATCACAACTTTGTACATAAACTGCAGAGGGCCGTGTGAATCTTGACTTTGGCGTTTTCGGATATTAATAGTTGAACTGGGTGTGAGTAGAAAGTGAATATAAATATCACTGTGTTGATGTCAGGCACTACCTATCACCTACTGCTACTTACCCTATTAGGCACTACTTTCAATTTTAGGAAATAAGATATATCCTCATTTGAAACAGAAATTAAAGTCTATGCACTCACAATGGGGAGGGGACCCGTCGCAATAGTGTAGTTGCTCAATAGAGAGGGGGTCCCCTTTTTATTCTATCGCACTTTTATGTGCACAGAGTCAATGGTTAGTGCTTGTCACAACGTGTCGTTATTCATTGGCTCTGCGGCCACTGAAGCGGCACCTGCCTAAGCCCTGCGCTTTGCTCAGTGCCATTTCACTCTCTTCTTCAGGAACCGTTCATGTCAGGCCTAGTGGTGAAGCATAGGACAAAAGTACACGTACTGTAGAAGTCAAATTGGGAAAATAATATAATAATGCAGCAATGTTAGAAACAAAACTTTAGAAAACACTTAACCCAACAGGATTCAAACCCGGGACCCTGCAATCATAAGCATAACACTTTTGCGCGACGTCACGAAACCAGACGGGAATGTCAGCTGCTGTCGCCGCATCACTGTAGTGATGGGCCCCCTCACTATATTGACATTCTAAAGTCTAAGATTAACAGAAATGTGAACCTAACAGATGGCCATAGCATTAACATGACAAACACAAGAAAGGTGACAGGACGTATGATATAAAGTAGAGAAAATGCTGGGCTATTAAGCATTTCATGCTGATGAAGAATAGTGCAACACACAAAGGACAAGAAGTATGACATGAGTGCACAGTTAGCAACTGGGGCTTATTGACAAAAACTTGTATACACAGTATATTACATAGCACACACATGCAATCATCATCAGCCTGGTTATGCCCACTGCAGGGCAAAGGCCTCTCCCATACCTCTCCAACTACCCTGGTCATGTACTAATTGTGGCCATGTTGTCCCTGCAAACTTCTTAATCTCATCCACCCACCTAACTTTCTGCCGCCCTCTACTACGCTTTCCTTCCCTTGGAATCCATTCCGTAACTCTTAATGACCAGCGGTTATCTTCCCTCCTCATTACGTGTCCTGCCCATGCCCATTTCTTTTTCTTGATTTCAACTAAGATATCATTAACTCGCGTTTGTTCCCTCACCCAATCTGCTCTTTCCTTATCCCTTAACGTTACACCTATCATTCTTCTTTCCATAGCTCGTTGCGTCGTCCTCAATTTAAGTAGAACCCTTTTTGTAAGCCTCCAGGTTTCTGCCCTGTACGTGAGTACTGGTAAGACACAGCTGTTATAAACTTTTCTCTTCAGGGATAATGGCAACCTGCTGTTCATGATCTGAGAATGCCTGCCAAACGCACCCCAGCCCATTCTTATTCTTCTGATTATTTCAGTCTCATGATCCGGATCAGCAGTCACTACCGGTCCTAAGTAGATGTATTCCCTTACCACTTCCAGTGCCTCACTACCTATTGTAAACTGCTGTTCCCTTCCCAGACTGTTAAACATTACTTTAGTTTTCTGCAGATTAATTTTTAGGCCCACCCTTCGGCTTTGCCTCTCCAGGTCAGTGAGCATGCATTGCAGTTGGTCCCCTGAATTACTAAGCAAGGCAACATCATCAGCGAATCGCAAGTTACTAAGGTATTCTCCATTAATTTTTATCCCCCATTCTTCCCAATCCAGGTCACTGAATACCTCCTGCAAACACGCTGTGAATAGCATCGGAGAGATGGTATCTCCCTGCCTGACGCCTTTCTTTATTGGGATTTTGTTGCTTTCTTTATGGAGGACTACGGTGGCTGTGGAGCCGCTATAGATATCTTTCAGTATTTTTACATATGGCTCGTCTACACCCTGATTCCATAATGCCTGCATGACTGCTGAGGTTTCGACTGAATCAAACGCTTTCTCGTAATCAATGAAAGCTATATATAAAGGTTGGTTATATTCCGCACATTTTTCTGTCACCTGATTGATAGTGTGAATATGGTCTATTGTTGAGTAGCGTTTACGGAATCCTGCCTGGTCCTTTGGTTGACGGAAGTCTAAGGTGTTCCTGATTCTATTTGCAATTACCTTAGTAAATACTTTGTAGGCAACGGACAGTAAACTGATCGGTCTATAATTTTTCAAGTCCTTGGCGTCCCCTTTCTTATGGATTAGGATTATGTTAGCGTTTTTCCAAGATTCCGGTACGCTCGAAGTCCTGAGGCATTGTGTATACAGGGTGGCCAGTTTCTCTAGAACAATCTGCCCACCATTCTTCAACAAATCTGCTGCTACCTGATCCTCCCCAGCTGCCTTCCCCCTTTGCATAGCTCCCAAGGCTTTCTTTACTTCTTCCGGTGTTACCTGTGGGATTTCGAATTCCTCTAGACTCTTCCATTATCGTCGTGGGTGCCACTGGTACTGTATAAATCTCTATAGAACTCCTCAGCCACTTGAACTATCTCATCCATATTAGTAATGATATTGCCGGCTTTGTCTCTTAACGCATACATCTGATTCTTGCCAATTCCTAGTTTCTTCTTCACTGCTTTTAGGCTTCCTCCGTTCCTGAGAGCATGTTCAATTCTATCCATATTATACTTCCTTATGTCAGCTGTCTTACGCTTGTTGATTAACTTAGAAAGTTCTGCCAGTTCTATTCTAGCTGTAGGGTTAGAGGCTTTCATACATTGGCGTTTCTTGATCAGATCTTTCCGTCTCCTGCGATAGCTTACTGGTATCCTGTCTAACGGAGTTACCACCGACTTCTATTACACACTCCTTAATGATGCCCACAAGATTTTCGTTCATTGCTTCAACACTAAGGTCCTCTTCCTGAGTCAAGGCCGAATACCTGTTCTGTAGCTTGATCTGGAATTCCTCTATTTTCCCTCTTACCGCTAACTCATTGATCGAGTTCTTATGTACCAGTTTCTTCCGTTCCCTCCTCAGGTCTAGGCTAATTCGAGTTCTTACCATCCTATGGTCACTGCAGCGCACCTTCCTGAGCACGTATATCTTGTATGATGCCAGGGTTAGCGGAGAGTATGAAGTCTATTTCATTTCTAGTCTCGCCGTTCGGGCTCCTCCACGTCCACTTTTGGCCATCTCGCTTGCGGAAGAAGGTATTCATTATCCGCATATTATTCTGTTCTGCAAACTGTACTAATAACTCTCCTCTGCTATTCCTAGTGCCTATGCCATATTCCCCCACTGCCTTGTCTCCAGCCTGCTTCTTGCCTACCTTGGCATTGAAGTCCCCCATCAGTATACTGTATTTTGTTTTGACTTTACCCATCGCCGATTCCACGTCTTCATAGAAGCTTTCGACTTCCTGGTCATCATGACTGGATGTAGGGGCGTAGACCTGTATAACCTTCATTTTGTACCGCTTATTAAGTTTCACAACAAGACCTGCCACCTTCTCGTTAACGCTATAGAATTCCTGTATGTTACCAGCTATGTTCTTATTAATCAGGAATCCGACTCCTAGTTCTCGTCTCTCCGCTAAGCCCCGGTAGCACAGGACATGCCCGCTTTTTAGCACTCTATATGCTTCTTTTGGCCTCCTAACTTCACTGAGCCCTATTATATACCATTTACTGCCCTCTAATTCCTCCAATAGCACTGCTAGACTCGCCTCACTAGATAACGTTCTAGCGTTAACCGTTGCCAGGTTCATATTCCAATAACGGCCTGTCCGGCCGCCATTGGAATTGTCCGGCCGCCACAGGCCGCCACATGTAAAAAAGCTGTTAAGTATAGGCAGCCAAGAATAGATTTCTATCTGCTACAGCAACACAGGCGTCCTGACAACACACACGTCACCATACTTATGAATAAGGAAAGCTTCAGCAATCTCTTGCACACTGTCCTTTTTGTGCCTCAACAATGCCGTCATGTTGTCTACATTCTTAAACGAAGGTGAATAGTGCTTGAACAAGGAGTGTCACTGGAGTCAATCTTTCGACAAAGGGACTTGTCTTTGTCGGGGCAGCAACTGCATCTTTCCTTAGCAGCGTTTTTATGTACACATAGCAGCTTGCTCTCTAGGAAGAGGAGGAGGAGAATAAACCGGTGCACCAAGTAAGCAGAAGTCAAGTTATTCAAAAAAAAGGGAGAGGGGAGGGGGAACAAGGGGGAGGAGAATATCCACTGTGATGGTATAGTGGCTTTGATGTTAGGATTGAATCCTGGCCAGTGTCTGCTTTTGGATGGGCGCAAAATGCAAAAAACACCCATGTACCGTACATTGGGTGCATATTACAGAACTCTGGGTGGTCAAAATTAATCCGAAGTCGCACACTCTAACGAGCCTCATAATCAGATTGGGGGTTTGGCATGTGAAGCCCCAGAGTGCAATATTTTGAGGGGGGGGGGGAGAGGGGTTGCGGCGTTTGCATTTGTAGAGAGGCAAGAAGTAGGGGAACTGCTGTGGGTTTAGAAGTGTGGCAGATAAAAGGAGACACAGTTTTGAATGTGCAAACTCGTGCTGACATTACTGTAGGCCCATCTTCATGGAAACCAAAAAATAATGAAGATATGCTGTTTGAACACAGGAAAAGAAAAGAACAAGAAAAGGAAGGAGAAAACGAACACTGGTAGAAGAAACTAAGTTTTATAAAGACCTGTTTTATAAAGATCTTTATAAAACTTTGTTTCTTCTACTCGTTCTCCTCCTCTGCTGAGAATGACAAGTGCCCTTGTCGAAACATTGACTCCAGCGGCATTCCTGTTTTGACCCCTGCTCTTCACTTCATGCCTCCACCTTCCTATAAATTCCTCTCCTGCTTTGGATTTAAACCAAAGTTTCTTTGCCATCTTGCCCAACAATGCATTAATAATTCTTTCATCCCAAAGACCAGCATCAAACGGAATTATCTTTATACCCCCATCACCGCAATCAAGAGCTCCAAGACTGTAATTCATGTGGCCTTTTGCTAATTTTGGTAATTGGTAATGAAGATATTGTTATATTATTTTACTGCATAATGCTTGTAATTCCCCATTCCTTCCTGCAATGCCCTCAAGCCTTGGAGGCATGTCAAACAAACAAATAAATAAATAGGTGTGCCTGCTCAAGACAGTGTTCTGAAGGTGTAATGCAAATCACGAGGGTTGCAATGTGGGCTTGCTGGTAACGCATCTTGAATAGGTGTACAGTAGCGCAGTTAAAAGACAGTACAGAAGAAGTTAGTGCTTTGTGTGTCCCTGTGTGTCTTCTTTTGTCCTGTATTTTAATCAAACTACCGTACGCCTATTCAAGATGTAATGCAGAAGCAGAAAATGGCCCGACATATTTGCTTGATGTTAGCTGATGTTGCCAAATAGTATGTCGGAGAAGAAACAGATGTAGTTACTGTTCTAGATTTTAAAAAAGTAAAAAAAAAAACAGGTCAAGCAAGTTGGCTTAGATTCATTGTTTAGGCACATTGCAAGAAATGGGGCTGAAAAAAAAAAAGTGAAACAACTACCATTGAAAAGATACCTGAAAAAAAGAAAAGCAGGGGGTTGTGGGGTAATAAAATCTCAATAAAATGAATAACAGCACGAAGTGGCAAACAGGGTAAATGTTACCAATGAAACGTTTCTCAGGAAACTTTTTTCTACTTCTGCTTTCTTGTCGCCTTTCTTGTTAGTACTTTAATTGTGGTTCAATCATTATCAGGCTGGTAACGATAGTTTCAGGGTGTCTACCAATCGGGAAAACCGGAAATTCTTAGGGATCTTGAATATTCTGTAAATACCTACTGAAAACTCGGGGAATTTGTGCTTCTATCAGAGAAAATTAGGTGTCATTTTATTGAAAGGGGACGAAAGTCGCCCTAATTCTGGCTCGAGTAAAAGAGAGGAATCATAATGAATTGTCTTTGAAGCTGTGTCGTCGGTTGGAGGAGTTGCCAGTCAACGACCGATTTTTGGGACATGCCCGATAATGAGGACGGCTTCGGGGCACCACCACATGCCCCATAGAGTCAATACAAGGACGTCTGAAATTTCGTACACAAGAACCCTTCGCCGTCCGATTTTCCTGACAGTTTGCCGCGACCGCAGGTTCGAAACGTCATTAATAAAACCACCACCACCGCCATTTTGATTATCTCACCACCTCGAACCGGCGCACTCGCACGCAGATTCGCTGGCAGCCGTAGCCACCACCGCGGCAGCGCGAGGCCTAGCTGCTTCGACTTTCGCTATTATGCTTCTTGCAGTTAGGTGCCATGTTTGTCCTTCAAAGAATTCGCCACTGTCAGCAATGACACCGACTCCGCCTTTGTAATCTGTGCGATTGGCTTCGAAACTCGGAAAGTATGACGCGTTGTATAATGCAGATTCCAGAAAGTGAACTTCGCCTCTATACAGAAATGTTAAGCAGTGAAGCATATGCCAAGTATTGCGGTGTAGCTTATCAAGCGTGGAAAGGAAAATTGTCACTGGACACAGTACGTATTCTCTAATTATATACGCGCGCACCCGCTGTCTCCTGTCACAGTACGAGCACCGATATGTCTAATAAGTGTACTGGCAGGCCTTCAAAGCTTTTTCGGACATGCCTGTGGCGATTTGAGCCCTTAAGTGCAGTAAAGGACGTGCATCCATATTTGTCGGACTGCCCTATATTTAGGAAGTTTTAGCGGCCCCTAGGACGTCCGAAAAATCGGACGTTGACTGTACTACTGACCAAGAGGATGCTTCAAATATTCCGTAGGGCGAACGCGCGGCAGAAATAGAATGAGAACACAAAGGACGGTCGCTTTGAGGAATGATCGGGAAATTAACTTTGCCGCCTCTTCTTTGAAGGAGCTTGAGCTCAAAAAGGAAAGCGTTGGCTGACACCGAGGTGGAGGTGACCCTCATCCAAACCAAAATAAACTCATTAAAGCAATGAAACGCAACACTGAGGCATTGTGCATGGGCTGAGAGTATGTTAATTAGGACAGTTGAGGCTGACTTTCCAGCTGCTGAAAGAGAAACCCAATTGTGACAGAGTTTGGGCCTAATAGCAATAAGCTTGTTATCAATTGTTGGAAATAGCTCATTTTTGAAAATGTTTGCTTCTGTATGCATCTCTTTTTGTTTGTATTTGAAAATGTTCGACCCGATTTGCAATGGACCTTATCATTTTTTTATCCAAGGATATTTTATTCGCTGTGCATTTTACTATGACCCCTCCCTTCAGTTTTCTATTTTGAATAAAATAAACATTACTCCTTACTATTCAAACTGGATTAAGTCGTTTGTTTTATTTTTTAACATGCTTACTAGAGAGTTACAGCATCGGGCGACATGGTGTCAGTCTGTTTTGACATAAAACAAAGTTTTGTGTCACTTGGAGAATTTTGCAAAAGCACTGGGGGAAAACCTGGAAAACTCGGGGAATTCGAAAGTGTCAGCTTAGTAGACACCCTGAGTTTATATAGTGTTTAATTCAAACCTTACGATGACCACTACTTCTGTTTCTAACTGAGCAACATTGGGAAAGTGTGAAAAAGTTTAAAAAGAGGGTACTTTGATGTTGAAACTAAGAAGAATATTTTTCTGTGTGTCAAAGTCATGCAACTTTTATTCTATGCTAGACAGAGCAATGAGGTTGGTCTTATTAGATTTCTTGGATAATGCAGGAGCTGTTGATATACTGAAAGAGAAATCTGAATAACTTAAGTTTCTCGAATTTACTTAGAAAATAAGTGAAGAAATGCTGCATAAAATGGGAATAAAATAATAAACGAAAGTGAACCTCATTTTCAAAATAAGCTTGTAAAATGACATGTATACATTCTTGTTTTTGGCACAACAACTTGGAGAATGAAAAATGTAAAAAATTGGGATCCTACGACCGAGCTCTACCATTAACAGTAGATCACACTGTACATATTTTTCATGTGTTGACCTCTAGTGGGCCTCGTCAAGCTGATTTATTTGCAGGTTTCAGCCAAGGAGATCAGCCAAGGTAAAGAGTTGCTTTGACTGATGCCCCTCTTGTGTCCCCCCACAGTACCTTGAGCGAATGCAAATGGAGTTCTACGATGAAGCCCGCGAGAAGGGCATCGTGGTTCTGGGCTCTTGTGGCTTTGACAGCATTCCTGCCGAGATTTGCCTCATGTACATGCGGGAGCACTTTGAAGGTATGACATCAAGCTGTGCTTGAGCACCGCTTGCTTGCCAGTACCAACACAGTGGCCTGTGAAAGCATGAGGGGCAATGTTCTCAGGTAGCACACACTTTCACACTTACCATTATAAACAATTTCCTGGTGGATACACCAAGTGAGAAGCAAAATGGTGCTCCACAAAGTCTGTCTAAACAGCATTCTGCATCTGTTGATACTTTTTCAGTGTAAAGAGCTGGCCTCTGAAATGAGTTTCATTGTAAAATGTATGACAACTTTCCTAAACTCAGGTCAGGAAATTTGCAGCATTGAGTGTGTGTGGTGACGCACAACTGGGATAAATAAAGATCTGTACAATAGGCCTTTGTCTTGCTGTAGGCCCGAGTTCATCGAGTGAAAAAAAAAAAGTTATTGTTTATATTCATGTATGTATTTGTTTCCTAGTATTACTGCAATCCCCAATGGGGACTTTAATGGGTTAGGAATAGAAAAAGATGTTTTGCAGAAGCTGGCAGGGAAACACAACAGGCTACACTATCACACAGTGGTCGCAAGTAACTTCTAAGTGCAGCAAAAATGATGCCTTGGACATTCAGACAGGCAGATACAGTAGGTAATAGTAGGTTTGTATCACCTGAAACTAAACAACTAGTATGTCACTGATTTATTCATTTCAGTCTCTTACGGTTGTGAGAAACAAGACTATTTAAAACATTGATTTCATGTTTCAAATGAAGGAGTTGGATGTAACTTATGCCTCTTAAATGTATCCTTTTTCTTGTGTTGTAAGTGCTCCTGGCCCACATTTATGGGGCCTTCAGCGGCATAAGGCGCATGAGAAGTATCGGGAACACTAGGAATCATTCTGTTGTAAACATGTACTGCAGCAGTGCCAATTCGCATTGATTATGCAAATAGTTTATAGAGATGGGGGGGGGGGGGGGCCTCTACGGGTGCTGCAATTTCCACATTTGAGCACAGGTTGGCACTAGGTATAAGGACAGTGGGGGCAGCTCTCTTGGAGTGATGTTGGGAATATATGGTGGCTATTGCAACCAAAGAAAAGGATTTGCTCAACAAATATTGTATGCACACACACACTGAAACAAAATCATATAAGTAATATAAGATCAAAGCATGTTCTTTTGAAAACACATGTACGTATTGAGTATTAGTCAAACAAACTAAAGAATAGAAACATGTAAAACATATAGGTAGTCAAACCTTAGTATATAATGAACCTAGTGTAGTGGGTAATATGCATGTGGCACAGTGCGGACTGCCACCGCTGTGGCGCGAGACCCGAGCTCGGGCTGTTGATGCGAAGCGCTAGGACTCGTGATCTAGAGCTACCTGCAATCCCTCGAACGAGCTGCAATAAACCCCATTTCATTTGGTGGAGCTGTGGGGTAACCTCCGAAGCTGGACGCTACCGACTGCTGCGACCATGCCTGACAAAACCACCCAGGAAGATGCACCACAGCCTCTGACGGTCATCGTTTCTGGTGCATTGTGCCAGCGTGATCCTGCCATCTTTAGTGGCACCGACGATCATGACGTGGAGGATTGGTTGTCATCTTACGAACGGGTGAGCCAGCGTAACAAGTAGGACGATGTCACCAAGTTGCACAACGTGCTGTTTTACTTAACCGGCATCGCGAACCTCTGGTTCCGAAACCACGAACACGATTTCACAACATGGAGCAGATTCAAGACAAGTTTCACAGAAGTGTTCGGGCGCCCCGCTGTGCGCAAGGTTCGCGCAGAACAATGCTTACGGGGGCGCGCGCAACATCACGGTGAAACGTTCACAAGTTACATCGAAGATGTCATTGACCTGTGTAAGCACGTGAATCCGTCAATGGCGGAACAGGACAAGATAAAACACATTATGAAAGGCATTGATGAGGACGCATTTCAAATGTTGTTAGCGAAGGATCCGCGTACCGTGGCTGAAGTTATCAATTTGTGCCAAACTTTTGACGAGCTACGGAAACAACGCATCTTAGCTCGGCGTGCACCGCCTACGGAAGATTCGTTAGCAGCATTGGTTATTGGCGACAACCACACAACTTTGCTGACGCAAATAAAAGAATTTGTGCGCGAGGAGGTCACGCGACAGCTCTCGATTTTGCCGACCACAGAGAAGCCTTCTCAATATTTGGCTCCAGCGATCCGACAAGTAATTCAAGAGCAAGTGACCGAAGCTCTTCCACCTCCGTGTCAGCCGGCTCCCGTGGCCGCGCCTCTGACGTATGCTGAAGCCGCTCCACGGGCGCCTCGTCTGCCGCGATTCTCTCCTCCGCCTTCAGCGCCTCTCCAGCCGGTGTTCTCTCATCCACCTTCGCCTCGCCAGCCGGTGGCTCCCTTTTTCGGCGCACAGCAGCAAGGTACAAATCCTTGGCGCACTGCTGACAGCCGCCCAATATGCTATGCCTGCGGTGCACCGGAACATGTAGCGCGCTTCTGCCGCCGGCGCTTGCCGGCCTTCGTGGGCACCGCGCAACCACCCAGCTCCGGCTTCCGACCATTCCGTATGCCTCAGCGACCACCATCGGAAGTCTACGCTGCTGATAACATACCAGCACCGCAGTCACAGCTCTACAATACTCATCGCTCGCCTTCCCCTCGTCGGCGCTCACTCTCACCCATGCGTCGTAGGCCCAGTGCCAGTACTACTGAGGCGGAAAACTGACTTCCGCAGTTCCTGAGGCACGAACTGCGTCATCGTCGGAAATTAAAGTCCTTGTTTTTCCCCCGCTAACATTATTGAAGTGTCCGCTGATGGCATCAAATCTCTTGCGCTCGTAGATACAGGTGCTGCTGTATCCGTGATTAGTGAGAAGCTTTGTCGTGCATTATGGAAAGTGACCATGATGTCTTCGGTACTATTGCTTAGAACAGCCAGTGCACAAGTTCAGCCAGTCGCTATGTGCACTGCCAGCATGCTGATTCGATACATATTGTATTCGATTGATTTCTTTGTGTTAACTTGTCGCTCCCACGATGTGATTCTCGGTTGGGATTTTCTGTCGTGCCATCACGCCGTCATTGACTGTACACGTGCTGAGGTTCAGTTCTCCGTTCTTTGCGACTTGCCATCTCACGATTTTCAAATTCATGATGTTAGCAGGATCTGCGTAGCTTCAGATACTGACCTTCCCCCTCACAGCGCGGTATTTGTCCCTCTTTCATGCGCATCGCTTGCTGAAGCGACGGTCATGTTTTCACCTGCTGCAGTCTTCATTCGCCGCCAGCCTATATTGTTGCCTTTCGCCCTCCTCACGGTTCACCATGGGGCTGCAGAAATACTGATTTCTAACCCAAATTCGTACACTTTGGCTTTGCACTGTGGCGAGACTATTGGTACCATCCAGACTGTGGACGCTGACGTTATTGTGCATTTCCCTGTTCTCGACGACGTGGATACTGCCAACGTAACAGCCCTTGGCACCCCATGTGCCATCTAACCGAGTATCACCGGATGTTTTTTGTCGCTCTATTGCCGATGACCTCGAGCCGACACAACGTGAGCGGCTTATTACTCTTTTAAATGATTTTCACGCCTCTTTTGACTGCAACCAAGCATTACTAGGCCGCGCAAGTACCGTCTCTCACCGCATTGATACGGGACATCACGCACCATTGCGCCAGCGTCCGTACCGCGTGTCATCCACCGAGCGTCGTGTCATCTCCGAGCAAGTTGAAGACATGCTTGAACGTGGTGTTATCAAGCCATCCTGCAGCCCTTGGTCATCGCCCGTAGTATATATCATTAAGAAAAAAGATGGCTCGATTCGTTTCTGTGTGGACTATCGTCGCCTCAACAAGATTACACGAAAAGATGTCTATCCTCTACCGCGCATAGATGACGCCCTGGATTGTCTACATGGTGCTGAATTCTTTTCTTCTTTGGAGTTGCGATCGGGCTATTGGCAAGTGCCAGTGGATGAATCTGACCGCTCGAAGACAGCTTTCATTACGCCTGATGGCCTGTATGAGTTTACAGTAATGCCATTCGGCCTCTGCAATGCACCCGCGATATTCGAAAGGATGATGTACAATATTCTACGAGGCCACAAATGGAAGACGTGCTTGTGTTATTTAGACGATGTGGTAGTTTTCTCCCCTGATTTCACCACTGACGTCTCTCGTCTACGCGAAGTCCTTGCCTTACCACCGCCGGGCTTCAACTTAACTTGAAAAAGTGCCGCTTCGGAGCCCGCCAGCTGACCATACTTGGCCATGTCGTGTCCAAAGACGGCGTCCTTCCCGACCCTGACAAATTTCGTGCTGTCGCAAAATTTCCGTGGCCGACTACAGTGAAAGAGCTCCGAAGTTTTATCAGTCTTTGCTCTTATTTTCGACGCTTTGTGCGCAATTTTGCCTGCATCATCGCTCCCCTGACGAAGCTCCTGGCTGGCCCTGGTGACCTTCGCGGCTGGACTCCGGCATGTGACCAAGCCTTCACCACTTTGCGTCGTCAGCTTACCTCACCGCCTGTTCTACGCCACTACGACCCGAGTGCAGCGACTGTAGTTCATACCGACGCCAGCGGCGTTGGTCTTGGAGCCGTCCTTGCACAACGGAAGCCTGGCTTTCCAGAATATGTGGTTGCATATGCGAGTCGTGCTCTCACGAAGGCAGAATCCAATTATTCTGTCACGGAAAAAGAATGTTTGGCTATAGTTTGGGCCTTAAACAAATTTCGCCCTTACTTGTATGGCCCGTCCGTTTGACGTTGTGACAGACCACCACGCGCTCTGCTGGCTTGCGTCACTGAAAGACCCGTCGGGGCGTCTTGTACGTTGGGCTCTTCGGCTCCAAGAATTTGACATTCGCGTCATTTATCGATCCGGGCGCCAACATACTGATGCAGATGCGCTCTCCCGTTCGCCCATGCGATCCGCCGAAACGCCACCTTCATCCATAGAGTGCCCGGTTGCTGCGCTTGCTGTTACTGACATGTCGTCTGAACAGAGAAAAGATCCGTGGATTGCGTCTCTCACTGACATTCTTAGCAGTTCTTCAACGTCTACATGCTCTCGAGCCCTTCGTCACCAAGCCACCCACTTCGTGCTACGGGACGCCATCTTGTACCGCCGAAACTATCAGCCAGACGGTCGCAAACGGCTGCTAGTCATCCCTCGCCATTTGCGTTCCGACGTATGCACGTATTTCCATGCAGACCCACAACAAGCTCATGCTGGCGTCCTGAAAACCTACGAGCGGCTCCGCCAGCGGTACTACTGGCGTGGCATGTATTCTTATGTCCGCAAATACATTCGGTCATGTGCAACCTGTCAGCGACGCAAGACATCTTCTCATACGACAGGCCCTCTGCAACCTTTACCGTGTCCTGCACGTCCTTTTGATCGGGTTGGCATTGACCTTTATGGGCCTCTTCCATGTAGTGCTAACGGAAATTGTTGGATAATTGTCGCAGTAGACCACCTCACAAGATATGCTGAAACTGCTGCACTTGCTTCGGCTGGTGCTCGCGACGTTGCCGCATTCATCTTACGGCATTTCGTCTTATGGCACGGCGCACCGCGAGAACTGCTCAGTGACCGAGGCCGTGTCTTCTTCTCCGAAGTTATTAATGAGCTACTCGCCGCGTGCCGCACTATTCACCGCACCACTACGGCGTATCACCCACAGACTAACGGTCTAACGAAACGATTCAACCGCACTCTTGGGAACATGCTCACCATGTATGTTGCGTCTGATCATTCCAATTGGGACGATGTCCTCCCTTTTGTGACGTATGCATACAATACCGCCGTTCAGGCTACCACAGGCTTCTCACCATTTTTCCTTCTTTATGGACGTGAACCATCCACTACCCTCCACACTGTACTACCATACCACCCGATGCCTCTGAATTCACCCCTCTTTTCGAAGTTGCTCGCCATGCCGAAGAGTGCCGCCAATTGGCTCGCTCGTTCACGTCGGATACCCAAGGAATCCACAATGATCGCCACGACAACGATCAGCCCACACAGTCCTTCGCCATGGACTCTCGCGTCTGGCTTCGGCTGCCCTTCCAAGCTCCGGGCCTTAGCCCAAAGCTTGCGCCGAAATATCAAGGTCCGTACCGGATCGTCGCGTGTACTTCGCCTGTGAATTATGTGGTCGAAGCGGTGACACCATCTTCGGACAAACGCCGCCGTGGCCGCGAGACCATTCACGTCAGCCGCCTGAAGCCATACCACGACCCCCTTATCGTATCATCACCTTAGGTTGCCAGGATGGCTCCTCTTCGCCGCGGGGTAAGTTGTAGTGGGTAATATGCATGTGGCACTGTGTGGACTGCCACCGCTGCGGCGCGAGACCCGAGCTCGGGCTGTTGATGCGAAGCGCTAGGACTCGTGATCTAGAGCTACCTGCGATCCTTGAACGAGCTGCAATAAACCCCATTTCACTTGTTTTAGTGAAATCCACCATATGTAGCAAGCTTTTTTCATCTCTGGATCATAGTTCTCTTAGAGACCCTGAGACAATTTTGTACAAACGGACTGAGTCGTTAGTATAGGCCCTTCTGATCATTAAGTGACCCATTTAAGTGCTTTGTGTCAAGCGTGTAATTTATTATAAGGTTTAAAAATATGCATTGCTATCGATTGCAGCAGCAGTGCTCCCCTGAGTTTTCAGCTACTCCCTCCCAATTGACATAGCCCAATTGACGTCAGTTGGGTGAGCTTATCAGATTGGTTACCCAGGTTGCATTACCGATAATTTTTTTCAACGTTATGGTGAACAAATGTTGTTTGTAGTAGTTGGAATGTTAGGCGATTTGCTTTTATACAAATAATGTAACAGAAAGAGAATTCATGATGGCAATTTATCTCTACACTAGAGCACTTCAGGCACACGGCAAGTGTCGTCTGCTTGTGTTACAACATGCTCCATGTTGAAGCAAGCTGCACGATCAGTGTTGGTCTTTTTGCGAGCAACATGCATCGCACTTGTAGCATTGTGGGTTGCAAACATAGTAGTCAGCGACATGTCAAGCTGCAGAATCGTGTCCCTCTGCAAGGCAACATGCGAGCGGAGTGGCTGCAGTGCATCGGGCTGTTGCTATCTGATTGGCGCCAGCATCTACGTGTATGCAGCTGTCACTTCACGCCGGAGGATTGCTACCACAATACAGAGCTCTAACATGTCTGGTATATGTGACTGGGCGTTTTACCAGATGAGCGGAGGCACAAACATAAATGGCCTGCACAGTGCAGCCACCTGGTGGCACAGAGCTCAACCAAACAGAGGTAATATAGCAGTAACCAAGGGCATTCTATTTTGCTGCTGATATAAATTTTCACTAGAGCAATCGTGGACACATTGTTTTTTTAATGTTATAGAACTGAACAATTATAGGCCCATTAGCTTACTTCCAGTATTGTATAAAATATTCACCAAGATAATTTCCAATAGAATAAGGGCAACACTGGAATTCAGTCAACCAAGTGAACAGCCTGGCTTCAGGAAGAGATACTTGTCATGATCCACCCAGGTTCGTGAACAAGGGAGGGTTTGAGGCACCCTCCATTAGACGGGCACTCATGAATCAGGTAATCGAGAAATCTGCAGAGTACAATCAGCCTCTCTGTATCGCTTTCATAGACTACGAAAAGGCATTTGATTCAGTAGAAATACCACCAGTCATAGAGGCATTGCATAATCAAGTACAGGAGGCTTGCATAAATATCTTGAAAAATGTCTGCAGAGATTCCACACCTACCTTAATTCTCCACAAGAAAAGTAGAAAGATACCTATAAAGAAAAGGTTCAGACAAGGAGACACAATCTCTCCAATGGTATTCACTGTGTGCTCGGAAGAAGTATTCAAGCTATTAAACTGGGAAGGCTTAGGGGTAAGGATGAACGGCGAATATCTCTGCAGCCTTCGGGTGGCAGATGACATGGTCCTGTTCAGGAACACTGGGGACGAGTTACAACAAATGATTGAGGACCTTTACAAAAAGAGTGTAACAGTGGGGTTGAACATTAATATGCAGAAAACAAAGATCATGACCAATAGCCTGGCAAGGGAACAAGAGTTCAGGATCACCAGTCAACTTCCAGAGTCTGTGAAGGAGTACGTTTACCTAGGTCAATTACTCACAGGGGACCCTTATCATGACAAGGAAACTTATAGGAGAATAAAAATGGGTTAGAGCGCATTCGGCAGACATTGTCAGATCCTGACTGGAAGCTTACCAGTATCAATTAAATGAAAGGTGTACAATCAATGCATTCTACTGGTGCTAACGCATGGGGCAGAAACTTGGAGACTGACAAAGGAGCTCGAGAACAACTTTAGGACTGCACAAAGAGCGATGGAACGAAAAATGTTAGGCATAACATTAAGAGACGGGAAGAGAGTGGTGCGGATGAAGGAGCAAACAGGGATATCTGATATTCTAGTTGACATTAAGAGCAAAAGAATTAAACTGGGCAGGTCATATAATGCATAGGGCAGATAACCGGTGGACCATTAGGGTTACAGAATGGGTGCCAAGAGAAGGAAAGGGCAGTCAAGGATAGCAGAAGACTAGGTGGGGTGATGGATGGATGGATAGATGAATAACTTTCTTGAGGTCTGTCAGTGCGCGCGATTAGTGCGCAGTGGGCCGCTCCCACGTCTGGACAGAGAGGCCATGCCCCTCTGCCGCGTCGCGGGCCCGATGGACAGCCCAGAGCTGTGATTCAAGGTCCGAGCTGCGTAGAGCTCAGTCCCACTCTTCCTTGCTGGTCCTGGCCCCCAATGCCGGTGGAGCAAGGCTAGCTATATCCTGACAGTAGTGACACTCATGGTGAGGGTGCGTGTCCGGAAATATATTGTGTAGGAAGGCCTGGCATGGGTAGGTGCACGTCTGAAGCTGCCTGTACGTGACTTCTTGTGCTTTATTGAGTGCTTTGTGCGGTATCGGCATGGTTTTCTTGAGTAACTTATAATGCTGGGGGAGATCGTTGTAAGTGATGAGCGGGTCGCGCTCACTCTCCCATCCTGCCGAAGGGAGTCCAGGCTCGCACGGTGATTTAGGTGTCGTGCGGCCTCGTGTGCCATTTCGTTCAAGTTAGGGAGCGGCCCCTCCAGTGGTCCCATGTGTGCCGGGAACATGAGCGATCCATACTACAGGCACAAGTTCCCATGTGGCTCAACATTGTAAAATATGCAAGTGCAAGGCTATGTTTCGTGATACTACGATATTGAAAAAGAGCCGTGATACCACCGCCCGACAATTATCGGAAGCTTTCTTCATACAGTCATAGGGCTCACAGTGTATTAGTATGTCTTCTTTAACCTTTCTTGAAATTGTACTCAAGATGAAATAAACATTCATTCATTCATAACCTTGTACAGCGCTGAATATGGTTTTTTGGATTCTGTCACACGAGTGCACTCTGGTGATCGGATGTTGGTGGTTCCTGCACATGGTGCTCACTGTGCATGTTCTTCTAGATTCTGCGCTCTATAAAGGAGTGACACAATAAAATGTCAGTTGAGAGTAGTGCCTTGTCCTGGGTCGTGTTTCTTGTGTCCGTTGTTTTGCGCTATTGTTTTGGCCTAACGGCGGCAAAGCAAATAACTGATCTCAATAATAAAACACACCTAATGTCCTGCCCTCAGCATCAGATGAGACTAAACGATGGCTGATTTCACCATTTATTTCTTGCTGTCAGGGTAGAGAGCAACTAACAAGCGTGAGTTTAGATCTCGGTGGGCACATGTGAGGGAGCATGCGAGACGCCATTGTTAGTGGTGTAAAATACAGCCTGCCGAGTATTGGCAGTTAGACTGTGCATATTATAGAATAGAATAGAATAACTTTATTTTTATCTACTTGATGGAGGAGGCTGCAAGTAAAAGCTGCTGTTAACAGCACAAAATGTAGACAAGAGACGAGGCAAAAAGACACCACAAGTGCTGCTTACAGATACACACAGCACTTGTGGTGTCTTCTTGTCTCGTTTCTCGTCTACATTTTGCACTGTTAACAACAGGATGGAAAACCAACAAGCCCAAGCTGCTATTCTAGCGAAGTAAAAGCTGCTCCAGTAGAGGCAGCTTGACGAGGCCCACAGCCTTCCCTACAGAATATTCAGCAACAGCCCACATATGCAAACACATATGCATCATGCTTATTGTAACGGATACGAAACGCGTGGACAAGAAGAGAGAAGACGAAGAGAACGAGGTGTTTGAGAGGCTGGGTTGCGCTACGATCACGCTACGATCATCGTTAATCTGTAAATAAAACCATTTCTTTGCAACTCTTCGTAGCAATATATATATATATATATATATATATATATATATATATATATGTTTTTCGTGTAAGCGTATCTTCATTGTCCCCGGCCGAAACGTCAATAAAACCGCTTCATACGCGCGTCTGCGCACTGTGTATATATATACATATATATACACTCTCATGAACTCACATACTCGCATATACGCATGTACACCCATACCCATATACATACAGAGTTACTGGTGACTAGATCAAAAATACTTGGGGTAGCTTGTGTGGTTCTCGTGGTGAATACAAATGAAATAAGAAGACGCCGTTGAACATTATATACATACATATATATACACATATATATACACACATATATATATACACATATATATACACACATATATACACACATATATATATACACACACATATATACAGTCGAACCCGACTATATCGAACCCGTTTACATCGAATTATTCTATATATCGAACAATTTCTGGTCACGGTATAGTTACAATGAGTATATATAGCAAAAATTACGCTTACATCGAACAAATATTGCAGTGACTCCCGATATATCGAACGTCAAGCGGCGGAAAAGTGCCCCCAGAAGTTGGCTTTCCCTCGCGGTGGCGGGGAAACCCGGCGGCGCGGCTCCATCCAACCGCTCTCCCTACCGTGACCGCGCTGCCTCGGGCTGTTCGGGCGAGCCGTCGACACTCCCACTGTCGCGCATAGTGAAGTCTATTATCCTCCCTCTTTCTCTATCATCTTTCACTTCCCACTCCCTTTCGCCTGACGACGCTTCGCCGTGCTCCCTCACGGGTTGCAGAAACAAGCGTCCTTCCTTTCTTTAGATCACTATCTATCGACACTCCCCAGCAAAAAATGATCCTGGCCCGCCGACAGCGCTTGCTCAGACAGCCAATCAGAGGCTCTTGTGCACTCTTCCTGCAAGATGGCGAAAGTGCGAGTTATCTGGCTGCTTCTCTGGTTTATCGTGTTTGCGCCTTGTGGGCCTTCTCCCGCAGTGTGGCCGTGATGAAGCGGCAGAATTCGCCTTTCGTCGTGAAGATCGAAATCATAAATCGCGTCGAACGCGATATCCCCGCAGCGTGCAAGATTCCGAGGAGCACTCTCAGCACGATTAGGGCTAAAGTGGCCAGACTCTCAACCCGGTGCCCATTGCGCCCGACGCGTACGCACGGCCGTGTACGAGGCGTTCTTCATACGTGCCGGTTTCCGCGTGCTCGGTGATGACTGTAAATTCTGATGAATGCGACGAAGCCGTTGCCGGTGTTGCCGAAGTTTGGAGCGAGCTGTCAAAATTTCCGGGACATTCGAATCAACGGTGGACGAGTTTGTGAGTGCAGATGATGGTGTCGCGACGACGGTAGATCCCGAAACGAAGACTAACTACATCGCCGACATCGCACCGAGCACAAATGAAAGTAGGTACGTTGAGGAAAGCAACTACGGTCCTTTGCCCACATCCTCCCAAGTGATTGGTGCACTCGCATTAGTCTGGTGCTTCTGCGCGAATGCGGAAGGTTGCGGCCTCAGCTGCTCGGACTCCTTAGACAACGTGGGGAAGTGCGTGCGTCGCAGGCAGCGAAATTGCCCAAGCAAAAGAAAATGCAGGGCTAATTTATGCGAAACTAAGCTAGTTTCGTCAATAAAGTGATTTTATAAATGGGATGTGCTTTTATGACATCCAATTACTTAGCAAGCTTATATCGAATTATGCTCTATATCGAACTGATAGGCGTTTTTTTGCGAGTTCGATATAGCCGGGTTTGACTGTATATACATACACACACATATATATATACATACACACATACATTCATATACCCGTATATGCATACATCCTCGTATGCATACCTACATATATACACACGCATATACAGAAGCATATATATACACTTTATATACATACTAGATGAGGATGTACACTTAACCAGTAATTTAAAAATCCTGCACATACAAGTCTCTCAGTTGTAGGGCCGTTATTTGCGTGACATCAACGCCTAGATTATTATATTTATTTAGAAGCATTGGCATTGTGTATGACAACTTTTCCCTTAAATAATTTGTTCTGGGTGTGACCACCCACCATATCTTGAATTGTTTCAGTGTATCTGGGTCCATATTTTATTTAGGATATTTTATTTAGGAATAAATTTAGGATACAATTCGTTTTTGCGATGTATTTTTGCAAGCAGTTCAGGCGTTATCCAAGGTTTACGAATTTTTTCGCCTAAGGTAATTCTTTTTTCGGAAAAGTGGTACTTGTATACACCAGAAATTATATCTATGAACTTTGTATATGCCTCTTCAGCGTTTGTGATTCCGCCGTGGTTGCTCAGTGGCTATGGTGTTAGGCTGCTGAGCACGAGGTCGCGGGATCGAATCCCGGCCACGGCGGCTGCATTTCAATGGGGGCGAAATGCGAAAACACCCTTGTACTTAAATTTAGGTGCACATTAAAGAACCCCAGGTGGTCGAAATTTCCGGAGTCCTCCACTACGGCATGCCTCATAATCAGAAAGTGGTTTTGGCACGTAAACCCCCCCCCCCCCCCCCCAAAGCGTTTGTGATTTGACCGATAACTTCCAGGTCACAGGTTAACATCTGAGTTCTAAAAGCCTCAAGGTTGGCTGCTGTAATTGGCTGATAAGTGAAGCATATCACATCCCTCTTGTCTCAAAAACTATGTTTAGGTATCATGATAAATATTGGAAGGTGATCGCTTATGTCGTATGATAGCACACCGGCGGTTATGCTTTCGTTTTGCATATTTGTTATGAATAAGTCGAGTAGAGTTTCACTGCTGTCTGTAATTCGGGTTGGCAAAGCAATCAGATTTTCAAAACCGTTTGACGTTGTTATAGTGATCATTGCTTCCTGGTATGTGGAATTTGCAGACAGATCTATGTTAAAATCACCACCAGATATCAAGAACAAGTTATTCTCGGAAACAAAATGCATAAACTGCTCATAGATACAGAAAAAACTAGGAAGGCTCCCATGTGGGGGCCTATAACAAACAGAGAACACGTATTTGCCAGCACGTGCCGTAAGTATTTCGAAGTTGTCACATGCACTACAGAACGATGGAAGCAATTCACGATTCATTGCATCTTTCAATAGCAACATAACACCGCCCCCTCGACGATTTGGACGATTTAAAAAATAACAGTGTTAAGGAGCCAAGCGAAGTTTGCCGCGGTCATATTTGAAGCACGTCTCCATGACCATGACGGCGTCGAACAAAAAGAAAAAACTAGAGATGAAATCCACGATATCTGTTAGTTTAGTGCAGAGCAAGCACGCATTCAAGTGAAGGTATTTCAAGGAATTCTAATGTTCGGTTACGCCAGCTGCATCTAATTCTTGCGGAAGAAAATATCTATGTTGTGTCATACTGGACTTTTAACATAACAATGTGCAATTATGAAAGTATAAACTAGGCAGGAAGGTCGTGTGCATTTCGTATCACAAGTGCTCGGTCGCCATCCGCCCACCTCAGAAATACCTTGCCATTTCGGTGCCATGCGTAACGATACCCTTTTTCTTTGGCCCATTCTTTTACCATACCAAGTAAGTGCCTGTTGTGACTGGTCAGGTTTTCGAGTATGAAGATACTGGGGTTACTTTCCTTCAATTTATGTCTGTTCACAAACCACTGATCTCGTGCCATTTGCCTTGTGAACCTAACGATCACACCGGGGATCTTGCCAGGTCTTGCTGGAAGGCGATGTATGGAACTAACGTCTAGTTCCGTGAGTTCGAGAACTTCCATCATGTCAGCAACACTGTTCACTTTGTTTAGAAGATTTTCTTGTGCTCAGAGACAGGAATTCCATGAAATTCTAAGTTTTGCCTTCGATTTCTCCATTCCAGTTCATGTAGCTCCAGTTGCACTTGAATCGTCTCACCAGCTGTGTCTTTAGATTTTTGTTCTAGCATGTCCACTCTCTTCCGAATTTCCTTTGTTTCCCGCTCTGGTGTGGCCACCTGTTCAAGAACTTTATTGTATTTCTCTGACATCATTTGAACTGATTCTTCAATTTTAGACACTGTTTCTTTAAGAGGCATAAGTTCGTCCAGCTTTCGGCTAACGCTAAGCAACAGTGATCTAATGTCCGTAATCTCATCGACACTGGCTGCAGCTTTTTGGCCTTCTTTCACGTTCTTCGAGGCCTTACAGGTGAGACATGACCATTTTGCCTAGCAGACGCTAATTTGCTTTACTGCTTTTCTGTGAGGCCAGAGCAATCTCTAATGTGAAATCGGTGCTCGCAGTCTGCGCATACTATCACTGCCTCAGTAGGTTCAAACTCGGCTTCGCAGGAAAAGCAACAAATTTCTTTCGTTGTCATTGCTACGTATGCAACTTAATATGTTTCTACAAAAAATACAACAAGAAAAAAGAGCATAGAGTCCGACATGTAACACATAAGCTCTGGTAGTAGTCTAATGACAGCGGCAGCAGCAGCAATAGTATATACTCGGAAGGCAGTCGTACAGAAAGGTACCAACCTGCAAAAAGCAGAGCACAGGCTTAGATTCGGTGTTTCCCTGCCGCTGCCGCCGAATGCTGCTACGCCAGGACGAGCAGCCTTTATACTCGAGATGCTGGTGACGAATGCCACAGATGCGTGCAGGCAGTCCGAACTTTAGCTTCTTGTGCACAGGCCAGGGTGGTGCGGAAGCTCTTCTGCATGCGCTTCGATGTGACGATAGGCCAAGGTCAATGTTCCCGACTGCAAAAAGCAGAGCACAGGCTTAGATTCAGTGTTTCCCTGCCACTGCCGCCAAATCACTGGTTATATATATAACATAATTTCTACGAAAAAGTAAACAAATAGTTACCTTATGTGTGAAAAGATGCTTTTATGAAAGAAATAATTATAATCGATGTGAAAGTAAATAATAAATATTTTGTCTGTGTGCCCCAATAAGCTTTGAGCTTTCTTGTGGGTGCTTCTGTACAGTGATGAGGAGGAGGTCGGAAGAAGAAACGAGTAGAGGAGGAGGAGTGGCACTACCTAGAAAACCAGTTTTATCTGGGGAGCTTAGGTCAATCAGGGCCAGTCACGTTTACGCTAAAGCCTCCTTCCTCGCAGCGGTAACAGTATGGAGGGGCTTTAGTTTAGACCTCCACCCATCCATCAAAATGCCCAGCTCGCTTGCAGTTGCAGTAATACTGGACATGCTGCGACAGAACGCTTGCAACATGTGCTGCTTGCATAGCTCTTGCTGGGGATCGACAACTAGCGGAAAAGTTGGAGAGGCTGCGCGTGCTGGCTCACATTAGACTACATTAAACTAGTCATTCGACATTAGTCATTAGACTACACGACATCACATTATGATGCAGAGCCAGTGAAGGCGAAGCTTAGCCCCGATCACTCGCTGAATGAGTTCAGGAGAAATAGCAAGGCTAGGGAGGAAAGTAACTAGTAATTGTTTGTAGCTCCATTAATATGAGACACTTGACTAAAATTGTAGCGTGAATCTTGCTGTAGCTGTACCCTACGCATCTATTAAATTTGTTGAGACCGTTTCAGGGACCCTTTAAACACAATGTACATATTTTCAGCAATTTAGTGGTGCAATATTGTTCCATATTGGCAATTTAATAAAGTCCATGCACGTTGCATGCAAATATCTGGACCCTTTGGGACAGGAAAAAAAAAAAGATCACTAGACAGTGAATTCATCATTGGCAAGTGCACTTTCAGGCCCAAATGTTATGGGCCAATTGGTAAAAACGCTGACAGGTGCAGGATGGAATGCACCATTAGCGCCATCCGCCTTGGCACTACAATAGAAACGATACTGGGCGTGCCCTGGTTGCTCGGTCTCACAGATATGCTTCTACATGCACCTGTGGCCGTTTGAAACGGGAACATAGCTGCATAATGTTGGCTTATGAGCAGCTTGGGGTGGGGGGGGGGGGGTGTGCTTGTCATATTGTCATTGTCATCTTGAATGAAATTGCAATGGTCGTGGTTAAGTGCGCCATTGTAAAAGAAAAGGTGATCTAGCATATGCAGTCTGGGATAACGATGCTATCACATATGCTTTGTGACAGTGGCTCCGAGCAGCATGCGTGGTTTGTGCAATGTCATTACTGCATGTGCCAGTGATCTTAACCTTATAATTATTGGTCATTGGTGATAGTTCTTGCAAGATTCTTGAGGGTTGCAATGTGGGCTTGTTGGTAATGCATCTTCAAGGGGTGTATGGTAGCGCGATTAAAAGACGGGACAAAACAAGACACCCAGGGACACACACAGCGCTAACTTCCAACAAGTTAGCGCTGTGTGTGTCCCTGTGTGTCTTCTTTTGTCCTGTCCTTTAATTGCGCTACTGTACAGCCCTTGAAGATACAAGATTCTGTTTATAAACATTTACTTGGAAAACGCTGTTTGCCGGGACTGTTCTAGGAGCCTGGGAAGTAATTTTACCGCTGAAATGTAGAATCCTCGGCTTAATGAGATTTGGGATTAATGCGGTTTTCCGCTGCAAGTACATGTACAACTTTGTTATATTGAAGGCTGACTGCGTTTCTCAACACAATTTGAAGAATACCGTATTTACTCACATAATGATAGCACTTTTTTGTCAAAAGAATTGACGCAAATTCAGGAGTGCGATCATTATGCGGGTTAAATTTCCCGCGAAAAGAAATTTTCTTTTTTCATCCTGCATTTGCTGTGGGATGACAACGGGTCAGCAAGCAGGCAGCTGCCACTGTCAGTGCAGGACACCAAAACAAAAATGGCAGCCGGCGGAGCAAGCCGAACTCGCCAAACGCGATTATTTTTCTTGCGAGTACATTACGCGCATTGAAACAGTTTCTTCCATATCAGTAATGAATAATATCGTTAATATTGGCAAGTTTGCGACAATAATGTAGCCATGCCCACTTTGAGGGTACAGAAACATAGATGGACATGCTTCGCTGCCAGTGACAGAAACCCATGGCGGGCATGCTGCGGAAACTGCGGCATTTGTCTTCATTGCTATTCTAATATGGCACATTTCCGCTAAAGGTGGGCGAATATCTTAGCTGCGTTACAAGCGTCGGCGTGTAAATAGGGTACACTTCTAAAGTATCTGTGTAAATGTGGCCACTATCATTGCCGCTTGCAATTTGTTGTGTGCTCACGAGTGTAGACAAGAAGAATCAAAGGCGCCTTTTATGTTGTTGTTGACCAAAACCATTAGGAAGCCTACAAATAATGAAGCCGAGGCAAGTTTGGTTGTAGCTTTCTTTTTTTTAGGGAAGTGCGGAAAGTGATTAAACGAATGAAATGGGGCATCTGCTTAAGAATGTCTTCAAGAGTCGTTCGCATAGTATTCGACAGATGGTAAGTGCGATCATCATTAGCTAGACTTGGCGCACGACATATTGCTACAAGTTCGGGGTGCGATCATTACACGGGAAAGAAAAAAAAAATCGAATTTTGAGACGAAATTAAGGGGTGCGATCATTACGCGAGTGTGACCATTATGCGAGTAAATGCGGTACATTTCATAGTGTAAGTTCAAACAAACAAAAATTAACAATATGCCGACAGACAAATTTTATGCGATGCAGTATAGCTAATGAAATAGGGCAGGTTGACTGGATCGTGGAGGCTTGTGTCTAACAGTGCTTGTACAAGAGTTGTCTCTTGAGCCAACGTTTTGACAAAGGAACTTGTTTTTGACAGGGCAACAACTACACAACGTTTCCAAGCTAGGCTTGTTCGTTTATGTTCAACATGGCGAAATAGTGCAGACGATTAGACAGATGAAACAAACAAAGGATGAAACTGTTCATTGTCTTGTCTGTTTTATCCTTCCCGCTGTCTGCACTGTTTTTCCACAGGCAAAATTTACATTCCTTAGCATGCTACTAGGAAAGCAGTATATAAATGCTGTTATGAAAATCAGTTCATGCCGTAATAATGACAAGACTCCTTGTCGAAACATTGCCTACAGAGACATCCCTTGTTCAAGCACTGTTGGTCACTGAAATTAGCTAAGTGTTCTGGTAGCAGAGCGAGAAATCATAGATTGAAATTTATTGTCAGACTTGTGGTGCTGTCATCTTCAGGTAAACTTTGCCATTAGATATTGTACAAGGAAAGAATGAGTGTCTACTGTGACTTTCATAGTGCCTTTGTTTCTCAGGTGACCTGGACCAAGTGGAATCGTTCGTGTTCATGAAGAAAGGTCCATTGGTGAGTATTCTGCACTGCTGCCAATGGCGTCTGTGCCACTGTACTTTTCATGAAACTCTCGGTAGAATTGCTTTAATCAAGCCTGTCATCATGCTGTCATTCATCATGAGCATGCTTGCCTGATGCACTCAGAGAAATTTTTATTTTTCTACAGATTTTCTTCTCAAAGTCTGTGTCCTTAGTGATTACCGTATTTACTTATCAAAAGCCAGCCCTCATGTAAGCCTCTCTTACCTTTAATGTGCGAACATTGGGGTTTCACTGAGCGTCACCTGCATACCTACATGCTGGTTAATTTCCGCAAGCTGTTAATAGATGGCACTAGTTGTCCTGGAGACAGTGGCATTATCATCACCGTAAGCCACAGTCTGCACCAAACGGAAACTGTGATCAGCCACTCTGACCAACCAATACTGGTTAGGCCTAGCTGGCACTTGTGGCAGGCAGCACACCATTGTGGAAAGTTTGCTCTTAAACGTTTGTACTAGGGGTGTGCAAATATTGAATAGTAATTTCAAATCAAGTATTGAATATCGAAAAATTTAACACAACTTTCGTGCTTCCGAATTTTGTGCAAGAAAGAACAGTGCTGCACATGCTCAGGAGGCTAGTCACATTACTTAAGAAGAGTCTTGCTAGCTTTCATAACTTGGGTACCTATGAATCTAGATGTATAGTATGCTCTACTCTTAATGAAGGGAACACCAAATTAGTATGTCAGCACTGATAACTTGGTTCATGTACCAAGGCCGGGAAAATATCTTTTACCTATAGAATGTCTATGAAATAGAATAAAGTGCTTTTTTCCCGCTGAAGCTGAAGAAATAGCAAAGTTGTCCTAAATACAAATGGGATCTTTCAGCTGAATAGTGGGTCATACAATGCTTAATGGCAATTTTCTATTGCTTAGAAACTATTGCTTTAAAGTTTTCTTCCAGAAAACAGGATGGCTTTTTCATCTTTATAACAAGTGGTTTAATCGGCCGTTAAGGCCAATCTGCGCGGCTAAATGTGCATCACGTCGCTTGGCACGGCTCTGCTTGGTCATCTGGGCTGCACGGGTCAACTGCGGTTGGCGCCTATGGTAAAGAGCTCTCACATTGGAAGGCCTCTGCAAGATTGCACAACAACGTACCCCGCTCCCCGCACCCCCCTTTTTTTTGTATGCATCTACCTGCTGTCTGTGTAAATGCATCTGCAGCCCGGGGTCAGGGCACTGTCACATATTTTCAAGCCTACCATGTAAATCCAGAGTTAGTCTTGCGACAGGTCACTTGAAGCTATAAAAAGAGACCATTGTGCACCTACAAATGGTGTTCGGAACAAGGGGTCACCGTGCAGCATACGCAAAGATGGCGGCCGTGAACAGTGGTCATCCTATGCATCTGCTTTCGTTGGTGAGGCAGTTCATCAGCTTTCTGAAGTTCATACAAACGCAGTGAGTAGATCTGTGTTGATTCAATGGAAAACCATAACTTTAGTCGCCGATACCGAACAACGCGTCTCTAATTAGGCCTAATGGGCTGGACAGTGTGGTCAATGGTGCGGCTGTGACAAAAATTCATCACTGGCCAATGTGATAATGGGCTGCAGGCCATTGCAGAAAGCTTGTTGATAATATTAATAAGGTTGGCTCATCAGTGATTGATGTGTACAGGTTAGATTGACAGCTATTGAAGTGCCATTCGAATCCGTGGTCGACCAGCCGGCAACTACCATGAGCATGCATGTCAAGTTTGTGTGCTTGCATGTGTGTAGAAAGCTGCAAACTGCATGAACACTGAACACGTGTATCTGATACAGTAAGTGTGCCTTCCAGTGGCTAATTGGGCTGACCTTCACACATGCTTCTGTGCTTTCCACACGCGCTGCTTTTGTTGTTCCCTCTGTTCACATACCGTTAATCATTTGGATCGGTCCGATTGACGTGGTCGAACCTTGTACTGATAAGCATTGCGCACTGTGGGAACGCTGCACATGTCAAGGCACCAACCACGGCTGGGTCCTTCACTGTAGGTAACGATTATTTGAAAAATCTAATATTCCACAGACTATCAGCTGACAGCTCCTTTGAATGCCTACCAAATTTTTTTGTGCGCTTATTGAACAACACGGAGTAAGCTCACGTGTAGGCATAAAATAGCTCCAACTGATTTTGCGCACCACCTAAATTTAGTGTCATAGAATCAAGGCCGTGTGCATGGTATTTGCATTTAATGATAACCCAAAGGTGGTGGAATAGAGTAAGATGAATGAATTTGAAACGTACTTGTAGCTTCAGTCTTCATTAAATTTCAAGTGAATTGTATTTGAACGGAGCACAATAATGAGCAACAGCTTGTAGACAAGTTTTTCACTTTGACGGTACTTGCATAATGTTGCCTTATGAGTGGCTCGGCAACACACACACACACATAAAAAACCTCTTGCTTAACGGTATTGTCATGCCGTATTGTCATCTTGAATGTAATCGCAACCTTGTGATTCAATGTGCCATTGTAAAAGGAATGGTGGCCTGGCATATGCAGTCTGTGGTAACGATGATATCACATATGCATTGTGACAGTGGCTCCTAGCAGCATGCGTGGTCTGTACCATGTCTTTACTCCATGTGGCAGGGATCTTGATCTTATAATTATTGGTTGTTTGTAATAGTTCTTGCAAGATTCTATTTATAAATGTTTACTTGGAAAAACTGTTTGCCAGGACTCTTCGGGGAGCCTGGAAAGTAATTTTACCACTGAAATGTAGAATCCTCAACATTACAATATTTACAATTTCATGCAATTCTCGCTGCCAGTTGGACTTCTGTTATATGGAGGGCTGACTGCATTTCTTAACACAATTTGAAGAATACATACCCCAGTGTGAATTCAAACAAACTAATTATTCCGACAGATAGTGTGGGGCATGGAAACAATTTTTTATGCGATGCAATATAGCTAACCAAATAAGGCAGGTCGACTGGAAGGTGGAGGCTTGGTAAGTGGGTAACAGTGCTTGAACAAGAGTTGTCTCTAGAACCAACGTACTGACAAAGGAACTTGTCTTTGTTAGGGCAACAACTTCAAAATGCACTTGTGGCCTCTGTCATCATTAGATTTCAGGCTAACTTTATTTGAATGGAGTGTGTTATGAGCAACATCTTGGGTGCAATCGGAGATCTTTGTTCAATATGCGTTCTGTTCAGTTCCTGCAACGTCACAGAGGGTGCAGTATGCAAAATTTGTGAGAACAGGAGGAAGAGAGCAGCCAATCGGCAAGCGGTGAACTCCCGAGAAGTTTACTTGCCGTGTTTGTCGTCTGCTCGCAGACAATATACTACAAAATGAAATGTTTCTCATCTTCCAATGAACGACATCCTTGTATAAAAAAAATGTATTTTTTTCTTCTCAACCTTAAACACGTTCTCAAATAGTAATATGTTTGACTACAGTTAAACCTCGCTAATTCGGCCCCCATTAATTAAGAAATTCGGTTAATTCGGGCGCGCCGTCTGGTCCCGTCAAACATGTACATAACCCTATGGTACGAAACTTTCGTTAATTCGGGCATATTTGGCCGTACTTCGGTCAATTCGGACAGTTCACAGAGCTCAGAGGCACGTGACGCATATAGGATCGGGTGGCACTAGGGGGTGTTCAAATCGCACCGCCAGTGATGGCGCCTCCGATTAGCACGCGCCGATCTCAAAGGCCTTGCTTGCATGGGCTAGGAGTGCCGCCGGAAATACATCAAGGCAGCCATGTTTATTTTATTGCTACATAACAGACAAACCTAAGTCTCAAAAAACACGGCGGCAGTGGCGTAATTCTGGCCAGTCGCTTTTGGCATGGCACTTGGCACTACCTCTGCATCACTATGGTTATCGGCACGGTGGTTATCGGTCTATGCTAGCAACCCTAGTCTATACATACATGTTTTTTCTCTGTATTGCTGGCCGCCATTTCTGACATTGTCTTTTGCTTGTGCAGTTGTGTGGTTGCGGAGTTGTGCAGCCTTTTTTCGTTGTTGTTTTTATCGTGTTTATCAGTTTGTGTCAGGTGCGTGTGCAGGGAAGGCGGAACTTTTTTTCTGTGTGTGTGTGAAATTTTGTTTGCGCTTTTCTTTTTTCCGCTTATACTTTCTTTTTTCTTGACATCGTGCGTATACCCGTTGCTTCGTTGCCGCGCCTAGCCGCGCCACCATGTGCTCTCGTGTCCCACCGAAGCGGGCGAAGTATGAGGCGAAAGATTTGGCAGCAAAAGTAGAAATACCGAAAGGCATGAAGGCAGGGGTGCCTCGGTAGGTCATAAGGAATAAATTCAATGTGAAGAGAAGCACGCTCAGCCAGTACATGAAAAATGAAGCGGAGATTCTTCAGGCATACGACAGCGACAAATTCGCTGACAACAGGAAGAGACTGCGAATGGCAGCACACTCGAAAGTTTAAGAACCGTTTTTAAGATGGATTACCAATTCGCGCGACGCACAGCTGCCTTGAGTGGCCCCCTTATCTGTGCGCAGGCCGAAAAGTACACGCTGAAGCTCAGCGTCGAAGACTTCAAGGCATCAGAAGGCTGGATCGACCGATTCAAGAAAGGACATGGCCTGGTCTTCCTAGGCGTGTGCGGTGAGAAAGGGGCTGTGAATAAAGGCATTGTCGAAGATTGGAGGGCAGGATTACCCGCACGCCTAGCCGATTATGATGCCTGCAACATTTTTAACGCAGATGAGACGGCCCTCTTTCAGGCCTGCCTGCGCAAACTCGACGGCCACTTTTGTTCAAAATCGCGCAAAGCGCTAGTTGTTCTAGATAACTGTAGTGCGCACAGTAATGTGTCGGGGCTGACAAACATACAGCTGCTTTTTTTCAGGCACTGCTTTTTTTGCCGCCTAACACAGAGGCTTCCCTGCAGCCTCTGGATGAGGGAATTATTCAGTATGTTAAAGGCCAATACAGAAGACAAGTGCTTGAGCACATGTTGCTCTGTATGGAGGCAAATAAAAATATTATTACGATATGATCGGTAAATACCCGAGAGACGAGCCGCCATGAGAACGACGACGAAGTGGGTCGGTGCCCTTGGCGCGAGTGAATGTCGGCCTGGCGCTCTGGCTCCATTCTAGTGTAAATAGTCTGTAAATAGCCTCTTTTGTCTGTGTCTTTCTACACGTAACATTCTGGTGGAGGTGCGGGATCCCCGTCCTCGCCACGGAACTCCGGAGTGGTCGGTACGTCAAGCTTGTCACCATGCCTCCCGGTGACGAGCCCGCCTCTGCAACGGCTTCGGCTGGTCCGACTGCTCCCGTCGTCACGGTTGCCCAACATCGCGACCCTGGTGTGTTCTCTGGCCTGGAGGGACAGGACGTTGACGAATGGCTCAAGCTATATCAACATGCCAGCGCTAATAACAGGTGGGATCCAACCATTATGCTCGCCAATGTCATCTTTTATCTTGGCGGCACGCCACGCGTGTGGTACCAGACGCATGACGAAGACATCAGCAGTTGGGACTCTTTCAAAGAACAGCTACGGGAACTGTTCGGCGACCCCATTGGCCGCAAGGTTGCCGCGAGAAAGGCTCCTGCGTCTCGCGTTCAGACATCTACAGAGCCGTACGTTTCCTACATCTTCGACGTCTTGGCTCTATGCCGCAAAGCTGACGATGCTATGTCTGAATCAGATAAAGTGTCACATGTCCTAAAAGGCATCGCCGACGACGCTTTCAATTTGCTTGTTTTCGGCAATGTCTCGACAATCGACGACATCATTAAAGAATGCCGTCGCCTTGAACGAGCCAAGAGCCGTCGTATCACACACCACATCACGCGGCTACCCAACACCGCTGCTACGTCGACATGTGAGGGTCGATCGCGTCAGGCCACCACCTGTGACGACGTCACCCGTATTGTTCGCCGCGAGCTTGAGGCCGCCTGTTCGCCAGCTTTCTCCACGACGCCTCCCGATCCGCCAGCAACCACGATTGCCATGATTCAGGCCGTAGTCCGACAAGAATTTGAGAACATGGGTCTGAACTCCGTGTGTTCAACATCTCAACCCAGCGTTCCCCAGTTCTCCACCGGCCCTCCTCGTCCCCGACAGTCCTTTTCCGCCACATCTCGCCGCAACCCATCCGATTGGCGTACCCCTGATGACAGACCAATCTGCTTTCACTGCTGTCGCATCGGCCACGTCGCTCGTCACTGCCGCAACCATTGGCCTCCGCCTCCTCGGACATACGCCGCCACTTACTCCCGAACCTTTGGACCTTCCGTTTCCTATACCACCCGCCATGTGATCCACTGCCACTGATGCTCCTGCTCCGAACCTTCGCTACAGCCGCTCGCCCTCACCTCGACGCCGTCAGTCCCGTTCGCCCCAACCCCGCCGCTTCTCTTCGCCGCCTATCACCTCCCGGGCCCAGCCGGAAAACTAGGCACTGCAGCTTCTGGAGGTGAAGCTGCGTTGTCGACACTGCCCTCAAATCCTCTGCTCACGTTAAACACGAACCAAAACCTTCTTGACGTCGACGTTGATGGCTATCCTGTCACGGCACTCATCGACACAGGGGCACATCTTTCTATTATGAGTGCTGCCTTCCGACGACGACTGAACAAGCTCCTCACCCCAGCGTCGGCACGCGTCGTCCGCGTTGCGGATGGTGGTACTGTGCCTATCATCGGCATGTGTACGGCACGTGTTAGCATCGCCGGCCGCCACACTCCTGTCCTCTTCACCGTGATTGCTCATTGCCCCCACGACCTCATTCTCGGCCTCAATTTTCTCTCCGCGCATTCTGCTCTTATTGACTGCTCTTCCAGTACCCTTCGCCTTGAGTTGCTGATTCTCGCAGAACCTTCTGACGCACACCAGTGCCGCCTACGCGCCACTGGCTTTATTTGCCTGCCGCCAAAATCAATAGCCTATATTGAACTCTTGTCTTCCCCACCAGTCCCTGATGGCGAGTACCTCGTCACTCCTCTGCGCGACATTCCACTACAGTATGACGTTACCGTGCCTCACAGTATACTTACTGTTACTGCGAACCGCACTTTCATGCCTATCTTTAACTTTGCATTGGCGAAGCAAATTCTACCACAAGGTATTTGCCTTGCCAACGTTGATTGTCTCGGCGACCATCACGTGGCAAATTTATCAACCGATCCTTCTTGCGAGCTTAGCAGGCCTCTCGTGCCAGCCTCGGCCGCCGATCCCAAGATACAGAAAATGGTTGCGACGGACCTGTCTTCTGCGCAGGCTGAAGACCTTTATCGAGTATTATCGGCCTACAGAGATATTTTCGACTTCGACGATCGCCCTTTAGGCCAGACGCTCGCGGTCAAGCATCGGATTCTTACTGGCGATGCTACTCCTATTCACAGACGACCGTACCGAGTTTCTGCATCGGAACGCCAAGTTATTCAAAGCGAAGTGAACAAAATGCTAGACAAAAACATCATTGAGCCTTCTTCGAGTCCCTGGGCGTCACCTGTAGTGTTGGTTAAGAAGAAGGATGGCACGTGGCGCTTCTGTGTAGACTACCGTCATCTGAACAAAATTACTAAGAAAGACGTCTACCCGCTCCCACGTATAGACGACGCCCTTGACTGCCTCCACGGTTCCAGCTATTTCTCTTCTATTGATCTTCGTTCTGGATACTGGCAGATTGCTGTTGACGATATGGACAGAGAAAAAACCGCGTTCATCACACCTGATGGCCTATACCAATTTAATGTAATGCCGTTTGGATTATGCAACGCCCCTGCCACCTTTGAGCGTATGATGGACTCCTTGCTCCGAGGTTTCAAATGGTCCACATGTCTCTGCTACCTCGACGACGTGATCGTCTTCTCACCCACGTTCGACACTCACCTTGAGCGTCTCGCAGCTATACTTGATGTATTTCGAAAGGCGAAGCTGCAACTTAACTCGTCCAAATGTCGTTTCGGCCGCCGCCAAATTACTGTTCTGGGCCACCTCGTTGACGCTTCCGGAGTACAGCCTGATCCTGACAAAACTCGCGCTGTCCGAGACTATCCGGTTCCGAAGACAGCCGCCGACGTTCGAAGTTTTGTAGGGCTATGCTCGTACTTTCGTCGTTTTATTCAAGATTTTGCGGCAATTGCTAGACCCCTCACTAATCTTTTGAAGAAAGGCGTACAGTTCTCGTGGGGTACTGCAGAAGCCGCCGCCTTCTCTCGTCTCGTTACTCTTCTCTCCTCACCACCCATCCTCGCCCACTTCGACCCTGATGCCCCTACAGAATTGCGTACAGATGCCAGCGGTCATGGCGTAGGTGCCGTCTTAGCCCAGCGTCAGCGCGGCCAGGATCGCGTTATTGCTTATGCGAGCCGCCTCCTCACACCACCGGAGCGCAACTACTCCATTACGGAACGAGAATGCCTTGCTGTAGTCTGGGCGGTAGCGAAGTTCCGTCCTTACCTTTACGGTCGCCCTTTTTCCGTAGTCACTGACCATCATGCTCTCTGCTGGCTCTCATCGCTAAGAGATCCTACAGGCCGGCTTGGTCGATGGGCTTTGAGGCTACAAGAATTTTCATATTCCGTGGTGTACAAGTCTGGCCGCCTGCACCAAGACGCTGACAGCTTGTCGCGTTACCCTGTTGACGACCCTGACTCCTCCAATATTACCAGTGCTGCTTGCATATTCTCTGTGTCGCAGCTGCTTCATTTCGCCGACGAGCAACGTCGTGACGCCTACATCAGAGCACTCATCGACCGTTTTGAACACACTCCGGCCGACGCCACACTACGCCTTTTCGTCCTCCGCGATGGCACTCTGTACCGTCGTAACCTTCATCCGGACGGCTCTGAGTTCCTACTTGTCGTGCCTAAACACCTCCGCTCAACCGTTTTAGAAGAGCTTCACGACGCACCAACGGCAGGACACCTCGGCGTATCTCGAACCGATGACCGTGTACGTCGCCGTTTTTTCTGGCCGGGCCTTGCCCGTTCCGTGCGACGTTACGTCGCCGCCTGTGAACTTTGCCAACGACGCAAGAAGCCTTCCCAGCTCCCCGCTGGTTACCTACAGCCGCTCGACATCCCTGCCGAGCCCTTCCATCGTGTCGGCTTAGACCTTCTCGGCCCATTTCCGGAATCTACATCAGGAAAGAAGTGGGTTGCAGTCGCGGTGGACTACGCGACCCGCTATGCCGTAACACGCGCTCTTCCGACCAGTTGCGCAACTGATGTTGCGGACTTCCTCCTGCATGATATCATTTTGATTCATGGTGCTCCGCGTCAATTGCTAACAGACCGTGGCCGTACGTTCTTAGCCAAAGTCATTGACGACATCATGCGTGCCTGCGCAATACAGCATAAGTTTACCACCTCCTACCACCCTCAAACGAACGGCCTCACTGAGCGTTTGAACCGCACCCTTACAGACATGCTATCCAAATACGTTTCAGACGACCACCGTGATTGGGACCAGGCTCTACCTTACATCACCTTTGCGTATAACTCTTCCCGTCTCGACACTGCTGGCTTTTCTCCTTTTTACCTCTTGTATGGCCGTGAACCGACGCTACCGCTGGACACTGTGCTTCCGTCCAACACAGCATCAACTAGCGCTTATGCCCGTGATGCTATCGCCCATGCTGACCATGCTCGCCAACTTGCGCGCGCTCGGCTACAAGTCTCTCAAGACAAACAAAAACAGCGCTACGACCTCCGTCACCGTGATGTCACTTTTGTCCCCGGCACCCTCTGTCACAATCCACCCCGGGTCGTGAACAAGGGAGGGCTTCTCAGCGTGGTGGTGCTCAAAGATTACTGACCGGCGAGCTGCCGTGCTCGTCGGTGTTATTTGTGGTGCGGGTGATCACTGTTGCCTGCCGAGCTATATCAGGCCGCCGAGCTTGGCGGGCTAACCAAGATTAAGTCCGAGGGGCCGTCACCTACTTGCTACAACCCCTCACCCCCAGTTTGTTTGTTAAAATAAAAAACAAACGTACAAGTTCAAACAAATGTCCAAGTTCAACAACGTCCAAGTTCAAGTTAAACTCGTGAAACAAACGTCCAAGTTCACACTATGAGGCTCTGCCTCCACCCTAGCTGGGTCGACAGTGCCTGCTACCCAGGCGAGTAACGGTCTGGTGGCCTCCGCCGTCGAGTACTCCGCCTGGGCACCGGTGTTGACGGGTCGGGTGTGGCAACACCGGGTGCTGCCTGAGCCAGGACTGGGTCCCGGCTGGTCGCTTGAGATACTGCAGATCTGGAGAGCACCTCCGGGTACGCGTGTTCCAACATGAACACTTCAGCAGGTTCTGGAACAGCATCAGGCACCTCTGGCAGGGGCAGGCGGCTCAGGGCATCAGCAGGTCCCAGGTCCTTTCCCGGACGGTAAACCAGCTGGTAGCTGTAAGCTGCCAGCCTCAAGGCCCAGCGTACTACTCGAGGCGATGCCTGCACAGGAACTGCCTTGTCAGGCCCCAGCAGCCCCAACAGCGGCTTGTGGACTGTGACCGCCTCGAACTTCCGATCCTCGTGACTGTGACACTGGCGACGAAGATGGGATCCTCGTGACTGTGACACCCTCGTGTTACTTTGGTCACCATCGCGTAAAGTTGGTCTTTGTGAGAAACTGCTTTCCTGTTATACCGGCCCATATCGCGTGCTTCGCCAAGTGACAGATGTCACCTACGAAATCGTTCTCGCCACGCCCACTACGTCCTCTGCTGTGACTACCAGTGACATTGTCCACGTCGCCCGACTCAAGCCCTACAACTCTCCACGTGCCTTGGATATTTAACTGCACCGTGACGGCGCTTTTGCCGCCGGGGGGTAGTATTACGATATGATCGGTAAATACCCGAGAGACGAGCCGCCATGAGAACGACGACGAAGTGGGTCGGTGCCCTTGGCGCGAGTGAATGTCGGCCTGGCGCTCTGGCTCCATTCTAGTGTAAATAGTCTGTAAATAGCCTCTTTTGTCTGTGTCTTTCTACACGTAACAATATGATGTAACTCTGCTCAGTGCAATGCACATGGTGGCGCATGTGTAAAGCAACACGCCGCCCGCAGTAATTGCGAACTGCTTCCGACACAGCGGCTTTCTCCATGACGGAGGTTCTTTGGAAGCCGGGGATGCGGATGTGAACCAAAACACCGAGGAAGATGACAGTCGCTTCGACAGACTTCTGCCTCCGGATGTCCCGCTGGATGAATACATCCACATCGATAGGGATGTTGCCATTGCTGGTCGCCTCAACGATGACAAAATACTGGGTGTACTAGGCGACAAAGAGCCAGACTCTGATAGCGAAAATGCGCCCGTCATGGATACGTATGAAGTGCCGCGCTGCACTGCTAAAGAGGCCGATGACGCCCTTGAAGTTTTAGAGGACATCTGTGTCGTTTCTCCCAACAGTCTGCGCAGACTGCACCACCTACAAAAACTCCGAAAAATTTTGCTTTCCACGCAAATTTCTCGCTCGCAACAAGCAACAATAACTAGTTATTTCATGAAGAAAGGTATGTTGATGTTTTAGAAATGTTTTGTTGTTATTGTCGAAACCTCGTTAATTAGACATTCGGTTAATTCGGACATTTTCTCTGGTCCTGTGAAATCCGAATTGACAGGGTTTTAACTGTACAGCAAAACCTCATTAAACCGTAGTTGCCCAGAGCTTAGAAAATGTACGTGCTAAACGGTAGTACTGTTTAACTGAACTTGCATGAGATCACCCACTTACTTCTCGAAAACGGAACATGTAACCCAGAGAGAGTGTGATGAAAGGGGAAAAATACATGCAGTATTTATTCACTTCGCGCAACAAAAGTGTTATTTTCGTTTGATGCCGCGGCGGCCTAGCATGACGACAGCGGCCTCAAACGTACTGAAGCTGCATGCCAGCTTTTCAGCCAGCCCCCTCTTCTCGGCAAACACTCGCATGGCAGATTCCTTGTTGGCGTTACGTATTCTCCGTGTACGCACGCGGTATGCTGCAGAAGTCCCGGGGCACCCTTTTCATTGCCGGGTGCTGTTCATGTCGTGACAACTACATTCATGAGGCGGACGTAACGCACAGCTTCCGCAACTGTTGGGCCTGAATCGCCCGTGCTGTCGCTTCCCATGTAGTCCTCATCACTGTCGCTAGTCGACACTTTGGCAACAGCAGACGCAATGATGGCGAAAAGTCGAACCTCGTAGCCGACATCTCTTCGCGGTTGCAGCAGCGCTGCCAAGCAACTTCTTCGCATTCCAAATGCCACACACAGTAGTCAATAGCAGATCCCTGTCGCGTGCCAGCTCCGACTTCGTGTCACGTTCGACAGCATGAACGATGTCTGATTTTTCTTCTTTGCTGAGCACCTCGCGTCTTCTTTATCCAAGCTTCGGCATGACGCGAGTCCTCGATTGCATGATTCCACAACGCTCTCAGGCACGGCGCTAAAATGATGTTGATGTGGCTTCACGCGCAAACGCACAGGGCGCTTGGAGGCCGTTGTTTCGATCTCTGAGGCTGGTTGTTCTGCCGGGCCACCCGATGGAGACGACGCACCGCCGTGTTTGCACAACGAAAAGTGGAAACGCTACGTTTTAACCGATGCGTATGCAATAAGTTGGTACGGTTTATGCGGATACAAAATGCATTATGTTCAATGGCCGCTGAATCGGGAATTTGACTTTACTACTTTTCAAACGAAACTACTGTTTAAGCGGGTACGGTTTAACGAGGTTTTACTGTACTACAATTTATAACTGTTAGTCTCCCTGCGTGGTCCTTATGTGGTGTCGCGCACAGCGAGGAAAAAGAAAAAGATGGGAACAGTGGCGCACATTTCAAGAAGCAACAACATGCCATTGGTTCGCTGGCACCCTATGATGGGGTCAAGTTCACCGTACAACCAACACACTGTTTGGTTCGAGAAATGAAAGCGACGCTGGAATTCTGTCATCTCTTTAAACAAGTTTCGCACCTCCAACTGCTCTCCTTCTTCTTTGAGTAATGGCAGCGCAACAACCAAAGTTCCCGTTGCAAGTGCCATTTTCTCGAATTAAACTATGGATTGGATCTGAATGTGATCTGAATCTGATCTAATCCAATCCACCTGACATGCCGTGCGAAGCCGGTCTCATAATGAGCGTATGATTGCTCCAACTTCACAACTTCTGTCGCGTTCTGCTTCTAACAGACGACGTGCTAGGTTGCAAGATGATCAACAGGAGTGGGTCGTCATATTGATGTCATCAAAAACGTGGCTGCGCCCCGCAGCTGGCAACGTTGGCACGGAGTAGGCCAGTCGTGCGTGCCGGTAACCGAACGAATGTGCCGAACATTGATCTCCTATCGCGCCCCTTGTAAACAAATTTTCCACTTTGTTGGTGCTCTATCAGAAACAATGAAATCTATTTTGCAATCGCAAGTAGTTTTTCTCAACAGCTCGATTGTTCGCACATATTCACAGCATTGTCCACATACAAAAATATTAATGTGTTCATAGTCGGCTGCTAGGGGTTGCCTTATTCTAGGTAGCAGACAGAGCGTATCTTGAGGCTTCAGTGTGTAGCCATAAGCATGCCTTCTGTTAGGTCTGCAAGTGGTAAAGAATCAGAAAAAGAGCAGGCCTTATACTAATAAAGAACTTGTAAAGGTAAAGGTTATACGAGTAAATACGGTCACATTGTAGTGAAGCTGAACTACTACTAGTGAAACAACGGGTGAGTCGCAAACTAACATCTTATTAGAAGTGCCCACAAAAACAAATTACTCTACAGCAGTGTCACGTAGTGGTGACGGTGAATAATACAGCAGCAAAACTGTGAAGGACGAAACAAACTTTTTTATTGGGCGAACTTGTGCCCACAAAATCAAGTTGCACTCGAAGCACGGCAATATCGGCGAACACAGTCGGCAGTCGTCAAATTCTGATCTGCCGGTCAAGTGTGTCGGCTTTTATACATGAGCCATTGAAGGTTCCAGAGTAATCTGTGGTGCCCGCGTGTCTTCCAGAATAATCATCATCAGCCTGGTTATGCCCACTGCAGGGCAAAGGCCTCTCTCTCCCATACTTCTCCAACTACCCCGGTCATGTACTAATTGTGGCCATGTTGTCTCTGCAAACTTCCTAATCTCATCCGCCCACCTAACTTTCTGCCGCCCTCTACTACGCTTTCCTTCCCTTGGAATCCATTCCGTAACTCTTAATGACCATCGGTTATCTTCCCTCCTCATTACGTGTCCTGCCCATGCCCATTTCTTTTTCTTGATTTCAACTAAGATTTCATTAACTCGAGTTTGTTCCCTCACCCAATCTGCTATCTTCTTATCCCTTAACGTTACACCCATCATTCTTCTTCCCATAGCTCATTGCATCATCCTCAATTTAAGTTGAACCCTTTTCGTAAGCCTCCAGGTTTCTACCCCGTAGGTGACTACTGGTAAGACACAGCTGTTATACACTTTTCTCTTCAGGAATAATGGCAACCTGCTGTTAATGATCTGAGAATGCCTGCCAAACGCACTCCAGCCCATTCTATTCTTCTGATTATTTCAGTCTCATGATCCCGATCTGCGGTCACTACCTGCCCTAAGTAGATGTATTCCCTTACCACTTCCAGTGCCTCGCTACCTATCGTAAACTGCTGTTCTCTTCCGAGACTGTTAAACATTACTTTGGTATTCTGTAGTTTAATTTTTAGACCCACCCTCCTGCTTTGCCTGTCCAGGTCAGTGAGCATGCATTGCAATTGGTCCCCTGAGTTACTAAGCAAAGCAATATCATCAGCGAATCGCAAGTTACTAAGGTATTCTCCGTTAACTCTTATCCCCAATTCTTCCCAATCCAGGTCTCTGAATACGTCCTGTAAACACGGTGTGAATAGCATTGGAGAGATCGTATCTCCCTGCCTGACGCCCTTCTTTATTGGGGTTTTGTTGCTTTCTTTATGGAGGACTACGGTGGCTGTGGAGCCGCTATAGATATCTTTCAGTATTTTTACATATGGCTCGTCTACACCCTGATTTCATAATGCCTGCATGACTGCTGAGGTTTCGACTGAATCAAATGCTTTTTCGTAATGAATGAAGGCTATATATAAGGGTTGGTTATGTTCCGCACATTTTTCTATCACCTGATTGATAGTGTGAATATGGTCTATTGTTGAGTAGCCTTTACGAAATCCTGCCTGGTCCTTTGGTTGACAGAAATCTAAGGTATTCCTGATTCTATTTGCGATTACCTTAGTAAATACTTTGTAGGCAACGAACAGTAAGCTGATCGGTCTATAATTTTTCAAGTCTTTGGCGTCCCCTTTCTTATGGATTAGGATTATGTTAGCGTTCTTCCAAGATTCCGGTACGTTCCAAGATTCCGGTAGGTCATGAGGCATTGTGTATATAGGGCGGCCAATCTTTCTAGGACAGTGTTCCCACCATCCTTCAACAAATCTGCTGTTACCTGATCCTCCCCAGCTGCCTTCCTCCTTTGCATAGCTCCCAAGGCTTTCTTTACTTCTTCCGGCATTACTTGTGTGATGTCAAATTCCTCTAGACTATTCCCTCTTCCATTATCATCGTGGGTGCTACTGATACTGCATGAATCTATAGAATTCCTCTGCCCCTCCAAATGATATTGCCGCTAGGTGTCGCGAGCCAGCGCTGAGAAAGAAGTTGGGACTGGAACACGCTCTCGGCAAGAGTCTGGCACTGAACAAGAAGTATAGGCTGAGGAAGCCGGCTTCAGTTTTCACACGCCATCTTGTACAACTGTCTGTCTCGCCGACGCTGGGTACATCTTCAATTGTCTTTTCGGGACAAAACTGGTGGAGGTGTGGGGTACAGTTCATCCGATGCCACAAACCCCTCCTGGTAGCAGGAGTACCAGTCCTACACTAGGGAACACCCCTGTTCACCGGGCCGGCAGAAGAATCCGAAGATTGCCTGCGGAGCTTGATCATCTCTCCGCAACAACATCGACGCCCCCACGGACCGGTATGGAAGGAATGTCGACGTCTATATCGACCGTTATGCAAGGTACGGCCACAACGGCAACTCAGTACCTGCTGCAGAAGCTCCAAGTGCCGAAAGTGTTCCACGGGGATATCTTCGAGGATGTAGAAGACTGGTTAGCCCAGTTTGAGCGCGTTGCCGAGATAAACAAATGGAGCAACGCGGCGAAGTTGAGAAATGTCTACTTCAGCTTGGAGGATGGTGCCCGCACTTGGTGCGAGAACCGAAAAGGGCTCATCAAATCGTGGCTCGAGTTCCGCCGTGCCTTGCTGGAAACAAACACCAATGCTGATCGCCCTGAACGAGCCAAATGGGCGCTCCAATCCCGCATTCATCTGCCGAATGAGAGCGTGACGTCGTACGTCGAGGATATGACGCGCCTCTTCCGTCGGGTGGTCCCAACCATGTCAGAGGGAAAGAAGCTGCGCCATCTAATGCGGGGAGTTAAAGAACAGCTATTTGTTGGTCTTGTTCGAAGCCTGCAGAAGACCGTGGCTGAGTTCTTAACCGCAGCCACCACAGTGGAAAACATGCTACACCAGCACTCGGCTTTCTATGAAAGGCAATTGAACGCTACTTCACCTTCGGACCAGCGCTCAGCTCTGTACGACAGGCACGCAAATGCTGCTTCATTGACGGACGCGATTGCCTTTAGGAACGTGGACCTTCTCCGAGACCTTATCCGCTCTGTGGTCCGTGATAAGCTTCAACGGCTAAGCTGCCCGCCTCAGCCCACACTGGGTTCCATCTCTGCCCTCATGAGAAGTGAAGTGCAGCAAGCGATCCAAGCAGCAATGCGCCGCCTGTGACAGCACAGTTGCAGCGGCCATCGTATGCGGAAGTTTTGGGGTGAGTCCCTGTCTGCGCTCCGACCCATTTCGTCCCCGCCGCGTTATACGTCCCGCCGCTCCCATCACTGCAACCAATCCAATGTATGGGGGATCAGCGCCCGCTCGAAAGGAAATCTGATGTTTGGTGTACCCCGGACAGAAGGCCTCTGTGCTATCACTGTGGAGAAGCTGGTCACGTATACCGCGAGTGCCCATACCGCCGGCTAAGACTGCAAGGTTTTGCTGCAGATTCACCAAGGCCCAGATATGGCGAAAGGCCTAGTGCAATTCAAGAATACCTGAACCAGCAGAGTATGCCACTATTCCCACGGCGGCAGTTGCGCTCGCCGTCCCCCAGGCAATCTTCCCCAGCTCCTAGAAGCCCTCCAATGGCAGTGCAGGGACGATTGCCAAGCCCTCGCCCGGAAAACTAATAACAGCGACCTTCGGGGGTGAGGCCGCTGATAATCACCCTTCCAAAGACCTGCCATTGACGCGAGCATGGTCTATTCAGCACGATTCAGCGATGACAGCAGCCGAACTCAGCGACAGGCTCTCGCTAGACATACCTGCTGTGCTCGACGTCCGCCACGTTAGTGCGTTATTGGACACGGGTGCCAACTACTCAATCTTGTGCAGAAAACTAGCAACAGAACTTGGAAAAGTTATCGCGCCTTAGTCTGGAACGTAAATTTGTACTGCTGACGGGCATATCGTAACACCGTTGGGCATGTGCACGGTCAGAGTAGAAATTCGTGGGCCTATGTTTCCAGCCAGCTACCTTATACTCCGCGATTGTTCTCGGGACCTCATCTTGGGCGTTGACTTTCTGCGAGAGTGTGGTGCCATTATAGACCTCCGCGAGCGTGCAGTGACTTTTTCGACAGAAAGAGCAGCGACCAGCCGCGACAATTGCCGACGTAACACGCTCCGGGTGTACGCCAACAGTGTAACTTTACCACCACGCGCAAGTGTACTGGTAGTGGTCATATACGATGATCTGTGTGATGGCGAAGCTGTTGCAGAGGGCAATTGCTCCCTTTTGCTGACTCATGGTGTATGTGCAGCCCGCAGTCTTATTATGCTTCGAGGTGGACGTTCTGCACTCCTCGTGACAAACTTCAGCCAGGAACATCGGCACCTATTTCATCGAACTACTATCGCTTTCGCTGAGCCCATAGCAGATTTTGCTGAATGCTTTGTGTCTATGACAAAGGACAACCCAGCTCAAACACTCAGCAATATCGACATCAATTCAAACCTTTCGGAGGAAAAACAGAAAGCGCTGCGCGAGTTGCACCTTCGGTTCAAGGGGTGCTTTGCATCTTCTTCTAAGGTACGCCAGACGCCCATCATGAGACACCGAATAATCATGTGTGACCATTCTCATCCCATACAACAACTGCCTTATCGCATATCGGCGAAAGAGCACGTGATTAATGCACAAGTGAAAGAAATGCTTGACGATGACGTCATACAACCATCCCAAAGCCCTTGGTCGTCGCCGGTGGTCCTCGTCAAAAAGAAAGATGGAACGCTTCGGTTCTGTGTTGAGTGTAGAAAGTTGAATAACGTCACAAAAAAAGACATTTATCCACTTCCACGGATCGATGATTCGTTAGATCGACTGCGGCAAACCAGGTATTTTTCATTCATAGATCTGAAGAGTGTGTATTGGCAAATCGAAGTTGACAAATGAGATCGCGAAAGAACTGCCTTTGTTACCCCAGATGGACTGTACTAATTTAAAGTACTTCCATTCTGCCTGTGTTCGGCACCAGCCACATTCCAGAGAATGATGGACACTGTTCTGACGGGTCTGAAGTGGCACAGTTCTTTAGTATACTTAGATGACGTCGTCGTATTTGCGGCAACCTTCGAAGAACATTCGAAGCGTTTAGAGGCGGTACTTGAAGCGCTCCGCTCCGCTAATCTCACACTAAAGCCAGAAAAGTGTCACTTCGGTTACAAAGAGCTGAAGATTCTCGGGCATGTCGTGAATGCTGATGCCGTCCAGCCTGACCTAGACAAAACATCTGCTGTTGCTGCTTTCCCAACTCCTCGTGACAAGAAAGCATTACGTTGCTTTCTCAGTCTGTGTGCATACTATCGTCGCTTCATCGCTAATTTCTCCCGGATTGTCGAACCACTCATACGCCTCATGCGAGGAGACACACCCTTTGTTTGGACGGATGAGCGGTACGCAGCCTTCACCGAGTTACGGCAGCGCCTGCAGGAATCACCCGTCCTCGCTGACTTTGACGAGGACGCTGACACCGAGGTGCATACCGACGCAAGCAACATCGGTCTTGGCGCTGTACTTGTTCAACACCAGGAAGGCATTGAGTGAGTGATCGCTTACGCCAGTCGCACCCTTTCACGCGCCGAAATCAACTACTCCACCTCTAAGAAAGAGTATCTAGTGGTTGTGTGGGCCATCATGAAATTTCGGCCTTATTTCTATGGTTGCCCTTTCAAGGTGATGACAGACCACCATTTCTTGTGTTGGTTAGCGAACTTGCAAGACCCGTCTGCGCGACATGCTCGATGGAGTCTCTGTCTGCAGGAGTTCGATGTTACCATCGTCTACAAATCCGGCCGCAAACACGAAGATGTGGACACGTTGTCGCGCTCTGCCGCTAAAGTTTGCAATAAGGACATGGACGAAGACAGCACATTCCTTGGGGCCCTCACCACATCTGACCTGATCATACGGCAGTGCGAAGATGCCGAAATACGCCCTCTCATCGATCACCTAGAATGCAAGCATGTTACAATCCTGAGTGCCAGTGACAAAGAGTATCTATTGGTCGTACGTGCCGCCCTCCGTGATGACATTCTCTTAGCCTGCCATGATGAGCCCACGTCTGGACACTTGGGATTTTCATGTACTCCTGCAAGAGTACACCAGATGTACTACTGGCCCAGACTTTCTATCGTGGCGAAGCGTTACGTGCAAAGCTGCCGTGAGTGTCAACGTAGGAAATCACCGTCTTTGAAGCTCGGGGGGTTACTCCAACCCATCGCACCACCTAGCGTGCCCTTTGACCAAATCGGCATGGATCTTCTGGGACCCTTTCCCTTGTCAGCGAGCAGAAACAAGTAGATTATAGTCACCACAGACTATCTAACACTCTACGCTGAGACAAAGGCTGTGCAACGTGCCGCGGCTTACGACGTTGCCCAGTTCTTTATCGATCACATAGTCCTCAGACATGATGCCCCATCACATGTCATCACTGACAGAGGAACTGCATTTACAGCCCAACTGATAGAGGACATATTCGAGCTGAGCTGCACGCAGCATCGCAAGGCGACTGCCTATTTTCCGCAGACCAGTGGACTGACGGAATGGCTAAACAAAAGCATTACGGACATGCTGTCTATGTGTGTAGGCGTCCAGCATATAAAACAAGGGATCAAGTCCTGTCATACGTTACATTCGCGTAGAACACCGCCATTCAGGAAACCACACGATTCGTACCGTTCGGTCTTGTCTACGGGTGGAGGTCCAGACCACGCTAGATGCTATGCTCCCGCACGAGACCGACGCATTACTTAGTTTCGAGGCCGAGCCACTTAATTAGCATGCAGAGGAAGCTCGTCAACTCACGCGCATACACATCAAGAAGCAGCAGAGTAGACACCCGACGCTACAACCTTCGACATCGGCAAGTCGAGTACCAGCCAGGTGACCAAGTCTGGATGTGGACTCCAATCTGTCGCCAGGGCTTGTCTGAGAAGCTGCTGAGTAGATACTTTGGACCCTACAAACTGATACCCCGAGTTTGTGAACTATGAGGTCATTCCCAACGGTGCCGCGTTGCCTCGGCGTCGAAAGCAGCATTTGGAGATAGTGCATGTTATTCGCCTCAAACCATATTTCGCACGTTAAGGTGGCGCCAACCCGATCTCATATGACTTCCAAACTTCCACTCTCTTGTTTAGTAGGCCTCGGGTCGATGCTTTTCTTTTGGCGGGGGAATAATGCCGCTAGGTGTCATGAGCCAGCGCTGAGAAAGAAGTTGTGACTGGAACGCGCGCTGAAAATGAAGTAGAGGCTGAGAACGCCGGCTTGAATTTTTGCACGCCATCTTGTACAACTGTCTGTCTCGCCGACACTGGGTACATCTTCAATTGTCTTTTCGTGACAATATTGCCGGCTTTGTCTCTTAATGCATACATCTGATTCTTGCCTATTCCTAGTTTCTTCTTCACTGCTTTTACGCTTCTTCCATTCCTGAGAACATACTCAATTCTATCCATATTATACTTCCTTATGTCTGGTATCTTGCGCTTGTTGATCAACTTTGTACCACTTGCCACTTTGGACATCGTCATATTACCATTCTTGACCATCTTGTTAGTGCCGCTGCCATTCAACCTGACCCTGACAAGATTCGTGTTGTCCAGAACTTTCCTGTCCGTCCTACACTGCCGACATAAGAAGCTTTGTTAGCTGTGCTAGTATTTTCGTTGTTTTATGAAGAAGTTTGCTGAAACCGCTCGCCCACTCACCGAGTTACTTGAGAAAGACATTGCTTTCACATGGGGCCTCGCTCAAACCAAAGCCTTCTCCGCCCTCGTACGCTTGCTCACGGTTCCCCCATTGCTGGCTCACTTCACACGGATACAGTGGCCATGGAATTGGAGCTGTACTTGTTCAACGGCAGCGTAACGCAGAGCGCGTAATTGCATATGCCAGCCGCCTCCTGTCACCCGCCAAGAGGAATTTTTCTATTACCGAATGGGAGTTCCTGGCGTTAGTTTGGGTAATTGCCAAATTCCGCCCCTACTTGTATGGCCACACATTTTCCGTGGTTACCAATCACCATGCTTTGTGCTGGCTGTCCTCACTTAAAGACTCTACTGTATATTGGGTAGATGGGCGCTACGGCTCCAAGAATATTAATTTGCTGTTTTATACAAGTCAGGCTGTTTGCACAAGAATGTCAACTGCCTCTCCCGTCATCCTGTCGACCGCCCTGAATATGATGTGCATGACACCGACACTTGCGTCCTGGCCATTTCTGGTCTGCATGACATTCGCACTGAACAGCGGCGTGATGACTGCTTACGTGTTCTCATTGATTGCCTCAATTCTGGACATTCAGAGCCTACGCTGCACAGGTTTGCACTCCACGACGACATTCTCTGCCATGCCCAGAAGAGCCAGAATTTTTACTCATTGTACCACGCCATCTCTAGACATCAGTTCTTGAGCAATTGCATTGCACCCCTACTGCAGGCCACCTCATCATTTCATGTACTTAATGACTGCATAGGCCGCCGCTTCTAGTGACCAGGCCTGTACCGCTCTGTGCACCGCGCTATGTTGCAGCCTGTGTGTTCTGTCAGCCCTGCAAGAAACCTGGTGTGCTGCCCGCTGGACGCCTTCATCCCATTGATATGCCCTCAGAACCATTCTTTCGCGTCGGTCTCAATCTTCTCGGCCCTTTTTCGACAACGAAATCATGCAATGAGTGGGTCATTGCCGCAACTGATTACGCAACCCGGTACACGATCACATGAGCTTTGCGCACAAGCTGTGCAACTGAGGTTGCAGATTTCCTTTTACATGACGTCATCCTCCATCCTCCACTGATCGCGGCCGCCCCTTCTGTCCCGAGTAGCTAAAGACCTACCTCATTCCTGTTCTGCCGAGCACAAAGTTTTCCACTGCCTACCAACCATAGGCAAACACTCGCGGAGCTGCTCAATCACACGTTGACAGAAATTCTGTCTATGTACGTTTCTGACGACCACAGTGATGGGGACAGCACGTTATCCTTCGTGACTTTCACCTATAATTCGTCCCAACATGAGACCGCTGGCTTTTCACCCTCTTACCTTCTGTTTGGCCACCAACCTTCTTTGCCCTTTGACACACTGCTTCCTTCCTCGACGAACATTCCCAATGAATAGGCTTGAGAAGTCTTCGTCCGGGCTCATGTGGCACGCCAGATTGCCGGCTCATTGAGTCTCAGGCCGCGCAGAAGATCCGGTATGACAGCCAACATCGGGACATTCAATTTCCTCCTGGCTCCATTGTCCTCCTATGGACACCATGTCGCTGCATCGGCTTGTCTGAAATGCTGCTGCCGTGCTACACAGGGTCCTACGAAATATTGCGTCAGCTTGGTGATGTCAACTACGAGATCGCTCCGCTGGACTCGCGTGTCCCCATGGATGTTGTGCATGTGTCACGGCTGAAGCCTTACTTTGCCACGAGTTCACCTCCCTTATAGTTAGCGCCGAGGCCCCTTTACAGTCGCGGGTTATGTTACGGAGCAACCAAGAGTGCCGCCAGTCAGAAGATGATTTGATGTGTAGAGGTGAAATCAGTCTCGACAGCCATCTTGTTCATGCATCGTTGTCTCTCTTTTAAGTATTGTAAGTGCAGTTAAACGTTGATATAATGAAGTTGGCAAAATCGGCAATTTGTTCCATTATTGTTAAGAACGGCCCACTGAAGTGCAAGTTTGCCAGCCAGTTGCGACAGTGGCGTCAATTTTTCCTGGAGCGCCACCGCAAACCTCTAGCCTTGGCGTCACTAAGTCGACTGTGTGTGGAGAACAATATGCGCGTCCTCAACTCTCTGTCGCTGGAGCCGAGTTCGACGAGGCAGGCTTTGTGCCTGAACCCGCCACCACCAACCTGATCTGCTGTGAGAGAGGGAGTTGCCGCGGGAACGTCTACGGAGACCCCTTCCCACTCGTCGTTTAAGACGCAAGACAATGGACACCACGGCGGCCGCGCTGCGGGGGGTCAGCTCCGAGTTCTGCGAAGGCCGTCTGCCTTCGGGGGGGACCGTGAACCTGTGCGGGTGTGTGTGTAATCCCTCTCGCAAAAGGGCGGCTTGTCTCGTGGTCGAACGTTTCCCTCACCGTGGGATCGAGGGAGGACCGAGTGTTTATAAACCGCTGTTGTGCGGCTCTCAGTACACTTTCTCTCGTAGTCATGCTAGACTGATGAACTCCAACGTCCTTATGTAGATACTGTAAATAAACCCATATACCTCGTTCTCGATGAGAAGCAGTCCTTCCTTCAACGTCCTCAGCGTAGAAAAGTTGGACGACGGCATAGGCCAGATACCTTCTAATTCATGCCCGACTCCAATCTCGACAACTGATTACGAGCGATGGGATTGAGCCCCCAATCCTAACATTATATAGAAATTTCATTGTATTGAAATTCGAGCTTAAGTACAGTCACTGATCGACTTTTCTTACATGGAAAAGGGCTGCAGAATTAATTTCAATAAGTTTGGGAGTCTGTAATGAATGATACAGTTTCATGCCACGTAATTCGACGGTATCATCACATCGGCGGTACGAAATAAGCGAAGCCACCCATGCTTTCACATGCACTCCAATGCTATCAGGAAAAGCACTGGCAGCGGGGAGCAAATGCTTCGTCTGCCCCTCGCTCCAACAGGTCACTGAAACTTGAGATTATGCAATCGCCAATACTGTTACACATAGACACTGATGTATTCAAAGCCTAGCCACACGAAATATTGTGAAAATGCTCAAAAAACATTGTTCAAATCCATCCAAGACCTTCTCCCTGTTCTTGAACACCGTCGACAGTATGAACAAAGGAATACTGAATTCCTTGGCTATGGCTGACTTCTTTTTTCTTGCTTTCTCTACCTCTTTATGAGGGTAACTTTAGGCTCCAAAGTAAGCGAAACACGGCCATCCCCATGCATTTGTTGCAGTATTCAATAAATCCATAGTCCAGCATCGCAACTTACATGGTGTAACATGCGGATCCATAAATATAGAAATGCAGAGTAGTGGATAAGCAAACTGATCACACTCCGCACCCATGTGAGCATGCACGTTGCAGAGGTCACATTAACTTTCTCACGCTTGTGGCACTGGGTCAGGGACCAGAGTGACGCTCCGCTAGCATTTTCAATGAGATCGCAGCTGGCTGTGAGGCGTTGATAAGAGGCTTAGAATCCAGTGGAATTTGCTACAAACTTACACAGTCCTGTCACTATCACACAAAATATGAAACCTTTGGGCAGTGACTTTTTCCCAACATTTTCGCAGTTGAGATTTCAAACTATACAGAGTACGTAACAAAAGCATTTTGGGATAAGAAGTCAAAATGCATGGCATTGACACCAAGCCAGTAAAAAATTTCAGCTTAACTGATATTTCGAGATATCGGAGTTTGAGTTAACGGAGGTGTCCTGTATGGTGCTTGCATTCCAGCAAAGTCGTGACCCCACCGTGGTTCACACTGCGGTCTGAGCGGAACACCCAGTAATCTTCAAGCTAGAAACGCCGACTATTTTTCTTCGGTCTTATCTCATTCACCGGCGAAAGCATGTCGCCTTGAAAAAAAGTCCTTTCTCGAAACGTGGGCTCCTGCTTTCACCTTGTTCTCGTTTTGCTAATTGTCTTGAACTTCCATTTCCCACCTTCCCCATGTTTTCCCTGGATCACCATCGAAGTGTGACTTCTGCAACACTGTGGCAGCACTTTTCACCATGTGAGAGGGTGCTGTTCAACTGTGGAGGAGCAGTTGCCTTTATTAAATAGAATCAAATGATATTTTCCCTCTGAAACTAAAGAATTAGTGACATTATGTTTTACTGAATACCAATGAGATTCTAAGTTTAAAAGGACACTAAAGGAAAATATAATTTCAAGTTTAAGCGATAGGTTAATGCTGGAGTACAAGCGTCAGTAATCAAGAAATTGAGGTAACTGTAGGACACTATTTGAGACTCCACTGGACATCTTAGTATTAACCCGATGATGTAGCAACTCCTCATTATAATTTTGTCACTTGTGCTCAACCACTGATAATAAAAAGAAAATTGCATTACATTATAACATAGAAGAAAATCCTACTTGTCTACTACCCGCTGTGGTTGCTTAGTGGCTTTGGCATTGCGCTGCTAAGCATGAGGTCGTGGGATCAAATCCTGGCTGTGTTGGCTGCATTTTGATGGGGCGAAATGCAAAAATGCCCATGAACCGTGCATTGGGTCCACATTAAAACAAAATAGGTGCAGGGCAGTGGCACCATCATTGTACCATTCGTCAGGGGTGGGTGTAAGGTGGTCAAAAATAACACGGGGTCCCCTACTTCAGCGTGCCTCATAATCAAATTGTGCTTTTGGCATGTAAAACCCCAGAATTTAATTCTTCACTGTCTGCTTCCATTTGATTTTTAGAAGAAATAACTCGTTCGTGTTACCCTTGTCAGCGGGTTGTCAAAAGGTTTTCGTGCGATTACGTGCCAACTGTGCTCTCCCGTTTTAGTAGTTACTGTATTGTGTAGTCCTGCACTTGTTTTCCTGGCTTGCGAAGCTAATAATAACGATGCAACCACAAGCATGCAATATTCAAGTGACTTGATAGATGGACCTTGTCATACTGTCGCGTCTCGCTGTGGGACAATTGGGCATGGCATCGAGAAAAAAAAAAAGTTGCACCTAACTTTTGTTCTGGCCTAAACCTGTACAATTCTATGCCCTTACAAAGATCTCAAACATGATGCGAGGCCAACGTTTTAACCAGAGGGGTACTACTTGTAGTTTGGATGTGCCACTATTTTTTTTTATTTATTTCACAATAACCCTAAAGGCCCTCTAGGGAGGGTATTACATAGGGTAAATGTTACATAGGTGAGGTGAACAGTGCGTAATGTAAATACAATGGAAAAACAAAGCTGGGAAAAAATTAATTACAGTGCATCAACGTACAAACACAAAAAAATAATGATAGTTATCAGTACAGCAACTCTAAATGGTTTGCACAAAATATGACACTGTCGTGGAAGCTTGGTTAACGGCGCATTAACAAACAAAAAAAGGAAAAGGAACATGTTTACAAATCAGAGAGTCAGACGTGATATATTAGGTATTCATGGTACTGCGTAGAGCGTCTGTAAATTTTAAGGCATTTGTTTCGGTGACAATGTGCGATGGCAGATCATTCCATTCTTTCGAGGTGCGAGGTATGAATGACTGACCAAATGCGAGGGAATGACACATTATGCATTTAACTTTGCAAGAATGATCCCGACGCGGAAAAATGACTGAGGGTTTACGCATGAACTCGTTATAAGGGGATACGTGATAATAGAGCTTATGGAATAGTGTTAAATGAGATATATTACGGCAAAGTGACAAGGCTGCAAGTTTGGCGCGATTTTTTAATGCTGTTATACTTGTTTCTCGTGAATAATCTGAAAAGATGAAGCGTACAGCACGGTTCTGCAGGGCTTCTAAGTCAGTTATTAGGTATGCTTGATGGGGATCCCATATGGCTGACGCGTACTCTATTTTAGGGCGTATTAGTGTTGTGTATGCCAATTTGCGTAAGTGTACGGGAGCTTGTTTGAGGTTATGTTTAAGGAAACCAAGCGAACGGTTTGCAGAAGCGAGGATATGGTTAATGTGATTATTCCACGTCAAGTGGAATAATCACATTGCCAGTAAAATTGCACTCCATGCCGCTGTGATGTGAAATGATGTGATGCCATCTGACAGCTAGGAGTGAAAACACCTTCGTGGCTCCATGGCATCCAAGACTGTGGTGTGCGTGCGATCTCGGATGCTTTGTACTCAGTGTGAGATTAGAAAAAGCAAAGGTTGATTTTGCCATTTTCTTTTTGCTGTTGGGAGGAAAGCAAGTAACAAGAGCAAATTTGGAACGAAGCATCTGCACTGGTAGCTGTTACACAGTTGTGTGGCTATGGGTGGGCTGGCACGTGAACTTCCAGGCGACAAGCAAAATTTCTTCGGGCAGCAGAAAATTCCATGTCCATGTGATGTCTTGGGATGCTGTCTGCTTTGTCTTGGCTTGGTTTCTGGTTGTGCTTTCGCAGATTATGCAGAAAAAGAATGCCTCCATGACTGCTGGCATTTACTGAATCAAACATCTTTTCAAATCTGTGTTGAGGTTATACCCTGCGCTTGTAATTAGTTGTCTGTCACAAGTGGTTGAGGGTGTGTGTTTCTTGTGTGTAGGGCATGAAGATCAACTACGGCACCTGGCAGAGTGCCATGTACGGGCTGGCGCATGCGTCCGAGCTTGTCGATCTGCGCCGTCAGGCTCGCGAGAAGCTCTTCACCAAGCCACTTCCCCCACGCCATACACGTCTGGATCGCAGGTATGCATATCGCAGGCAGTCAGCAGTCTTCTGCATTTTTCTTTATTTCACGAGCTGGGAAGTTGGCTAGATGTATTTATTTATTTATTTATTTAAGACCATGCGATCCAAGGACAAATCAGGGGGTGCATAACAAAACTAGTTAATGAGATAAACATTATACAAAAGATGGAAGTAATTAAAATATGGTTTGACTGCTGAGCACACCATAGGGAAACACAGTCAACATCCAATTTTTCAGACTCCTTAGAAAGGGCTCCCAGGGGCTCATGCCACAGGCACATCTTAAATAGCTCTGAAAGCATGCCAGTATACTTGTTAGGTGTATCAGTGCTCAGGCTGTGAAAGGAAACAGCCAGGTTAGGTGTACATAATTAATACACAGTGTCTGGTGACAGTTGCCCCTTTTCGCTCCTAATATGCTTTGCCGCAATACATCGCGTTTCACCGTGTAACACCGCTATATTGTAGCAAAGCTGATCTTTGGGAACCAGCATTACTCAACCATATGCAATTATACAATTTCAAATTGCAATGCAGTGCCCATTAGATCATTAGTCCTTGCAATCAATTGTTCCCACTAACCTAACATCTTGCATACTTTATTCGAGTATCCACTGAATAATTGCAGGAGAATTGTCTCCTTTCCTGACGCCATTCCTAATTGCCATTTTCTCACATTTTTATGAGCGTCGTGCTTTTGGATGCAGTGTGAATATTGGATGCAGTGTTATATTGGCAACCATGATAAATTTTATTATCAATTTACCCGATTCTAACGTGCCCCCGAGTCTAATTCATAGCCAATTTTCACAGATTTAGAATAATAAAATAGAAGTGCACTTGAATGTAACAGGCCTCGGATTCATAAAAAAAGATATAGTATGCCCTTCATTCACAATCAGAGAAAAATGAGGGGTGCAGAATTCACCTTCACAGATGCGAATTTTTTTTTATTGAGCTTTCATAAGGAAAGCTCAATAAATTCTTGTAGTCTCAAAGCCCATCGACCAAGCCACCCTGTAGGATTTTTAGGGATGAGAGCCAGCAGAGAGCATAATGGTCAGTGACTACGGAAAAAGGGCGACCGTAGAGGTAAGGACAGAACTTCTGCAGTACCCCACGAGAATCGTACGCCTTTCTTCAAAAGACTAGTGAGGGGTCTAGCAATCGCCGCAAAATTTTGAACAAAACGAGGAAAGTACGAGCATAGCCCGACAAAACTTCGAACATCTGCGGCTGTCTTCGGAACCGGAAAGTCTCGGACAGCGCGAGTTTTGTCGGGATCAGGCTGTACTCCGGAAGCATCAACAAGGTGGGCCAGAACAGTAATTTGGCAGCGGCCGAAACGACATTTCGACGAGTTAAGTTGCAGCTTTGTCTTTCGAAATACATCAAGTATAGCTGTTAGACGCTCAAGGTGAGTGTCGAACGTGGGCGAGAAGACGATGACGTCGTCGAGGTAGCAGAGACACATGGACCATTTGAAACCACGGAGCAAGGAGTCCATCATACGCTCAAAGGTGGCAGGGGCGTTGCATAATCCAAACGGCATTACGTTAAATTGGTATAGGCCATCAGGTGTGATGAACGCGGTTTTTTTTCTCTGTCCATATCGCCAACAGCAATCTGCCAGTATCCAGAACGAAGATCAATAGAAGAGAAATAGCTGGAACCGTGGAGGCAGTCAAGAGCGTCATCTATACGTGGGAGCGGGTAGACATCCTTCTTAGTAATGTTGTCCAGATGGCGGTAGTCTACACAGAAGTGCGACGTGCCATCCTTCTTTTTAACCAACACTACAGGTGACGCCCAGGGACTCGAAGAAGGCTCAATGATGTTTTTGTCTAGCATTTTGTTGACTTCACTTTGAATTACTCGGCCTTCTGACGCAGAAACTCGATACGGTCGTTGGTGAATACGAGTAGCATCGCCAGTAAGAATCCAATGCTTGACCGCGAGCGTCTGTCCTAAAGGGTGATCGTCGAAGTCGAAAATATCTCTGTAGGACGATAATACTTGGTAAAGGTCTTCAGCCTGCGCAGAAGACAGGTCCGTCGCAACCATTTTCTGTATTTTGGGATCGGCGGCCGAGGCTGGCACGATGGGCCTGCTAAGCTCGCAAGAAGCATCGGTCGATAAAGTTGCCACATGATGGTCGCCGAGACAATCAACGTTGGCAAGGCAAATAACTTGCGGTAGAATTTGCTTTGCCAATCCAAAGTTAAAGATAGGCATGAAAGTGTGGTTCGCAGTAATAGTAAGTATACTGTGAGGCACGGTAACATCATACTGTAATGGAATGTTGGGCAGAGGAGTGACGAGGTACTCGCCATCAGGGACTGGTGGGGAAGACAAGAGTTCAATATAGGCTATTGATTTTGGCGGCAGGCGAATAAAGCCGGTGGGGCTTAGGCGGCACTGGGGTGTGTCAGAAGGTTCTGCAAGAATCAGCAACTCAAGGCGAAGGGTACTGGAAGAGCAGTCAATAAGAGCAGAATGCGCGGAGAGAAAATTGAGGCCGAGAATGAGGTCGTGGGGGCAATGAGCAATCACGGTGAAGAGGACAGGAGTGTGGCGGCCAGCGATGCTGACACGTGCCGTACACATGCCGATGATAGGCGCAGTACCGCCATCCGCAACACAGACGACGCATGTCGACGCTGGGCTGAGGAACTTGTTCAGTCGTCGGCGGAAGGCAGCACTCACCTGTATCGATGAGTGCCGTGACAGGATAGCCATCAACATCCACGTCAAGAAGGTTTTGGTTCGTGTGTAACGTGAGCAGAGGATTTGAGGGCAGGGTGGACAACGCAGCTTCACCTCCAGAAGCTGCAGTGCCTAGTTTTCCGGCTGGATCCGGGAGGCGGTAGGCGACGGAGAAAAGCGACGGGGTTGGGACGAACGAGACTGATGGTGTCGAGATGAGGGAGAGCGGCTGTAGCGAAGGTTCGGGGCAGGAGCATCAGCGGCAATGGCTTCATGGCGGGTGGCATAGGGAACAGAAGGTCCAAAGGGGCGGGAATGAGTGGCGGTGTATATCCGAGGAGGTGGTGGCCATCGGTTGCCGCAGTGACAAGCGACGTGGCCGATGCGACAGCAGTGGAAGCAGATTGGCCTGTCATCAGGGGTACGCTATTCGAATGGGTTGCGGAGAGATGTGGCAGAAAAGGACTGCCGAGGACGAGGAGGGCTGCTAGAGAACTGGGGAACCGCGGGTGGAGACGAAGACACGGAGTTGAGACCCAAGTTCTCAAATTCCTGTCTGACGATGACCTGAATCAGCGCAATCGTGGCTGCTGGTGATCGGGAGGCGTCGCGGAAAAAGCTGGCATACAGGCGGCCTCGAGCTCGCGGCGAACAATACGTGTTACATCGTCACAGGGGGTGGTCTGACACGGTCGACCCTCACATGTCGACGTAGCAGCAGTGTTGGGTAGCCGCGTGATGTGATGTGTGATACGGCGGCTCTTAGCTTGTTCAAGGTTCATTCTTTGATGATGGCGTCGATAGTCGAGACGTGACCGAAAACAAGCAAATTGAAAGCATCGTCAGCGATGCCTTTTAGCATGTGCGACACTTTGTCTGCTTCAGACATCGTATCGTCAGCTTTGCGGCAGAGAGCCAAGACGTCGAGGTTGTATGAAACGTACGGCTCTGTAGATGTCTGAACACGAGACACAAGAGCCTTTCTCGCGGCAGCCTTGCACCCAATGGGGTCGCTGAACAGTTTCCTGAGCTTTTCTTTGAAACTGTCCCAACTGTTTATCTCGTCGTCATGTGTTTGGTGCCACACGCGTGGGGTGCCGCCGAGATAAAAGATGACATTGGCGAGCATGATCGTTGGATCCCACCTGTTATTAGCACTGGCGTGTTCATAGAGCTTGATCCATTCGTCAACGTCCTCTCCCTCCAGGCCAGAGAACACACCAGGGTCGCGATGTTGTGCAACCGTGATGATTGGAGCAGTCGGACAAGCCGAAGCCGTTGCAGAGGCTATCTCGTCACCGGGAGTCATGGTGACAAACTTGATGTACCGACCAGTCAGGAGTTCCGTGGTGAGGACGGAGATCGCTGACCTCCACCAGAATGTTACGTGTGGAAAAACACAGATGAAAGAGGCTATATACAGGGTATTTACACTGAAGCCAGACCACCAGGCCGACACTCGACCATGCCAAGGGCACAGACCCACTTCGTCGTCGTTCTCACGGTGGCTCGTCCCTTGAGTATCGCTCGATGATATCGTAATAATATCTTTCTGGTTACTAAATACGAAGTCTAACACATTTCCGTCTGTACATCCAAAACGAGTAGGAAAATCAACGAACTGGAAGTGCCCATAGGTCATTATTAGCTCGCAAAATGCAGACTGAAGCAATGACCTATTATTCTGTACAGGACATAGGTTACGCCATTCAACATCGGGCATGTTAAGACCACCACCAAGAATTACCTTTTCAGATGAATGGGCTGAGAGGGACCTTGAAAGGCTGATAAATGGTTCAACAGTGTTCAAATTAGGTGATCTGTAGAAAGAACCGACAATAAGGGCATTTCCATCTGAAAAGCATAGCCTGCACCTACAGATTCTGACATATCGTCAGCTGGAAGAACTGGTGCACTTTCAATTGTGTCCCGAACTAGAACAAACCCCCCTCCCCACGCATTTCGGTCCTTTCTATATGCAACATAGTCTGATGGAAATACCTCAGAATCCGCAATGTCAGGGTCTAGCCAGGATTCAGTGGCGATAACAATGTCAGGCTCTGATATCGATAGAAGGCCTGCAAAATCATTAGCTTTATTCTTTAGGCTTCCGACAGTTTACGACACTAAAAGAAAGTTGTTCAGGTTGTGGGGTTCTCACACCCATGCTCTTGGGACAAAGGAACGACAACACAGTAGTGCAAACAATCACAAGGGCATTTATTGCACCTTTCATAGATCAATGCCTGCTAGCCGAGTTGCTATCCACAAAACATGCCGATGGGTGCGCGACAAATCTAGAAGTCCGACTCACCGCGACCGGATAGCGGGCGAATATGTTCGCCCCATGGTGGATCCCAACGCCTGGTCGTTCGCGTGTACGGTCACGTGAACGGTGGCGCGTTCCAAGGCAGCCACGCGTCTCGCAGAAGCATGGATCGGCGCACGCGCGGCACGGCACGTCTGCACTGCTTGCTGTCCCGAGCCAGAGGAAGCGCCCTGTCTTTCGGCGCCCAAGTAACCACGCCTGTCGGCGGCGTTAGCAGTGCAACACTCACGCCCTCTTTCGTACTGCGCCTCAACCAACCTCAGACGGGCCCCAGGCCACGCGGCGAAGCCGGATTACAGGAGACGCGCCGTGCAGGAAAACAACATATCAGGGGACGCGTGAGAGTCTCGCATCCCCACAGGGTCTATTTCTAGTAAATTGAGAAGAAGGCTGTGTTGTTTGCTATTGGGTACATTCTTGAACAGAACCACTAGAGCCATCAAAGATATATGTTTTTCCACCCATCACCAGCTTGTTATACCTAAGTGTGTACTTCGTTTTCCGTTCCCTTGTATATGCGAGCAGAGAATTTCTTGCCTGATGAATATGTTTAGAATAATCTTCGCTTATTGAAAAGTTATTTCCCTTAAGTTTAGAGGCAACGGTCAAGACCTTTTGCTTATCTTTGAAAGCAGTAAACTTCACAATTACAGGCCTTTTTTTGTTAACTGCGTGTATGCCAATTCTGTGTGCCCTCTCTATAGCGGAGGGGTTAATTTCTATTTCCAGATTTTCCGCACAAAGCGAAATCACCTTGAACTCGGACTAGTTCCATGTTTCTTTTTCGTTGTCATCCAAACCAAGGAAAAGTACATTATTTCTACATGACCTGTTTTCAATATCGTCTTGTTTTGCCAATACATTGCGCACGGTATCAGCCAGATTAGTGTTGGGTGCCCGCAAACCTTCCCTTCCATTCCATTGCCCTCGGTCAGAGCTTCAACTTTTTTTGTCATCTGCTCAATTCGCTTGTGCAGTGTTTTCTGCTGTGACCTCAAAACTTCAAGCTCCGCAAGGGTCTTTTCTTGGCCCTCTAGTAGTTTTGGTAGGCATTTTATTGCCTTTAAAGTTCGTGTTCTGCATTTTTTGAAAAAGGGCCGGCATTTTCCTCAGTGTCTCTGGCCATGGGTAAAAGTGCTTTCATTAAAGAAAATGTTGAACACACAGCACACCACACATCAGTCACGAGCCCAACAGGACCCCAGGTGACGTGTAGGGTTCTGGCACCGACACTGACATTCCGCAGACTGGTCTATAATGGTAAAATTCACCAACCTGCAGAAACAGGAGCCTTAAGTGCGCGGTCCTCATGTCGGCACCGGAACCCAGTTGAGCAGAGCGTGGTAGCTGTTTAAATAGCCTGGCATCACGTGACGAGCCTTGCCAATATGTGGCCGTGAAGCCACTATTAATCCAATGCGCAGTGGTCATGTCGAGATATGGCCATGCAGCCACATCACTTGCTGCTGCTGGGCACGTGCTGTCATCCCCGTTTCCCCTCCGAAGCAATGATGCCAAGTAAGCTGTGCACGTCATCGCCTCGTCTTCTCGCAGTGGTTGTAGTTCAGCCAATGCATCCGATGTTGCCCCTGTGTACTTCCAAGCGATGTGCATTTCGTTATCCTTGCTGGCTCCCTCAAATTTCCATGACAAAAAGCCGGCGCCATGGACCGCTCCAAGTGCCTGAACGAGCTGCAGAAACAGGAGCCTTAAGTGCGCAGTCCTCATGTCGGCACCGGAACCCCTTACGTGTCTTCATGATCATGAAGACACGTAATTTTCAAAGTCGTGGCTATCGCTTTCGCAAAATGGTAATGTGTTGCACTCATTGATGGTCTGAGGAAGAAAAGAGTGCATGAAAGGATTCGTGCACACGAAGTGAGGTTCACGGCTGTGAGCATGTGTACATACGTCTAGTTTGTCTAGAAATTCGTGGTATTAAATAAGTTTCAGGGCTCATGGTAAATTTGTCCATTCGTTTGTCACATTCTGGTTTAGGCATTAAAGAGGACGAAGCAGTTAAAAGAATATCGACGTAACATTTTTTATTTCTATTACTCTCTCTCTCTTCCTTTTCTTGCTTTGAATGAAGGTCCAAACCGTCTAAATTAAAAAAAAAATGTTGAAAGTGTCATTGCACCCTGATTTCAGTGATACTTGTTTCTATGGAGCAGTTTTGGTGCCATAGTTGTGAATGTATCACGATGTCATGTGATATCGTGCAACGTTGGGTTTCTTTGTCCTGCAAATATTGCTGCTGCTACATTTGAGCGTAGCCAGATGACACACTTTCTCTCTTTGGTTTTGTTTTTTCATGAGCAACGTCACACCTAGCCTTATCGCTACACAGCATATCAGCACCCGTCACGATAATGTCAGTGTAGCTGTAGGCTTGGCAGTTGGAGACTAAATTAGTATGAGGTTAAAATGTCCTACTACAATTGTTTGCCAACTTTCATACCTGCCAAGTGTCGCTATGTTATGTACTATGAGGTTGAGTTTTACAATGTGAAGGAGACGTGGCAATATGTAGTCAACTCCCAAATAATTTGAGCCCTGTGAAACTGCAAGATTTGGTCAAGGTATCTGAAAGGTTGAAGTCATGAATGGAAGCAAAATAAATGCACTACAATGTTTTTTTACTGCTTGAAGTAGTCTGTAGTGTATATTTGCTTCTTGCTCTTGAAGCATGCGGCTAAGAGTGCCAACATGTTTAAATGCTGCCTCAGCAGCATTTGACTGTCATGTTGCTGAGAGAGTGTCATTGTCACTGAGTGGAAAAATCCTCAAAAGAAAAAAAGGCAGTTGCGCCATCTGTTTAGTTTGTTCTCAAAGTTTTAGTAGCCATTAGTGCATGAGGGGATGCCACTGGGGGTCGAGCTGAAGCGGCATGCTTTCACATTCAAACGGAATGAGTTTTCCTTCAATAGCAATGTATAATTTCTCACTGGGACTTTTCAGTGCATTCAAATCAGTCAAAATGTCTAAATGACATTGAATAAATGGGAGTCTACTGTATTCTGGTGTCCCCCCCGCCCCTTGGCGACGTCACTGGCACTGACTGACTGATTGCATACATTCGCACAGATGGTAGATGGACGAGAGGGGGCAAGGGCAAACAGCATTGGGCAAGCTTGCCGACACCTCCCGATTTGAGAATCTTTGACAAGTGGCAAATCACTCTGAACCTGACAATGAAAAGGTGCCGACACTTTACTGTCGTCTCCGACTGCGGTCGACCTGCACAGCACCAATGAAGGCTATGTGCAGAGGAGTGCTCAAGTCACGTGATGCCCACTCTGCACTTTCACCTGTCGCGCAAATGGGCCTTACAATAACCCACCAACTGTAAAGATGGGAAAGCCCTTCTGTATTTTGAAAGAAAACTGGAAAGCAAAACTTTCTATGCAATAAAAAATTGCCATAATCTAATAAACTGAGGACCTCATTGGTTTTCAGCACAAAATAACATCACTAATTCTTTAGCTTCAGAGGGAAAAAAGTGCTTTATTCTATTCAGCAGACATTCTGTTAATAAAAAAAAAATGTTTTCCAGGGCTGCTTATACAGCAGTAGAACGGAGCTGTAATCAGTGCTGGCATGCTAATTTGGATTTCTCTTTAATAACAGTAGACCGTGCTGTATATCTTGATTTTAGTATACCTAAGTTATTGATAGCTTGCTGCATTCTATACAATGCTAGGAGACTCTCGAGCACATGCAGCACCGTGTTTTCTTGCCCAAAATTTGTAAGCTTTAAACTTTGTTATATGTTTTACGATATTTGATATTCAATTTACTTCGGCTTTATTTCTTCATTCGATTTGTTGTAGGTATGTTATGATTTGAATTTTATTTATTTATTTTTTTAGAACACACTGGTAATCTCATCAGAGATAATAGCAGGGAGCGTAGAAAAATCTAGACGTTTATGGGGGATGATTATACAGTAATAAAACATTAATATGCAACCATAATAGAACAATTTGAAATGAAGAACAGTCGTTGCAATTAGTATTATAACAATGAATGAATGAATTTATTTCCATAAATATACAATTTTATGGAGGATATAAGGAAAAAAGTTACAATAGAACAACTTGGCTAGTCCTTAAACCTTCTCGTGACAGCAGCAGCAGAAACCAACCCATGGCAAGAAGGGAATGTAAGAGAGAAAGAACAAAAACAAAAACAATAAACGTTCTCATACAAGTGTTCATAGAGCAGATAGCAATAGAGAAAATACATAACTCAATAAAAAGAAGCCTAGTTATACAGAGATTAAAGGCTAATAGGCACCAAAGTAATTTATTAGCTTGTTTTTACTGCAAGAAAAAACATCAATACCATCGTTCATTACCTTATTTAATAATTGCGGTAAAGTGTATGAAAGCTTTTGTTTTGCGTATTTGGTACGTGGGTATGGCCCAAACCAATATTCTGGAAATCGTGTAGCATAATAGCTTCTATTTCGTGTCAAGTTGCCTATAGACCTGGCGTGGTTAATGTTTTTCTGGCACTCCTTACCGTATGTTAACGTTAAGCGAAAATTGAAGAGATCAGGAGCTTTAAGTATCTTTAGGTTTTTAAATAATGAATTAGTTGGAAAGTCAAATGGCACTTTGCACACAACACGAATAGCTCTCTTTTGCAGACGAAAAATACGATTAATATTAGTGGCAGATGTTGTGCCCCAGACCAGGCAGCCGTAATTTAGGTGGCAAAAAAATAAAGAGTTATAGAGCAGAAGTTTTACCTTCTGTGAAATCTGTTTAATAGTGAAAAGAATACCTGAAACTTGAGAAAGCTTGTTTGTTAAAAAATTAGTATGACAGTTCCAAGACATGTCATGATCAAAGAAAACACCTAAGGTTTTAATGGAATCCACGAGCTTGATTTTTGAAGAGCCAAGTTGAATGTCATCCTTCAGAAGAACATTCTTATTCTTGGCATGAAACAAGATTGCTTTAGTTTTTCCTGTGTTGATTGTCAGCCCATTTTCGACAGACCAAGTATATAATTTTTTAAGCACACAATTCGCAACTGTAAGCAGTGTTACAGCATTACTTGAGGAAAACAACACGGTTGCATCGTCAGCATATAAAATAAACTTGGTGTGAAAATCTACATTAACAATATCATTTATAAAGATATTAAAGAGAAGAGGGCCCAAAATGCTACCCTGCGGAACGTCAATATAGATAGACTGGTTTAACTTGGGATGAAATGTTATTAATTTGCACGAATTGGCATCTATGACACAGATATGACCTAATCAAGTCTAAAGCAATGCCACGAATACCATTTCACTTTATATGACTTTAAATACAAAACTCTGTGCAATTTGACAACTGAACTGGCGCACAACTCGCAGAAAAAACAAACATTTTCTAAGCAGACAAATTGGGCATAACTTGAGAAATTTTTAGATTACAAGAATGAGCCGAGGAAGAAAAAACGAAGAAAGAAGTTTGCAATAATGTATTATGAGAGTACCTGTTGGAAATCTTTAGGGCAGAGGCATTTGTACTACAAACAGGCATGCTTTTAGTGGGTTTAGACATGCCAGTTTCTTTTTTTAGTTTGTCAAATCATGAGTGTGTTTTCAACTTCAAAATGTGTGGTATCTTATCTCAGATAGCTTTTCATTAATCTTTACTGAGAAATAAGTATTCAAAAGCAGCAACCAATTTTTGACGTAGAATGTTTTTAATCAGTTTAGTCCAAGTGAAATTGCCATGCATTATCCTTCAAGTTTTGAGGCCGGTGTGTTCCAGGAATGCCCTGTTTTGGAGTGACGTGGCCCAGGGGTGGTGCCTGCCATTCCTGGGAAGTGACCGGTCTGTCATGATCCACAGCGAGATGTTCCGGCACCAGTTTTGCGGCACCAAGCCGGTCAGTGCACAGTCATCGTGGGAAGTCTTTTAGCCAGCAAACTTTAGCGCATTAGTGCCATCTTGGCAACAAGCATCGAGAGAACCTTGCATTGGGCTCCTGAAAGGGTTTGGACTTGCTTAATTTGGATGGACCCCCCACCTGGCTATACGAGTGGTTTAGTGTCCCTTTTAAGGGTTATGGCGCAAAATATAAATGGAAAGACAGACGGAAGATGGAAAGAGTAAAACTGCCTACTCAACATCATTGCTCAAAGCACACTGATTAAACCTTGTATTGTGCTCATTCAAATATATATAAATGTCACCATGCTTGTGAGAAGCACGGATTGCATTCCGCAAGTCCAAAACAAATTATTTTTAGAAAATGATAGAACAAAATGAGAAGGGAAGTGATAGATGTCCTTCTACACCACGCAGTGCAGTTTTGATGGGTGAAAACAATATGGGTAACTGAGGGGTTTGATTTTTGTTAGTTGCATTCATAAGACAATGAAGCCATGGAAATATGATTTGATGTGTTATCTAAGCATCGCTGTCATTCAATGATAAACGTGTCATTCCTTCACATGTCAGAGATGTTTTTATGCAAGTTGTTCTAGGTTTGTTATTGTTAACAGTGATGTGTCTTAAGAACTGCAAAAGAGGGTTTAAAGAAGACATTTCCAGCAGTAGGCTTCAGTTGGTAGTTGGAACCCTTCCTGTGTCCCGTCCTACTGTGCATCCACCTCTTGCGCCTTGAATGAGTCCAGAGAACTGAGAGACTCGGTATTAATACAAGTAGCCGCCAAATAAACGCGGCTGACCCGAAGCCAAGGGAGCATAAGGTAAACTTGCTCTTTCTTTTTTTGTCCTCAATTTTTATGGTCTTTGTCGGGAAAGACTGGCATCAGGGGCAGCTACGTACATAAGGGAAGACTGCATTGCCTGCACATTTCGTGTTCACGCCACCAATGCTCCAACAGACCACCTCTTCAGGCACTTAAGCTGGACAGAATCCCTAATTAATAATTGTGGAGGGACATGATTTACTTTTTCTTAATTTCGATAATAGAAAAGCAAATGAAAGTGGAAGGAAACCTCTGTCTTTAAATGCTGAACCCACAGCTTCTCCAGAAAGTGTTGCAGTGCTCTACCAATTCAGTAATGATGGCGTATATTATACTGTTGCTGACCAATTTGCTGGACCTCATGGGGACTGATATATAGTTGGAAAAATCACTCCGAAAAATGTGTTCAGCCAAAAAAGAAAAAAAAAATATTAGGCTTAGAGCGACTTAAAAATATCTCTGCAATATCTCTGACTTAAATATATATCTTGCAAAAAGACCGCCTGCGAGAGCGTGGCACGGCTTCAAGAGGTCGCAGATCTCGTGATTCTGCTGCATCTGTGGCCGATATTATTTATGGATCGAGCAGCAGCAAGTCTGAGGATACTGTATTTTCATGGGACTTTCACAGGGCGACGACGATGCAAACCAGTTTGGTGCATCGGTGGCTGCAGCCTGGCACGCCCAACTGTAGTGCTTGCAGTTAAATTTTTCTAGTGGAATTCCTCACGAATTAAAAAAAAAAATTTTTTCTAAGTAGTGCCTATTAGATGGCAAGGCATTTTTTGTATTTCTTAATTTTTGCTATATACTTTTCTTAGTAGGTACAAGCGTGTCTTTACATACTTTGTTCAATTTTATCCCATAATCTTGATTCTGGCAACTTATATAATTTTTTATGACGTGCATCTCGTTAATAAAACATTTATGCATAAAAAGTGCATTCATTCTGCTTTTCGTTTATGTATTACATGAAATACTGAAAGCAGTAGTTCCTTCAGAAAAAAAATAAATCTGGTGTTAGCTACAAAGAAGCCTATTTTCGTTATAGTAGGGAAAGAGCTAAGAGCTGCATTCAAAAAAGTGGCACCCCTGAAGCGTTTTGTCAGCCAAGAAAGATCAGGCATGGCCTCCAAGACAGGAGGATGGGGGGCACACTCTATTGATAGTGTGTGCCTCCCAATCTTGGAGGCCAGAGTGGGTCACTGGAAGTGAAGCCTGGCCAAGTCAGGGGAAAATCCAACATGGTGGCCTCCAAGATTGGGTAGCATGGCTTGGAACATAGTTTCTCACGCTTGGAACAAACGATACGGTCTGCAAAATCATACTTTGGGGCCTAAATTTGTTGGAAAAATCGGTTGCAAAAATGCATTGGCTCTATGGGAACCCTGACGCATATGTACCAAGTTTTACGATTTTATCGTAAGGTGCCTGATTTTCCACACATTTTTACAAGTACCGTATGGCCACCTATATTTTTATGATTTTTCATGTTTCGTGTTCAGAACTTGTGAACGCAATGGGCGTTGGTTTATGGAGTCGCTATAACTGCTGGATCTCACCTATTCACGGTGCTATGTTGGCAACAGTGAATTTGTTGGCTGGTATACAAATCCAAAAACAACGATCGTTTGCGGAAACGTAGGTTCTCACCTTTGCTAGCCTTATCGTTCCTGTATCTCATGCGGTTCCGCCAGAGCAGTGGCACATCTTGTACAAGCAGCTTAAGTGATGCTGGGGTGCAATACTTTCAAGCATTTGTCCCCTGCTATTCGGCCGACTTTCCATTCATCCAGAAGTCGCACAAAGTCTAAAGGTAGGCATTCTGTAGTTTGTGCCGGTGTGATCGCGAAGGCCACGGCGGCGGCACCATGTGCAAGATCGGGAGGTCACGATAGTCACACTCTCGTTTAGTGCCGGCAGACGTTACTGTGTAATTCTCGAGAGATCGCAGTTCGTCAACACCTTGTTTACGTCATTGCCAATAAACATTGCGATGGCATTATAGCTTTTGAACTTGATACTTTTTCAAGCCACTTAGAAATCATTTAAGTTCACACTTCTAGGTGCGCATGCTGCTGATGCTGCAGCAGTAATGGTAAGACCTTTGCGAAATGCCAGCATGCCACAGCAGTTTCCACTTCCAGTCAACTGGAACACTTCGATATCATATCCAGAATACCCTTGTGTCCTGCCGATAGTAAAATATATAACAAGCTCTCTAAGAAAAAATGGTGCCTGCTGCGGTCTTAGTTTAAAATTGACAGGTGATCAGAAGCGGCCTTGCACCATTTTGAGAGCGACACCGCATTTCATTCTTTAGGTGATGTTTTTAGCGGAAACGGTTAGCTAGATGGGGTAAAGTGCCAGGAACAAAAAGTAAGGTACTAAAATTGCAATTTTTGGACCCAAGTAATGTCAAATTGTAACTGCTGCCATGATCTTCACTGTTATTAATTTTAGCTTGTTTCCACTTATAACCAACTACTCATACAACTATCACTTTTCGCAGAACTTGTTATAAATGGGTTCAACTGTATACCTATATACTGAGTGAGTTCTCTCAAATGTGACCACTCACACTCGAACTGACAAACGCATTGCGGAGCTATGCCTCTCTGAACGCCGATTGAGAGGCTAAATGCATGGAATGACAACAGCTCAATCGAGTAATGGCTTCTTTCTCCACTACAGTGATACCGAAGTAAGGCATGTGGGCAGCACGATTGCAAAATATAGCCGACATTAATGTATTACATGTTTTTGTTACATCTCATTACATACTATATGTGATGCTACATGTGGTTTTAGCAAGCAATCCCCTATGCTAACCGAAATGGAGGATGTTTCGCGTAAAGGGTTTCACCATAGATTGAAACTTGACCATATGGCGTGGGGTTGATACTGCTGCTAAAAGTTTCATAGTTGGTAGAATTTCCCACGGCATGGACAGAGCCAAGGATGACCATTTTTGAAAATGTGCCGATGACGCATAGTCAGCTCTCGTGAAGACATGGACAAACATTTAGAGTGATAAAACCTTGGTCATTGCTTGTTGTCTTGAATAAATGTGTATGCAGCCAGTGTTAGCATTATCTTGTACTTCATTTGCAACATCGCCTGTGCTTTTAACGGGTAGTTTCATGCCCAACTCTTGTATGAGGTGCATCCTGCCACGATTACGAGAAAAAAATGCAGGTCTTACTACATATAGCAGGCTGCACCAGCTGGCCCAAGTTTCTGTCTGACATGAGTGTTCAGCAGCCATAGTTTGGAATTGGTTGCACTGAAGCTTCTTTGTGCTCGGAACATAGCACACGGTCTCCATATTGTGTTCTGTGCAGGTGCAAATCCAGACATATCTGCGGGTTCCAGGATTTTTTTCTGGTGTGGGGCTTGTCATTGTGGCAGCCATGTTTGGCCTGCTGAGTATGTGCAGTTGTGGCCGCTGGTTGCTCGAGAAGGTGAGCATGCTGGATACGGTGAACAAGGCACTTGTATTGGGTATCGAAATGCCAAAAAACCTTTTGCTTTCGTTTTTTCCTTGGTGAGTGCACATTTTTCTTCAACCATCACCCGTGTGTGTGTGTGTTTGTTTGTTCGTGTGCGTGCGTGCGTGCAAGTTTTTTTTTTTTATGACAATGCCTTGGCAAGTTACCGCCAAGGAGTGTCCCTTTCTAACGTCCGCTTCTGTTATGCGCCTTGTCGACTGTACTTACACAATGGTATATCTCTACTCTCTTCATTGGTCACCTCTTTAGCTGCATCTGAAGTTGATACTATTTTGGCTGGAACTCTGTTGGCTTAACCACTTAGCCTTGTCACGAAATTAATTCCTTGGCACCCCATGGCTTGTGCCATCATGCTTTCTGCCTGCGCAGTCTTTTGTAGACAGTTACTGCCACTGCGCACACTGCACACTCGGGCTTTCCATGCTTTGTGCATACATTGTCACTCCCTTATTGTCTAAAAAAGTGTGCGGCTATTATTTATCGCAACATTTCATTCACGTTTTGATGCAATTTGTTTTTCCATTGTGCAAGTGCTGAGCTCACATGCCAGGACAACTTCATTTTGTTGAATGCTTGCGGGGAACCACATTGCAGTGACTCCAGCCGCAACCTGCCAGCAACTATGAATGGGGCAGCAAATGAAGCTAAACTAAAGTCTTTCCAAAATCTTCGTACATGGCAGCCAGCACATCTGTTTTTCAACAAAGGCACAAATTTATTTCTTTTTTACTTAGGTATGGCTCAAACCCGCAGGTCCACATTAAAAAAATGAAAAGAAAAAGTCTAGCCCCTTACAGAGCAGTATATGGCATCATTCATTTTTTCACATCCCCAAATAAATAAATGTGTACAGTGTAGTCCACTTATCACAATACCATTTATTGCGATACAGTAAAACTTCGATAATTTGAAGGCAGCCAGGCCACGAAAATTCTTCGAATTAAGCATATTTTCGAATTAACCAAAATGAAAAAAAAAAGCAAGCAAGCAAGTAGTCTCTGCAAAAAGAAATCACCTTTATTTTCCATGTCTAAGAAAGACTACTCGGAAGTGATCATTGACATTGGATTGCTTGGCATGGCAGTTTGCCACCCCAAATGCCACATTCTCCAGCTGGCTTGCAGCACGCAGCACATAGAGATCACCACCGCTGCACTCAAGAAAGCTGCGGACAGACATGTCAAACGGTGTTCACGGAATCGATAACCACAGCTAAAGCGGGCGCTCAACTCCAATCGTTCGCACTCTATGGATATTCCGGACTTCATAAATGCACCGTCAGGGTTCCCATTGAGCTAATGCATTTACATGGCCGATTTCGCGGACGAATTGAGGCCCAAAGTTAGATTTTCTGCATTAAATTGCTCGTTCTGAGCCACGCTACGCGTTCTTGGAGGCCGCCATGTTGGATTTTTTGCTGGCATGGCTTTTAGTGTCCCACTCTATAGCCTCCAAGATTGGGAGGAGCGTGCTATAAAAGGTAGCGAGTGCCATTCTCCGGTCTCGGAGGTCATACCCCCTCTTCCAGGGCTGACAAAACACTCCAGGCGACAGCACCTTTTCTTTTCTCTTTCTTTTTTTGGTCAGCACTATCGTCATAATCTCATAGTCATTTAATGCAAGATCTGTTCCCTCCCCCCCTAAAAATTTCGTTGCCATGTTGCACGTAGCGTGTCCACAGAGCAGGTGTGTCTCGGAGACGTTGTTGCATCTTTGTGAGTGTTTGTGTGGCTTTGCATTTGTGTGCTCGGGGCCACCTCCTGTGCCTTCGCGAGAGCCAAGTGGTGCGAAGGTCGTTTCTGTGATCTCAATGGCAAACTCCGATGGCAGAGATCGCCAACATGGCGACACTCTTGTCATACTGTATATGGAGAAGACATCACTCTTGTGCAAATCCAAGCAAGTCTGGTCACCTCCCAGCATAGCATGAGGCAGGGCATTATTAGAGATTTTTTCAAGTCACTCTAAGCTTAATTTTTTTTTTGACTGAACGGGTTTTTTGGACTATATTTTGGTATTCGCGAGGTCCAGAAATTGGTCGGCAACTGTATGTAGCACCCTAACCTAAGAGTTGCACGTTGCTGCCAGCCGGAATCTACGAATTATGCAGATAGAGCCGCTCGGGCTACTCAAATTTTCCAGTGAATTTGCATTGAAAATGATGCGATCGCTCAAGATTTTTTAATTAACCGAAATTTCAAATGAACTGAGTTCAAATTATTGAGGTTTTACTGTATATTGGTTACAACAATGAGTCGGCTTAAGGCTATCAACTTGTGCATTAGACCTGCGCATCGCTTGTGAAAGCCACAAAGAGCATCGCGAGTTGGTGCGCTGCTCCACAAGATTTGCACCAGCTGCTTCGCATCCATGTTGCCTATGACCATGCGCCATACACGTCCAGAGAAGAGAGAGAAAGAGAAAGAAGTGAAAGGGGAAATGCGAAGTGGCACGGTAGCACTCGTCCTTTCTACAGTTTCTCTTGCATTCTCTGTGAGCGCAGAAATGATGCCACAGAATGCCACAGAAGCAGCTCCGAAGCAGCGGAAAGCCCAGTTTGCAGATGACGGCACCAACAAAGCACAAAGCTGTGCCACTTGAGATGAAGCGGCAAATGTTGTGTAACGAAGAAGAGTAGCCTGCCTGCGCCACAGCACCATCGCTACCGGCATGAGCTCGTGGTTGCTGTCCTTCGCCGAACGCTTGTGACTGCTACCCGTTCGCGCCCGTTGCTAATAAATCTCTTAGCAAGTGGTGGAGGTGCTGGGTTTCAACCACCCTGGAACTTCGGAGTCACTCTCTACCCCCCATCATGCCCGACGATGCACGCACTCCTCCAGCTCCTCCAACGGCACCGGCCACCTTGGTTTGTGCCGGCGCCTTGCGTCAACGAGATCCCCCTATCTTCTCCGGCACAGATGACAAAGACGTTGAAGATTGGATCTCGTCTTATGAGCGAGTGAGTGCCCATAACCAGTGGGATGATGTTATCAAGTTAAGAAACGTCGCATTATATCTTACGGACATTGCGAAACTATGGTTTCTAAACCATGAAGCTGACCTCACTTCGTGGTTGGTCTTCAAGACCATCTTTACCCAAGTTTTCGTTCGGCCAGCAGTAAGAAAGCTTCGTGCAGAACAACGTTTGTGCACACGATCCCATGAGGCCGGAGAGAACTTCACGAGCTACATTGAAGACATTGTTGACCTTTGCAAACGGGTGAATGCGTCGATGCCAGAGGAGAAGATCAAACATATAATGAAGGGTATTCAGGACGACGCGTTTCAAATGTTATTATCGAAGAGTCCTCACACTGTCGCTGAAGTGATAGAATTGTGCCAGAGTTACGACGAGTTGCGCAGGCAACGGCTTCACACCCGACATCCCACTCCGCCCGCCGACTCTCTGTCAAGCCTTGCAGTCAATGACAACCATGCTGCTCTGTTCATGAAAATTCAGGAATTCGTTCGCGCAGAGGTCGCCCGCCAGCCATCTTTGATATCTTCTGCCCGGGAACCACCACCTGCTTTGCATCCTACGATCCGCGACTTCATTCAAGAGCAAGTATCTCAAGCCGTTCCTCCAGCCATTGAGCAGACACCAGTCATGGCACCTCTCACTTACGCTGAAGCAGTTTCCCGATCTCGTCCACAAACGCTCTTGCCGCCCTCTATGCATCGACCACCAACATTTTTGCCGCCATCTATGCCGCTTCATGACCGACGGCATTTTCCTCTTATGCCGCTACCCGACGAACAGCATTTTCCGAATCCTCAACCACAACTCGGACCTTACCCCCACCAGTGGCGCACCTTCGATGACCGCCCAATATGTTTTGCTTGTGGTGGTGCTGGTCATGTGGCACGCCATTGTCGTTGCATGCTTCCTCTTCAAAACATCCGGCGAGCGCCACCTTTCTCCGCTCCGTTTTCCTCTTCGCCTTCCAGCCTTCCTACCTCTTCCTTTTCCCCTGACCGCCCAACCGCGTCTACCCGCCGCTCACCATCTCCCTGTCGTCGCTCACTTTCTCCGATGCGGCGCCGTCCCGTGTCCACCGAGCAGGAAAACTGATGGCCGCAGTTCCCGAGGCACGAACTGCGTCCACGTCGCAATGCCCAAGTCCTCGTCCCTCTCCAGCCAACGTAATTGAAGCCTCTGTCGAAGGAATCAACGTCCTGGCACTTGTAGATACAGGAGCCGCCGTATCCATAATTTCCACCGAACTCTGCCACACACTACGCAAGGTTTTGACGCCTCTCTCCGACTTCTGCCTTCGAACCGCGAACGCTCAAAATATGACGCCTCTCGCTGCCTGTACTGCTCTCGCGTCTTCATTCAAGGTCTACTGTATACCGTCGAATTTGTCGTGCTGCCCTCATGTTCCCATGACATTATATTAGGCTGGGATTTCCTTGCAAATAATAATGCCGTTATTGACTGTTGTCACGCCCAACTCGAACTTTCTGCACTTCCCGACCTTGAGACTATCGAAAACGGCCCTTCTAGTGTTAAGCTGTTTGTGTCCGAAGACAATGCTGTCCCTCCACGCTCTTCCCTGCTTGTGCCTGTGTCGTGCGCCGCTATTTCTGATGGCACTGTTCTCTATACGCCCTCTGAAGTGTTCATTCGCCGCCGATGTTCTCCGCTGCCCTTTGCTCTCCTTACTCTTCGCAGTGGCGTCACGAAAATGGTCGTCGACAATCCCACGGCCTGCCCTATAGCTTTATTTTATGGCGAATGCCTAGGCCTTGTTCAACCGGTCGACACCTTTTGCATCTTTGACGCTCCTGCTGTTTCTACTTCTGCGGACCTTGGCGCACTTACTTGTGACCCTGCGGTTGATCAGTCACTCCTCGACGCTTTCCACTGCTCCATCGACGACGACACGTCAGCTTCAGAACGAAGCCAGCTTATTGCTCTCCTGCAGAGTTTCAGCGCTTCTTTCGACAGCCATGCTTCCTGTTTGGGCCGCACATCAACCATTTTTTGACCAGATAGATATCGGCAGTCATGCACCTTTACGGCAGCACCCTTACCGAGTATCCGCCTCTGAGCGCCGTGTCAATGACCACCAGGTTGCTGACATGCTCAAGCGTGGCGTTGTGCAGCCTTCCAAGAGTCCCTGGGCACCAGGCGTCCTCGTTAAGAAAAAGGATGGCTCTATTCAATTCTGCGTCGACTACCGACATCTGAACAAGATAACGCGCAAGGACGTTTACCCGTTACCGCGCATCGACGACGCCCTCGACTGTTTGCAGGGAGCTGAGTTCTTTTCTTCGCTGGATTTCTGTTCCGGATACTGGCAAGTCCCTTTGGCACCATCTGATCAACCTAAAACAGCATTTGTAACACCTGATGGATTATACGAATTCATTGTAATGCCTTTCGGCCGGTGTAACGCTCCAGCCACTTTTGAGAGAATTATGGATAATATTTTACGCGGCCTCAAATGGAACACGTGTTTATGCTACCTGGATGACGTAGTTGTCTTTTCCGCTGATTTCTGGACACATCTCAGCCGTGTCGGGCAAGTTCTGAAATGCCTTACTGACGCGGGACTTGAACCTAACTTAAAAAAATGTCGTTTCGGCGCACGAAAGCTCACTATTCTAGGCCATGTTGTATCGCGAGATGGCGTCCTTCCGGATCCAGCCAAGCTCCGTGCTGTCACCGACTTTCCGCAACCAAAGAAGTTAAAGGAGCTTCAATGTTTCCTGAGTTTGTGCTCATACTTCCGATGTCTCATTCGAAATGTCGCTTCCATAAGTGCACCCCTGACAGCCCTTCCAAGTGGCCACAAAGAACTTTCCGCTTGGTCGCCCGCCTGTGATGACGCCTTCACGAAATTACACTAACCTCGCCACCTATCCTCTGCTGCTTCGATCCTGCAGCCCCCACAGAGGTCCACACCGATACCAGCGGTGTCGGACTTGGCGCCGTACTCGCGCAACGAAAAGCGGGCTTTGATGAATATGTTGTTGCCTACGCGAGCCGAACTCTGACAAAGGCCGAGGCTAATTACTCTGTTACAGAGAAAGAGTGTTTAGGCATTATTTGGGCCCTTGGGAAATTCCATCCTCATTTGTATGGTCACGCTTTCGATGTCGTCACTGACCATCATGCCCTTTGTTGGCTGTCTGCCCTTAAGGACCCATCTGGCCGACTTGCTCGCTGGGCCCTTAAGCTACAGGAGTACAACATCCGCGTTATCTACCGTTCCGGCCGCAAACACGCGGACGCTGACGCCCTTTCTCGCTCACTGGTCTCTGCTGACTGCGCTTGCCTATCCGCCCTTGAGCCCACACTTACATCTCATACATTACGCAACATGCCGTCGGAGCAGCGCAAGGATCCCTGGATCAGTGCTCTCATCAGCATCCTTTCTGATCCATTCACCTCTTCACCATCTCGCGCTCTTTGCCGCCAGGCTACCCACTTCTGCATTCGCGACAGCCTTCTTTATCGTCGTAATTACCTCTCTGACGGTCACAAGTGGCTTCTCGTGATACCCCGTCACCTCCGTGACCTTATCTGCGACGCTTTCCACGCAGACCCTCAGTGCGCGCATGCCGGCCTCTTCAAGACCTATGCTCGACTACGCATCCGATTTTATTGGCGCGGCATGTATAACTACGTCAGAAAGTTCATTCGCTCCTGTGCTCAGTGCCAATGCTGAAAATTACCTCCCAGACAAGTCTACCCATCAGAACCCCTTCCCTGCCCTAGTCAGCCCTTTGATCGTGCTGGTATAGACATATACGGACCGCTACCCTCCACTCCAGCAGGCAACCGCTGGATTATTGTTGCAGTGGATCACTTGACCCACTATGCTGAAACAGCTGCTCTGCCGACTGCCACCGCCCGCGACATTTCATCGTTTCTGTTACGACATTTCGTTCTTCGCCACGGGGCCCCTCGCGAACTTCTGAGCGATAGAGGCCACGCCTTTCTTTCCGATGCTTTGAAGGCACTGCTCGACGAATTCTGAGTCGTCCACCGCACCAGTACAGCGTACCATCCACAAACTAACGGCATGACCGAGCGCTTCAACCATACTCTTGGCGATATGCTCCCTATGTACGTCGCCTCTGATCATTCAAACTGGGACCAAGTTCTCCCTTTCGTGACGTATGCGTACAATACTGCGGCCCAAGCAGCTACTGGTTTTTCCCCTTACTTTCTCCTATACGGACAAGAACCTTCTACTACGCTCAATACCATTCTTTCATATACACCTGACGCATCCAAAAGTACTCCGCTATCTGAAGCTGCTCGTCATGCCGAGGAATGCCGCCAGCTTCCCCGCTCTTTTTTCACCGAGGACCAGTGGCAGCAGGAATCCCGTCAACCTGCCGACCGTTCTGCACCAACTTTTTCGCCTGGCTCTCTCATATGGCTTCGGGTACCCTTTACTACACCCGGCCTCTCCTCAAAACTTGTCGCAAAATACCTAGGACCCTACCACGTTCTGGAGCAAACGTCCTCCATCAATTATATCATAGAGCCCCTCATGCCACCGATGAACCTACGCCATCGCGGCCGCGAACTTGTCCACCTCTCTCGCATTAAGTCGTACTACAACCTAATAGTAGTATCTTCGCCTCAAGCCACCAGGATGGCGCCTTTTTCTGCGGAGGGCGATTGTGAAGAAGAGTAGCCTGCCTGCACCACAGCACTATCGCTACCGGCATGAGCTCGTGGTTGCCGTGCTTCGCCGAATGCTTGTAACTGCTAGCCATTCGCACCCATTGCTAATAAATCTCTTAGCACTTGCAAGACTCAAAGTATCAGATTTTGCAGTCAACAATATTGATGACTCTGAAAATTGGGAGCGCCGTTATACTGAACGCCGGAACCAGTGGCCATGGTGATAGACAGAAAAAGGGTTAGTGGCCCTCTTTGACTGTAAGCAACTGTTTCAACAAGGCAGGCTTGTGCGCCAAGGTGAAACCCCCGTGATAGCGAAACCAACACAGTGGAAGTCGCTGACATTAGCGAGCTCTTGGAGCATGTCGCTACTGACGATGAAACGGGTAGTGCTTCGATGGAGAAGTTTCTGATTGCGGATAGTGCAGCCTCGTTTTGCAGAGAGATCTGTGACTAGGCGATTGTTGTCGCAAGAGACGGTGGCATTGTGTGACAAAGGCGACAACAGCAGCGGCAGTGACTACGAAGATTCATAATGGCCCGTCCTTGACCCCAACCCCAATGGTCACGCAAAGTGCACTGTCGTTGATTGGGTTGCCCGTGGACTTCATGCACGCTCAATTAAATCGCCACAAGTGTTCATCGCACAGCTGTAGGATGTGATGCACACTGCGGTTTTCAACCTGAAAATGCCACGAAAGCAAGTGTAGATTTCTGGCTATTTCACTGTTCCGGATGCTTGGCACGCTGTCTAGATTTATAAACAAACATTTTTTTTTTTTTTTTTCACAGCCTACTTCTTATAATGTCTATTCTTTAGTGCAAATAGCAAATTTGGGTTCGGAGCTGCAAAGGCATGTTTGACAGCTTTTTTCTTTTACGGCAGTCTAGATATACCAGTGATCATCGGTTATAATGACTGAATTTTTTGTTTTTGATATCATTGTAAGTGGACTGCACTGTACTTCCTGTAGTGGCGCACTGGCTGTAACATTCTTCCACCTTGCACAGACTCTAACGTAGGCCACTGCACCCGCATTCCAGTCAAGGCAGAATGCAGTTTGGGTGGATGTCTCATTCCCTTTATTATTTACTTCTCTCCATCTTGCGGGTTTCCGCAGAACTATTACGTCAAACTCTTGCCGTTGCTTCTGAGTTGTTGATAAATTAGACTTTGCCTGCCCTCTACTAGCTGCCTGGCTAGCTCAGATGGTAGTGCAGCTGCCCCGAAAAGGCGGTGGTCCCGAGTTTGAGTCACAGACCAGGACGAATTTTTCTTCAACTGCGAAGCTTTTCTTTTGAGGAACCCGTATAGGTTTCCTTTGTAGCACTTAGCTACAGTTGGGTGGATGTTTCATTTTTCCTTTATTAATTACTTCTCTCCACCTTGCGGGTTTCTGCCGAACTATTATGTCATGCTGCACTGATGTATTTCCTCTTTTGTTTCTCATCCTGATTAATTATGTACCACTGATACGTGATTGTTCATCTCTGTCTTGATTGTCATTGCACATACGCACGTATACCATGTAGGCCTACACTAGCCTCAGCTATGGGCCCAACAGTTTGCTTATGTTCATGTACAATTTTATGATGAAATAATGTCTAATGTTATCAGTTGGCAACTGTACATGCATCACCATAACCCACTGCAAGTGTGGCTGTGGTGCTAAGCACCAGCCTGCAGGACAGGTGGTGGCAGCCGCGCATTCTGCTGGACTGCACAAACACTTGTGTGCTTGGATATCAGTGGGTGACCCAAAGTGGTCAGAACTAACCCCCACTACAGTGTCCCTCATGAAAATCACTGCACTTTCGGAACATTAAAGAGACTGACAACCTGTTTTCACGGTGCCTATATTTTAACGCAATGGAAAGCTTACCAGTCTAGTCATGAAGTGCTAATGCAGAAAAAGTAGAGGAACACTCTTTATCAGATTTTTTTTATCTGCATTGAGGATGTAGTCGTTCACTGGAAGCATGCTGAAAACAAGGATAGGTGAGCGCGATAGCGACACCGGCATTAGGAGGAGGCAGACGACAAGTGTGGCCGTAACTCTGAGAAACTATTATTCTTTTTATCAAGTCGAGGTTCCTGCGATTCATATTTTCCGAAAAGTTCAAGTATTTCTGCAATAACAGCTACGTCTTTTTATGATTTCCTGTTCACTGCTTTGGTATTTAACCAATCGAAACAAAACGAATCGGGTCGAAAACGAAACAATGCTTTTACACGTGATACGCAGTTCAGCGTGTTGCCATAGCCATGCATGCGCTTTTGATTTCCAAAGCATAGAATAAAGCGCAAGTGTCTAATTATATAACAACTGCAATTTAAAGCAATAATTATGTTACACTTAATAACGGTCGACTTACGTGCAGTAATCTTATAGACTACATCTGAAGCACCAAGATTTCACCGCCAGGCCTCGCCACTTACTGGTTTTTGAGACCTTCTTTACCAATTTAGAATTAGTGTAATTCCTACATACACTGCAAACAGCATGCAGGATTCTGTCACTATAAATCCCGGTCATTTCGTTTCATCAATGTCTCGCAACACATTCTGGCCACTTGTCAGTCCCTTTAAACCCCATAATTTTAATTTAGTGCAACATCGTGTGTTTCAAAGCAGTGATTGGCCATTGCATTGGTTCGAGGATGCATTGTTGTGGGCACTCTGACAACCATGAGCTCATCTCGATGTGGTGATGACAAGCCTTGCGCTTGTCATCACCTTTGTGATGACAAGCCTTGCGCTTGTCATCACAAAATAAGAAGAGACAGAAGGATAATTGGGGCTGCCCTGTGTACTGAGCAGGCATGTACATGTTATAGCAAAAATGTAACCTGACGACAATTGCAATTACTTCTTTCAAAAATGTAATTCGTTGCACTGCACCATTAAAATAATTAAGCATATAATAAAATGTAATTGATTACTTTTAGATTACCTTCCTCCCATCCTTTATCAACATTCAGCAAATACAGTAACTAGAACAAGCTGGCCTGGCTCTTTCAGTGAGCCTTTGCAGCCCTTCACACATTATCATTTTGAGTAACAACTGCTTTTAAACATTTTGGTTGGTCACCTTCCCTCGTTTTCTTGTGCAAACATTATCAACAGCAACTACATTTAAAGGGACACTATAGAAAAAAATTAATTTTACATTAGTAAATTGCCTTTCCAGAATACCAAGACCACCACTTTTACTGCAAGAAGATGCTTGGTGAGCCAGAAAAAGGGTCAAATGGTGAACAGGTGGCGACTCCTGCTTGCTGTGACGTCATGCATTTTGATGGCATTTTCTAGGGAATTTAGTGCTACAGATTGACTACATTGTGCTCTAACGCATCCTAATATTAAACATGGCAAGCTTTGGGAACCTTTACTGAGCCAACAGGGCCCAAATACTTCATGCTGAAGTGTATTAGGCAAATGTTGTATAATGCACTGTTCTCTTCTGTTGGTAACTATTGCTTTCTGGTTTGGGGTACCACATCTTTTACCAATACCAACTGCTTGCATCTCCTTCAAAAGAAAGCCATACGAAATATTGTGAATGTGCCACGACTAGAACACACTGAGCCTATCTTTAAGGTACTTGGTATAACCCCTTTCCCAGTTGTATGAAATTTTACTCCTCCGACAGTATAAAGCAAGTGTTATGAAAAATAACTGTGTCATGTTGCAGCTGTCCACATGAAAATGCAAAGAGCCTAAGCACTCCACACGAACTAGTTTGAAATGGTTTCTACCTAAGACCCGTACTAATTATGGTTGCCAAATGTTGTGCTACACTCTCCCGCATTTGTTAAACGAGGAATCTAAATCGATGCACATAAAGCTAAACAATGCCAACTTTGTTATCTTGTGTTTGTTATCTGTCCTTTTAAAATGTTTTCACGCTGTTTCTTTGTATGTTCTCATGTACCACTGCCAAGCCTCTGTAGGGTGCATCGGCCACGTCAAGCCTTCTGATCGGCATTTTGCTTTAAGGAAAAAAAAACAGTCAGAAAACACAAAGGATAAGAGGAGAGCTTGTCTCTTGTCCTTTGTGTTTTTTGACTGGTTTTTTCCTTAAAGTATGTACCAACTGGCCCGGCTTTCAACCCTTCTGCAAGGCTTTTTGCTGGTGCACCAAACATCTATATGATGTTAAATAAACATAAACATATTTCGCGCTAGTCTTTTCAATAATGATGACCCACCAACTAGCCCAACTTTCTGCCTTGATCCTTCAGGCAGACTAGCCCGTTGGGGCCTGTGCTTACAAGAGTACGATATTACAGTTGTCTACCAATCTGGAAGGAAGCACAGTGACGCTGACTGTTTGTCACGCGCACCACTCCCTACGACGTCATCGGACCCCGACCATGACTTGCCATTTGTTGGCGTTATCGACGCCATAAAGATGGCTGAGCACTAGCGCGCTGAAGCTGAGCTGCTGCCGCTGGTCGAGCACCTCCAAGGAGTTGAAGGTGTTTTACCCAGCTCGCTCGTGCACAGCTTATCATCATACTACAAGCACAACGTCCTTTACAAGAAAAACTGCAAAAGCGGTCCCAATACGTACCTCCTTGGCGTGCCATCGGCGCTATGCCAAGACATCTCATCATGGCAAGCCTGCCATGATGAGCCATGCACGGGACACCTGGGATTCCCTAAGACACTAGCAAGGGTACGACAGAAGTATTACAGACCCCAGCTTTATTCTTCTGTGCAACGGTACATGAAGACCTGCCGCAATTGTCAGCGCCGAAAGAAACCACCAGTTAAACCAGCTGGCTTTCTCCATCCTGTGGACCCTCCTCAAGTACCGTTCCAACAAATAGGAATGGATCTACTTGGGCCATTCCCAGTGACCTCTTTGCGCAACAGATGGATAGTCATTATTATTCAAAAGACTAGCGCAAAATAGCAGGGACAAAGACAGAGAAAACGACAGGACGAGCGCTAACCTGTCGTCTTCTCTGTCTTTGTCCCTGCTATCTTGCGCTAGTCTTTTGAATAATGATGACACACCAACTAGCCCAGCTTTCTGCCTTGATGGATAGTCGTCGCTACCGACTACTTAACACGGTACGCCGAAACCGAAGCTATTCCAGAAGCAAATTCGTATGAAGTGGCCAAGTTTTTTGTACGCCACATCGTCCTACAACATGGTGCACCGTCTGTTCTCATCACCGACCGCGGTACAGCATTTACAGTGGAACTTATGCAGGACGTTCTCCAGCTGACGCATAGCTCTCATGGCAAGAGCACTGCCTATCACCCTCAAACCAATGGATTAACGGCACATCTGTACAGAACGCTGGCTGATATGCTCTTCATGTATGTCGAAATATAGCACAATACGTAGGACGAGATCTTATCCCATGTGACTTTCGCGTATAACACTGCTGTACAGGAGACTACACAGTTTACGCCGTTCGAACTTGTATACGGGCGCCACGTCACGTCAACACTTGACGCCATGCTACCTCTGGCTGATAATAGTCCGACCAGCGAACATGTGGAAGAGTTCTTACAAAGAGCCGAAGAGGCACGCCAGCTTGCTTGGCATAGTATCCGGAGCCAACGGCATACCAACACCCTTCGATACAATCAGGGTTGACGCGACGTCCATTACAATACCGGCGCCTGCGTGTGGGTCTGGATGCCCGTCCGTCGGTATTTTGTCCGATACAAGTCCGTCGGAAAAGTTGATCCACCGGTATTTTGATCCCTACAAGGTTACACGCCACCTCAGTGATGTGATCTACGAAGTCGTCCCCTGCAGTTCTGACCCCGGTTCACTCCGTCGTCGTCCTCGCGCTGAAGTTGTTCATGTAGTGCGCATGAAATCATACTATACGCGTACATGAACGTCGAGATGCACCTGAGGATCTCCATTTCTTATGTCGCTGAAAGAACTTTTTGACGCGACCTAGACGGTCGCTTTTCACATGGGGTGCAATTGACACAAAGATGTGGCGCACCCGCACCGCAGGATGGTGCGCGCAAAGGTCGGCGCCACGAAAGACGATGAAGTGCGTAAGCTGCATGCTCCTGTTCTGGCCGGCCATTAAAGAGAAGCATATATTTTGTAAGACTCCATCCCCAATCTACGTTACAATATTGTGTTGTATTGTAAATATAAAAAACACAATTTGGAATCCCTGACGCTACAATGATGTACTGGTGTCAGAGTTCTGGTGCGAAATTGAAATCAAGGTGTCTACCAACCGGGAAAACCAGGAATTCTCAGGGATATTGAATAGTCTGGAAATACTTGGGGAAAACTCGGGGAATTTCTGTTTCTATAAGGGAAAAGGAGCAGTAATTTTGTTGAAAGGGAATGAAAGTTGAGGTAATGCTGGCCTGAGTAACGGAGAGGAATTGTAACGAATCCTCTTTGACGCCGTGTCGTCCGCTGGAGGAGTTGCCTGTGTACTGTCAACGACCGACTTTCCGGACGCCCGTTACTTCGGACAGCATCGCGGCACTACCCATAGAGCCACTGTAGAAGCACATCAGAAATTTTGGATGCAAGAATCCTTCGCCGTCCGATTTTTTTACTTTTTGACGTGGCTGCAGGTCCAAAATGGCATTAATCAAAGCCACCACCACTGCCGGCATTTCGATTACCTAGATGCCTAGCTCTAACTGCCCCTCTCGCACGCAGATTCGCTGGCAGCCGTAGCCACCACCGCGGCAACGCTAGGCCTAGCTGCTTCGATGTTCGCTGTAATGCTTCTTGTCATTCTATCCCACGTTTTTCATTGAAAGACTTTCCCGCTTTGAGCAATGGCACCGACTCCGCCTTTGTGGTCCTCGCGATTGACTTCGAAGCTTGGAAAGCACAACGCGTTGCACAATGCCGGTTTCCGAAAGTCAGCTTTGTGGTCCTCGCGATTGACTTCGAAGCTTGGAAAGCACAGCGCGTTGCACAATGCCGGTTTCCGAAAGTCAGCTTTGCCTCAATATGGCAGTGTTGCGCAATGAAGCGTACACGGAAGTATTGAGGTGAAGCATACCAAGCGTAAGAAGGGGCAATTGTCACTGGACACAATATGTATTCCTCAATTATACACGCATGCACCCGCCATCACCTGTCACAGTACGAGCACCTGTATGCCTAATACGTGTACTAGCAGGCCTTCAGAGTTTTTTTCGGATGTACCTGTGGCGATTTGAGCCTTTAAGGGAAGTAATAGGCATATATGCATTAATTTTTTCGAACTGCCCTATTTTTCGCTCGTTTTCGCGGCTCCTAGGGAGTTCGAAAAATCGGACGTTGACTGTACAAGTGACTAAGAGGATGCTTCAAATGGTCCATGGGGTAAACGCGTGGCAGAACAAGGACGAGAATAGGAACGACTTACGCATTGAGGAGTGAATGGGAAAGAAAGCATGCCGCCACTTCTTTGAAGGAGCTTGAGCTCAAAAAGCAAAGTGTTGGCTGACACTGACATGCAGGTGTCTTTCATCCAAACCAAAATAAACTCTTTAAAGCAGTGAAACGCAACACTGGTGCTTTGCGCGCGGGGTGAGAATATGTCAGGACAGTTGAGGTTGACTTACTAAATCTTGAGAGAATCTCACTTGTGACATAGTTCAGGCATAACTGCGATTTGGCCTAGTTGGAACAGATTCATTTTTAAAAAACATTTTGTGTGCAAACAAACAGTGACAAAGAAAAGGAGCAACACAAGGACGACGAAAAGCGCTCATCCTTGTGTTGCTCCTTTTCTTCATCCCTGTTTGTTTGCGCGCAAAAATTTTTTAAAAAGTTCGGGCCTCATATCAATGAGCAATCAATTGATGGAAATAGCTCACATTCGAAAATATTTGTTTCTATATGCATCTCCTTTTTATTCGTATTTGAGAATGTTTGACTTGATTTGCAATGGGTTTTACCATTTTTTTTTCAAAGGTATTTTATTCGCTGTGCATTTTATTAACTCTGCCCTTTTGTTTTCTTTTTGAGTAAAATAAACGTTAGTCCTTACTATTCAAACTAGATTAAGTCATTTCTTTTTATTTTTTAACATGCTTACTAGGGAGTGACAGCATCATGTGACATGCTGTCGACCCGTTTTGACATAAAACGAAGGTCTGTATCACTCGAGATTTCGCAAAGGCACTCACAGGAAACCTGGGAAACTCAGGGAATTGTAAATGTAAACTTGGTAAACACCCTGAAAATACTGACTCTTTGACCTTCATTTTCTCATCTAATAACCTATTACATTTCTCAAACAATGCTTTATTAGCCTAAACTGATTTAGTGTTTTGCCTTAGTGGTCCCTTTGAAACTCGCTCAATGTGCCAGCTGGAGGAAACGACATTGTTGTAAAGTACAAACATATTGCGCACAAGATGGTGATTACTCAATGCTGTGCTGCTCTTTTATGAATCCTTGAGACACACTCCATTCTCGCTGGGACTCTGAGAAGGCACTCCCGTTGGGGCCTGTGAAAGACTGAAAAATTGGCCCTAAGGGATTTTATAACATCATTGTCGAAAGTTGCCATCACTCTGAGCCTAGCAACACCAATGCAAATCGTCGGCCAACATATGGTGGAGCATGCTAATGAGGACACTGTGCTCCTCCCGAGCTTGCCTGTCTGAACATGCGCATCCGTGAGAGTGCCTCATTGCACGAGAGTGGCTGTTCTGCTGTAGCAGCAGAAGCTTGATGTGGGCGAGTTGGTTGAGCATACTTGATGAAAAAAGAAAATACTTTTTCTTTTTCGTAGCGCTCTCTTTTTCATCAAGTATGTTCTGTTGTAGTTCTCGCCGAATTCAAGTGCTCAAAACTGAACTGCTTGTTACAGCTTACCTCGTCAACAGAGTAACTGGTTACTTGTAGTTGGTTACAGAATAGTAACTGAATTATAGGGAGCGTTACTTGGTAAAATAATGTAATCAATCAATTACAAAACTTCCAAGTAATGTAATTTGTTACATACAAGTTTGGTCCTAAGACAAGTGAAACATACTGAGAAATGCAGACAGGAAAGAATGGCCAATGTGGCAGCATGCATCCAGCTGATCTGCACACGTGCCAACAGTTTGTGTTACCACATGACCAGCACCTCTAACGAGGAGTGAACTAATGGGGAGCGATGCTCAACATGTGTTGCTGACATTTTGGAGCATTTCAGATTTAAACATGACATAACTACTTGTAGTGCTTTCCAAGAATCGAAACCTCATGCAGTAAAACCTCGTTAATACGTACAGCGAACTCTCACTTGAGTGAACTTCAAGGGACTGAAGGAAATAGTTCACTGAACTGAAAGTTCACTAAACTGAATATTCACTAGACCAACATAAGACATGGCATAGAGTCAGAAGTTTGAAGTGCAATTCATGGAGCAAAAGACATGGCATTCATAGTGTTAGAAATGTGTGAAATGGAATCTGTACATATCAACAAGTACAAGGTTCATAACAGTTATAATGCTGCCTTTCTCACTTAGAAAAAAAGATCTGTAATCTTCTTCTGCACTTGCACTTTTAAAGCACAGGAGGTAACAAAACTGTCCAAAGAGTCAATGTTTTTGTACACTTCTTCTGGCACAGCTTGCTGTTGAGACACAAAGTCTCTCAACTTTCCAATGTACCCTACAACCTCAGCTACAACCTCATCCCTCCAGGTTCTCGCTGCCTCTTGGTCGGCATCCTTGCTTTCGCCGCAAACTGTTTTTCACGCGATCCCATGTCTTTCCCAAAATCGTGTAAGCCATCCACTGCTTGCTTCGAAGCGGCGAACATCCAGAAGAAGAGCAAATTCCTTCGCTTTGCCCTGTATCATCGGGCCGAACACTGGAATGTTTTGAGATCGTAGGTCGCGAAGCCATACCGCAACGGCATCGTCCACTTCTTTGAAGTATCCCGTGCAGAGTCGTTTCCTGGCGGGATTCATCGAAGTTTCTCCTTCAAGCTTCGATTGTTGTTTCACAGTCGTTGACAATGTCGACAGTGCAATTCCATAGTCCTTTGCAACGTCCACTTGCCTTTGACCGTTGTCCAGGTGCTGAAGGATTTCCAGCTTGTCTGAGAGAGACAACCGCTTCCGTTTCGTCGCACTAGTCTCGAAAGTGGGCACGCGAATTGCCGTTGTTACTTAAAACTGGAAGGCTGAACGGAGCCGATGAAAAACACACCACGTGGGTCGTAAAAATAAGCCTTGGTCCTCTGAGCGAGTTTGTTAAACTGATATATTGACTGTTCCAAAATTCGTTTAAGTGAAACATTTTTGCATAGAATCTATAAGAAAACTGCCGGGTATATTTAAAAAGTTCGTTATTCTGAAATATTCGATAAACCGACGTTCGTACAACTGAGAGTTTACTGTAGTTGGCTGGGAACATGGATCAGGTACGCATTGAGCGATGTACTAACTAACCAATAATGGCAGATGAGCAGCTATAAACTTGCTTGCAAGAAAAGAACTACATCTTAATTCTTACTCAAACACACACGAAGACAAGTTTTATGTGCAAGCAGGCTGAAAAAAAATTTTTTTTTGAATTTCACTTGCCAATGTGGTGGCCTTGCAGCATCCTCAAACTCGGCCATGCCGCGAGCCAGTTTGCCCACTTCGCTGCAAATGCCCTCATGATGGTCAACACACGAAAGGGCCATCACCGGCTTCCATGTTGTTGTCGTTAATCACTGGGAGTACCGGAAGCTATGGGAGCAAGAAGCACGTCATGGCTAGCGTGTTTTGACGTCACTATTGGGGGAGACAGCTGTCGGTGAAATGTCCGGGCACCACAATTTCATTATCTATGGCTTGCGCGCACGACATTTCCACAAATCTGGCCTTGTAGATGCCGAAAAATAAAATATACTATTACGATATCATCGAGCGATGCTCAAGAGACGAGCCGCCACGAGAACGATGACGAAGTGGGTCTGTGCCCTTGGCGCGGGCAAGTGTCGGCCTGGTGGTCTGGCTCCAGTGTAAATACCCTGTATATAGCCTCTTTCATCTGTGTTTTTCCACACGTAACATTCTGGTGGAGGTCAGCAATCCCCGTCTTCACCACGGAACTCCGGAGTGGTCGGTACATCGAGCTTGTCACCATGCCTCCTGGTGACGAGAGGCATGGTGACAGCCTCTGCAACGGCTTCGGCTTGTCCGACTGCTCCAATCATCACGGTTACCCAACATCGCGACCCTGGTGTGTTCTCTGGCCTGGAGGGAGAGGACGTTGACGAATGGATCAAGCTCTATGAACACGCCAGTGCTAATAACAGGTGGGATCCAACGATCATGCTCACCAATGTCATCTTTTATCTTGGCGGCACCCCACACATGTGGCACCAAACGCATGACGACGAGATAAACAGTTGGGACAGTTTCAAAGAAAAGCTCAGGGAACTGTTCGGCGACCCCATTGGGCGCAAGGCTGCCGCGAGAAAGGCTCTTGCATCTTGTGTTCAGAATCTACAGAACCGTACGTTTCATACATCCTCAACGTCTTGGCTCTCTGCCGCAAAGCTGACGATATGATGTCTGAAGCAGATAAAGTGTCGCATGTGCTAAAAGGCATCGTCGACGATGCTTTCAATTTGCTTGTTTTCGGTCACGTCTCGACTATCGACGCCATCATCAAAGAATGCCGTTGTCTTGAACAAGCTAAGAGCCACCGTATCACACATCACATCACGCGGCTACCCAACACTGCTGCAACGTCGACATGTGAGGGTCGACCATGTCAGACCACCCCCTGTGACGATGTAACACGTATTGTTCGCCGTGAGCTCGAGGCCGCCTGTTTGCCAGCTTTCTCCGCGACGCCTCCCGATCCACCAGCAACCACGATTGCGCTTATTCAGGCCATCGTCAGACAGGAATTTGAGAACATGGGTCTCAACTCCGTGTCTTCATCGTCTCCACCCACGGTTCCCCACTTCTCTAGCAGCCCTCCTCGTCCCCGGCAGTCCTTTTCTGCCACATCTTGCCGCAACCCGTCCGAATGGCATACCCCTGATGACAGGCCAATCTGCTTCCACTGCTGTCGCACCGGCCACGTCGCTCGTCACTGCCGCAACCGATGGCCACCAGCTCTTCGGATATACACCGCCGCTCATTACCGCCCCTTTGGACCTTCTGTTCCCTATGCCACCCGCCATGAACCCATTGCCGCTGATGCTCCTGCCCCGAACCTTCGCTACAGCCGCTCTCCCTCACCTCGACGCCATCAGTCTCGTTTGCCCCAACCCCGTCGCTTCTCTCCATCGCCTACCGCCTCCCGGATCCAGCCGGAAAACTAGGCACTGCAGCTTCTGGAGGTGAAGCTGCGTTGTCCACCCTGCCCTCAAATCCTCTGCTCACGTTACACACGAACCAAAACCTTCTTGACGTTGACGTTGATGGCCATCCTGTCACGGCACTCATCGTTACAGGTGCGCATCTTTCTATTATGAGTGCTACCTTCCGACGACGACTGAACAAGCTCCTCACCCCAGCGTCGGCACGCGTCGTCCGCGTTGCGGATGGCGGTACTGTGCCTATCATCGGCATGTCTACTGCACGTGTCAGCATCGCTGGCCGCCACACTCCTGTCCTCTTCACCGTGATTGCCAGTGGCGTAGCCAGAAATTTCGTTCGGGGGGTGCTCACGTTGCAGGTGGACCTCCTCCTTAAGAGGAAACATTAGGTCGGATGCTCCTATAAAAATACATGTAGGAGGAGAATTCGTTTTTCTCGGCAACCACTGTACCAAATTTGACGAGGTTTGTTGCATTTAAAAGAAAGACTTTAATTCTAGTGGCTGTTTGTTTCGAATTTTCGATTGAGGTTGTCAATATTTTATTGAAAAGTGGCAAAAATCGAAAATTTTCAGAAAAAAAAACAGTTAAGTATACAACTCTGTAGATCAGCAATGATAATTGATATCACAATTCTGTGAATTGCACATAATAGTACATCTACAGCGGACAAAATTGATATGTTACACATGAGTCTCAAAAAATTAAGTATTATGGAAATACGGCTTTTGCAGAACCCTTGTACATAACATAACCAATTCACGAAAGATGCACATTGACATATCGAATTTGTCCGCTTTGAATGGTGTAATGGATGCCATTTACAGAAACGCGATATCTGTTCTTGATGCATAGCTATTATTTTAAACTTCGTGCTTCTATTTCTTTCGCACTTTCGAATTTTTCTAAATATTTTAAACAGAGTTCAGGCCCTAAATCGAAATTCCGCTTCCATCAGACACTAGAATTTAACATACTCTCTCAAATGCAACAAATTTCATTAAAAGTGGTTTAGGAGTTATCTCAGACAACCGTTTCTGCCGTTTTACATGTATCTGAATAGGCCACGTCGGAATTGGGCCCGAGCTAAAGTTTTCTTTTAAACAATTGCCTAGGGATCAAATACACGAATAATAACTACATTGTCATTGCCAAAGATGCTGCAAACGAATTGTTGAACGCTACGCACTGTCAATACAAGTAAAATATGTATTTTTTCATAAAAGAATATACTCGTAGTGCCCAAAATTGTGCCCAACATAACTGATGTCAATGCTTCCATCTATTTTGTCTATTTAATAAGTAAAGATAACATCACACGAACTTCAGAACTACGTCAGTTCGAAGCCAGCAAAGCAGTAAAAATGTAAAGGCCATAAAATGAACAGGTTGAAGACAAATATGTTAATGACACTTTGTCATTCAAGATCCTTGTTTACATTCTTGTACATATGCAACAGCCAATTAAAAATCTCAATGACGCTGCCATTTGTTCCAATGTATTACGCAGCAGCAGCTGTCACCGGTCGTGTATCCTGAGTAATTGCACCGAAATTATAGTCGCAACAGAGACCACGTATAAAAAGCATGAGTGCTGCAGAATATACGAGGGCGAGTCAAATGAAAGTGAGCTAATGCGAATATATAACAAACGGGGTACTTTAATTAAAAGTAGCCCCCATGAGCATTTAGACATTTGTCCCGATGACTAAAGAGTCGCGCAATTCCCGTCTCATAAAGCTCCTTGGGTCGCTCCTTCAAAACGTCTGCAACTGACTTTCACGACATCGTCCGAGACGAATCTAGTTCCCTTGAGCTGTTTTTTCGGTTGCCCCAAAATGTGGGAGTCGCAAGGCGACAGGTCTGAGCTGTATGGCGGATGTTGCAGCGTTTCCCACTTGAACTTTGCCAGTTTTATATTAACCACATCAGCGACGTGGGAACGAGCATTGTCGTGGAACAAGATGACCCCATTCGTCAATTTTCCACGTAGTTTGCTCTTGATTGCGACACGCAGCCGATCCGGCGTTTCACAATATCGGAAACAATTGATAGTCTCTCAAGATTTAGAAAATTCTATCAGTAATGGCCCCCGACGATCGAAAAATAAAAGTCAACAACACCTTACTGGAGGAAATGACGGCCTTTGGTTTCTTTGGGGAAGGTGAATTTGAATGTTTCCATTGTAAGCTTTGCTGTCGTGTTTCAGGCTCTTAGTAGTGGCATGATGGTTCGTCTGCAATCACAATTGCAGACCAGAAATAGTCACCTTTATTGTGATACCGGATCAGATGAGTAAACGCAGCGCTGATCTTCTCCGTATTCTGGCGGTGGTTCAAAATCTTGTTCATCCATTGTGCACACAAGAACCGATAACCGAGATGTTCATGAATTATGGCGTGAACCAAACCGTGACTGATGTTCACACGCTCTGCCAGTTCATCGATGCTTATCCTCCGTTCTTGTCTGATCAGCTCATCAACTTTTGCAATTTTGTTAGGGGTAATTGCACGATGGCTTTGGCCCGGTCTGGGATCGTCTTTGCAAATTTCACGTCCTTCTTTGAACCGTTTGTTCCAACGCTTCACAGTGGCCAATGAAATGCAATGTTCCATGTACACGGCAGCCATACGGTGACTAATTTCTTTTTGGGAAACACCTTGAGCTGTCAAAACCTGACGGCACCACGCTGCTCAACTTCTGGAGAGTCCATTACGACAGGCAACCATGTTCAACCCAGTGTATGAGAGCATTAAAGAACATTTATCCTCACACCTGCGTGTCACTTTTGTAAATGAGAGATGCCTGTATGCTACGCGCAGGCCTTGCAGATAATGAACAGAACCACAATTGCGCAGGGTGGGTAGGCTCACTTTCATTTGACTCGCTCTGGTACATTAGAAATGCGAAGAAGCAATAGAATATACAAATGCGAAGATACAGCTTGATAAAGGGCAAAAAGTGCCACTGGAAATGAAGTTCACTGCATGTATACACAAAACCTCGCAACAAGATATTTCAACATACGTATAAGTAAGTCTCCAATAAATCTACATATCTAAGAAAACGTCACGGTATATAATGCATCAAATAAGGCAAATAAACATGTTGCGCAATCACAGATTCACACAATCCTAGATCCTGCCCCCATTCCATCCACTCCCCCCGATGTATCGTGCGCGACGGAAGGCGGTGCGCTTGCTCCTCACTTTTCTCCCTTGCGCCCACAAGACTGAGCCAATATCGTCGGCTCACCCATTTCCCCCCACCCCCCACACGCTTTCACTCGCACATACAGCTTGCGGCGCGGGGTTAGATGTTATAGCACTTGGACTTTATGCGGAACATGATGGCGACGGCGACGGCAGGAATGCGCCTAGAGTGTCCATATAATTGCTATGGCAATAATATAATAAGAGTATCCGACAGCTTAAGCGTCCAATGGCCCATTAATTTCGGCAAAAGAAATAAAATAGCACTTTCGCCATACGACAATTCGCTGCACCGCAACAACGCTTCTTTTTTCGTTTTGTGGTGCGGGGGCACCGTAATGAAAAAAAAAAAACGCAAAGTATGTTGGTCACAATAGACTGCCTACTTTGGGCAACTGATATGGCTATTAAAGGAATATCGAAGAAAACACGAGACGCTTGGTCCACCAAGAACCAGGCGCATACTGCTTGGATTCCTACACCGGCGAGACAAGACTTTCTGGAGAGGTTGCGCTCAAGCGAACGCGGTGCAATCCGTCGAGTCCCCACAGTGATGGCGGCTAGCGACCATTGTTTCTTTTTCTCGTCTGCTAGCTATAAAGCGTCCAAAGCTCTGCCAGGCATAAAATCCACTCGGCCAGAGAAAACCGAACGCGCACCGAAGTGCACCGCGTGGTGGTCGGGGCAACACGAGAAAAACGCATGCGCTCTGGCTGGCTCTGGCAGCGCACGGGTAGGGGAGCAAGAACAAAAAAAAATTAAAAAAAATGAAGAGGCTCAATGTGTCCTCGCGATTAAAAGTCAAAGTAGAAAAAACTAAATAAGAACGTAGTTGCCTTGGCTGGCTTTAGTGTTTTCACTGGATGCTTTGGCGCAGGTGAAAAAAAAAATGATATTTTTTTATGTGACGTGACGGCACGAATGAACCACCACAACGCTTCGTCTCATCAGGCCTCGCTACAGGCTTTGTCAACTTGTCTGATAGCGTGTTGATTTGGTTTGTCTCGTTGTATGGCCCGATGTGCGACTTTGGAAAAGTCAATGCACCTTTGGCGTCAAATATTTATGGGAGCATTAAACTTACAAAGTTCCGGAATTGAAAATCTAAAGCACACGTTTGGAAATGTCAATGTACCTTACACATCAGATGTTTATGAGAACTTTATACCCATAAAGTTTCAGAATTGATATCCACGCGCTCCGTAAATTCCATGATAGAGTGTAGATTCCGCGGCCTCCGCGAAATGCCGCGGCGAGCCCGTTCGCCATGAAAACACCCTTGAAACTTTGTGCTCGGATGGGGCTGCTTGCGTTATGTGACTCCCAGTGCATAGGCGTTGCCGCCAAATTCAGCCTGAGTTTGCAATTTTCGCGGTCAAATGGCTCTTCGAGCGCGAAAAAGATGCTCTATACAAAATCCAGAATGATTACCGGCACCGGGGGTTGCTTTTGTCGGAGGTGCATGGACAACACGAAAAAATTTCGGGGGGGGCTGAAGCCCCATAAGCCCCCCCCCTGGCTAAGCCCCTGGTGATTGCTCATTGTTCCCACGACCTCATTCTCGGCCTCGATTTTGTCTCCGCACATTCTGCTCTTATTGACTGCTCTTCCAATACCCTTCGCCTTGAGTTGCCGATTGTCGCAGAACCTTCTGACACACCCCAGTGCCGCCTATGCCCCACCGGCTTTATTCGCCTGCCGCCAAAATCAATAGCCTTGTAGTGGCGCGGCGATGGAGCTGCGCACCACCCCCGCAGCCAACTCCGCGGGGCGTCCCGCAGGCCTCCCGTAAGCGGACCTTCGCGAGTGTTGGACACCAGGCACACGGACACATGATCCGACTCACTGTGCCGAAGGTCGTGCGCGAGCTCCCTTTTCTTATTATTTTGTTTACTGCTTTCCTTTCGCACTAGGTCCGCGCACCGCACTTCTCTATGCTCCTTTTCCTTCTTTTCTCCTCTCTCTCTCTAAAGCCCTCGCCACTACCGGCGCGCTGCGCGCGCCCGCTCAATTCTCTCTTTAGACAGAATAAACTAGACCTTGTTACCGAAAAGACGTGTGTCCGTCTCGTTTACCACGGCTCTACAAAGTGGTGACCCGTAGTTTTCTTCGCGGCACTGCCGAAGTTATTGTGGAGCCATGCACAGCAACGAGATGCAACCAGACACTGAACCTACGGGCACGACCGAGCAACAAGACGTCTCTGCGGTTTCCATCCGACTCCCACCATACTGGGACCGCAACACTGCAGTTTGGTTTCTTCAAGTGGATTCGCAATTTATTCTCTCTGGCGTTCGCACGGAATGCAAGTACCACCTAGTTGTTTCGGCACTGTCGCCTACTGCTGCAGAAGAAGTTGCCGACCTGCTTTCTGGACCGGCTCCCGCCACTCCATACAGCGATCTTAAGGCTGCGCTTCTCGAGCGCACAACAACATCGCAACGAGCCCGCATGCAGCAGTTGCTCTCTGCAGAGGACTTGGGAGACCGTCGGCCAAGCCAGCTCCTTCGCCGTATGCGACAGCTCATGAGCGGCAACACAACAGTAAACGACGACCGCCTCCTTCGGGAATTGTTCATGCAGCGCCTTCCAGTAAACGTTCAGATGATACTCGCTACAGCCACGGTAATGGACCTCAACAGCCTGGCCAGCCTGGCGGACAAAGTCATGGAGGGGGTGACGCCAGCGGTGTGCAACGTAACACCATCAAGCACCATTGCGAGTTCAGTGCCGCAAACATCATCCTCCGCCGCTTCTCCCATCGACGTGCTCTGCAATCACCTTGAACAATTAGTTTGTGCTGCGGAGCGTCATCGCACTTCACCCCGTCACGGAAGGTACCGCAGCTCGAGTAGATCACGGCGTCGAAGAGAAGAACGCTCCCGGTCTCAAACGCCACCACGGGTATGCTTTTATCACCGCCGCTTCGGGCAGGAGGCGCGCCACTGCCTCCGTCCTTGTGCATGGCAGGGAAACCAGCCGCCCGACCTTTAATGACGACAACCGGTCAGGGCCAAAGCAAAAGTCGCCTATTTCATGTCATGGACAGAACCACAGGCCAGCCATACCTGGTGGACACCGGGGCGGAGGTCAGCATTATTCCCGCGCAACGTTCCGACCGAACTACACCGCCGACCTCCTATCTTCAAGCTGTCAACGGTAGCAGGATACCTGTTTACATGTCGCGGTCCCTCACCCTGTACCTTGGCCTGCGCCGCGTGTGGGGTGCAATCTGTAGCGGCGTGGCGATGGAGCTGCGCACCACCCCCGCAGCCATAAACAACTCCGCGGGGCGTCCCGCGGGCCTCCCGTAAGCGAACCTTCGCGAGTGTTGTACACCAGGCACACGGACACATGATCCGACTCACTGTGCCGAAGGTCGTGCGCGAGCTCCCTTTTCTTATTACTTTGTTTACTGCTTTCCTTTTGCACTAGGTCCGCGCACCGCACTTTTCTATGCTCCTTTTCCTTCTTTTCTCCTCTCTCTCTCTAAAGCCCTCGCCACTTCCGGCGCGCTGCGCGCGCCCGCTCAATTCTCTCTTTAGACAGAATAAACTAGACCTTGTTACCGAAAAGACGTGTGTCCGTCTCGTTTACCACGGCTCTACAGCCTATATTGAACTCTTCTTCCCCACCAGTCCCTGATAGCGAGTACCTCGTCACTCCTCTGCCCGACATTCCACTACAGTATGACGTTGCCGTGCCTCACAGTATACTTACTATTACTGCGAACTGCACTTTCATGCCTATCTTTAACTTCGGATTGGCAAAGCAAATTCTACCACAAGGTATTTGCCTTGCCAACATTGATTGTCTCGGCGACCATCACAAGGCAACTTTATCGACCGATGCTTCTTGCGAGCTTAGCAGGCCCATCGTGCCAGCCTCAGCCACCGATCCCAAGATACAGAAAATGGTTGCGACAGACCTGTCCTCTGCACATGCTGAAGACCTTTACTAAGTATTATCGTCCTACAGAGTTATTTTCGACTTCGACGATCGCCCTTGGGCCAGACACTCGCGGTCAAGCATCGGATTTTTACTGGCGATGCTACTCCTATTCACCGACGACCGTATTGAGTTTCTGCGTTGGAACGCCGTGTAATTCAAAATGAAGTCAACAAAATGCTAGACAAAAACATCATTGAGCCTTCTTTGAGTCCCTGGGCGTCACCTGTAGTGTTGGTTAAGAAGGATGGCACATGGCGCTTCTGTGTAGACTACCGCCATCTGGACAACATTACTAAGAAGGATGTCTACCCGCTCCCACGTATAGACGACACCCTTGACTGCCTCCACGGTTCCAGCTATTTCTCTTCTATTGATTTTCTTTCTGGATACTGGCAGATTGCGGTTGACGATATGGACAGAGAAAAATCTGCGTTCTTCACACCTGATGGCCTATACCAATTTAAAGTAATGCCGTTTGGATTATGCAACGCCCCTGCCACCTTTGAGCGTATGATGGACTCCTTTCTCCGTGGTTTCAAATGGTCCACATGTCTCTGCTACCTCGACGACGTCATCGTCTTCTCGCCCACGTTCGACACTCGCCTTGATCGTCTAACAACTATACTTGATGTATTTCGAAAGGCGAAGCTGCAACTTAACTCGTCGAAATGTCTTTTCGGCCGCCGCCAAATTACTCTTCTGGGCCACCTGTTGACGCTTCCGGAGTACAGCCTGATCCCGACGAAACTCGCACTGTCCGAGACTTTCCGGTTCCGAAGACAGACTATAATCAGTTTTGTCGAGCTATGCTTGTACTTTCGCCGTTTTGTTCAAGATTTTGCGGCAATTGCTAGACTCCTCACTAATCTTTTGAAGAAAGGCGTACAATTCTCGTGGGGTACTGCAGAAGCCGCCGCCTTCTCTCGTCTCGTCACTCTTCTCTCCTCACCACCCATTCTAGCCCACTTCGACCCTGAGGCCCCTACAGAATTGCGTACAGGTGCCAGTGGTCATGGCGTAGGTGCCGTCTTAGCCCAGCGTCAACGTGGCCAGGATCGCGTTATTGCTTATGCGAGCCGCCTCCTCACACCATCAGAGCGCAACTATTCCATTACGGAACGAGAATGCCTTGCTGTAGTCTGGGCAGTTGTGAAGTTCCGTCCTTACCTTTACGGTTGCCCTTTTTCCGTAGTCACTGACCATCATGTTCTCTGCTGGCTCTCATCGCTAAAAGATCCTACAGGCCGGCTTGGTCGATGGGCTTTGAGGCTACAAGAATTTTCATATTCCGTGGTCTACAAGTCTGGCCGCCTGCACCAAGATGCTGATAGCTTGTCGCGTTACCCTGTTGACGACCGTGACTCCTCCAATATCACCAGTGCTGCTTTCGTATACTGTGTCGCAGCTGCTTCATTTCGCCGACGAGCAACGTCGTGACGCCAACATCAGAGTACTCATCGACCGTTTTGAACACTCTCCGGCCAACGCCACTTTACGGCTCTTCGTCCCCCGCGACGGTACTCTGTACCGTCATAACCTTCATCCGGACGGTTCTGAGTTCCTACTTGTCATACCTAAACGCCTCCGCTCAACGATTCTAGAAGAATTCCACAACGCACCAACGGCAGGACGCCTCGGCGTATCTCGAACCTATGACCGTGTACGTCGCCGTTTTTTCTGGCCGGGCCTTGCCCATTCCGTACGACATTACGTCGCCGCTTGTGAACTTTGCCAACTACTCAAGAAGCCTTCCCAGCCCCCCGCTGGTTACCTGCAGCCGCTTGACATCCCTGCCAAGCCCTTCCATCGTGTCGGCTTAGACCTTCTCGGCCCATTTGCGGAATCCACATCAGGAAACAAGTGGGTTGTCGTCGCGGCGCACTACGCGACCCGTTACGCCGTAACCCGTGCCCTTCCGACCAGTTGCACAACTGATGTTGCAGACTTCCTCCTGCATGTTATCATTTTGATTCATGGTGCTCCACGTCAATTGCTAACAGACCGTGGCCGTACATTCTTAGCCAAAGTCATTGACGACATCATGCGTTCCTGCTCAATACAGCATAAATTTACCACCTCCTACCACCCTCAAACAAATGGCCTCACTGAGCGTTTGAACCGCACCCTTACAGACATGCTATCTAAATACGTTTCAGACGACCACCGTGATTGGGACCAGGCTCTACCTTATATTACATTTGCGTATAACTCTTCCCGTCTCGAAGGTGCTGGCTTTTCGCCTTTTTACCTCTTGTATGGCCGTGAACCGACGCTACCACTGGGCACTGTGCTTCCGTCCAGCACAGCTTCAACTTGCGCTTATGGCCGTGATGCTATCGCCCATGCTGACCATGCTCGCCAACTTACGCGCACTCATCTACAAGTCTCTCAAGGCAAACAAAAGCAACGCTACGACCTCCGTCACCGTGATGTCCATTTTGTGCCTGGCACCCTCGTGTTGCTTTGGTCACCATTGCGTAAAGTTAACCTTTGTGAAAAACTGCTTTCCTGCTACACAGGCCCATATCGCTTGCTTCGCCAAGTAACCGATGTCACCTACGAAATCGCTCTAGCCACGCCCACTACGTCATCCGCTGTGACAACCAGTGACATTGTCCACGTTGCCCGACTCAAGCCCTACAACTCTCCATGCACCTTGGATATTTAACAGCACCGTGACGGTGCTTTTGCTGCCGGGGGGTAATATTACAATATCATCGAGCAATGCTCAAGAGACGAGCCGCTGCGAGAACGACGACGAAGTGGGTCTGTACCCTTGGCGTGGGCGAGTGTCGGCCTGGTGGTCTGGCTCCAGTGTAAATACCCTGTATATAGCCTCTTTCATCTGTGTTTTTCCACACGTAACAATACTATGCACTAACCGTTTGGCATGCAGTAATTGACTACAGCTTAAGCGGTTAGCAAATTCAATGGCAGCAGGGTGGGGATTTGTCGTGACTATATTTTAACGAGAATTACTTATTAAGTAGGTACCTAATAAGTCTGTTTTACTGTACCATGATAATGTAGTCAACATCCATCTAATAAAGCAAAAAAAAATGCTTTATGCTCAAGATTTCTTGGGTTAGTAATTTTTTATTCAAACAACTGTGGCTGTGCTGAGCTCAAGTAATGAAAAGTTTGCTTGTCCTAAAAGCATGCCTTGCCATGTAAGGTCCCCATATCAAAGACTTTTGTGCCTTTTCATTCATTCTTGTTCATTGCATACCTATACATGTGAAAGATAATTGAGGAATCTTTTATTGAAATATCTTTACTAGAAAACAAATGCTGTGCCTGTTCATCTAAGAAACAATTTCAAAGTTATGGGTTCTTCAAAAAGGTTATTTTGATGTACAGAATATCAGTCAGTGTCATTTACAGTCTTTAACCAATAACAAAGGTGGCATTTTGTGCTAGGAACAAGGGAACTGACGGCTAGGTTCAGATAAAAAAGTAATCTGTACCCTAGCTACATCTATCTGCTGTTACCTTTGTTGTGGTTATAAGTTCTCAGCGGCATCGGGGAGTTTTGGAAACAGTGTACCAATGTTTTTTTGTATATGGAAAAACCCAGGCTCCATTGTAGGCTCTTTTCATTCTTTTGCAAGCCCAGTGGTTTGCGTTTCATGAATTTGGGGTACACAAAATATAAAACTCCCTATTTTCTTTGGGCTGTGTGTAAACGATCGAGCGCAACATTTAAAAATGCAACAATTTTTGTGGAGCTTGGAGCCTTATGTCCAGAGCTGGGCTGTTAACTTCCAATAAAAAGAGGCATTCAGTGGCCTGTGGCTTGTCAAAGGGCTGCTTTGATGTAATGTGCCACGTACTACTCGTACCTGCTGCTTGTAACTTCAAGTTGTGAAGCCACAGTCGGCCGCCTGGGGACAAGTGTGAGGCATTGGGGGGGTGGGGTGAGGACAGGGAGGGCGAAGGCACACTCGTCGTATGTGTCCTGTGTTGATGCCTCTGGCACTGTGAATAGGTAGAGGAGACAGATAGCTAATGGCAGATTAAATTTTATTCAGGAAATTCAGCTTCGTAAACCTTTCTCTCACACACAGAAAACAAGTGAATAGGAGCATTCATACAGTACAAAAATTTAACTTGGGATTATGTATTTTTTGGTCCGCTTCAGTTGAAAAGCTTGAAGATGAACCAGCTCTCCCACATGATGTGAGTGTCTTGTGGGCCAGGCAGAGAGGTGGCTTTCCAGCTAAGGTGTTCCACTTCAGAGCACAAAGTTGTGGGTTGAATTTTGAGCTACCATGGCCATGTTACAATACAGTCAGAATGCAAAAAGGCTGGTGTACTAAGCTGGGAACACGCTGTAGAAAATATAGAGTCATCAAAATTGAATGTGGAGCCCTCTGCTACGCATTGGCATCTCTCTCCCAGTCTTTCTCAGTCTGTATTTTGCTTTGGGACGTCAAACCCTGGCAATCAATCAATCAATCAATCAATCAATCAATCAGTCAATCAATGTAATCTTCTTTGCAGTTCCCGGGCTTCTTCTCAGCCGGCATGGTAAAGCATGGTGGCCCTACCAGGGAGCAGGTTGGTACAAAGCTGGCTTTGCTTTTGCTTTCTCTTTGCAGGTGCACCCACTGCTACAACACAGTGTGAGGGCAGAGCACACAACAAAGATTGTTTCTTTCATACGCTCATGCCACAGTGCTCACAGTCTTGCTTCTCTTTGTCCTCTAGTCAAGAATATAGTCTTTTTTGGTCTAATACGTCTGTAAGAATATTGCTACACGCGTGTGGTATATGTTTGTTTGAATGAGACGCGTGGGCGCCATCACTCCAGAAAAGAGGAAGAACGAACTGGGCTCGCGCTGTGAATCTAACCGGTCACCGCTGCAACCGTTGTTGTAAATTAACCTGTAAATAGTTGCTCGTCATACTCGTCCAGTCGTTGCTCGTCCAGTCGTCAACCAAATCGTATGTCTCCTACATACAGGAAGTGCTCATGCTTCCCTCAAAAAAGCACCGCATTAGAAACAGTCCAAGTGGTTGCCAGTGCAGCTATTAGATCTCGGTGCTCATCCTGTGACCAGGAACGGCAGATGCGCGTGTGTATAATTAAGGCACACATACGGTATTCCATCACGGTGGCCCCTACTACAATATTTTGTGTATTTTAACTGCATAACACAGTTCTACTGCGCCAAAGCTGACTAAAGAGTTGGCACCATGGGCATTATGCCTGTTTCATCAATTTGGAACGACCGTCTACGTCCTTCCACCATGGGAGCAGTGGCCACTCAAGCATTCCTGTCGTTGCTGTCGATATTCACGCGGCCCGAGTCAGTGCGCTGCTGCCATGGAATGTTGCAAAGGTTCGGCAGTTCATCATCATCATCATCAGCCTGGCTACGCCCACTGCAGCGCAAAGGCCTCTCCCATACTTCTCCAACTACCTCAGTCATGTGCTAATTGTGGCCATGTTGTCCCTGCAAACTTCTTAATATCATCCGCCCACCTAACTTTCTGCCACACCCTGCTACCCTTCCCTTCTCTGGAATCCAGTCCGTAACCCTTAATGACCATCGGTTATCTTCCGTCCTCATTACATGTCCTGCCCATGCCCATTTCTTTTTTTTTTTTATTTCAACTAAGATGTCATTAACTCGCATTTGTTCCCTCACCCAATCTGCTCTTTTCTTATCCCTTAACGTTGCACCCATCATTCTTCTTTCCATAGCTTGTTGCGTTGTCCTCAATTTAAGTAAAACCCTTTTCGTAAGCCTCCAGGTTTCTGCCCCGTAGTTGAGTACTGGTAAGACACAGCTGTTATACACTTTTCTCTTGAGGGATAGTGGCAACCTGCTGTTTATGATCTGAGAATGCCTGCCAAACGCACCCCAGCCCATTCTTATTCTGATTATTTCAGTCTCATGATGCGGATCTGCAGTCACTACCTGCCCTAAGTAGATGTATTCCCTACCACTTCTAGTGCCTCGCTACTGATCGTAAACTGCTGTTCTCTTCCGAGACTGTTAAACATTACTTTAGTTTTCTGCAGATAAATTTTTAGACCCACCCTTCTGCTTTGCCTGTCCAGGTCAATGACCATGCATTGCAATTGGTCCCCTTAGTTACTAAGCAAGGCAATATAATCAGCGAATCTCAAGTTACTAAGGTATTCTCCATTAACTCTTATCCCCAATTCTTCCCAATCCAGGTCTCTGAATACGTCCTGTAAACGTGCTATGAATAGCGTTAGAGAGATCGTATCTCCTTGCCTGACGCCCTTCTTTATTGGGATTTTGTTGCTTTATGGAGTACTATGGTGGCTGTGGAGCCACTATAGATATCTATCAGTATTTTTACATACGGCTTGTCTACATCTTGATTCTGTAATGCCTGCATGACTGCTGAGGTTTAGACTGAATCAAACGCTGTCGTAATCAATGAAAGCTATATATAAGGGTTGGTTGTATTCCACACATTTCTCTATCACCTGATTCATAGTGTGAATGTGGTGTATTGTTGAATACCTATTGCGAAATCGTGCGATTACCTTAGTAAAAACTTTGTAGGCAAAGGACAGTAAGCTGATCAGTCTATAATTTTTCAAGTCTTTGACGTCCCCTTTCTTATGGATTAAGATTATGTTGGCATTCTTCCAAGATTCTGGTATGCTTGAGGTCATGAGACATTGCGTATACAGGGTAGCCAGATTTTCTAATCTGCCCACCATCCTTCAACAAATCTGCTGTTACCTAATCTTCCCCAGCTGCCTTCCCCCTTTGCATAGCTCCCAAGGCTTTCTTTACTTCTTCTGGCGTTATTAGTTTGATGTCGAATTCCTCTAGACTATTCTCTCTTCCATCAGTGTCGTGGGTGCCACTGGTACTGTATAAATCTCTATAGAACTCCTCAGACACTTGAACTATCTCACAAAGTCAGTGAGCATGCATTGCAATTGGTCCCCTGAGTTACTAAGCAAGGCAGTATCATCAGCGAATCGTAAGTTACTAAGGTATTCTCCAATGTCTCTTATCCCCCATTCTTCGCAATACAGATCTCTGAATACCTCTTGTAAACGTGCTATTCATAGCATGTTTACAAAGACAAAGCCAGTAATGGTATTGCTGGCTTTGTCTCTTAGCGCATACATCTGATTCTTGCCTATTCCTAGTTTCTTTTTCACTGCTTTTAGGCTTTTTCCATTCCTGAGAGCATGTTTATTTATTTCACGAGTACTGCTGACCTCTCATATGAGGCCTTAGGCAGGAGTGGGTTATAACACAAAAACAGATTGGAAAACAAAGAGAAACAATTCTAGAAGCGCAACAGGAAAGTTTGCCAAAGCAAGTCCAATTTAGGTATTAGGGAGAACATGATTCATGCACAAGTACAAGAAACCGAAACGCTAGAAATTTGAGCACTAAAAATTATACAATTCAAAGGCAGAATAATGGAAATGTTCAATTCTATCCATATCATACTTCTTTATGTCAGCTGTCTTACGCTTGTTGCTTAACTTCGGAAGTTCTGCCAGTTCTATTCTAGCTGTTGGGTTCTAGCTGTTGGCTTTCATACATTGGCGTTTTTTAATCAAATCTTTCATCTCCTGCGATAGCTTACTGGTGTCCTGTCTAACAAAGCTACCACCGACTTCTATTGCACACTCCTTAATGATGCCCATAAGGTTGTCGTTCATTGCTTCAACACTAAGGTCATCTTCCTGAGTTAAAGCCGAATACCTGTTCTGTAGCTTGATCTGGAATTCCTCTATTTTCCCTCTTACCGCTAATTCATTGATCGGCTTCTTATGTACCAGCTTCTTCCGCTCCCTCCTCAAGTCTAGGCCAATTCGAGTTCTTACCATCCTATGGTCACTGCGGCGCACCTTGCCGAACACGTCCACATCTTGTATGATGCCAAGGTTAGCGCAGAGTATGAAGTCTATTTCATTTCCAGTCTCGCCATTGGGTCTCCTCCACGTCCACTTTTGGCTATCCCGCTTTCGGAAGAAGGTATTCATTATCCGCGTGTTATTCTGTTCTGCAAACTCTACTAATAACGATCCCCTGCTATTCCTAGAGCCTATGCCGTATTCCCCCACTGACTTGTCTCCAGCCTGCTTCTTGCCTATCCTGGCATTGAAGTCGCCCATCAGTATAGTGTATATTGTGTTGACTTTACCCATCACCGATTCCACGTCTTCATAAAAGCTTTCGGCTTCTTGGTCATCATGACTGGATGTAGGGGCATAGACCTGTACGACCTTCAATTTGTACCTCTTTATAAGTTTCACAAGACCTGCCACCCTCTCGTTAATGCTATAGAATTCCTGTATGTTACCATCTATATCGTTATTAATCAGGAATCCAACTCCTAGTTTTCGTCTCTCCGCTAAGCCCCGGTAGCACAGGACGTGCCCACTTTTTAGCACTGTATCTGCTTCATTTGTCCTCTTAACCTCACTGAGCCCTATTATATTCCATTTACTGCCCTCTAATTCCTCCAATAGCACTGCTAGACTCGCCTCACTAGATAATATTCTAGCGTTAAAGATTGCCAGGTTCCAATGGCGGTCTGTCTGGAACCAGAGATTCTTAGCATCCTCTGCTGCGTCGCAGGTCTGACCGGCGCTGTGGTCAGTTGCTTCGCAGCTGCTGTGGACTGAGGGCTTGGGTTTGATTGTTGTATTCATATAGGAGGTTGTGGCCAAGTACTGCACCAGGGTGGCCAATCCTGCTCTGGTGAGGGAGTGCGTTACCGGTTCTGGTCACCGGGATCAGGCCGCACTGCAGGCCTGTTTATGCAATTTTATCAACACGCAGATTTTTTTTTTTAATCTGGTGGAAAATTGCTCGGCCTCTTGCACATGAGGCGGATGCTCTACCTCTACGTCACCGCTGCAGTTACTACTCTGTTATCAGGAGATCACAGTTTGGCAATGCTTCGTTTACATGCGGCTGATTGCTGATAACGGTTCGTGGTAAACCTTTCCAACATTGCATTTTTTTCGCCCAAAGTGACATAGACAATGTTATTTAACGGCTTTCGTTTGGCTGACACGCAGTCGTGATGGCAGAGACCACGATGTCCGAGACCTTCACAGAATGGCGGCATGCCGCAGTAGTTCGTATGGTTTATGTTCCGGCCATCTAAAATGCTTAGATCTCTTATGCAAAATACGGTCGTGTCCCGCTGGTAGTAGTAAAATAAATCACAAGGTCTCAAATAAAAAATGCCAGCTGTGCTTGCAGTTTCGGAATGACAGGTGATCGGAACTGGGCACTGTTCTGAAAGAGCTGTATGATGCTGCATTTTGTTTTTCACACGCAACAGTGGGAACTCTTCGCTGTCTAGTGTCAACTCCCGGGACCAGCTCAGTCTGGTTGTAAGAGCGCGTTGTGCGGCCACGTCTCATGCGGTCCTCGACTGAGGACTCCACCCACGCCCAGGACCCGTTGAGGGACCGTGCGGTTCCTATTTATTTTAATTTTTGTATTTATTTATGTAGGATTTTATTTATTTTAATAAATTTAGTTTTTCTCTCTCTCGAGATGGACATTTCTAACGGTAATTTGCAGCTAGGCTTGGGAATGCACTGGGAACAAATATGACACTGAAAATCTAGTTTTCGGACCAAAGTGCTGCCGAATTGTAATTGCTGATGCCAGCTTTAGAGCGGTCACTTTTGGAGTGTTTTCAAGATGGAGTCCCCCATATATAACGAACTATACTGATACAACAGCCACTTTTCGTGGAACTATCGAGTTCGTTATAAATGGGTTCGGCTGTATTCTGGTGCCTGTAGGAAGCAGACCTTGTTTGATTTATTAAACTGATGAAAACTGGAACGGAAATGTTGAAGCACTGTGTTTGGAACTTTGCAGCTCTCTATGGTCTGATCTGACAACTGATACAATGGGTGTGAAAGCCCTTCATTATGCATCACATCATACAACCATTCTGTTATACTGCTGTCACATGGCAAATTTAATGTCACTTCTACGAAATGACATTTTTTGAGATTAATGTCATTATCACTCCGTGCTGTCACACAGCAAAGATTAAACCATTTGAAAACAATAACAATGACGACAGTCAGTAAAAAGAGGCATCAGTAGCATTATATCCACTTGTCTCTAAATATTATTATTATTATTTTGCAGTAGTACTTAAAGGGCCCCTGAAACGGTTCGGACAAATTTTGTAGATGTGTAAGGTACAGCTAAAGTTAATCATTCCTACCACAATTTGTGCGAAGCATCTCATATTAAGTGCTACGGACGGTTACAAGTTACCCTCCTCCGTAGACATGCATTTTCTCCTCAACTCGTTCGCCGAGTGATCGAGGCTAAGCTCTGCCTTCACTGGCTCTGCGTCATGATGGCATGTCATGTCATCGCCTTCCGGTTCTCCAGGAGCGAGCGTGCGAACCTCTCCAAACTCTCCGCCAGCTGCTTGGCAGTCGACCCCAAGCGAGAGGTATCAAAGTAATGTGCGTTGTGAGCATTCTGTCGCAGCACTGAACGTGTCTGGTATTTCGGTAGCCACAGGCGAGCTGGGCGTTTGACGAATGGGTGGAGGCATAAACTCTAGCTGATGAAGGAACTATAGCGTAGACGTACGTGAGTGGCCTGATCGGTCTGCACGGTCTAGCCACCTGTTGGCACAGAGCTTAACCAACCGAACAAAGGGCTAATATTGCTCTAACCAAGTGCAACACATTTTAAACATTTACAAAAATGTGTTAACGATTACACTCCTGCGAAAAATTTACACCAGCAGCAAAGAAGAATACATTTCGTTACTGCTACTGTGTGTGGTTGAGATCTGTGCCACCATGTGGCTGCACCGGGCAGACCATTCACATTAGTGCTTCTGCTCATCCCGTGAAACAGCATGGTCAAATGGCCAGGCCCTGTCTCCTTGCGCTTGCATTTACCCGAATTCCAGACTCGCGAAACACTATTGTGGTAGTAATCCTCCAGCGTAAAGTGACTGCCGCAAACGCGCAAACCCTGGCGCCGATCGGATAGCGACAGTCCGATACATTGCAGCCAGTCCACTCGTCTGCTGCCTTGCAGAGGGACACAATGTCGCAGCTTGACATATTTCCAGTCACTGCATTTGCAGCCCACAACGCAACAAAGTCGAATCATGGTGCCCGTGAGAAGACTGAGACCGACTCTGACTGCGTAGCTCTCATCAAAATGGAGCATGTTGTAACACAAGCAGACAATGCTTGCTGTGTGCCGGAAGTGCTTAAGTGTAGTGAGAAATTGTTCTTGTGCATTCTCTTTCTGTTACTTTCTTTTTATAGAAACAAATGAACTAACATTCCAACTATTACGAACAACATTTCTTCACCATAAAGTTGGAAAAATTATTGATGAAGCACCCTGGGCAACCAATCAGATAGCGCACCCTACTAACGTCATTGGGGTAAATTACATCAAATGGGTAGCTTGAAATTCAGCCGAGCAGTCTGCTGTGATCGGCAGAGATGTACATTTTTTTAAAACCTTATAATAAATTACATGCTTTATGCGGAGCACTTGGATGCATCAATTAATGATCAGAAGGACCTACTCTAACGACTCAGTACGTTTGTACAAAATCGTTTAACTTGTTTCAGGGTCCTTTTAATTGCTTTGGAATATGTCGACACAGCCAACACAAGTCCAGTCAAGCTGAAAGTCAAGCAGGCCACATTGCAGAGCGGGCAGCAAATGCAGTGGCTGTGTCTGATGTGGAGGCACGAAAACCACAGTTGTGTGTAATTGCCGCTCTCATGTAAGTTTGAACCAAGCACCGCAGTGAGGAAAGATGTGGCCATGGACGGTATGAACAACAACAAACTTGGCAAGCACTGTCACCAAAGACTGCTGTCTACTCAACGGATTGAGAGTAGCTTTGTGTAATTATGCATTGTGACGTAGTTTAATGTCAGTAAAGTGATAATTATATAGCAACAGTGACAGAAGATGAAATCCTTTTTGTTGAGCAATGAAGAAAGGTTCAGTCGAAACCCGCAACAAGGAAATCACCAGGGAAAGCAAAAAAATTTGCTCTCGCAGGAATTTCGTTGGCACAAGAAGACTGGGAAATGACTTGCAACACAAATATATATTGCCAAAAGTTGATAAGCTTACTTCAATTGCCAAGCCTTGCCTTGCAGCAACTTGACAGCTCTACCTTCACACTGCAAGAAGCAGTCCAATGCCACATTGCTATCGAAAAAGGAACGCATTGTGTCGAAGGTGTCTAACACATCCTGTGGATTCGTCTTCTTCTTGTGCTATTTTGGTCCTTGGTGGTCCTTGGCATCGTCAGCTCCACACACGTTACTTACGATGGCCTCGTCGGTAGTCTCCTCGTGAAGAAAGCGTCTTGCCGGTTGGGCTAGTTGGGAACTCGCCAGTTGGTGAGGGGTGTTTTCAAGTGTATGCATGCAAGGGTTTGTGCGTTAATGTAGGAGTGCAAAATTTTGCCCAATTAATTCAATATGAAAGCATCTTCATCCACATGAACAAACTCGTTGGAGCAGAGGCCACCTGGAATTTTGTTTTCCACGGTGCAAAGTTCGCCTCATGCGTTCGTCATCGATGGCGGCACTCTACCGACAGCATGTATGCATCAATCAATCAATCAATCAATCAATCAATCAATCTTTATTTTGCATTCGTTCATTTACAAAAAATGAACACTGGGACAAGAACTAAAAGCTGCTTTTTTGCAGCTTGACAATGTATTTGCTCGTATGCATGACAGCGGGGACATAAAAAAAAATAAAGTTTGTACACTTTAGTGTATCCAATGTACAAATGTATTAGTGAGAATGTGTAAGGCGAAATGTACAGTCAGTGATACAAAGCAGTGTGTTTAGTCAGTACAAGTGACATATATGAATATACAGTGTATAACAGATATATATAATTATTTCCAATTGCTGAAAAATTTATCATACAACATTCTCTTTAACATACGAAAACATAGATAGCAAGTAAAGGTGTGTATAAATGTCTTGCAGGTTACATCTTATATGCAGAAATGTCATCAAAGCGTAAAACCACTTAACGAAGTTAAGTAGTGACTTCCCCTAGCCAAAGAAACATTTAAAAATAATTACTCAGTTTGAATTAGGAAGTCTCGTATTGTTTTCCTAGTAATGTCAGTTATCTCGACACCGTTTTCATGAAGGTTACTTAATAAGAATGGGACATGATTCGATAAACAATTTCATCCATAATTTATACGGGAGAGTGGTAGCAGCCATCTTTCTTTTCCTAATGTTATAGTATATGTCTGTTGGTTCTGTTAGGTTGCACAACCTGAAGAACGCTTCATTGTTTTACTTAAAGTACCTCTGGTATTTTAGGGCAAAGGTAACTTCATATAAACTTGCTAGACAAATGATATTGAACTTCGAAAATAGTTCAGATGGATGTGCATCGAATGGCGCGCTTTCGATATGACAGCCTTTTTTTGTGGCAGTAATAATTTACTGATGTTTTGCTTTGACATGGTACCCCATACAAGGTGGCAATACATTAAATGAGATGAGAATAGTGCATTATAAAGAATCAGCTTAACTTTAGATGGTATCGTCTCGGAGTCTACAAAGCACGCCACAAGCTTTGGCTAAATGGGATGCAATAAATTCCACATGTTAATTAAAATTTTGATTAAACAAGACACCCAAAGTTTTGACCTTAGGAACAAGTTCAATTACTTCAGAGCCAACCTGCAACAGTATGTCTTCACTCAGATGTTTTTGTGGAGGTGCAAAAATAACACCTTTTGTTTTTGTTGTATTTAATTTGAGAGCGTTGACCTTGCTCCATTTGGCCAATTGTCTCAGTGTGACATTGGCCAACAACGAGAGAGCGCCGATATTACGACACTGAAAAAAAAGGCTGGTGTCATCTGCATAAATGATGAAGTTCGCTTCATTAGAAATGTTTACAATGTTGTTAATATATATAGTAAACAATACTGGCCCTAGTATACTTCCTTGGGAAATGCCGTGTAATTTCTCGGAGACGTGAGTCTTCTGATAAAATTGAAATGAGTTGTTTTGTGTGGTTAAGATAAGATTGTAAAAGTTCGAGGGAAATGCCCTGAAACCCATAATGCTCAAGTTTAGTAAGCAAAGTCTGATGATTTAGCTTATCAAATGCTTTAGAGTAGTCCACAACAATTCCTAGCGTTAGTTCCTTATCTTTAAAACCATTTAAAATGAACTTTTTTTGGGTTAGAAGAGACAATTTAGTTGACATTTCCGCACGGAACCCAAATTATTTATTTGATATGATGAAATGTTTATCGCAAAATGACTTTAATCTTTTACAAATAACTTTTGCTAGTCCCTTGGATAGGACAGGCACCACTGAGACTGGCCTGTAATTCGACAGCATATTTTTGTCACCGGACTTGAATAAGACTAACTTTTGCATGTTGCATTTTTTCAGGAAAAATTCCAGTTGACAGTGATAGGTTAAAAATATGAGTAAGTACTGGTAGCAAGAGATCAAGCACAAACTTAAGTCTTATCTGAAGCTCGTTCGCATCGTGGGACTTACTATTTTTTAATGACATGAATATAGTGTAAACTTCATGTGGACCTGTAGGTTTAAGAAAAGCTGTATGTGCGTTACATGTGCCCAAATAGTTGGTTACTGCTGTGTCGTGAGTACTTTTTTCCAGACTGGTGAAATAATGATTAAACACATTTGCTAATTATTTGCCTCTTAGCGTTCTATCCTCAACTACAAGTTTAAAGTCAACACTATTGTGGACATAGGAATACAGAAGCTTTTTAATTCCGTGCCATAATAGACTGTTCCGATTACTCACCTCTTGAAATAGGTTCTCGTGATACCGCTTTTTCGCATTTCGTGCAAATTTTGTAACATAGTTGCAGTATTTCCTAAAGCCTGCAAGATCATCAGGGTTCATTGTTCTGACAAACTTATATTGACACGTGTACTTATCTTTATCGGGCAACTACGTTTCGCCGCTTAACTGTAATCACACAGCGAGGGACGCGCCTGCATGTATCCGACGTTTCTGGAAAGTTATCGACGCTTCTATCCGCGTGTCTGTTGTCGCCGAACCTTGTGTTATCAGATTTCATCGCGTGACACGAATGGTGTCGAACTTTGTGGAAGACACGCGGGTCCCATCAGTTAATCTGGAACATTCGACGACTGATCTATAAAAGCCGACGCGCTTGACCCGCTAATCAGATTTCCGACGATCGCCGACTGTGTTCGCCGCTTTCGTTGTGCTAGAAGTGTAGCCTGTTTTGTGGGCACAAGTTCGCCCAATAAAAGTTAGTTTTCTCGTTCACAGTATTGCTACTGTGTTCTTCTACGTCACCACCACGTGACATCTGGTGGAGGTGCTTTTCGTCCATGTACAGGACGCCCCCGACAAGCCGTGATCCCAGCCCAGACCACAAACAGAACACCAACGTAGTCCCGGACCACCGAGCAAGCCGCCGTCTTCAACAGCTGCCCCCGGAGCACGGACTTCTACCTGAGAAGACCAAGAAGATTGTGGCCAAGGCAACCGCAATGGCAGCCCCAGCGTCCCCCATCGTGCTGCAGCAACCCAGGGAACCACCAACGTTCCGCGGTTCCACATTTGAGGACCCGGAAACCTGGCTGGAAACGTATGAGAGGGTCGCTACGTTTAACAACTGGGCAAGCGACGACAAGCTACGACATGTCTATTTCGCATTGGAGGACGCCGCCAAGACGTGGTTCGAGAATCGAGAAGCCACCTTGACGACGTGGGACCTCTTCCGAAGCGGCTTCCTGCAAACATTTCAAAGCGTCGTGCGCAAAGAGCGAGCCCAAGCTCTACTGGAGACAAGAGCGCAGCTGCCGAATGAGACGATAGCGATTTTCACTGAGGAAATGAGCCGTCTGTTCCGCCACGCCGACCCAGAAATGTCCGAGGAGAAGAAAGTACGTCTACTGATGCGTGGTGTAAAGGAGGAACTTTTCGCCGGTATGGTAAGAAGCCCACCGAAGACCGTCGACGAGTTTCTTCGTGAGGCGACGAGCATCGAGAAGACACTGGAATTGCGGAACCGGCAATTTGACCGACGCACCAAGCCAACAAGCTACTCCGGAATTCAATCACTGGCCACGGACGATTTATGCGAGACCATCAGGGCCATCGTGCGCGAAGAACTGCGCAAGGTCTTGCCATCGTCGCAGCCTCAAGTGGCCTCGATCGCCGACATCGTGAAAGAAGAGGTGCACCGATCGCTAGGAGTTCCTGAGGTGCAACCACAATTACCGCAGCCCCAGCCAGAAGCGATGACTTACGCCGCCGTCGCACGCCGTCAAGCTCCCCCTCCGCGACAACGCCAGGGCCCTGTAACGCCACAATTCCGTCGTCCACCGCCGCCGCCGCCAGCACGCCCACCCGTCGCCCAGCGCACCTACGCGAGGAAGACGGATATTTGGCGCGCCCCCGACCACCGCCCGCTCTGCTACCACTGCGGCGAAGCCGGCCACGTGTACCGCCGATGCCCATACCGCGACCTGGGATTGCGAGGCTTCGCCGTGAACGCACAGCGCCCGAGGGAAGGTGAACGCCCTCGTGACATCGCCGACTACCTCGCCGCTACTCAGTGGAGCCCTCGACGACCGTCCCGTTCGCCGTCACCAGGCCGCTACCTGTCGCCGCAGCACCGACCATACACCGGCCCAGCCCGAGGCCGCTCTGCGAGCCCATATCCGGAAAACTAAAAACAGCAACCGATGGAGGTGCGGTTGCTGTTCGTCGAACTGACGAAGATCCTCCGCCGCCGACGAAGACGACGAAGAAACCATCTCGACGACCTAATGACGACACGCCGCCGTCCCGACGAAGTCAGGAAGCCAAGACTACACCGACGAAAGACGACTTGACGAAGCGACGTTCCAGCTTCAGTTCAACACGACGCAGCCGTGATCCGACGCCACGACCTAACTGCAACGCCAGACAAAGAACCACCGACCTTGACGTGCTTCTCGACGGCCACGCAGTCACTGCCTTAGTCGACACAGGGGCCGATTACTCCGTAATGAGTGGACACATTGCCGCCCAGTTGAAGAAGGTTAAGACTGTATGGGAGGGCCCCCAAATTCGGACCGCTGGAGGGCACCTCATTACGCCGACTGGAATCTGCACGGCAAGAATTACCATTCATGACCGGACTTACCCTGCCACCTTCGTTATCCTGCAACGGTGTTCACGAGACGTCATTCTCGGCATGGACTTCCTGAACCAACACGGCGCAATCATCGACCTGAAGTCTCAGTCAATAACGCTGTCGGAAGATCAAGCGATACCATCGGAGAGCCCTTGTAGTCAGCACGCCTTGAGTGTGCTCGAAGATCAAGTGAGCATCCCGCCTCGCTCCAGCATCGTTATTTCGGTCGGCACCGAAGCACCCGCTGACGTAGAAGGCGTCATCGAAGGCGACCAACGTCTACTACTCGACCGTGAAATTTGCGTCGCAAGAGGGATCGCTCGACTGCATGAAGGAAACACGAGAGTGTTGCTGACAAACTTCAGCCAGGAGTTCAAGCACATCAACAAGGGCACGACGATCGCATTCATCGAGGAAATTCAGGAAACCAGCGATGCCTTTGTCCTCTCGGATTCCGTTGCATCTACCCCGACGACCGCAGTTCCCGAGCCAGACTTCAACATAAATCCAAGTCTCCCCGTGATTAAGCAGCAACAGCTCAGAAGTCTGCTTCGACGATACAAAGACTGCTTTTCGACCTCATCAAGGATTCGACAAACACCAGTCGCAAAGCATCGCATAATCACCGAAGAGAGCGCTCGACCACTACGCCAGAGCCCTTACCGAGTTTCGACGCGAGAACGCGAAGCTATAAGACAACAAGTCGACGAAATGCTGCGCGACGACATCATCCAGCCGTCGAAAAGCCCGTGGGCGTCTCCAGTTGTTTTAGTGAAGAAAAAGGATGGAACCCTACGTTTCTGCGTCGATTATCGTCGACTGAACAAAATCACGAAGAAAGACGTATACCCCCTCCCACGGATAGACGACGCATTAGATCGGCTCTGCAATGCTAAATACTTCTCATCGATGGACCTCAAGTCTGGCTACTGGCAAATAGAAGTCGACGAAAGGGATCGCGAAAAGACCGCCTTCATCACGCCAGACGGCCTCTATGAATTCAAGGTTATGCCATTTGGACTGTGCTCGGCGCCTGCAACGTTCCAGCGCGTGATGGACACGGTTTTAGCAGGATTGAAGTGGCAGACCTGTCTTGTTTACTTGGATGACGTCGTCGTCTTCGCCGGAAATTTCGACGATCACCTTAAGCGGCTTGCGACAGTATTAGAGGCCATCAAGTCATCAGGGCTCACCCTGAAGCCGGAAAAGTGTCGCTTCGCTTACGATGAGCTTCTATTCCTAGGCCATGTCATCAGCAAATCTGGAGTGCGCCCCGACCCGCAAAAGACAGCTGCCATCGCAAAGTTCCCGCAGCCAATCGACAAGAAGGCAGTGCGCAGATTCCTTGGCATGTGTGCCTACTATAGGCGCTTTGTCAAGGACTTTTCGCGCATCGCGGAGCCGCTAACACATCTAACGAAATCTGATGTCGAGTTCAATTGGGAAACGCCGCAGGCCGACTCATTTCAAGAACTCAAACGACGCATGCAGTCGCCGCCGGTACTTGCACACTTCGACGAGGACGCCGATACTGAAATCCACACTGACGCCAGTAGCCTAGGCCTCGGTGCCGTCCTAGTCCAGAGGAAAGAAGGACTTGAACGGGTGATATCGTATGCTAGCCGGTCGCTGTCAAAAGCGGAAAGCAATTATTCTACGACTGAAAAGGAATGCCTCGCCATCATTTGGGCTACAGCTAAATTCCGCCCTTACCTCTATGGCAGGCCATTCAAAGTCGTCAGCGACCACCACGCGTTGTGTTGGCTAGCTAACTTAAAGGACCCTTCAGGACGGCTGGCGCGGTGGAGCCTCAGACTACAAGAATATGACGTAACGGTAATATACAAGTCCGGAAGAAAACACTCCGACGCCGACTGCTTGTCACGCGCCCCAATCGATCCCCCGCCGCAAGACGACGTGGACGACGACGCCTTCCTTGGGATAATAAGCGCGGAAGACTTCACTAAACAGCAACGAGCAGACCCGGAGCTAAAAGGCCTCGTCGAGTATTTGAAAGGGAAAACCGACGTTGTCCCTAGGGCATTTAAGCGCGTGTTGTCTTCGTTCACGCTACGAAACAACCTGCTCGTGATGAAGAACTTCTCACCAGTCCACGCTAGCTACCTTCTTGTGGTGCCGTCAGCGCTCCGTCCAGAAATACTGCACGCCCTACACGACGATCCAACCGCTGGGCACCTCGGATTCTCCCGGACGCTGTCGAGGATACAGGAAAAGTATTACTGGCCGCGTCTGACCGCCGACGTCGCCCGTTACATCAAGACATGCAGAGACTGTCAACGACGCAAGACACCACCGACAAGGCCAGCAGGATTACTACAGCCGATCGAACCTCCTCGTCGACCATTCCAGCAGATTGGGATGGATTTGTTGGGGCCGTTTCCGATGTCAACATCCAGGAATAAGTGGATCATCGTGGCGACGGACTATCTCACCCGCTTTGCTGAAACCAAAGCTCTACCAAAAGGCAGCGCAGCCGAAGTGGCGAAATTTTTCGTCGAGAACATCCTGCTGCGACATGGTGCCCCAGAAGTCCTCATCACCGACAGAGGAACTGCTTTTACAGCAGAGCTCACCCAAGCCATTCTGCAGTACAGCCAGATGAGCCACAGGAGGACAACTGCCTACCATCCGCAAACGAATGGTCTCACGGAGCGCCTGAACAAGACCCTCGCCGACATGCTAGCAATGTACGTCGACTTCGAGCACAAGACGTGGGACGCGGTCCTGCCGTATGTCACCTTCGCCTACAACACGGCGGTGCAAGAAACAACACAGATCACGCCATTCAAGTTGGTTTACGGCAGGAACCCGACGACGACGCTCGACGCCATGCTGCCGCACGTCACTGACGAGGAGAATCTTGACGTCGCTACCTATCTCCAGCGCGCCGAAGAAGCCCGACAGCTCGCCCGCCTACGGATCAAGACTCAGCAGCGTACCGACAGCCGACACTACAACCTCCGACGACGCTTCGTCGAGTACCAGCCCGGCGACCGTGTTTGGGTATGGACCCCGATACGCCGGCGAGGACTCAGTGAGAAGCTGCTGCGACGCTATTTCGGACCCTACAAGGTCATCCGACGTATTGGCGCACTAGACTATGAGGTCGTGCCAGACGGCATTTCGCACTCGCAGCGGCGCCGCGCACGATCTGAAGTGGTCCACGTGGTGTGCCTTAAGCCATTTTACGGACGCTGATGAACTTCCTTAGTTTGTTGTTTTCTTTGCTACGAGTGCTTTTCTTTGTTACTTTCGTTTGTTAGCTGCATCGGGTCGATGCTTTTTAAGAGGGGGGTAATGACACGTGTACTTATCTTTATCGGGCAACTACGTTTCGCCGCTTAACTGTAATCACACAGCGAGGGACGCGCCTGCATGTATCCGACGTTTCTGGAAAGTTATCGACGCTTCTATCCGCGTGTCTGTTGTCGCCGAACCTTGTGTTATCAGATTTCATCGCGTGACACGAATGGTGTCGAACTTTGTGGAAGACACGCGGGTCCCATCAGTTAATCTGGAACATTCGACGACTGATCTATAAAAGCCGACGCGCTTGACCCGCTAATCAGATTTCCGACGATCGCCGACTGTGTTCGCCACTTTCGTTGTGCTAGAAGTGTAGCCTGTTTTGTGGGCACAAGTTCGCCCAATAAAAGTTAGTTTTCTCGTTCACAGTATTGCTACTGTGTTCTTCTACGTCACCACCACGTGACAATATGATGCAGTGAATCCTTCTCAAGGATGATCCTAAGGCATTCATCATTAAACCACAGTTTCCGTTTTCTAGTTAACTTTTTTACTCTTCTATATTTAAAGGAGTTGTCATACGCTTCCTTAAGGGAGCGCATGAGTTTATCATATGCATCATCAGCGTCCTGACATAGAAGCACCGAACTCCAATCAATATTAATTTTTTACCAGAATGTGTTTAGTGTTTTGTAATTGATTTCCTGGAAAACAAATGACTGAGACTGATGCACTGCTCTTGAAGCCTGATGAAGCTTACAGAACATGTATATCGGCAAATGATTGCTCATATCAGCCATAATTGCTCCCAATTTGGTGATATCTTCAGAACAGTTTGTGATGAATAGATCGAGTAGTGTTTCAGATGTATGACTTACACACGTAAGTTCTGTAGTAACATTCCTGCAGTAAAAAGAGTGGAGGAGTAGTTGTAGTTCTTGGGACTGCGAAGTACTTTGTAAAAGATTAACGTTGAAATCACCACCAACGGAAAGGTTCATGTCGTTTAGACACACAAAACTGAGAATCCTTTCAAAGAAAGAAGTAAAGTTATCAATCTTTTCATCAGGTGGGCGATATTGTCACATGGTGGTGACGTTCAAGAACACAGTAGCAATACTGTGATTAACGAAACGAGCATTTTATTGGGCGAACCTGTGCCAACAAAAACGGGCTACACTTATAGCACAACGATAGCGGCGAACACGGTTGCCGATCGTCAAAAATCTGATCAGCGAGTCAAGCGCGTCGGCTTTTATACAGCAGTCGTCGAATGTTCCAGACTAATCGTTCGGACCCGCGTGCCTTCCACAAATTTCTACACCATTCGCGTCACGCGATGAAATCAGATAACACAAGGTTCGGCGACAACAGACAGCCGGGTAGAAGCATCGATAACTTTCCAGAAACTTTGGATACATTCAGGAGCGTCTCGTGCTGTGCGATTACATTTGTTAGGCGGGGAAATGTGGTCGCCCGATAAAGATAAGTACACGGGTCAATATACAACCACAAAAACATATTTTTTTACTGCAAGCTTAAAACGTCATAATCTGGAGTAGAGAAATCGGGGCTCAAGGTGCAAGAAAACTAATTTGATACTAACTGCAGCCCTCCGCCTCCGCGACGGGAAGGCTTGTTTAAGAAAAAAGATTGATATCCAGGCAGGTGAAGTACATCACTCTCTCGCTTGTACCAAGTCTCAGTTAGCATGATCACATGAAATTGAAAACAACACTTGCTTAAAAGCATGGAAAGCTCATCGCACTTGTTCTTTTCAGAGTGCGCATTCAAATGCAAGAACTTCAAGTAGTTGCAGTCGTGCGGCACTACAATGTCACCGGGTGTATCCATTTATAAACAAAATATGAGATTAACGCGAACGAAAATGCTAGCTAACGGTGGTGGCATGTTGCATTTTTTTCCAAGTCTGATTCACACGAAATACGCAGGACACATGATGTGTCTGTCTGACGTGCGAAAATCTTTCCATTCTTAGCCCATGCGCAACGCAAAGTTTACTTCCTTTTTTCCTAGTAATGGCCATGCCTAGCAGCTTCTTGAGCTGCGGGCAGAGGTACTCATTTATGTAGACAGACTGGTTAGTAGGAAATCTGATCTCATTTGTAGTGAGCCTGTGCTTCCTGGCCTTTTTAAGGACATCGTGTTTAGGCCTGCTGTGGAAAACCACCACTATGTTGTGATCAGAGTCAGAATTTAGCGCTGGAATTCAGTCGCAGACTTCAATGAACTCTTTTTTTATGATCTCCGCGACAACCTCTCCAACTTTTCCAAGTATGCTTACGAGGCTCTCAGACCTCTCCTGTGGAATTCCCTTCACTTCAGTATTTTTGTTCTTGGAATACTGATCTTGTGCCACAATTTTCATGGCATTTTCCTGCACTTTCCTTTTCAACGCCTCAATTTCTTGCTTTAGCACCTGTTGTGTTTCTTTCAGTGCCACATTCTTTTTTCTTCACTGAATTCTTTCTTTAGAGCCTCAAATTCTTTGTTTATAAAGTCCACGCTGTTCTTCAGCTCTCTTAATTCTTTGCGAAATTCGCGCTTCACGTCAGGAATTTCAGTGGTCATAATGCAAACGTCAAAATCAGGACAGAAAATAGTCAACACAACGAGGCAGCAGAGGCAGCAAGGTGCTTAGCAAGGCACTTTGAAAAGAATCAGAAAAATTGAAAAGAATCCGGAAAACAAAAGGTGCACTCGAAATTTCTAGTGCACCTTGGGGCAAATCCAGTGCCACTGGATCAATGCACCACGCCTGCCAAGTGGCAATGAAGCTGGTAGGTTTAAAATGATTTGCAATCACAGCCGGGCAGGTTTCACCGCACCATTTCCGAGCATTTCCCATTTCCAACTCATATAAGTACCTCGGCATTCGCCTTACACCTAACCTGTCGTGGTCTGTGCACATCGAAAAAATAACTGCTAAAGCCTCACATACGCTCGGTTATCTTAAATGTAACCTGCGCGAAACTCCTGCCCTCACCAGACATATCGCCTATCAGACATTCGTAAGGCCACAATTGGAATTCGCTGCCCCTATCTGGTCACCCCATCAAGCTGACCTAATCGCGACTCTCGAGTCAGTCTAAAACCGCGCCACCCGCTTCATTGTCAGAGATTATCACCGCGACTCTAGCGTGACTAGCATTAAGTCATCTTTATCCCTCTCATCTTTTGAATCACGAAGAGCCATAGCATTGCTTCGTCTATTTCACAAAATAGTCCACAGCATGCGCCCGTCCACCCTGCCGCTCACTCGTCCATCTTGTACATCTCGGTGACTGCATAATCATATCAGCTTCCAGCATATCTTTGGCCAAACCAATGCTTTCAATTCTTCCACGTTACCATGTGCCATTCAGCATTGGAATAACCTACCAAACGGCATAGTTGACATTCTTGACCCTGTGTCCTTCAAAGCACGCTTATGCATATTATTTCCATAATTCATCACAACTAAACCATACTGCACATCTGAGTAAATACTTATAGCGAAGTTGTGTAGTTTTCTTTTTTTGAATGTTTGTTTTGTATTGCATTAACATTGTTAGAGATTTGTTCTTTCATCTTCACCAGCTACCATTTGTATAATTTCTTGCTGCTCCTTTTTTGCTACTTCACACAGTCGTTTTGTTTCATTTATAGCATTATTTATATTGTTACACACGAAGGAGCATCATTCTCTTCTTTTCCTTACTCGGGACGGCAAGCACGTTCACCAGTCTTCGTTTTCCTCATGCGTAACAATATTGTTAATTATTTGTTTTTTGATATTTACTCACTAACAATGTATAATTTCTTTGTAATCCTTTCTTTTTGCTAATTTCCGGTATCCTCCCCTCATGCAATACTCCTTCGGGAGCCTGTGAGGTAACTGAATGAATGAATGAATAAATAAATAAATAAATAAATAAACAAACAAAATAAACAAATAAATAGTCTTGTTTTTTGAAATTGTAGCCAGCGAGGTGCACACAATTCCAAATTTGTCAGCTGCCTCTATCTTCTTCCTGTGCTTTTCAACCGGGGCAACTGCAGCGTTATCTTGTGGCATCAAAAATGTCTGCTTTTTGGCTGGAGGTAGCATCTTGACAGGCTGGCAAACCAAACAGTCCAATCGCCATACGTTCATAGCTGACACTGCGTGCACACGTGCTTGGTACACGAAGTGCCATCAGAGTCTTCACGTGTGTTCAGCATGCCACGCAGGTGTCCTGCTCCGCATGAGCCCATGCCCTGATGCCCACTGCAAGGCTCTTTGTTTTTGTTTTTTTGTTCTTGGCGTTTAACTTGTATTACATTTCAGGTCAGGACACTGCAGTACGCACCCATTGCAAAGGATATATCAGAGTCATCATCATCATCACTGTTGCCAGGTGCAACTGCTTCACTGCTTGCTGTTTTTTTTTTTAAGCAGATATGGTGGTGGCCATGCAAGCATGCTGTGGCGGTAGTTTACGCAATTTGAGGGCACAACCAATGCATTTGAGCAGTTTTAGACACTGTTGGTGTTACACAAGTAGATATGTGGCGGTTCCAGAAAATTTCGTTAATGCAAGATTGCTGTCAAAAAAAGTTTCATTGTCGCAAGATATGGAATGCATTGACTTGTATGGGCGTTCGTGAGGGATTCAAAAATATTTTGTTGTAGCAAGAATTTCATTGCTTCAGGATATTGTTATTGCTGGTGTTGACTGTACACTGTTTGTGATGCTGGCCGGTATTCTGGTGTTGAGGATACGTATTCAGCATGAAAACGAATGCAAATGAGTTTTATGAACTCATTTATCTGGAAATGGTTTCAAGTAATGCGATTACATTGCTTTGTTTGACAGCAAAGAAATGAAATTCTAAGAGAATGCTGTTCATTCGAAAATAGTTTCATTTGCTGTGACACACAGATTGACTTCTCACTGTCACACCAATATGTTGCTTTGTAAACAAAGTTTAATGTAAAGGTAGATGACATACTCTGTGAGGTCAAACACTGTGGCTACTATGTGGGAAGGTGGAGGCAGCACACGATGCGAAACATCATCACAATATTTGACACTGAATGTGTCAAATACTAATGTGACTGCAGAACTTCGAATTAAATCCTCGTATGGTTTCTTCTACATATGTAGGGAGAGGAGAGGGCTTGCAGCTTTTTGCAGTTGTGTGGCCTACTTTTTCACAATGAGCCAACTTATTACTCAAGCATCCTGTTGCATTGTGCTGTTATTGTGCGATCTGCCTTCTAATAACTCTTTTGTAGCATCACCATAGCATTAATAAATATTTTCTTTGTCCTTGTGATTGCTGAACAGAGTGCACTTGTGTTCCAGGCCATGGGTTGCTCATTTGTGATGACCATGCGTGGCCGTGGCTGGAGAGAGAAGCTGGCTGAGACGAGTGACCGCCACGGGGGACAGATGGACCGTGCGGTCACCATTCGGCTGGACGGACCAGGTCTGTAGAGGACTATATGCAGTCATTGTAGATGCCTAAGTCGTGTTCATCACCATAACTGGCCTATTTTATGTTTATTACAGGGCAATGGCCTCTTTCAAAAATCTCCGGTTACCCCTGTCTTGCACCTGCGTAACTATGAGTTAAGGCTGTTAGTGTGATAAAGAGTCCTAGCCAGTGCTAAGAGTAATAGGCATTATGTTAAGAGACAAGAAGACAGCGATATGGTTTAGGCAGCAATCAGGTGTAGCTGGTGCTATAGTCCAGATTAAGAGAAAATAGTGAGTTTGAGTAGATCATGCAGTTAGTTTAGCTTATAAGCAGTGGCGTGCATCCATCTGACAGAAATTATGCCTGTGGTAGTGAAATGCCGTCTTGAGGACAGCAGAAAACCAAGTGACATGAGGCTGGGTAAAGTGTTTTTTGCTTATGTATATATATATTATTTATTATTATTTAGTACATACTGCAGACCTTTCGGTCCAAGCAGAGGGGCAATAGAACGTATACAAACAAAAGAGAACAAATTAAGAACAAACAAATACAAATTTATACAAATTTTAGTCACACTGTGTCTGTAAACTGTCGTTCCAGTCTGATACTGTTCTGGGAAAAAAAGAAAATTTAAATGTGTCAGTTCGAGCATAATAGGGTGTTAGTGAATCTGGATGATGCTGTCTTGTTTGCCGTGTTATTGCAGGCCGATGGTTTAATTTCAAGCCGTTTGTTGAGAAGAAGGGAAAGGAATTCAAGTCTTAGCAGCTTTCGGCGTGATTCAAGAGTACATATGGAGTTTTCTGTCATAATTTTAGAGGGAGAGTCCAGTCTTGCGAATTTATTAAATATAAACCTGACTGCCTTTCTTTGTATTTTTTCAAGACGCACAATATTTGATTTAGTGTAAGGATCCCATGATATACATGCATACTCTAACATTGGTCTAATAAATGTAAAATAACACAGTAATGTCACATTAGGAGGGGAATTTACAGTTTGTGTCTTAGGAAACAGAGTTTGCGGAAAGCAGAAGAATAAATATCATTAATGTGCATGTTCCATGACAATGTGGAAGTCAAAGTAACACCTAAGTATTTGTAATTGTTAGTTTCACGCAGAGCTGAAGAACCTAGCGTATCAGAAAAACTTAGTGGGCTTTTTTTTACGAGTAACACGAAGAAATACAGATTTATCAGCATTAATAAACATACCCCATTCATTACACCACTTTAATATGTTATTTCAATTCTTTTCGAGGACAGTCTGATCATTCTGACAAGTTATATCACTGTACAAAATACAATCATCGGCAAATAGTCTAATTTGCACACCAGGCGTTATGGTTTTAACAATGTCATTTATATACATTAAAAACAGTAAAGGCCCGAAGACACTACCTTGGGGCGCCCCTGATGTGACTGGGAGAGTGGCCGAGCTATGTTCACCTATTGTAACGTACTGAGTGCGTTTGCTCAGGTAAGCAATAATCCAGTTTATGAAAATGTCAGGTATGCCAATAATTCTAAGTTTGAAGATTAATTTGTCGTGCAGAACCTTATCGAAGGCTTTTCTGAAATCTAAAAATATTACATCTATTTGGCAATTATTGTCTAAAGATAAAGCAAATGAATGAATCACTGATACCAATTGCGTTACAGTCGAATAACCCTTTCTGAAGCCATGCTGAAACTCCGTGAGCACATTGTTTTCAGCTAAGAATTCTTTTATATAGTTTGCCACAATGTGCTCCAAGAGCTTGCAGCATTGTGATGTCAGAGAAATGGGACGATAATTTTGTAATCTTAGTCGATCTCCTTTTTTAAATATTGGAACAACTCGGGCCACTCTCCATTCATCAGGCAGTTGTGCCGACAGCACAGACGCAGAAGAAATTCGTACAAGAAAGCTGGCAATAAGTTCAGGATAACGTTTTAGAAAGATGTTTGGGATTTCGTCAGGGCCACAAGAAGCTTTGGTTTTTAGGTTTACCAACATGTTGACAGTTCCAGGATAAGAAATAGAATCCACATCAAATACCTGTTTCACTGGAAGCACAGCAAAGACACTTTGAAAATACTTCCTAAGATGTTGTGCTATGTCTTCGTCATTAGTTATTGATGTGCCCTCAATTATTATCTGTGAAATCGGTTTCTTTCTTTCCTTCATATGGTTCCAAAATTTTGTAGGATCATTTTTATTAAAGTAAGGCAGAGAGTTGTTATAATAGTAACTCTTTGCAGCAGTCACCTTCTGTTGAAGAGAGTTCTGCGCCTCTTTTATTTTAACAGGATTACCATGCTTTCTTTTTAACCTTTTTACCTTGCGTTTAATATGAATAACATCGCGTGTCATCCAAGGTGTGTGTTTGCGAACTTTCTTTTTTTTACTAGGGATGAATTGGTTCATAAAAAAGTGGCACATAATTTTGAATCGATTCCACAGAGAACAGGCATCAGTGCTGATAAAAATCAACAAGACAGTTTTCCATGTGCTCCATGATGGACACATCATCGGCATGAGAATAATCTTTGTAGCTAAGCACTGAGGAATAGTTTTGCGCCATCAGTAGAACTGGTAAGGTAATGCTCACTAGCCGGTGGTCGGGAAGTCCTTCTTCAATACAAACAAAATATTCAAAAAAATCCTGGCTAAGAAATACCAAATCGAGAATGGAACTGCAAATGCCCTGTATGTGTGTCGGCTTGCGTACCACCTGTTTCAAGTTATAACGCAGCATAATATTAAAGACAATGTTGGCGTGCTTGCTGAACGCGTTTCCAGTATTAAGGCGCTCCCAGTCTATGTTCGGTAAATTAAAGTCACCTGCCAATATAATCTTATTCTTTCTGTGCCTGTTCATTTCATCATCTAATTTTTGTAAGTATTCGGGAGTAGTATCCGGTGGTCTGTATATGGCGTAAACAATAAAGCTGTGACCCCAAGAACTTATCTTGATACGCAAACATTCAATCTCAGGGATATCTTCCAAGAGATGGGCAAAAATACCATTTTTTATCAGGACGGCAACACCACCCCCCCTGGTGCGCCTGTCTTTTCGGAACACTGTATAGGAAGGAGGAAATATATCGTCACTTATTTCATCATGTAGCCAAGTCTCAGTTAAGACAGTAATATGAGGATCATGTTTCAGTAATAAAATTTCCAATGCATCAGTTTTATTTTTAATACTGCGGGCATTGACATTAATCAGTCTGAGCTGCTTATGTGGCCCTTGGGGAGCGCGTCAATCCTGCGAGCTTGTGAAATGGTTTAGCTCGTTTGCTGTGGGAGTCCGAAGGGAGCTTTGGGGAATTTGTACGCGTCTGTTTAGGCATTCATCCCAATAAAAGTATCCCTGCCAATCTTAAGCTTATCATGGATCAATGAAGCTCTTTCTTTAAGCAGCTGATCTTTACAACTGTCCCAGAGGAGTTTTCTTTTTTTCAGTGTGGAAGGGGAATAATCGTTCTGAATGTAGATGTCAGACCCTTTAAGTTTCTTGCAGTTTGCAAAAATTGCTTTCTTTTCACTGTAATCCTGAAGGTAAATTATGACCGGTCAATTTCCTTTGTTTTTTCCTAGCCTATGTATTCGACCAATAGACTCGCATTTCACATCCAGCTTGCCTTGGAATACTTCCTTGACGATCTTTTCCTTCATCATAGATTCAGTTTCGTTGGCTAACTCCTTTATCCCGTAAATAATCACATTGGAACGCCTGCTATGGTCCTCCTAACTAGTAAATTTTTTTGTCTGAAAAGTCATCACTTTCTCTAAGCATTTCAGCGTGGTTTCTTCTTGACCAGTCTGAACTAGGGTTGCAGAAGAATCAGGGAGTTTAGTTTGCACGTCCTCCAGAGTATGTTGTAAGCTGGCAAGTACACTATTTATGTTGCATAACTGCACTTTCATTTCAGTTACATCTGTGAGGATAGCTTTTTGGCCTTCAAGCAGTTGGTCATACAGTTCCTTTTGTGTCGGTCCAGGATTTGTTTCTATATCACCACAAAGAAGTAACTTGTACACCTGTAAACACTCATAAGCAAGGGTAATACACTGTTTGGGGCACGGTAGGACCACAATGCAACGATGGTCACTGCTAATTCTGCTAAATGTTTATATATATATATAAATAAACAACACTAGCATATGTCCACTTCAGGATAAATACCTCTTGTATAGTGGTCTATATATACAGTCCATATATCGAACACTTTCTATATCACCTGGAAAATCACATGCATATTTATATTCTTTTATATATTTCGAGCAAGGTCAAACATAAAATAAAGATGTCAAACTCTGCCACCCCAGACCATGTGTGCTTTGTTGACAGACTTTCCTTCAACACCCTCGAAGATAGCGGTGGCACAATGGACGTTCCCGACTGCTGCGCACCATAGCTGCATACATCGACCACGCCGAGGGCACCATTTGAACGTCGCTGCATACACACACAGTGGCTTGGCTAGTTCGACAAAATCGTCTCATTGTATTTGTTGCACTGACACCTCCTCGGTGCCGCACTCTGCCCCTGCCGCGCCTCGCGAGGACCAGTGGTTTGCATCCACAATGACGCAGGACAGCGCGCACTCACTGGGCTCACTCATAGACGCCTTTGCAGACGCCACTTAATACTTTGTTATCAACAGTGTTTCAAAATGCTTTGACCGACGAGCGTGGAGATTGCAGCAGAAGTAGCGGCCAAATGAAGACACTAACGAGGTTGATCCCACAAGCGCTGATGTTGCCCCGCTCCCAACTTTAACTGAGGCTTCCTTTGGCCATGTTCCTATGGGTGGGAAGCGCAACCCGGACGAAGGACGAGAGGAAGTACACAACACGAGTTGTGTGCACGAGTTGTTCGGGTTGCGCTGCCCAGCCATAGGAACATGTTCAATCGCCAACTCGCCCAGCTTGCCGTCTTAATTCCTTTGGCCCTTCTACGCTACTGGCCTATTGCTTGTGGATCGTTTAGACTATGTTGAGGACTCTGTGTTTAAGCACGTGGCTGCCAATAAGAAGCAGGCTACACTCCTGCAGTACTTTCAGCCAAATAAATAAACACTTTGTGTGAAGCTTTGAGTGTTTACTGCGCCACGGTTGAGGCGTGATCGGGGATCGTTGTTTGAAGCGCGCGATTAGCCTAGACCGCACCGGCTTCGCACGGCGGACGAGGTCGTGCTGCCTAGGCTAATTGTGTGCGGCGCAATCAACCTCGCTCCCGGCAGACAAAGTCAGTGCGGCCAAGGCCAATTGCATGTGGCGCAACCGAATGCACGCTCCGAAGAACGACACCCGATCGTGCCCTTGGTTCATTGATTAATTTGCTGAAGTTTTTGATGCATTCTTTTGTTATATTATGTATTCTGGCTATATCGAACTATTTGGCAATCACCGCGCTATTCGACACATCGAGGTTCGACTGTACACACACGCAAGCACACACACACACAGACCCACTTGTAGCGATTTATTGGTTATAGCGACCACATTTCATCGCATTTACAATTTTGCAACCCTGCCTGTTGAAGCTGCATCCAGACATAACAAACATTTTCAAAAGCACTGTACTGTTATAATGAACACGTCAAAGCTGGTCGTTGTAAAAGGAGGCTGCATGTGAAGCACAAAAGCCAGACTGAACCAGGTGCTCGTTTTTGCGCAGTTCTCTGTGCAACGCTGCATGCATCATGTTATGCACACTGTTTGGACGATTTTGACGAGTCTGAACCAAGGCCCACTCAGGCGTTGCTATCAAATGTTCAAGTGGCCTGAGTCGGCCTGCCTGCAGCACAATGCACAGCTGCTATGCAAAGTTGAAAAGTGTTGGCATTTACGGTTCGTCAATGCTTCATTTACATTGTTGCTGATAGCAGTTTGTGATGGGGTTGTACCTTTTGAAATTTTACTTTTTCGGCTGAAACGACATATAACAACGTAACTTCGTAGCTGTCGGTGCACATGTGGCCAATGCTACGGCCGAATCATATTGTGACATAGTGACGGTGAACTCAGTGTTAAAAACTGAGTTACAAGTTTAACTCTTTGTTGAACAAACTTGTGACCAGAAAAACAAGTAACACTCCAGCACAATGATAGCGGCGAGTAGAGTTGATCGTAGAAATTCTTGTCTGCAGGTCAAACATGTCGGCTTTTACCCGTGGCTGGTCGAAGGGTCCAGCATAATCACTGGTGCCTTCCAGAAAATACTACACAATTCATGTTGCGCATGCAATCAGATTACACGAAGTTTGGTGAGAACATACACAACAGACAGAATCAAGCATAACATTCAAGTTCCAAATAATTCCGGCCTGTCATGCGCTGAGCAATAACATTAAGTTGTTAGTGGGTGAAATGTAGTTCCTGAGGAAAGGATAAGGAAGTACATGTGTCAGTATGCAGAATCCACTCATGTCCCGTTGGTGGTATAATATATCCCAAGCTCTTGAAGAAAAAATGATGGCAGATGTGCTGTACTTTTGAAATGGCAGTGGACTGGAACTGGCCGATCACCATTTCGAAAGGACCGTAACACTACATTTCATTCTTTAACGAAAACTTGCTGTTAGATATAGAAAAGTGCCAGGAGCAAAAATAAAGATACTGAAAATCCTATTTTCAAACCAAAGTTGTGTCGAATCGTAACTGCCAATGGCCTGATACATTTTGCGGAACTGTCAAATTCGTTATAAGCGGGTTCATGTGTATACGAGATATTTTAAAATTGTCTGTGGAAGGTAGCACATTTCTAGTCTTTGAACTGGATTGCTAGAAGACGCGGACATTACTCACACGATGAATCAAACTATATAATTGAATACTTAACAAATTTTGCTAATTATGTTGTTAACTGATTATATTGTGGCACATATGATTGCAATTTACAGATTGTAGCCACTGCATTTGCAAGGCATATTTATTCGGAACAAATTCTGAGTATGGCACTGGTTTTAAATATGCACCATCAGAATTGTGGTGAAATTGTAGTGCTGTTCCACTTACTATTTTCCCAAAACATTTTATGATTGAATCGCAAAAATACTTGGAATGTCAAAGTATCTTGTTGTGCACTTGAAATACCGGAACTGGTGTAATTCTTAGAATTTGTGCCTTTCGAATTCACTGACTGCAATTTGCAACTTGAAATATGTGCCATAAAATCATTTGTTTAGAATCATTTGTGATATTTTGGTAATTAGTCGCCTGTGAATTGCAATTTCTTGTTTAAACATAAGGAGCCAAGTAAAGCATAAGGGAAAATATTTGCAGTATTTAGTGGAAATGTAGAAATATAAGCTAAAGGGAAACAATTTCCACTGGCTCCCACCAGTGGCAAGTAGTTTTTTCGTCCACTTTTATTTCCCTTTAGTTTATCATTTCTACACTTCAATTGATGCTACAAATAACTTACCCTATACATTGCTTGGCTTCATTATCTGTTGGTTTCTTACGGCTGTGTCTAACAAAAATAGGGCCCCTTGGTTCACCTTCTTCTTGTTCATTTTTGTGCTAGTAATGTCTGCTTCTCCTGAGTAATCCAGCTTAAGAACAATAATGTGCTACCTTTTTCAGGCAGTTTTTTAAATAAATTCTGTACAGTGCAAAGAAAAATGCCCAATAGATTGGACATGATGATAATGTTGATGACGTGGTTGCTCATGGTCTCACTGATCTGACTGCCTGTTATGCACAGACCCGGCATATGTGACGACAGCCATGTGCATGGTGCAAGTGGCACTGGTGGTGCTGAAGGAGAAGGAGATGATGATTGTCAAGTGAGTGTCTCGCTGCCTTCTTCCTCCTTGCTATGGTTGGCGACCACCTTAAAATGGACTGCTGTCCAGCAAATATACTAAAGCAAGGTTTGGGTACGGGTTAGTTGGTATTCCATGCTATCAATCGTCACTTACAGCGCATACATTCGCAAAAAATTTGTAACCTTTACTCATAACATTGTCTATGCCATTCCACTTTCATGTGGAAGAACATATGTTGGTCAAACCGGCAGATGCGTCAATGAGAGATTAAAAGAGCATCGATATAACGTCACTAGGGTAATCTCGGGTCATTTGGGTATTCACTGCCAAGATTGTTCCTGCAAGTCCATGTTTGAAAGCACTTCCATTCTGTATAAGGCTCATAACAGGATGACGCGGGAGATTGTGGAGGCCTACGAGATTGCAAAATTAGAGCAAAAGTGCGTAAGCAAGCCTTTGGTGTCGCTATTTGAAAAGGAGATACGATTCCTTGGTTTATCTTTGTGACCCTTGCAGTACATGTTTTCCCCATGCCTTGCACACGTGTACGGTTCATCGAAATGCACCCCTGAATGTTCTTTTTCACTGTTACGTTTGTTTCCGCTCGCACGGTATATATTTATCGATGCGTGCGAAAATTAAATATATAGTTGAAAGTGAAGCGCTGTGTCTGTGTATCTGTTTCTTTCTACGTCCTCGTTCAGTCGCGCTTATACGCTCTACCATGGATTCTAACCAACTAGCCCACCAACATGTTTTAACCAATCCTCAAAAGTGTTCTCTCGCGCCGGCCATCTCGCTTAGGCAAAGCATAGCACAACAATGGCTGGATCGATGTTGTTTATTTTGTTATAATCCATAGATTGTGCTGCACATCGAAAAATTCTCCGAATTTTTGTTCAGACCTGCATTATTTTGTTTAACCCTTTGAGGGTCGAATTATATTGAAAAAAACTTTCCCAGGTGGTCAAATTACTTTATTGCGGATCTTGAATGTACAAAATGTATTAAGTCGAGAATAAATAGTCAAAAATAATTAGGAACAGTATTTTGGTGTCGGCATCACTCAGAACTGCAAAATGTTCAATAGTATTTCCGAGCGTGGTACTCCTTGAAACACGGGTATATGCACAGCGCCTTATCGCAGTCTGCACACCTAAAATGCGTGTCTGTTCTCTTGAAGCAAGGAGTTGTGTTGGCGCACACATGCCATCTCTGCGTGCGGCTGCCTTGGGCAGAGGTCTGAGGCACCCTGTCGCGTAAGCGCGTTGCCGGAGAGCGAGAATACTTCGCGAACGGCGCTGATAAGCAAGTGGTGATAAACAAGCTACGAGCAGTGCCAATCAAGATAGAAATCAACTTCCGCCGCCCCTGCGAGAGCGTGCCGACAAAGAAAAAAAAACACGTTTCGCGCGCCTCCTTGCGATCACGCGGCGGAACCGAAATCGCGAAAGCGCGTTGCCACTGAGAGCGAGAATACCTCGCGAACGGCGCTGATAAGCAAGCTAAGAGCAGCGCCAATCAAGATAGAAATCAACTTCCGCCGCCTTGGAAGAGAGTGCCGACAAAGAAAAAAATGACGTTTCGCGCACCTCCGTTGCGATCACGCATCGAAACCGAAACCGCCAAAGGGGCGTTGCCTTCTGTGCCGTCTGAGCGATGCGCTGAAGCTAGCAGTCAGCTCTGTTTATCTCCCCAAGAAGGTAGCATCAATTTCAAACGCATCTTGTAAGTGCTAAGAGGTGGCAGCACTTCCGTATGAGCGTTCATCGTCATTATGGCGCGAAATTTCAAACGGAGGGTCGGAACCGTACCCGTACGGCGAAGACCTTGCGGGACAGAAAACCGCCGCCGTACATGTACGGCGAAAACCTTCAAAGGGTTAATGGAGCTTTCCATGTTTCTCCTGGTTTACCCGAGCGCTGGCAGGCGTCGCGTGATCTTACAAAGTTTTTTACGTCTTTGAAACAGTCAGGCCAGTAGCATTTGTAGCGGCGCGGCGATGGAGCTGCGCACCACCCCCGCAGCCATAAACAACTCCGCGGGCGTCCCGCGGGCCTCCCGTAAGCGGACCTTCGCGAGTGTTGGACACCAGGCACACGGACACATGATCCGACTCAGTGCGCCAAACGTCGTACGCGAGCTCCCTTTTGTGATTACTTTGTTTACCGCTTTCCTTTCGCACTAGGTCCGCGCACCGCGCTTCTCTATGCTCCTTTTCCCTCTTTTCTCCTCTCTCTCTCTAAAGCCCTCGCCACTTCCGGCGCGCTGCGCGCGCCCGCTCAATTCTCTCTTTTGACAGAATAAACTAGACCTTGTTTCCGAAAAGACGTGTGTCCGTCTCGTTTACCACGGCTCTACAAAGTGGTGACCCGTAGTTTTCTTCGCGGCACTGCCGAAGTTATTGTGGAGCCATGCACAGCAACGAGATGCAACCAGACACTGAACCTACGGGCACGACCGAGCAACAAGACGTCTCTGCGGTTTCCATCCGACTCCCACCATACTGGGACCGCAACCCTGCAGTTTGGTTTCTTCAAGTGGAATCGCAATTTATTCTCTCTGGCGTTCGCACGGAACAACGCAAGTACCACCTAGTTGTTTCGGCACTGTCGCCTACTGCTGCAGAAGAAGTTGCCGACCTGCTTTCTGGACCGGCTCCCGCCACTCCATACAGCGATCTTAAGGCTGCGCTTCTCGAGCGCACAACAACATCGCAACGAGCCCGCATGCAGCAGTTTCTCTCCGCAGAGGACTTGGGAGACCGTCGGCCAAGCCAGCTCCTTCGCCATATGCGACAGCTCATGAGCGGCAACACAACAGTAAACGATGACCGCCTCCTTCGGGAACTGTTTATGCAGCGCCTTCCAGTAAACGTTCAGATGGTACTCGCTACAGCCACGGTAATGGACCTCAACAGCCTGGCCAGCTTGGCGGACAAAGTCATGGAGGTGGTGACGCCAGCGGTGTGCAATGTTACAGCATCAAGCACCACTGCGAGTTCAGTGCCGCAAACATCATCCTCCGCCGCTTCTCCCATCGACGTGCTCTGCAATCACCTTGAACAATTAGTTTGTGCTGCAGAGCGTCATCGCACTTCACCCCGTCACGGAAGGTACCGCAGCTCGAGTAGATCACGGCGTCCAAGAGAAGAACGCTCCCGGTCTCAAACGCCACCACGGGTATGCTTTTATCACCGCCGCTTCGGGCAGGAGGCGCGCCACTGCCTCCGTCCTTGTGCATGGCAGGGAAACCAGCCGGCCGACCTTTAATGGCGACAACTGGTCAGGGCCAAAGCAAAAGTCGCATATTTCATGTCATGGACAGAACCACAGGCCAGCCATACCTGGTGGACACCGGGGCGGAGGTCAGCATTATTCCCGCGCAACGTTCCGACCGAACTACACCGCCGACCTCCTATCTTCAAGCTGTGAACGGTAGCAGGATACCTGTTTACAAGTCGCGGTCCCTCACCCTGAACCTTGGCCTGCGCCGCGTGTTCCGTTGGGTTTTCCTCATCGCTGACGTTCGCCGTGCTCTTATTGGCGCTGATTTTCTGGACCACCATGGACTGCTGGTCGATGTGAAACGCCAACGCCTGCTGGACACTGCTACATTGCTCTCTGTTCATGGCATCGTTTCCTGTGACTCGCCTATAGTCGCCCCAACCACGACAATTGCTGGTGATCCTTTTGCTTGCCTCCTTCAAAAGTTCCCCAACCTCACGCGACCACCCGACTGGACAAAGCCCGTACAACATGATGTACGCCATCACATCCTAACAACTGGTCCACCTGTACTTGCTCGCCCACGACGACTCGCCCCGGACAAACTCAAAATTGCCCGAGCAGAGTTCGAACACATGTTGGAACTTGGAATCATACGACCATCGTCCAGCAGCTGGGCGTCTCCGCTCCATCTGGTCCCGAAGAAATCAGGTGACTGGAGGCCTTGTGGGGACTACCGATCTCTGAATGCAAAAACCATTCCGGATCGGTACCCACTGCCTAACGTCCACGTCGGCACTGGATGGCACTACAGTATTTTCTAAAATTGACCTGGTGCGAGCCTTTCACCAAATTCCTGTCGCACAAGAAGACATTCCAAAAACAGCAATTACTACACCATTTGGCCTCTTTGAATTTTTGAGAATGCCATTCGGTCTCCGAAATGCTGCGCAGACATCACAGCGGTTCATCGACACAGTCACACGTGGTCTGCCGTTCGTTTTTGCCTACGTTGACGACTTGCTTGTGGCAAGCTCATCCCACGAAGAGCACCTCCAACATCTCCATCAGCTTTTTGAGCGCCTATCAGCAAACGGTATCGTCGTCAACACTGCCAAGAGCGAGTTCGGAGTACCATCACTTGATTTTCTCGGCCATCGCTTGGATAACAACAGCATCCGCCCTCTTCCTCACAAAGTGCAAGCCATCATGGAGTTCCCCAAGCCAGCTTCAATCACTAAGCTGCGCCAGTGTCTAGGCCAGGTAAACTTTTACCGCCGATTCATTAGAAACTGTGCTATGCTGCTGGAACCCCTCGAGCGTTTGCTCTGCGGCAAACAATCGTCAACTGCACTGCCCTGGGACAGCACTACAGATGAAGCTTTCAATTCTATCAAGCACGCTTTGGCCGATGCCACACTGCTAGCTCATCCCAACCCCAGCTATCTGTTGTTGCTCATGACGGATGCCTCCAGCTCTGCGGTTGGAGCGGTACTGCAGCAAAAAGTAAACGGTGGGTGGCAGCCCCTTGCCTTTTTCTCAAAACGCATGACCCCCGCACAAGCACGCTACAGTGTTTTTGGCCGTGAGTTGCTCGCCATATTTCTCGCCGTGAGGCATTTCCTACACCTACTTGAAGGCCGCTCGTTCACAATCTTCACTGACCACAAGCCTCTCACCTACTCAATCGGCCGCTCTGAATCATTATACACTCCACGTGAGGTGCGCCAGCTCGCCTTCATCTCAGAGTTTTCAACTGACATACGCCACGTCAGCGGCGTTGACAACTCACCAGCTGACGCTCTCAGTCGCGTGGATGCTATCACACGCAGTCGCTCCAAGAGCTCTATCTCAACGTCATTTCCTTTCAACCTCCAAGAATTGGCTACAGAACAAGCTAGTGATTCGGAGCTCCGTCACCTACGTGACGCGTCAACATCTCTTCAGCTTGAACCAGTTACCTTTGAAGATGTGCCAATTGTTTGCGACACCTCCACGGGCACACCTTGGCCTTACCTAACCACCTCTTTCCACAAGCAAATATTTGACTCATATCACACTCTTGCACACCCAGGCATTCGCACATCTCAAAAGCTTGTCTCATCACGCTTCGTCTGGCCGGGCATGAACGCAAATATCAGGGACTGGGTCCGCTCGTGCGCACCTTGTCAGCGCGCGAAAGTTCAGCGGTACCCTGTCCCCCCCACAAAGCCTTTCTTGCAACCCGACGAACGTTTCTCCGTTGTGCACGTCGACATTGTCGGCCCGCTACCCCCATGCCAAGGCTATCACTATCTTCTGACATGTGTCGATCGCTTTACCCGCTGGCCCGAAGCGACACCTATCCCCGACATGTCTGCAGCTACTGTCGCCGCAGCTTTTGTTTCCATTTGGGTATCCCGATTTGGCTCTCCAACGAAAGTTGTCACTGATCAAGGCCGGCAATTCGAATCGTCCCTTTTCACGGAGCTACTTCAACTTCTCGGAACAGCACGCTTGCGAACTGCCTCCTACCACCCTCAGACAAATGGCCTCGTCGAGAGATTTCATCGCCATCTCAAGGCAGCACTCGCAGCGCACGGCTGCCCAAACAAGTGGGTTGACAGACTTCCGCTCACGCTTCTCGGAATTCGATCTGCCTTCAAAGAGGACCTCTCCTGCGCTACTGCGGAGCTTGTTTACGGCACCTCGCTTCGCCTGCCAGCCAACTTCTTCGAAGAAAGCACCCTCACTTCCTCTCTAACAGCAAGCGAGTACGCCGACCAGCTTCGCGATGTGTTCCGAAACCACCGTCCGCAGCCTACGCGTTTTAACAAACCTCGTGCAGTGTACATCACTTCGGACTCGCAGACAGCCACAAATGTTTTTGTGCGTTACGGCCCTGTGCACGGCTCGCTTCAGCCCCACTACCTCGGGCCATTCCCCGTTTTAGAACGTTTTCCTTCTAACTTCGTCGTCGACTTAAATGGGACACGAGATACGATCGCGCTTGAGCGACTCAAGCCAGCATTCAGCGAGGCACCCACGCTTAATTATCTCGCCTTCCCGGGACATGCGGACTCCGCCTTGCAAGTGCGCGGTTCGTCACCTCTTCGTCGCGTTCACTGGGCTGCCACTTGTGCATTGTGAGCATCGTTCGTCGCTTCAGCTTCCTTTCTAAGGGGGGAGCAATCTGTAGCGGCGCGGCGATGGAGCTGCGCACCACCCCTGCAGCCATAAACAACTCCGCGGGGCGTCCCGCGGGCCTCCCGTAAGCGGACCTTCGCGAGTGTTGGACACCAGGCACACGGACACATGATCCGACTCAGTGTGCCGAACGTCGTACACGAGCTCCCTTTTGTGATTACTTTGTTTACTGCTTTCCTTTCGCGCTAGGTCCGCACACCGCACTTCTCTATGCTCCTTTTCCCTCTTTTCTCCTCTCTCTCTCTCTAAAGCCCTCGCCACTTCCGGCGCACGCCCGCTCAATTCTCTCTTTTGACAGAATAAACTAGACCTTGTTTCCGAAAAGACGTGTGTCTGTCTCGTTTACCACGGCTCTACACATTCTATAAGCAATCTTTCCTTTGATTTGTTTATGCCTAAGTGGCCGGACCACCCATTTTCATGACAGAGACTCAAAAGGTCCTCCCTGTAGTTAGTAGGTACGACTAACTGATCTAGAATCCTGCCCTTTCGGTTTCTGTAGTGCCGATACAACAATCCTCCTCTCTCACGTATCGTCACGTTGCACCTAGCAATGCCTTCTTTAGATGTGTGATGTAATTTAGCTAAGCTGTTATTCTTTTGCTCGGCTGCCAGTGACTCTGTCCACACGTAATAGCTGATCAAAGTTCTTGGAGGCCGGTGATAATAACGACCCTGTCTCGCTTGCGATTGCATCAGCTGGCTCTTCCCGCAGGCGTGAACTTTGACGCCCTTGTGATACGCTCTCATTGAGCTGGTCAGCTGGCAGGCGTTCCTCAACCGTTTTTTTGTCTCTCGAGCCTAGCTCGGATTCGGTTACTGATGTAACCTGTTTTGCTACTTCCACTAGAGCAGCTTGTGCATTTTCAGCCGAAAGTGACGCGATTTTACGAGCTTGGCCACGTGTCAATGCCTGTACTATGCCCTTTCCCAGTTTAAGCCCTTTGTCACGTAGTAACTGATCCGAACGATTCGAAAAAATGTAGGGGTACTGCAGCGACAAAAATTTGGAAACTGCAGCCTCGGTCACTAGTTCCCCGAACGGTCCACCACTGATTTTCACTTTGGCCATGAGCAGACACACCTGTGCTCCTCTACAACCTGTTTGATCCATGCTACTTCTCCGGTGAAGTAATCTACCGTCACGTAAGACGGATGGACAATGTCCATAGTGGCGGCACTGTCTCGCAGCACCTGGCATGGTTTACTATTAACTTGCAGGTCGTGAAGATATGGGCTTAAAAGTTCCATATTCTCGTCTTTTTCATCTACGTAGGAAAAAGTTACGCTAGGCTTTTTGCAGTTTACAGCGATATGTCCCAGTTTGTGGTACTTATAGCAGCGGGATCGGTCTGAAAGATTCGAATTCTCTTTTCTGCCCTTTTGGTACTGTTTCCCCGTTCGATTTCTCCTCGCTCTTTTCTGTGGGCTTTTCCTCTACGTCTACAGGTTCCGGCCGTTTAGTGTGCGAACCCTTTTTGAATGGAAATGGTTTCCACGGTCCATTTCGACCGTCCCAATTTCCGTCCTCGGCATTCAGCTTTCTACGCGTTGCATACTCTTCGGCTAATTCAGCCGCCCTTTCCACGGTGTTTACATTCCCTCTGTCTTGCACCCACAGTTTCACAGCTTGGGGATTGCTTTTGTAGAACTGCTCTAGACACATGTATTCAATGATCACGTCTCTGCTGTCGTACGCTTCCGTGCGTTTCAGCCACTCAACTAGGTTTGCCTTCAAGCTATATGCAAACTCCGGATATTCCTCGCTATCCTTCTTGCTTGTGCTTCTAAACCTCTGCCGAAAAGCTTCGGCTGAAAGGCGGTACTTTTTCAAAATACTAGCCTTAACTTTCGTATAACCATATGCATCCTCTGCACTGAGTCTGGCAATTACTTCCGCCGCCTCACACAGCAACATAGACAGCAACCGCTGTCGCCATGTACTTGGACCGAAGTTCATCTTCTCGCAAGTCCTTTCCAAATGAACAAGCCTATGTCGTTCTCGACCTCAAATGGCTTTAACAGCCTGTCCATGCTGTATGATTCTGCCTCACTTGATCATCCCAGAGCCCCTTCACTTCCTTGAGACAACTCCAAATGTTTGCTTTCAAGCTCAAGTTGCATTTTTCTTAACTCGCGATCTTTCTCGCATTCCTCTTTCTCTCTCTCTGTCTTGTTTCTCTCTTTTTTTCAGAAGTTGCAACCCCATTTCAATTTCTTCCTCACTGGCCTGTTCGGAAATTAGCTGCAATAATTCCGATTTTAGCATTTCCTTGCGTACCTCTAGGCCCAGTTCCTCACCAACAATCAACAATTCATGTCTCAGCAGTGTCCTTAACTCCATGATTTCTGCTTTACTGCCTTGGCCCTGCTTGCTAAACCTACCTAGGAAAACACAACCTAGCTAACAATCAACAATCTAGCTTCCCTACTGTTCTAAACAGAACAACCGCAAAATGAAGCCTAGAGATTCAAAGCAAGAACCAAGCACTCACCGCAGACACAGCACCACGTCGCAAAGTCCGTGCCACTGCTGCCACCAGTTGTAAGGTTTGGAGTCGGGCATGAAATAGATGGTAGCTGGCCCATGTCGTCGTCCAACCTATCCATGCAGAGGACGTTGTTGAAGGGAAGGACTGCTTCTTATCGAGAATGAGGAATATGAGTTTATTTACAGTATCTACATAAGGACGTTGCAGTTCATCAGTCTAGCATGACTGCGAGAGAAAGCAAAATCAGCAGCCGCACAACAGCTGCTTATAAACACTCTGTCCTCCCTAGATCCCTAGGTGAGGGAAAAACGGCAGTTCACCGCTAATTCGTAGCGTCCAACATCGTAGTCGACCTGCCTTTTAGGGGGTTACACACACTTCCACACAGGTTTTACTGACCAAGCCGAGGTGAGTGGGTTCTTGGAGACACGGGGCTTGGCCCGGGCAGGCGCCTCTTCATCCCAGTGTTGACCTCGCAGACAATGGCCACCGCATCCGTCCATGACTTCTAAGCCCCGTGAGACAGCCGTGCAAAATATCTTCCAGGGGCTCCCCTGCTTCAAACAGCGGACACAGCGAATCCACGAACAATGCTTGGTCTGCCCACTGCGTTTAGTCATAGCGGCGCCGAGGGGTGGTTGACGCGGCACATCATTGTCCCTACGAAACGAGTCACCGTGGCAGGTGGTGAAGGCTTCCATAGTCGCTTCGGGGAAGCTCGCCACACTCGCAGCTGCAGCTGGCTGAGAAAACTTTGCATGTGGGCACCTCTGTAGGCCGTTCCTAACAAGACACGCTCTAATTATTTCAGGGATTGCTTTTGCATCTGGGGTGAAAAACAAATGCATGTTATTTTTTTTTAACAAGCAAAGAGTACATATTAGATAAATAAAGTGCTTCGGGCAAAAATCTTTACAAAATCTCCTGCACACCCCAAACAAACGTGTATTGCAGTGGACGCGAGTGTTTCATTTGCTTCTTTTCAAAAGTGGTCGATCGCTACACCACCGCTACTGGCAATGCAGCTGGAGCCAGGGAGAGTGGCAGCGTCTGCCTCAGCAGAGCTTATGGGAAAGTTAATGCGTTGAACATGCAGCATCTCATGGTAGAGGCATGGTAGAGGCATGGCATATATATAATGGTGGAAGTGCGTGCATGAGTCAGCCTTCGATTACTTTACATGAGGATTACTTTACATAAGAGATTAAGTGCTTTAACAGCTATCTCTCACGTAGACCTGCGCATGTACCCGACTGACACGTGGTGATACCATTCCAGATCTTGCACAGATGAGTTTTGTGTCTTCTCTTTTTTTCACCTCAGTGCTCCCTTCAGTTGATAGTCGCCGTTCGTGTTGTCCACTTCTCTTCTCTTGTGTCCTGTCTGCACGCCTTACCTTTTTTGCATAATAAATACTTGCATGAGCGTCTTCTACAGGAAGAGTCTCTTGCACTTTCTTGGGCCCTTACCATTGCAAGAAAGCATGATCAAATGACAAGAAAAGCGAGAGAACTTGCATGACATGAAGCACAAGTGCATCACGTTGAAGACACAAATACAAGAAAAAAAGCACTGTGGCACATGCACACTCTATAAGACGCAAACTGACAGTTGTCGAGCTTTGAAAGAGCAAGAATGTTATCATTGTGCTTCTTTGGAACATCTCGCAAATAGCTCTCACTGCAAAGCTAAGACACATAAGTGTCACAGATGTGAAAAGATTGGCCATTTGGAAAAGGTGGGCTACTCTCTCGCAAGGTCTGTAAAATAAATTTAGCATATCGTGGAAAACGACGTACAGCTGACACGGACAATCACATAAGTGTTTGTCACATCTAGAGCCATAAGAAGGGAATTTATGCAGTGCTGGAAAATAAAGGAATTTACGTGTCGTTCCTGATTGACAATGGGTCATTGATTTCAATCCTAGCTGAAGAACTTGTGGCCTCCAACTATAGTGGTGCTCCACCGGGAGTCACCTAGACCACCGTGCGGGTCCGAGGATCCGAGCCCCTCAGGGGGACGATCAGCTCAGCCGTGTGTGTAGCGTGTGCCCGAAGCGGACGCTCGTTTGGTCTCTTCTGCGAGCGGAACAGAGCGCCACAAGGAGAAGGCCCAGAGTACAAGGAAGGCGTTTATTAGACGACCACCTTGGCATTTGCGATGACTGTTACGCCCGTATGGGCGTGAGGCCCATGAGCCGAAGCTCCCGAAAGTCAAGGGTGGCACTCACTACCAGAAAATGCGGTAACACTCCGCTATTCGGGAGGATGGCTCCCAACGACTGTGCTACCAGGGCAACGTTCCTTCCACTCGGAGTAACCTTCGAGGGCGACTCGACGCAGTACGACCGCGCACGTCAAGTGAGCCATGTCTTTTTGGCGTAGCCTCCAGAACAGGAGCAGCAAATAGATACGCAACTGCCTCAAGTCGAGGACCTTCGGCAAGACCAGCCAACCCAAGGGGTGACCGGGAGAATCGGAAATCAGTACGCTTCATTTCGCTGTCCGAGAGCTTCTTTCACATTGCCGCTCCTCGGTCGGCTTGAGCCGCCACGAGAGAGGGAACGTGGGTTCCCACCCAAACAGACAAATCGAGTTAGCCCCTGGACCGTTCTGGGGCGGACAGCAGCAAGTGTTTTATGGTCCCGCTGCTGTTCGGTGCCCTCGGAGGAACGAGAGAGAGGGAAAGCGGTGTACCGCGCACGCAAAGTTCGAAAGCGACCTCGCTGCGATGCGGCTTTTATGCTCAAAACGTGCTGCGCTATGGCACTGCAACGAAATGGACTGCGCAGTCCCCACAATCTTTACCGACATCATTTTGCTACTATATTTCCTCATACATCAACATCTGTCCAGCTTCTCAATTATTCTAAGCCAGCAATTCCTATAAAAGGATGTTTCATTGCTACAGTTTCATTTCATGGCCGATGCACTTCTGTTCTTCTGCACATTGTGTCTGGAGGAACAACCATTCTTGGGCTAGGTGGTATCACAGCTCTGGATATGAAGATTCAGGGGTCACCGCTCAGGTGTCTGCTGATGACGGAAGAAACTCTTGTGCTAGCTCCTGAGTTATGTTCCAAGTTCAAGCGCTTGTTTGAAAAGTGGCTAGGAACTGTCAAAGATTTCACTCATAAGGTCAGAATTTACGCGTCTGTTCAGCCAGTGGCCAGCAAACTGAGACCACAACCACTCGTCATTTGTGCGCAAGTCTTGGCAGAAGTACGAAAATTAGAAGCTCAGGACATCATTGAGTGTGTTGATTCTTCAGAGTGGGTCTCGCCAATTGTCGTAGCCAGAAAAAAAAAAGGATGGCTCGATTCGCATGTGCGTAGACCTACGAGAGCCAAACAGACTTATAGTAGTGGACAGTTTTCCCCTGCCAGAAACTGAGGAACTTTTGAACAGCTTGGCCGGTGCACAGCGATTCTCCAAGCTAGATTTAGCTTCTGCATAACTAGTTACCACTAAGTCCAGAAAGTCATGATCTTATGACGTTTATAATGCACGATGAACTAATTCCCTTTAAGAGGATTTGCTTCAGTCTGGCATCAGCACTGTTAGCATTTCAGAAGATGATGCATATGATCCTCAAAGGATGCAGATGCGTCTTATTTTACAGTGATGACATAATCGTGTATGGATGCTCCCAAGAAGTTCACTTGGTCAATTTGCATTTTGATTTGAAATGGCTCTCTGATGCTGGCCTCAGGCTCAACTATAAATATGTTTTTGACGTCGCAGAGTTGACTTTCCTAGGCTATGTTGTCAGCGACAAAGGGTTATTCCCACTGATGTCATCTATTGAGGCGATAACCAAGGCACTATCACCTACAAATATCAATGAACATTGCTCGCTGCTGAGACTTGCAGTTTTCTACTACAAGTTCATCCTGCAATTTTTCTGATGTTGTGGAGCTAATGTGTGCTTTACTTAGAGGAAATTCGCCTTTTGCTTGGACTGCAGCAGCACAAAGCGGCTTGGAGCAGCTGAAAACGTTGATAACATCTTGTGAAGTTCATCCTTTTGATTCTCAGTTACCTGTGTGCGTTACAAATGATGCCTCAGGATATGTATTAGATGCTGTACTGCAGCAGGATAACGGAACATCACTGCAAACTGTCGTGTTCAGCTCGCATACTCTGTAACTGCATGAGCAGAAGTACTCAGTCGAACGTGAGGCCCTTGCCTGCATCTGGGCCTTCAAGCACTGGCACGTTACCTGTGGGGCCGACCTTTCATGTTGCGAACAGACCATGGTGTTTTGGTTACGCTCCTTTCAATGAAAAGCACTGATCACTATCCGTTAAGGATTGCGTGCTGGTCATCAAGGTTGCTGTGCTACAACTACATCATGGAATACAGGAAGGGTAGTGCAAAGGTCGTGGCTGATGCACTCTCCTGGCTGCCCGTACATTGTTTCATCCACGATGCACCCGAAGAAGAATTTTTGTCTCTTGTTTCCAGTAGTTACCATGCAAGAGCTTCAAGAAGCAAGTGCCACTGATCAGGCTATCTCTCAGGTTAAGCAGTTTACCACTACTTCTTGGCCTGACAAGAAATCCTTGTCAAAAGAGCTGCTACCTTACTTTCACGTGCAATCTGAACTCTCTGTTAGTGACATTCTGTGCTGGGGCGACAGGATTGTCGTGCCTACAACTTTGCCACGCCGTCTTATGGATCTGGCTCATGAGTCAAACCTAGGAATTTGTCATACCAAAGGTTGTCTTAAGATTATCCATGCATGGATAATCACATTGAAGAACTTGTGCACACGTGTAGCCTGCCAGTCATGTGACAAATCAGCTTGTATATCTGCAGCTCCAAAGCAGCCTGTCACTTTTCCCAAGAAAGCCTGGGAAAAAGTTGCTATCGACATTGTGGGACCTTTCACACAAGCTTCAGCCAACTGCAGTTTAAAGTTACAATTATTGACTATTACAGCAAGTTGCCACAGGTGGCTTTCGTACGGGATGCAACCACGTCTGCAGTGAGAAAATTCCTACTTGAACTTTTTGCAAGAGAAGGATATCCACGTAGTATCGTATCTGATCATGGACCACAATTTCTTCAACGAATTTTGAAGAATTTCTCACAGAATGCGGAATCGCACATTACAGCTCTTCTGTGTATTACCCGCAAGTTAATGGTTTGCGTGAAAGATTTAACAGGGTATTGAAATCATATATTCAATTGGCGCTCTTAGAATGCCGTGATATAAGAGCAGCTATGCTTGATCACCTGTAATATGTCGCTGTATGCCTCATGCGACTACTGGTGTTGTACCTGCTGTTCTTCTTCGTGGACGCCAACCTCGAACCAGACGCGACATTGTGGTATTGCCTGACAAGTGTTTCAGCTTGGACCCTTCAAAGGCGCTATAGCAGTTGCAAGAGTGTATCAAGAACAAGCAAATGAAGTCAATAGTTACACCGATGAAAACCGTGGTGCCAAGGAACCGAACTCCATCGTCGGTGATTACGTGTGGGTTAAATTACCTGCAGTTTATGGGGAGGTATCTCCACAGTTTTCTACGCCCAAGAAATTTATTGAAAAGCATGGACCCTCTCTTGCCTCCTGGAAGATCGGCATGTGTGGAATGCTTCCAAATTAGCAGTCGTTCACCCTGAAACTATTAGCAAAATGAAACTTGGTACCTCTGCTGTCATGAATTGATCATCAGCATCCGATTATTCAGCTATTACAGCTTCAAATCATCCATCAGAACTTGGCACATCAAGCGCGAATAACTATGAAAATGCACCCCTGAACCGCCTGCTGCAGAGCACACGCAACAAGCTTCATTTAATTTGCCAGGATGCAAAGCGCGTGTAACACGAAGATACCAAAGAAGCTGCGGGACTACGTTAGGCAGTAACGGATAAGCGTTTTTTTGTTTGTTTTTTTGCAAGAGGGGATATTTCATTTATTTCATTTATTGAACCCTCAGGGCCAAAGGCATTAAAGAGGGGAATGGTTACAAAACAAAAATACATAAATAGATACAATGCATATTACAGAACAAGTATTATCATCCTCTGTTATAAAATGTTAGCTAGGGCAGAACAAAAATGCTGGTTATCAATTATTTTGACGATATCTGCGGGTAGGCGGTTCCATTCACGTGATGTACGAGGCAAGAAAGACTGAAATGCAGTTTTAGTGTTACATGTTTCGATGCCAACTTTGTGTCGATGATCAATGCAATTTGACACGTATCTGGGGGACGAAATGAGGGAATCGCGTAGCATGGGGTGACGGTACAGTTTATGAAAAAGGCTCAAACTAATTGTCTGCCGGCAGGATGCTAAAAGAGGTAAAGAAAGATCAGCTTTCATGCTTGTTACACTTGCGGTACGGTTAAAATTGGCCAGGATAAAACGAGCAGCGTTGTTTTGAACCAGCTCAAGTAAAGTTATCAGTTTTTCATGATGCGGATCTCATATCGCAGTGGCATATTCCAGATTAGAACGTATTAGTGTTTTATAAAGCAATCATTTCAAAGAAGATGGAGTTTTGGAAAATTTACGGCGCACGTAGCCCAACATGCGGTTAGCTTTGTTAGTAATGTACTCAGTATGGCGCGTCTAGTTAAGGTCAGCAGAAATATGAACACCCGGGTATTTATATGAAGTAACCGCTTCTAACACAACATTATTTAGGTAGTACACAGGCGGAGAGTTGGCACTTCTTGATGTTCGCATAATTTTGTACTTATTAGCATTAAGTTCTATAAGCCATTCATTACTCCAAAGAGAAATGTTAGAGAGGTCAAGCTGACGAATGTTAGCATCGTCGGGGGATTTTATATGTTATATAAAGTGTCGCTGCCGACTGCAGCGCCATTAGAAGGCATGTGCTTGGAGCCACCTGAAGGAAAGAAAAAGAGGATGGAATAAAGGGTGAGGGACTGAGTAATGTTTCCATTGATAACGTATTGAATACTGTGCATGATACAACAATGGCCATCTGCTAGGAGCATGACAGCAGCAGTCTTCAGCATTTCACTTCGACTTCTCTGTGCGAAATTGAAAGGAATTTGTGACTTTATGTGGATAATAGCCGTGTCTGAAAGTTTTCTGGACTCTTCAAATGATGCGCATCAAGTCTTGCATTAAGACTAGTCACCTGATTATTGTAGTGGCAAATTAGCGTACTTTTTATGACCATCTAATTACTGCCTATAGTCATTTTAAAATGTCTGTCGGTGTTGTAAAAAATGTGAGCCCTAAATAGACCGTTTGAGTATCTCGTCTTCCCTAGATTTAAGTAACTTCAGATGCACTGTCGGAAATGCTATGTCTATTGATGTTCTTGTGGTTATATTTAGATCATGTATCAGCGAAAACTGTGCCCTGCCCCACAATGCATGTGCACGCACTGGTGCAGCAGATATTATTTTTTTTTCGCTTTGTTTCTATACCTGCTCTCTGAGAGTGTTAATGTGCCCTTTTTGCGACTCTGTGCTTTAGGGGCGGTGTCCTCAGCCCTGGTGTGGCTCTCGATGGGACGTCGTACATGGAGAGGGTCCTGAAGCGGGGCTTCCGCATAGCTGTACTCTCCGAACAAGACTGAAGAGCATGTAGGTGTGCTGCTATTTGCGGTGTTGATATCCTTGCATATCAGAATGGGACTGCTAGCTACACATGCAACACCGCACCTGGTTTTGTGGTCCTACTTTCGAGTATACAGTAAAACCTCGTTAAACCGTACCCGCTTAAACAGTAGTTTCGTTTTAAAAGTAGTAATGTAAAATTTCCGACTCGGCAGCCATTGAACATAATGTGTTTTGTATCCGTATAAACCGCACCAGCTTATTGCGTACGCATCGGTTAAAACATAGCATTTTCACTTTTCGTTGCATAAACACGGCGGTGCGTCGTCTCCACGGGCGGCCCGGCAGAACAACAAGCCTCAGAAATCGGAGCAACGGTCTCCAAGTGCCCTGTACGCTTGCGCATGAAGCCACTTCAACATCAACATCATTTCGACGCTGTGCGAGAGCATTGTGGCGTCACGCAATCCAGGACTCGCCTCATGCTGAAGCTCAGATAAAAAAGACGCCGGTGCTCAGCATAGAAGAAAAATTATACATTGTCCGTGCTATCGAACATGACACGGAAGAATCGGTGCTGGCACACGACAGGGATCTGCTGTTGACTACAGTGTGTGGCATTTGGAATGCGAAGAAGTTGCTCGGCAGCGCTACTGAGACCGCAAAGAGATGATGGCTACAAGGTTCGACTTTTCGCCATTGTTGCCTCTGTTGTTGCCGAAGTGTCGACTAGCGACAGTGATGAGGACGACACGGAAAGCGACAGCACGGGCGATTCAGGCCCGACAGGGGTAGAAGCTGCGCGCTTCGTCAGCCTCGTGAATGCAATCGTCGCGACGAGAACAGGGGCGCGATAACGTAACTATTCCAAACGAAAAGTATTTCGAACTCCGACGCCCAGCAATGAAAAAGGCACCCCGGGACTTGTGCAGCACTACTGCGCACGTGCACGAAGAATACGTAACGCCAACGAGGAATCTGCCATGCAAGTGTTTGCCGAGAAGAGGGGGCTGGCAGAAAAGCTGGCACGCAGCTTCAGTAAGTTTGAGGCCGCTGTCGTCATGTTAGCCTGCTGTGGCATCAAATGAAAATAACACTTTTGTCGCTCGAAGTGAATAAATACTGCATGTTTTTTTCCCCTTTTATCGCACTCTCTCTGAGTTCCATTTTTGACAGGTAAGTGGGCGAGCTCATGCTATTTCGGTTAAACAGCACTGCTGTTCAGTACGTACTTTTTCCGAGCTCCAGCCAACTACAGTTTAACGAGGTTTCACTGTACCATGTGTACCAAGAGTGTACCATGTCGGGCTAGTTGGTGAGCCCCTATACGAGATATGTGGCTCAAGGTAAAAACACGCAAGGGCACCAGCTTGCAAATAAATTTATTTCATGAGGCTACACCCAATATATAAGAGGAGTTAAGATGCGCACAACAACATTACAATTGCAACTTGCACAGACAAGCTATCATAGAGCAGTATCTAAAAACAGAAAGCCACTCTTGTGAAGAGACACGGAAGAAACACTAATGCAATAATCACCTTTCTTCTTTGCATACTAGGCTTCTTCCAGCAACTCTTCCAGAAAGAGTGAAGTGGCACTCCTTCTGTAGGCCTCTTTTTGTTCTTGTGTTTTTTTACCTTGCGTCATGTACCTTGAATAACTTCCATTCTTTGTTGCATGTGTACTTAGGCGCTGAACGAGAAGAAAGGGGGTTAACCAAGGGGCCTTATTTTTATTAGTCATATCATGAGAAGGCAACAAACAAAGACGCCATGGACAGCATAGGGGAAATTGCTTGTACTTGCTAATTGAATTAAAGAAATGGTAAAATAATGGCAATAAAAGTGGGTGAAAAGACAACTTGCCGCAAGTGAAGAACGACCCCACGTCTTTGCATTACTCGTGCGATGCTCTAACCAGTTGACTGATTGCGGCGCCGTTTCCCCATCTACTTTTTTGGGTATAGATGTTTTTACTACTATAACTAACCTTGGGAGTGTTAGCCAGCGCCACCACTCACAAACCTTGGCAGCGGATCTGGAACATCCGTTCTGCCGCAGGCGTCACGAGTATGTGATCTTTTTGGGTGAATTAGTACAAGTAATTTCCCCTATGTTCTCCTTGGCATCTTTGTTTGTTGGCTTCTCATGATACTTGGGCGCTGTCATTCTAATATGCCTGTCAATCAACTAGCCCAACTTTCAATAGGTGAAGCGCCAATAGTGACGGCACACAGGAAGGAATACAGACAGGACAAGGCGCTACTTGCAACTGGCGCTTCATCTATTGAAAGCTATGCACCAACTAGCCCCACAACATGTTTTACTGCAAAACTAGCCCAACTGTCGAGTCTTATTACAGTTGATGTACTTGGTTCAAGACAGCGCACCACTGTCTTGAACACCACAGCTCTTTGCTTCCGTTTATGCTGCTGTTAGGTTAGTTTAGGCAGTGTTGCCAACTACACGGAAATTACTCTGTGTCTGGAGATTTTAACCACCATTTTGGGCAAAAAGAAATTGGTCCTTTTTAGTACAGGAACATTTTTAAATCTAGTTTCTCAGCCTTGACTTCCAATTACAAAATAGGTGCCATTGCCGTTATCACCATGGTTCCGTTAATGGTCAGTTTGGATGTACTCGTAGCTGTACTTCAGAGGCTTGTTGGCACTTTTGTTCAAATGTGGTTTCACGTCATTCCTTGGCATTTGTTGGGGTTTGAGCAGATTAACACTGTTTAAAGCATGACAAACTGTTGCAAAACAACCTCAGTTTAAGCACGAAGGCCCAGTTCAAATGTTCTAAAGCTAGAATAAAATATTGAAACTACAGAATTGTCCACCATTTCACATAAAAATCTACCCGAGTTCACTTTTGCAGAAAACATTAACAGACTTAACAATCACATGTTTTTCGCAAATAGCTTGTGAAGCTTAAGAAGTTTTGAAGGGAATTGCGTGAAAGTTATTTCATAATGTTGGGCTCCATAAGTGACTATACTGCAACTAATGCAAGTTCTATTCTGTTGCAGCTCACGGCATGGAGGGACCATCTTCAAAAGCTTCAAGAGGAGGCTCTTGACATTGCACTTTATCATCACGAAGTCTCGCTGGTGATAACCACCACCTCTGTAATGCAGAATGCCCTAGCATAAAGGCACACAATCATATTTGTGGCCCAGGTGGAATTTACAAGGTTCATGTGTTCTAACTCCTTCTATTAAATGCTCACACTGCACAGTGCTGCATAACAATAAACTTGGGTTCGTGTGTTCATCTAATGTGACCTGTCTTTTATACTACTCTCAAAGAAAGATTTGCACCCTTTGGGGCTTATTATGCTCACAGACAGGAATTTCTATCTAGCTATCTTGTGCGAATCACCTTTCTTTAACACTGTGCAGCACTCCCGGTACTTTCAAGTCATAAACGGCACAACAAGCACATATCAGCATGATGTAGCATTCCTGACAAGACAGCAGCAAGTGCAGAACTAGCGTTAAGTAAAAGGAAGTGTTTGCAAGATCTATGACAATTGGTGTTTAAGGACAAAATAAGCCACAAAGGGTGTGAACTTTTCTTGGAATGTAACTTCTCTTAAAGATCATATTCAAGAGGTACTCACACACTTGGTACACAAAGTCACCATTGGCATTCGGTATGTATCAAGTGTGTAAGATATCTGAGGACACGGCTTCAAATCACCATAGGCATCAAAATTCTGATTCTCTACCTAGGCGCGTAACTTTTTCTTTACCAGGCCTGTAGAAATCGATCGACTTGATTGACAGCTTTTCTACATGTTAAACATTTCCCTTGGAATTCTGCTACAGCGTCATTGTTCTGTCTGAAACGACTGAACTTTAACTATTGGTTAGATTTGAAAATTTTTGACAGATTGCAGACTAGAAAAATAAATCTTTGTCTAGAGGTATTGTCAAAACTAGCATCCAGTGCTCCTAGCACTTCCTCAATGAAATGAGGCAGAATTTGTGCTTTGGTCGACTTCTCAACATAATTTTGAAATGATAGCTACAGTGAAGACACAGAAGCTTCTGTTGGGTTGTCTAATTTTCCGATCTCACATTTAGGCTCAGGATGTCTACCAACCGGGAAAACCGGGAATTCTCAGGGATTTTGAGTAGTCTGGAAATACTCAGGGAAAACTCGGGGAATTTGTGCTTCTATCAGGGAAAATTAGCTGTAATAGTATTGAAAGGGAACGAAAGTCGCTGTAGAGCTGACTCGAGTAAGAGAAAGCAATCGCAACTAATTGTCTTTGACGCCCTGTCATCGGCTGGAGGAGTTGCCAGTGTACTAGTCAACGGCCGACTTTCCGAATGCCCGATAATTCGGACGGCTTCACGGCACCATAGAACCTCTCTGGAAACGTATCTTAAATTTTGAGCGCAAGAACCCTTCGCCGTCTGAGTTTCGGAACTTTTTGCCGTGACCGAAGGTCCAAAACGGCATTAATCAAAGCCACCATCGCTTCCGCTTTCATTGCCGCGCCGCCTCGAACCGGCGCTCTCGCACAAAGATCCGATGGCAGCCGTAGCCACCTCCGCCGCAACGCTAAGCCTAGCTGCTTTGACGTTCGCTATTAAGCTTCTTGCCGTTCGGTGCCGTGTTCTTCATTGAAAGAATTGCCGCTGTCAGCAATGGCACCGACTCCGCCTTTGTGGTCATCGCGATTCCATGGCTTCGACGCTCTGAAAGCACAATGCGTTGCATAAACCGCTTTCCGAAAGTTAGTTTTACATTAGTATAATTGAGCCATGCGGTTAAGCATAAGCAAAGTTTTGCGGTGAAGCATAACAAGTGTGTGAAGGGGCAACTAGCTCTTAAAGGGAACCTGAAAGGTTTTCCAAAAGGCCGTGTCTGCCGGGGCACAGCAGACGAAAGGTGCCCGAAATGTCTACGTTCACCCATGACGTCACGTCCGCTATAACCCATGATGTCACATCCGCTCATTTCCATGGCGGCCGTCTTACGGAGCCGGCTGCGCTGCGAAACGGTCCGTATTCCGTGCCCACTTAGAGCGTGAGTAATTCATCTTTCCACGCTATATGCGTGTAATAAAGGATTGGGGCTGTGAGCAGTTTGATGCGTTACCATTAGGTACCTTGTGCGCATATGTTGCCTCCTGGCCGCGTCAAATTGCAGCCGGCATGTGGAATGGGCCGTGGCATCTTAAATGGAGCTGCTCATGTGAGTGGTATTGCCTCCGTCAGGATCGTCAGTGCGTGCACTGAACCATTCAGTAGTCTGGTTCAGGGGAGAATGCGCGAAAGAAAGAGGACGTAAGAAAACACTGGCATGACGAGCTGATCCGTCAGATCGCGTTACATCGCGCTTTTTTTCTAAGACCATCTAGCTCGAGTGAGAGGCTCGTAGAACAGCATTACTACTGCTTTTTTACAGCTTCATCACCTCATCACCTGCATCATCACCTGCATTCTTTTAATAATACAAATGACATCGCTGCGCGGAAGACCGTCTCTTGAAGTTTCCAAACAAGAGCCAATGCCGCCGTGCTTGCTGCATACATGCTTGCCTTTCCTAACGCAGTTAAGACGCGGCACTAGCTCTGCTACTGCGTGATACAGGGTCACTGTGATAAGAAAATTAAAATGAACAAACGAAATTAAGGCAGAAAATGTCAAACGTTGCCAAGCGTGATAAACGGACCTGCCTCGCTAGACGAGTTGAAGAAATCGGCGTCCTGAAGTCAGCTTCGCCGCAGTAGACTAGTGTTACGCGCTGAAGCATGTCAGAACTGAAGAGTGACCGCTCTCACCGACATAAATAATATGTGTTCCTTAATGATGTACGCGTGCACCTGCCGTCTCCTGTTACATTAGGCGCGCCGAGGCGCCTAAGTGTACTGGCCGGCCTTCAGCGCTATTTCGGACGTGGCTGTGATGCTTTGAACCGTTGGTTTGTCGACCTCGTAAGCCAGTTAATGTTTACACGGCCATTTTTTTTCTGAGCTGTTGATTTCTTCCATAATAGCTACGTAATTTCGTAGTTTCCTGTTCAACTGCTTTGGTCATATGCGAGTCAAGGTGTACTCTTTAGTCGAGCGCAGTTTTCGAAAGCGAAACGACGCTTTTGCATCAGCATATAGTGCCGTCGCCCATTTACAACACAGTCAATCAATGTAATTTTGTATGTCACTGGGAAACCGCCGAACGCAGGGAACTCACTCGCATGCGGGGAACTGCATAACTAGCCACGGGATTACCGTGCCTCTTGGGAAGCTGCTTTGCATCAAAGGCCAGGTACCCTTGCTATGATTCACCGCAACATATTTTGTATGTCTAACCGCTTAACATATTTGTATTGCGGTGAAGCTAACCTTACGGAACCGAATTTCGCAGCGCTTTTTAGACTCCTGCATCTCTACCAGCCACTACCAAACGCTTGTCGGTACGTCTCTTGGCAAAGGTCCAGGTAAATCTCTGTTGGAAGTTTGGGGGACTCACGTATATGAAAACGGCCAAGGAAAGCAGTTGCCCTGATGAAGGCACGCTCCCCTGTCGAAACATTTGCACCAGCCTGTTCGACCACCGTTATCACCGCAACATATTTGTGTGTTGCGGTGAAGCATGCCGATATTGAGAAAGATTTACGTGAATCTGGAATGTATGGTTTCTGTCAGGGACTAACCTAATGTTCTACTCTCATCAAAGCAGATTTTCGTGGCAGGATGCATGATGTCTTGAGAACTTTTGTTGGCTAAAGCCATACATGCCAGGTTAGCTCTTGTCACAATAATACGCTTTACCGCAATACACAAGAGGCCCCGCTGCAGGACACGCCCGCTGTAGTTAGCCAAAACCTTATGTGATGGTTCACTGCAAAATACCTCCTGTATTGCGGTGAACCGTAATAAAGCACATTTGTCAGTTTAGAATGTAAAGACCCTTGCCCTTCGCTTTTGTAATAATATGACTCAGTTTAATGAGAACATGTATTCACTGCTAAACACATCCACATTGAAATGGAGATATGAACACTGATGGCAGCCTGTATGATGTTTTATCCCTTTACTTTTTTGTGTACCTGTCACGCTGCCATTACTAAATTTTCTTGTACTTTGTTAGGTGCTGACGTACATAACATTACAGCCACTGTGTAATTAGTGTTGAAGGACCAGTGTGATGACTTTACTCAAGAAAGGTTTGGGTTATGTTGTTGTGAAGGCTTTTTTTTTTTTAGACGTAGCTTTCTGAGAAGAAATCAGATGTCAGGAAATAGATCTCAATGGCACAGTAATCTTGGCGGCCTTTTGCTCAAACGTGCCCTAGACATAATTGAGTGATTTGCACTTGCAACTGGACAGCAGCCGTAGCTTGCTTGGGAGACCAGTGATATGGCATATTTTATCAAACTAGGTGACACATAGCATTACCAGTCGGAATAGAGACCTGTTTAAACGTTTGTCAACTTTAACACCTACATTTTCGACCATGAATTCAGAAAAATCTGTAGCACATTTAGAACCTAGATTTTAAATGCTGTATAAGTTGGCTTCTTGTTCACTGCAGCTGTGCTCGGCTTCTGTCCGAACGGGAGAGCACTTCTGCACAGCTTATTAGGGAATATTCTTATTTACATACCTTCTTTTTATTTATCTCGCCTACAATCACAATCAAATGTTTATGGCACATGAATGTGCTGTGCATGAATCTAACTTACAATGCCATGTTCAACAGCACAGTGCATGTAGCTTGTGTTGGTTCATTCAAGCTAAGCATTGCTACAGCCTTTAACTGTAGGTATCATGGTATGAGAGCAGAGAAATGGATATGCAAAGACTGTTGGGCACATTGTGACATCTTTGTTGTGTGTGAAAAGGTGACAGATACACAATATGGGGAGAACGCATGCACTTTCATATTTTCTCGCGCACAAAAAAAGCCGGAGGAATAAGGTTTCTTCACTGTGCCATAGAAACTATATGTTTGCTCTCAAAGGTAATTCTGATTCATTGGATATGTTCCTGTGCTGTGTTTATTTTCTTGAGTGTGCTTTAGTTTTTGCACGTTAATGTTTCAAACTCGTTTTTATTTTCACAGACTGAACATCCCACGTCTTGGTTTGACTTCATCGTACAGGATACTTGCACTTAGCTTGGAGTGATGAAGCAGAGCAGTGTACTTTTATTAAATGTGCAGATTTTAGCAGTATAACAGCAGTTCATTAAAAAAACATGTGTGCTGAAAATAAAGTGTTCTTACCCACATTCCTCGTTGTCTATTTATTTATTTATTAATACTGTCAACCCTCATAGAGGGTCATAACAGAGAGGACAATACAATTACATAAATCAAATATGGACAATGTCAATGCACGTAAAGTTGCTTAACACTTGTCAATTCACAGTTAATAAGATGTTCACTTGAATGCTGTTCAGCACACTTCTGACATTTATCAAAATACGTACAATGAATATCAAGTCGCACATATCACTTGGCACTTCAAAACTAAATCGAAAACTCCCATAAATATGCCTCAGCAGCATTTTCAAAGTCGGTGACATCCTTTAGGCTAGCAATAGCGTTTGGCAATTGGTTCCACATTTCTATCGCATCCAGGAAAAATGAGTATCGATGTGTATCACTGTTGGTATGGTCCGGCTTTATGACGTAGTCGTGATTAGTTCGCGGGTATTTTTTGCCTGGAGCATGTAGATATTTGAGCTTATCAACCTTAAGTTGATCCTGTATTATTTGATAGAGCACCTTCAGCCTATATTTTTTCTTACGTACCTCAAGAAGACCGAAGTTGCAACGCTGTAACATAAGCGTGACCGATTCCTTCCTTCGGTATGTCGAACAAATAAAACGCGCCGCCAGACTCTTTCCAACTTCCTCTTAAGCGTCACTTGATGGGGACTCGAAACAACGCTGAATATTCTAGTATCATCCTAATGAAGGCGGTGTATGCAATAAGTTTTACATTACGCGATGCACGTTCCAGTTTTTTTTTCTAAGAAAATATAACTTTTGATAGGCAGTCATGCAGACGTTATCTATATGTTGTTTCCATGTCAATTTTGCTCATATTCCTGTATTCTCTTCAGCAAAACCACTTATATGGGGAACTGATCATAAGTGCTCATGAGCATTTTAAAGAACAGCCTTGAACCCTACTCATGCACTGGTAAAATGTATAGATGCAGTGAAATTGAAACAGAAGGCGAAATAGCAAACATGATGCAGTATTTGTCAGACAATTATGTCAGCAATTTTTGCATAAATGATTTACTTATAGCATACTAGCACTACAAAGCACCCATCTTTCTTGTTAGACATACATTACTACAAGGTCTTTAAAGGTGGCCACAAGAGAGATGCTGGCTTTAATGAGGAACTATAGAGGTTAAAGGCAGCCATGAAAATGTATTAAGAAATTATGCAATGCATAGCATTTACTCAGTTCAGAGAGCTTCCAAAGTTGCCATAAGGCATTGATAGCTGTGGATGAGGGAACAGTTGTAGCCCTATTTGGAGCATGAGAAATGAACATTAAGATCGAAACATAAGTAACAACTCGTAATGCAATTAAAAAATCTTGCTATACTTTTAAAAAGACAGTGAAATGAAATTAGTGACACAATTTCCTTGTCTTTTTACTTCATTTAGGTTCAATATACTTATTTTAGTAACAAAAAAAAAGCAGAGTGGTGAAGCACATAAGAAAAATGCTAATCTGTTTTTATATTCTGCTTTCTCTAAATTCAAAGTTCAGTAAAGTTAACTTAGAAAGCTACGGTGAAGCCATTGCTTCAGCCTGTATGGTGCATAACAGCAGCAATCGCCAGCCTAACTGCTTGGGTTTACAGTGCCTTATTTGTATTGTATACCTTCTAAGTGCTGAGCTACTGGAAGATTGATTAAGGTCACCAACATGCTGAACCAGTAGTTTACTGAGTAAAATACATGGAGAAGGGTGGAAAGATAGGACAGAGAACAGGGGATGTATTCTGTGTCCATCTAGTGGAAATGTCCATTTCATCCGCTCCTGAAGTTCTGATTGGCTGGGCTGGCATATGCATGAGAAGGAGACATGCTCCCCCAGCTAATTTGCACTTCAGCAGAAGAGGATATGGACATGTCCACTAGATGAATACTTACAAAGCTATTTAATAAAGTACTTCTGTAACCAACATGCCTGCTATGCCATCCTTGCTTTCAATGTCTATCTTAGTAAAAGTGTGAAAGAACCAGGTTTGGTGCATGAAAAGTTTTCCTGAGGGTGTGTGCCTTGAAGCCCGTAGTGGTAATCGCAGGAAACGGGGGTGGATCCAGAGTAGCACCAAAGGGCAAGCCTTCATCGAAACAAATATGGAGGGAAGTGACTGCATGCTCAAACTTGTCAGCTCACAAGTTTGCCAAGACCAAGTGGTATCAGAAGTTGATGAAGCCTACATGGTTAATGTATAACCGCTTAGGCCAAAATTATTTAGATACTTTTTATGAGGACTACATATTTACTGAAAATCTCAAAATAATTATGTTAGTGCAGAATACCTTCCACTAGTTGTGACGTCCTTGAAAGAATGAAAATGTTTGAGTTGTACTTGTGTGGTGCATGAAGTTACTTAAAAAAAAAAACTCAGCAATGGAAACAAAATGCAAAGAGTAGTATTCGAAATAAATTGCCACCTCTTTAGGGCTAGATGAATTCAAATAATAATAAGCAAATGAAGATCGGGCATACAAGATAGATGTTTCGGCTCCCACTTGAAAGCCTTGTTCACAAAGATTGTGAACAAAGCTCCAGTTGAACCAGTTCTTATTTTTCATTTTTATGGTTGGCATCTAATTTTAAACTACTTACCGTGCCTCTTTTGACCAAACCAGACAGGCTGCCATCAAACTCTTCACTACTTCAATGCAAATAATTGGAGGTTGGCAAATACATTTTTCTAATAGGAATAGTAGGTAACGAATAGTCAAACACTGATGCATACAGTTACAGCAGGCATATTTATCTTGGAATTCAGCACCATGCTTATATTGTCTAGTAAAAAAAGGACAGCTATCAAGGAGAATTGGATTATTTTTAAGCAAAAGTAATTATACCTCATATACTTGAAGCAGATGTAGTGCTTCTGAAGAATCACGTCCAAACTGCACACACTAAAACATTAAGCTGGGATATTCAAAAAGACAAGTACATGTTTTGCTCGCCAAGTGACTTTTAGTGTGCTCAATTATGTAAAGTGTGCTATTATATGATTAATGTAATTTGCTAATGTAAAGAAAGAACAAGCCAGGATCTCTTGCTTCATATATATGCGCTGAATCAAGAAGGTAATTAAGGAAGAAGAACACCAGAAATTAACACGAATATTTGTGTGCTTTCTGGCATAAAATAATTCTCATGTAAGTCACATAACATGCTTTCCAAAGCATCCCCTACCTTAACTTACAGCTGCATCACATGAAGGCACTTTCTAAGAACACACATGCTTCATGATCATTCACTGTGTTAGTGACCCCCACTGAAGTAGACTGAGAACATATCTGGGCATTGCATTCAATAACTGATGTAAAGTGAAAAGACTGCTGCTTGTAGGTACGAATGAACCAAGTGAATAAGAAATATAGGTTCTGAAACTTCTAGTAGTAAGTGTGGCAGCACTTAAGAAAAACATATTGCAACTAAAAATTCCAACACAGGATGAAATAACTGAAATAGCTAGGGAGAGTTTAATGGACCAATAAACAGAAAACTGCAAACTCCCAACATTTCTGAATGCTTTTCTTCACATGTACTCACCTCATAAGTATGACTTCCCTTAATGCTCGAACCTCTGCCTTAATTTCATAATTCCCCATTCTCACTGCTTCACTCATGCTGATTGACATCTAGCACAAAGGTTGGCGAAAGTAGCTGAGCATGTGCATGTGTTGTGAGGCAAGCTGCCCACATCTGGTAGCCGCATGCCAATTTCTCAGAGTAGATGAAAGGGAAGCCTTGAGGGTAAGCCATAGAGAAGACCTTGGTTCAATGATAACTGAAAAACACCAACATGGAAAATTTGGACTGCCCACAGAATCAGCAGAATTGACAAAGCTTGGAAAAACTGAAAAGATGCATTATAATATTTATGTTACACAGGTTCCAGTCAAGATGAAGATTTTCAGTGTCTAATAAACTTATAAGACAATACATGACCAGCAATACTGTATGGAACCTAAACAATTTTAATAAAGTCACCTAGAAGTCAGGATGGAGAAGTGACTGAATTGAGGATGCTAAAATGGATGAGGTGGAGGCAGATTGCGAAGACAGGTCCTTAAAAATTAACATTCAACACACACTTAAGTTGGCAAAGATTGGACTCAATGTTCAAGAAGAAATTGACTAAGATAATTTATTGGTATACATACATGAGAGAGCAGCAACAATACAGCAGAGATAACTGTCATTCAAGAGGAAAGGACGTCATTCTAAAAATTAACATTTGATCAGAAGAATGGTTATGCATGGGCTTAGGCTCATGTACATTTATGTATGGTACGCATGATGTCAGAGCTGCATAGCATAAGGAACTGTGGCCTTACATGCCTCGATTATGAAATGATGTGGGCCAAGAGTGGAACAAGGATAGCATCAAGAGGGGGCCTCCTCCAAAATGAGAACGGTAGGAAAACTGGACGAGAGAGATTTTTTGCGCAACAGATACAGAGTCACATGAGTCATAGTCATATGAGTCATAGTCATATGAGTCATAGTGATATGAGTCATAGTCATAGAAACCATGACCCAAGGAGCTGCACAACAAGGTATATAAATTCAAATCTCTATACAGTTAAACCTCAGTATAACAAAATTCTCGATATAACGAAGTATTTAACTTTTCATAACCTCTTCTCCATAGAACACCATGCATTTCGAGCATCAATATAAAGAAGTGTGTTTGTGTGCACTTTCAATATAAAGAAATATCGCTTCTGCCGCAGAGGAGTGCCACTTGAGACAATCAATGGTAACTTCCGCGGACGCAGATAGTCAAATAACTGAATTACAAGCGGCTGCTTGCAAACGCACCTCTCAAACTGCGTGCAGCGCGACAAGAACAACAGCTTGGAGCCGCATCATGTTCCGTATGAATTAAGTCCAAGTGCGATCAGATCCTATCGCGCCCCGCGCACTTGTGCTTTAGGTGCGAGTGAAAGTGTGCGAGGGTGAGACAAGAAAGATGGTGGCTTCATAAGTGCGGCTTCCCCACGCGAGCAATGGCAAAGTGGGGAAGGCAAGCGAGCTCGCGGTAACGCGATCAAGCGCACGCGAGGGGGCGGAGTGGGGGGGGGGTAAGTTGGCGCGCGTCTCGGCCATGACTGCGAGTGGCTCTAAGCGCGGCTGAGCGCATACGCAGCCGCGCACCCTGCTCTAGAGGTAATCTGCTGCGTGTGGAAAGAGCGGGCATGCCAAGACGGGGTGGCATCATGTAAGCTGTTTTCCGGCACGTTTAGTATTGAAGGTTGCGCAATCTTGAGTTTTGATGACCCGTTGGAACGAGCAGCAGACGAAGCATTCGCTCCCAGCTGCCGGCGCTTTTCATGATAGCGTCGTCGCAGTGCGACCGGGCGACGCTTTGGGGGTGGAGTGCACGCGAAAGCATGGCGTCACTTAGTTCGTACCGCTGATGTGAAGATATCACACGACCGGCTTTATTACTAAAGCCGGTCGTGAGATATCAACGTGGCATGAAACCGTATCATTCATCGCTGACTCCTAAATTCGTCAAAATAAAATGTTTTCTCATTCAAACTTGCTTTTTTTTATTGCCCAATAATTCGGAAAATTGCATGGCCCCTTTCCGTGCAACAAAAATCGATCGGCGACTGTACTCATTTGCATAACAGATCGAATTTCAATACAAGGAAATTTCTATATAACGAAGCGAATTGCCGATTTTACCTACTTTCTTATGTCAAGTTTTAAGTGTATAAAGAAATTTCCTGTTCTCTACACGGGGGTGGCAATGTGGGCTTGTTCGTTGATCATCATGGAACGGCATGTAGTGTAGCGCAGCAAAAACACGAACACAAGAAGAAATGAAACACAGACACAAGCGCCTAATTATGTCTGTGTTTTGCTTTTTCTTGTGTCCTCGTTTTCGTTACATTACACTACATGACATTCAATACTTTCACTGTCACATTCATGAGCACTGAAAACCTAGAATCAACTAATATCTTGTCTGATTTGCCACAATTAAAAAGAAAAATGTGGGTATAGTAGGTCTAACTGAGTTCTGGTGATTTTAGTATCACTGACATATAGCTTTTAAGAATGTTTAATCGTTTCTTCCGTTAAGGCAGAGTACATGCTCAACTGCTACAATAAGTGTGAACGTAGGCAAAAACGATATTTTTCGCTCTTGCATCAATTTTATGGCGTGTTGCGTGATCTAATCAAGTGGTTTCAATTTGACGAAATTCTCGATTTAACAAAATAAAACCTTACATCCCATTAAAATTTATTACCTAGACTTACTGTACTTTATAACCAAAGTACTGTATAACTATGAGCAGCTACAGCTGCCATGAGTGGCGAGCAGAATTTAAAAGAAATTGCTTTAGTCAAAACACGCCGAGCGCTTCTGCTAAAGCACGCGCCACATGCATTGGGCAACTGCGGGAACCACGGTACCACACGCAGTTATTCAAAGCAGCACATAAAAGTGCCGCGGACTCAAATTGGTTAGTAAATGCATTCGGAACCAGTCTTTCGATTACTCAATTAATATATCAGCCACACACTCGCATAGCACGGCCACGTGGCAAACGCGGCCATGCGGACGCTTCACTATGCGCGGATCAGCTGGTTGCAATATTGGGGCACTCTATGGGTGCATGTTTAAAGCACAGCGTTTTTTGCCTATCGTGTGATCGTTGCGGGTGCTCCATGGCTGAGTGTATTGCATGGTACAGAATTGGCCCCAGTACCAAAAGTACACAGGTAGGGCGGTCCATGCAGATGAAGCGTGTACGCGAGCTCAACATAACCACGTCGTCATTATTCTGTAGTGATTATTTATGCGAAAGCGTCAAATGGCCCATTGAGCAAAAAAGCCGGCGTCTGTCGTCTCAGCGAAACAGCACCTCAAATCCCATTGGCTGCGACCACGTCACGAGCGCGCCTCTATGAAACAGAGCGGGTGAAAGGGCACACCTGCTGTCGCTATAGTGCACCAGGTGTTGCGTGTGGGGAGAGGGCGTCGCCGCGACGCCACGTCATCCTTGCTCTCGCAAGCCGCCGCCCGGTCCGTATCTCCCCCCTCCACTGGGCTTAGCTGCTGCGCGTGCCTGCCGGCCTTGGTGGCCACTGCTGTTTCCTGGTCTCTGGTCGTGCAGCACGTCGGTGGCATGCAGTGTTGGCACCGCTGGCTGCTGCTGCTTGCTAGCTCGGGCCCAATGTAGCTCTAGGGTGCATCACTTGCAGCGTAAAACTCGAAGGACTGCTCAGCGGCGTTCAATTGGGCATTAATGCTTTCGCAATCACAACTCAGATAAGACATGCTTAGCTGTGCTCATATGTTTTTCTTTAGTTGCCAAATGGATGCATCATTGTTCACCACTCACAGTCTTCAATCTGTCGTCATCATTGCATTGTCATTTCAAATTAGTTGTAATATCACGCCGGCGGATGTTGCCGCCTTCACACTGTGTAGTAGATACGCAGTCGTTGCCATGCATGCACTCATCATCCCAAAGTCGTTATGCCTCAATCGTGATGACTCTAGAATTGTCATCCCATCGTCGATCATGCCATCGTTGTCACCGCATCAGCATCATACGGTTGTCGGCATTTGACAGATGCATTACACAGATTAGCATTACCTTTTCAGCTTCTAGAAGAGAATGCACGCGGTGATCTACCGCAGTAATATTATGAGAGACACTTGGGCGGAACAATTGCTGGCCTCAATCGCCAAGCCTCCCTGTAACATCATTTATTTCAATATCCATAATAATCCTAAATTGTGTCACAAAACTTCTACAACAAATGTCAACATGGTTGCCATAAGACCTTGTCTCTCATGAAAAACACATCTATATTGTCATGTTCACTAACCTGATCTCCTCCATTGAACTTAGTTCTTGCGTTGAATGGATGCTTTTAGCATTTTAAATTCTGCTACTTTGTGCCACTGCCTCCTTCTCCTGAATAAGCTAACTTAATATTGATCCACATGCAATTACTCAAATTCACTGAATGCTTTCTTCATGACTAAACACAATTTGTATGTTAACAACTCCAATTCACAAATCTGTCTTTTGTCACTTCTGGCATGCCACAATGCTGAGTGTTTAGGCCCTTGATTTTTCTCATTTTAGATCTCGCAAAGAACTTAACGTAGAAAACTAAACTTTCTGTTGATGACTGTGTGTTTTGTCGTGAAACAACCAAACTCTGGCAGGTCCGTTTCTGTTCAAACAGACTAAACAAATGGCCCACTGAGTAAAAAAGCCAGCGTCTGTTGTCTCAGCGAAATGGAACCTCAAATCCCATTGGTTGTGACCACATTGCGAGCGTGCCTCTACGGAGCAGGGCGGGTGAAAGGGTACATCTTCCATCACTCTAGTGCGCCAGGTGTTGCGTGAGGGGAGAGGGCGCCGCCGCAATGCCACGTCATCCTTGCTCTCGCAAGCCGGTGCCCAGTCCATATTCCCCCCCCTCCCACTTGCTTAGCTGCTGCACGTGCCCAGTGGGGCAATGTCTCCACTAATGTCTCTCCGGAGTGCCATCACTAGTTAAAAACCTAACATCAGTACCCTAGCAAAAAAAAAAAAACTGATAGAAATTTCTACAAGTCTCTTAGGAATATGTATAGGTTGTACGGGTCCTTCTAAGAGTGATATATATTCCTACCTGACCCATAGAACTCTTTACCAGACTGGCAGGCAGCAGATCTCACTGTGCTGCCTACAAGACCAAATAGCATGATGTATCAGTCTTTTAAACCCAGATAGAGATCATCATATGACATACAGGAATCTGATTGAGGCACTGATAAAGCATGTTAGAAATAGCACGCACGCCGGTGCCCACACGCCTGAAGAGACGTTTTTAAAATGAACTGAATATACAACCCTGAATGCATTGCCTGCCACGTGAACAGATTAACAAACACAGTTGGGATATTAGAGTATCAAACAAAAATGAAGTGTGTAAACTGTGCAGTTATCATAACTTTTTACAGCTTGTATGCAGATATGTTATCCTAAACATGTTTCAACATAAATTAAAGCACACGTTTTCAAAGCACCGCAGCGTTACTTAGCCTGTGAAACTACATTGGGGAAGTTGCATGAGAAAAGTATCAGTCCATCTTTGCAGCAGGTGTGCTCCAGTTCTTTAATTACAAAATTACATTTACAAATTTTGCGAGACGGATGTGCAACATTTAATGCATATCCAAAACAGGATTACTGTCATCATCATCATCATCATTATATTTATGTCCACTGCAGGACGAAAGCCTCTACCTTCGATCTATAATTACCCCTGTCCTGAGCCAACCGATTCCAACTAGCACCCGCAAATTTCCTAATTTTGGCGCACCATCTAGACTTCTGCTATCCTCTACTGCACTTCCCTTCTCTTGGTACCCATTCTGTCACCCTAATGGTCCAACTGTTATCTAATCTGCGCATTACATGACCTGCCCAGCGCCATTTTTTTCTCCTAATGTCTATTAGAATATCATCTATACCCGTTTGCTCTCTTGTCCAAATTGCTCTCTTTTTGTCTCCTAAAGTTATACTTAGCATTCTTCATTCCATCACTCTTTGCACGGTCCTTAACTTGTTCTCAAGCTTCTTTGTCAGTCTCCAAATCTCTGCGCCATATGTCAGCACCCGTAAAATGCACTGATTGTATACTTTCCTTTTCAATGATAATGGTAAGCTCCCAGTCAGCAACTCACAATGTCTGCCGTATGCGATCCAGCCCATTTTTATTCTTCTGTGAATTTCCTTCTCATGGTCAGGGTTTCCTGTGATTAGTTGACCTGGGTAGACGTACACCTTCACAGACTCTAGAGGCTGACTAGCGATCTTGAACTCTTGTTCCTCTGCCGGGTTATTTATCATTATCTTTGTCTTCTGCATATTAATCTCCCACTCTTACACTCGCCCTGTTAAGGTCCTCAGTCATTTGTTGTAACTCGTCCGCAGTGTTGCTGAATAGAACAATGTCATCGGCAAACCGAATGTTGCTGAGGTGTTCGCCGTTGATCCCTACTCCTATACCTTCCGAGTTTAATAGCTTGAATAAGTCTTCCAAGCACGCAGTGAATAGCATTGCAGAGATTGTGTCTACTTGTCTGGCTCTTTTCTTCATAGGTATCTTCCTACTGTTGTAATAAAGTTTATTTACAAAAGCAAAACAAAGCACTTTCAAGACTGTGGATACTAACTGTAGCTCTAACATGTCAGGCTGAGTTTGTGAATGCCATAAATTAGACACTACCAACGTGATTTCATTAAAGCTACTTTCTGGGCTAGTTGGTGCATACTTGATTTGAAAATTATGACAACGCTAATGCATCCATCCACAAAGGAACAAGGACAAGACACAAGCAACATGACTACAAACATGACTAGGGTTTATATTACACTCCATTATCTAAAGAATGAGCAAGCAACTTCAGCCACATTTAAACAAACACATAAGAGGAAGAACACAGACTGAAGTACCAACTTCACCATGCCCATTTGTGCTCACAGATGCTGTATAGAACACCAGGTCTAATTGGCACATGCTTTTATAATATTACAACTTCATATGAAGCTATTTTCTCTAGACTATGCACTTTTGCGTTCATCCCAAAAGTGTTGTGATATGTGACAGAACACAAGTCAACTTGTTCAAAAAGAACAAACTGGCATGGCACACTTACAGGAAGCAAGAAAACAGGACAAGCATCGCTATTGGTACAAGATCTACAGCAATATATCAGATCATGACAATACAGCAATATTATTTAAGCAAGAGTGAGTACAGATCAGAGAACTTATTCAAGTAAGAACATGGATTTACCATTTTTAAAACCACACATTCATGAACAAAAACAGCTAAACAGCAGTGAACATATTGCAAAATCAAAAGACACAATTCTTCACTGGGTGCTAGTTCAACCACCGCACGTCAAAATGTGTAAAAGTAGTTTAACCTGTGTAGCCTTCAGCACGTGACAGCAAAGAAGACTATCAGAACAGGCTTCATATATAGTGTTTGGAGTCTTTGATTCAAACCGTAATACACTGTTAAAATAAAATTTCACAGTTTGCTTGTTTCATTCAGAAAAAAGATAGTGTCTTAGTCATGCCGCCACAGTTAACGGATAAACTTGCACCAGCTACATTGAGTCAAAGGAGAAAATAAAGTGAGGAAGACAGATGCACGGTGTGAAAATGATGCTGTTGTATCAAGTAGCATAACTGCTCACTGCTGCTTCATGCTCTGCATGAAGCTGCTTTCCATGCCTCTGCATACAGAGTGAGAAGCTTTACCGCTTTACCATCTGCTAGTGAAGCACTGTTTGTTCACTGTGATCACCCACTCAAGGCAGTCACTTGGTTAAGTAGGGTCCTTCGCTACATGTAAGGACACCGTCCTGAAACTGTGCATAAGTCCTGTAAAATATTGTCATGTTTTGGCTACTGCAACTGTTCATCAGTAGCTGCGTCACTTCTGCCAACATGCAGACCATGCGATTCCCCAAGCACTTAATTAACAAGAGTACAATAATGAAGAGTGGCAAATTGGGCTAGCTGGTTCATTAGGAAAACAAGAAGCTATCGCTAGAAAAAATAAACACTCTAGAATTTTGATGGCTCTGGCTTATTTAATATACTCAAATATCAAAAAGCTGATTATTACAGAACGCCATAAAGCGTGGTGCGCTGTTACCAACTGTTGTTTTTTAACGCTATAACCTGTTATAACCAGACATTCATGTACCATGGCTAAAGACATACTGTTCATCGTTGCCATGTCTTGAGCACGGGAGCACGGGAATTAGTCTCTTTCATAAAGGTTTCGTATTGTCCATTCAAAAATATTGTTGTCTATTTCTATAAACACATAAAGGCGCATAACTTCGCTGGGTGTTATGTAAACTAGTGGCTCCTCTCTCCTGACGCAGACTGAAAGGTGCTTTGCATGGAGAATTTCAACAGGAAATAGTTTCTTGCATTTCAGAATTATACAAGAATTCGCTTCAGTAAGAATTCTACAAATGAGAGAAAACGCACCTGAGAAGCTGACAAATGCACTGTTTTTAGTCTTTATAGTTCAAGTGTACTGGAGAGAGTGGAATGTTTGTTGGTTGACGACCATTCCGTAATATTCAGTGACACTTGTTGAGTCACAGCCACGGGTGTGGACTACAGCCTGTTTTTCACTTTCATCCAAGTTCAGGCACAGCTTTCCAGTGCCTAACGAAACTGTCTGCTGATCATCTCCCCTCTCCAGTGCACCAAAAAACTCACTGCTTCTGGTGAAAGATTTAAACTAGCTTTAGCTGCCTGTAACTTACAAGCAGGTACATAACATTCCAATATTTGTAAAGGAACATCATTAGCTCCACTGACCAATTTCACAAGAAGTTCATTTCCGCCTTCAAATACAAATGAACAATGCGACCAATGAGGTCCTAGTTTAGCCGCAGTTTTCGGAAGATGCAGGATTTGGTGTACATTGTATGCCATTGCACCCAATCCATACAAAGACTGTGCTCTCACAACAAACTCCGAGAGAAGATCAGATGATCTCATTATGGTCATCTGAAGTGACGGTGTCTAGTAGAAGTATATAGACACCTTCCACAAGCAAACTGGAATGTCTGACATACTTATCCGGCAAAAAGCTATGAAGGCATGGTAATGAATAATATAGAACCCACCACTTCCATTCACTAGCTTTCCAGATTGTGAAGTCTGATAATCTTCGTGGTGTACGTGTGAACCAATGCGGTGGCTTGATTGCCAATAACCTCCTGTTTAAAGAGGCTAAACTTTGTTGTGAACCAATTTAAACATCTTTTCTCTTTTAAACGTGATCACATTTTTATTCTTTTTAAGCTGTTGTATGGTGTATATTTGTTCCAACAATCTTTCCTTTCTGAATCCTGGGCTTCATATTTGATTTATATGTATTGTCTTTTGTGATAATATAAATGCATTATTTCTGACTCATTTTTTGGGCAAATGAGGAAGCTTGCTTCTCCTTGACGCACATTACACCTATACAACACAGATAGATACTGATAGACTATAGATCTGGCAAACTAATATGAATACACTATTACACTAATAAAAAGAATACACTAGTAGACTTGTACAAGCAGAATAGCACAGATACGTCCAGAGTAGAACTAAAAGTAATTTTATCAGTGTATCAGTTGTATTGTTTCATAATGCAATAGAAAAAAACTGATATAATTTTTATTAGGTTGCCCTATCAGATTTTTTGCTAGTGATCTTTCAGTGTATATGCATATCAACTTTTTGACTAATGCTAATAACTGAACACATGGCTTTTTGTGCTGCAATTTTTCTTGGACTCCTGCTTCCCTTAAACTTATACTGTATAATATGCTCGCAAGATCAAAAAACTGGTGTATGCTTCATCAATCCGGGATATACCTACAAAAAACACAACTCTCATATTTAGTTTAAGCCATACAAAACCAACCTGTAAATTTTATTGCAGCTGCTCATTCCCATACCGTAAGCTTATCAACAATTAAAGCTTGCCTTGATTGGCCAGGCTTGTCAACAAAAGAACTTATCCATTTATTTCACAAATTCTCAATTGAAACATATGTTATTACCTCCTTGTATCTCATTGAGAATGAACTACAACCTCAAGGTACAGGTGCCAACTTGCCAAACCAATCTTTACTATTCCTATAAAAGGCAGCCTCAGAACACACGCACTCACACACATATATATCAATGAGGTAAATATATCAATGAGTAACAAGGAGGTAATAAAAACATGTTTCAATTGAGAATTTGTGAAATAAACAGGTAAGTTTTCTTGTTGCCTAGCCAATCAAGGCAACCTTTAATTGTTGATATGCTTGCGGTATGGGAATAAGCAGCTACAATAAAATGTACAGGCTGGTTTTGTATGGCTTCAACTAAATATGAGAGTTGTGTTTTTTGTAGGTATATCCTGGATTGATGAAGCATACTCCAGTTTTGATCTTACAAGCATATTATACAGTATAAGTTTAAGGGAAGCAGGAGTCCAAGAAAACTTGCAGCACCAAAAGCCATGTGTTCAGTTATTAGCATTACTCAAAAAGTTGATATGCATTTGCAGTGGAAGATTATTAGTAATATGAATACCTATGTACAAGGTGCCTAATAAGAACAGAGTGTTTAATTTTGTAGGTAAATGTGTTAAAAATACTAGTCATGATTTGAAAATCTCTTCATTTTACTTTTACCACCCCACCTCACCACCATTCTACCTTTACACAGACACACGTACGCACGCACGCACGCACGCACGCACGCACGCACGCACGCACGCACACACACACACACACACACACACACACACACACACACACACACACACACACACACACACACACACACACACACACACACACACCATGGCACCCATTCCGTAACTCTAATTCTCCAAACGATAGAAAATACGATAGAAAATTGGGCAAGTTGTTGAAGCTTCATGGCAGCTACTGCATGACAGATGCCGACAAAAGTAATAGAACGGGACAGGATACAGCACTATCAAATGAAGTTTATTGAAAGAAAACAACCAATATATAACACACATCACGTGACCAAGACCCGGCCCCCTAGCATATGCAGATACATACAAAAACAACCTTCCCATCACCGAATGCACATGTTTTGACGGCAACACACATGTCACGGCTGATTAATCAATGTAAAAAAACAATTACTAAGGCACAATGCAACTCAGTGGCTTTACTTAAGATCTAACACGGTAACCTCGCTATCTTGCAGCGAGATGGATGGCTGGCTAACACTTAGTGAGCTTTTCTTTCTAATGTTATGTCTCCATTAATTCATGTGAGAGCTTTTCACACGTGTGTGAACAGCAGAATAGTACTTTCAAAAACTGGATGACACCCAATGCTGCAACAATGCACAGAAAGGTGTGGATGCGCAAAAACCCTTAAAGAAACTATGGTACTTCCTTAGTCGAATGTTTAAGCACCTTCCAGTCTGACTGATATATAATTTGTAGGGTTCAAGAAAAAGGAATCGAATAAACAACATTTCGTGTGCAAGAGACAAACTGTATGCTATATTTCACTTTGCAGTCCTCCCTGCTCAGACACCTGTTGTGAAGAATGTGCTTGTTTATTGCTTCACATATTCCCTTCAGCTTATATTTAAATGAAAACCCAATCCTCTCCTGGAACTTAGAAGCCACCTTTTTCTGCCTGTGCGACAATTAATAGAGGGGATAATGGCAACTTTGTTCCGCTCTTGCTCCTTAAGCGTCTTCCACCCTGGTTGCACCTTAAGTTCCTTAATTAACGTGTTTCAATATAAAAAAGCCACTGAAACTGAATAACCTGCCTCATTAAGCCTTGTCACCAGATTCCTTACACTTTCAAGCATAAGGTGAGGATAGCTCTTGGTTGGGGCATCTCTAATTGTGTGAGTGGCAATGCTGTACTTAATAAGTTTTGAACGGCTAGACGTATAATCAAGAAGGGGCTTAGAAGTTCTCGACTGATATCCCCAGCATACGTGATCCCACATAAAACTAAGCCTGATATAAGAAGTTGCAGCACATATTTTTTCTGGAACTTCTAAAGTGAAGTTGAAACCTTGCTATTGTTCTCTAAATAGCTTCAGTACTTCGATGACAGCTCTGTGAAAGTTATCATTTGCTCATGAAAAACAAATAATCATCCACGTATCTGAAAATTTTAAGAGCAAGCCCACTCAGGTCTTGATTATTTTCTGGTCAACATAACTTAAAATATTACTGAGCACTGGTGCAACACCAGAACCTATGCAGATGCCAGCATTCTGGACACATATTTTACCTTCCCACTAGACCAAAATTGACCTTAAATAGAAATCAAGAAGCTCCAGAAAGTTTGCAACAAGAATATTACACCTTTCAGCAAATTCCAGCTAACCTGTTTGATTGTGTATGCAGTCCTTAACAAACTGCAAGAGACGCACCTGCGGCAAAGAATTGTATAGAACTTCTGCGTCTATACTAAAGCCTGCTCATTTTCCCAGATTATGCTTCTGCAGGAAGTGTACAACAGTCTGAGAGCTGGCAGCAAGGAATTGGTCGTTGATTCCCAGCCTGTCAAGGTGTGTCTGCAGAAATTCTGAAACATGAAGCCATGATTTATATTCCGACACAATGGTTCTGAAATGGATTCCCTAAGCTTGTGTGTTTTGCACTGAAGAAGGCGCATAAAAGAAGACCTTTTTCCACCTTAACATCATTTGAGACTGTTATCAAAGCAAACTGATTCAACTTCGTGACAGCTCAACATTTTATGTCAGCGATATTGGTATAAATTGCATTAAAATTTATGTCAGTGGCTGACACACCCTCCTCCGGGAAAGTGCTTTCCAACATGACAACACAATGTCCTTTTTTGTCTCCAAGAAACCTCCAAGTTTCTGCCCCATACGTGAGCACAGGTAGAAGGCAATGATTCTATGCTTGATTGTACACAATTATATATATATATATATATATATATATATATATATATATATATATATATATATACATATATATATATATATATATATATATATATATATATATATATGTACTTTGTATTCACCATCCAGGGCCAGGGATCAAGAGACGCCAGACACCACTGACCAATTTCTCACTAAAAGAATCAATTTTTGACCTTATACATCTTGTTTTTACTGTACATGTCCCTCACCTCCATCCAGGTTTCCAACATTTATATCTAAAAAGGGTCTGTCCTGAAATTAATGTCAGTAAATTTATTGTGATGCGACTGTATGTCAGAGCGGTCTAACTGGTTGAAACTAGTAGTGACGGAATCCAGCTAAGCAGCGGTCCGTCACTCAGTGTGCTCCGAACATTGGAGAGTGTTGGACGGGCCTGTCCGTGAGAGCTTTTTTTTATTCTTGTGCAAGTGAAAATGCAGCGCTCATTAGAACAAAGATTTGCGATCAAGTTTTGTGTGAAACTTGGCAATACCGCTGCGGAAACTGTTACTAAGCTCAAGACTGCTTTTAAAGAACATGCCCTGTCAGATTGGCAAGTGTTTCGGTGGCACAAGGCCTTTTGGAAGGCCGGGAAGAGGGCGACGACAAGGACTGCGCTGGATGGCCATCCACGACCGCTACGACTGACAATGTGACACGAGCGAGGGAACTGTTGAACTCAAACCAATGATTAGGTGTTCGTTTAATGGCCGACATGTTAAACGTTCCGAAAACTAAAGTTCATGAAATTGTTACAAACGATATCGGCATGTGGAAGGCGTGCACAAAAATGGTTCCAAAAGTGCTCACTGACAACGAAAAGTCACGCCGCGTTGAAACGTGCCAAGAAAATCTCAACATTGCAAACGTGAGCGAAAATTTTTGGACGTCATTACAGATGACGAGACTTGGGTATTTGAATATGACCTGGAGACCAAAAGGCAATCATCTGAGTGGCACACACACTCGTCCCCTCCCCAGAAGAAAGCCAGGATGAGCAAATCAAAGATCGAGATCATGCTCATCGTTTTTTTTACATCCACGGACTGGTTCATCACGAGCTTGAAGAACCTGGAACCACTGTGAACTCCAAATTTTATGTGGATGTCCTCGAAAGACTGAAACGCAGGGTTCAACATATCCGGCCGGACATTTCACACAACTGGAAGTTGCACCACGATAATGTGCTGGCCCACAGTGCCTTCATCGTCACCGACCACCTGGTTAAAGCAGGGGTGCCAACGATCCCCCAGCCCCCATACAGCCCAGGCTTGGCTCCCCCCCCCCGACTTTTTTATGTTTCCATGCCTCAAAACAACCCTGAAAGGCAATCATTTTGGGACAGTGGACGTGATCAAAGCAGCTAGCACGACAGCATTAAAGGCCATTCTGGAGGTGTGCTACCGCAACGCATTTGAGAGCTGGATGTCTCACTGGAGCCGGTGTATTGACGCAAAAGGAGAGTGAAGATTTTTAAACTTTTTGTAACAACAAATTCAATAAATGATTTTTAATCGCCTTACTGACATTACTCTCAGGACAGACCCTGTACACGCACCTTGAAGGTTTGTATGTGGAAAGCATTTCAACCTCTGCTTGCTTTTCTGGCATGGAATAAAACGGCCTTTTGTCTCTAAACCACTTACTTTTAAACTATTCCATTTGGTTCATTTTTCTAACTTCTGCAGAGTTGCATTCACAACTTTCATAGTTAACCGGCTCCGTTTTCATTCTTGCTTCCTAAAATATGCCCTCCCGCCATGCATAATTTGGAAGGCCTTCTGTTAGCAATGGGTATTGTATATCAAGACAATCAGTGCAATGTTGCATGAAGAAACCTATTCTTGGAGTGAATTATTGTTCAGCTTGATATCATGATACTGCTGCATGGTTGTTATTTAACTCTGCAAGAGAATGGTCCTGCCATCCTACCAAGAGTGCATTTCATGGGTATTACTCTCTTTCTTTTGACATTAGTTTATGAGGCTCACAGATATGTATCTGTGTCAACAATAACACCTGACATCTAATATTGTGCAACATGCACTGCATTTAATCAGATAAAAGTTGCATGTTTTGTCTCTTGGACCAGTCTGCTCAGTGGTAGGAGGTCGAGACCACAAATGAGAATGGTTGGCCAAGATCTGTGGTGTATGTCCCGTGTTATGCATCTGACAAGATTTCATGGTGGCAAGAAGACATATCAGACATGATGTGATCTTTCTAATTATTGTGCACAGAGTTATCAGCATGATAATATCCTTAATGCTATAAAGAGTACCTCCAGCAAGCAGTCTATATGCTTATGCCTTTTTGCTGCTTATGGCAACAAAATCCAACATCCTTTGAAAGATGCTCACTTGCTGTCTGATGCACAAAATGAAGAACGCTGCCTTCTCTGAATTTATTAGCAACAAGAAAGCCACTCTGGAAGCAATTATATACATACACAGCAACACACACTAAAACCTACAAATGGGAGAAACAGACAAACTAGGCTAACAATAAAAGAAACCTGACACCAAACAAGCGTTACACGTTACTCAAGTATGCACATTCAACCTGAGTTAGAGAGATAGATGGTCGACTCCCGCACTCCTGTGCATGCATGCGGATATGTTAAACCTCAGCTACTCTTTCTATGTCATAACTATCCCCATGTTTGTGAAATCTGGTGTACAACTTCTAGAACAATGATGGCTTGACAGGTGGTTCACCTTTCACTGAGTTCTATACGGAGGATGCATCAACTCTTCCAGCCAATGTACACATTACCACATGAAAGCAGCAGCTTATAAACAGCACAACACCATACAGCACAAATTATGTTATTAAACTTACATCATTAAAGTACATTAGAAATGGTGCTAAGGCTGGTGCACAATATATGCATATACTTTAAGCAATCAAATAATGCAGGAGCTTGGAATATGATTGACTATTGTCGGAACTGCTTTGATAATACAAAAGTCAAGGCTTTGTTTTTGGCATCACCCACTCCAATTCGTTTTCTATTTTTTTTTCAATTGAAGCTTTGGCAAGGTTTGTGCCATGCGCATCGACTGTGATTTTTCCTTGTTCATGCTCGGCCATGACCATAATACAAGAAAATCGCCCCAGTAACGCAGTGGTCCCTGCCTACTTTTTCATATACTTTACCGCAATACAATATGTATGCTTCACCGCATATCATGACTGTATTGCGGCAAAGCTGATTTTATGGAACTGACATTATGTAATAACGGACTTTTTGTTCTTCTGCTGCTCGCATGAGCATAAGCTCGAAAAACCACAAAATACGGACTTGGCTTGCTGCTAGTTGATTTCTAGCTAACATTTCGAGACGTCCACGTTGTTTACAAAACAATCGGTGAAGTTTCTCGCGCTCGGACGCGCTTCAAAAAGCAGCGTGACCACCTATAATTAAGGCAGTCATAAGCGGCAACGAAATCCACACAAGGTACATCAACTTCCACAAAGCTACTGGGCAACGCCATCAATAACTGGCACAGGGGCCACCCAGGAGCTGGCAAAAGCTGCGATGACATCCACACAAACCACGTCGCTTTCCGCAAAGCTATTGGGCAACACGATCCGTCACAGGCACAGGTGAAGTCCGCAAAACACTACATGGGCAGAACCACTACGGCCATACTCAATCACTTCGCCACAGCTCTCACATTTAACGACATCAAACAGCTACAATCACTTCTCTACAGCCACGGACACAGGCGAAGACCGCACGGGCAGAACGGAAGCACCGATTCAGGGCTCTCGTAGCGTTCATCGCTTTTGCGCCACCTATTTAAAGATAATATACGGAGCCAAGCCAAACCATTATTTAGCGTCTATTTGGGTGAACCTAACGCTTTAAGCCCTAAGCGTTCGAACGACCAGGGCACTATAACGCTTACCCCCCCTTTCCACTCCGAATTGGAGTGGGTGATGCCAAAAACAAAGCCTTGACTTTTGTATTATCAAAGCAGTTCCGAGAATAGTCAATCATATTCCAAGCTCCTGCATTATTTATGATTGTTTAAAGTATATGCATATATTGTGCACCAGCCTTAGCACCAATTCTAATGTACTTTAATGATGTAAGTTTAATAACACGTGGCAAATATATAATTTGTGCTGTATGGTGTTGTGCTGTTTATAAGCTGCTGCTTTCATGTGGTAATGTGTACATTGGCTGGAAGAGTTGACGCATCCTCCTTATAGAACTCAATGAAAGGTGAACCACCTGTCAAGCCATCATTGTTCTTGCGCTTGTACACCAGATTTCACAAACATGGGGATAGTTATGATATAGAAAGAGTAGCTGAGGCTGAACATATCCACATGCATGCACAGGAGTGCGGGAGTCGACCATCTATCTCTCTAACTCAGGTTGAATGTGCATACTTGAGTAACATGTAACACTTGTTGGGTGTCAGGTTCCTTTCATTGCTGGCCTAGTTTGTGATTTTTCTCCCATTTGTAGGTTTTAGTGTGTGTTGCTGTGTATGTATATAATTGTTTCCAGAGTGGCTTTCTTGTTGCTAATAAATTTAGAGAAGGCGGCGTTCTTCATTTTGTGGATCAGACAGCAAGTGAGCATGTTTCAAAGGATGTTGGATTTTGTTGCCATAAGCAGCAAAAAGGCATAAGCATATAGACTGCTTGCTGGAGGTACTCTTTATAGAATTAAGAATATTATCATGCTGATAACTCTGTACACAATAATTAGAAAGATCACATCATGTCTGACATGTCTTCTTGCCACCATGAAATCTTGTCAGATGCATAACACGGGACATACACCACAGATCTTGGCCAGCCATTCTCATTTGTGGTCTCGACCTCCTACCACTGAGCAGACTGGTCCAAGAGACAAAACATGCAACTTTTATCTGATTAAATGCAGTGCATGTTGCACAAAATTAGATGTCAGGTGTTATTGTTGACACAGATACATATCTGTGAGCCTCACAAACTAATGTCAAAAGAAAGAGAGTAATACCCATGAAATGCACTCTTGGTAGGATGGCAGGACCATTCTCTTGCTGAGTTAAATAACAACCATGCAGCAGTATCATGATATCAAGCTGAACAATTATTCACTCCAAGAATAGGTTTCTTCATGCAACATTGCACTGATAGTCTTGATATACAAAACCCATTGCTAACAGAAGGCCTTCCAAATTATGCATGACGGGAGGGCATATTTTAGGAAGGAAGAATGAAAACGGAGCCGGTTAACTATGAAAGTTGTGAATGCAACTCTGCAGAAATTAGAAAAATGAACCAAATGGAATAGTTTAAAAGTAAGTGGTTTAGAGACAAAAGGCCGTTTTATTCCATGCCAGAAAAGCAAGCAGAGGTTGAAATGCTTTCCACATACATACCTTCAAGGTGCATGTACAGGGTCTGTCCTGAGAGTAATGTCAGTAAGGCGATTAAAAATCATTTATTGAATTTGTTGTTTCAAAAAGTTTTAAAATCTTCAAAATACTCTCCTTTTGCGTCAATACATCCGCTCCAGCAAGACTTCCAGCTCTCGAATGCGTCGCGGTAGTCCTCCTCCGGAATGGCCTTTAATGCTGTGGTGCTAGCTGCTTTGATCACGTCCGCTGTCCCAAAATGATTGCCTTTCAGGGGTGTTTTGAGGCATGGAAACACAAAAAAGTCGGGGGGGGGGGAGCCAAGCCTGGGCTGTACGGGGGCTGGGGGATCTTTGGCACCCCTGCTTTAACCAGGCGGTCGGTGACGATGAAGGCACTGTGGGCCAGCACATTATCGTGGTGCAACTTCCAGTCGAGTGAAATGTCCGGCCGGATATGTTGAACCCTGCGTTTCAGTCTTTCGAGGACATCCACATAAAATTTGGAGTTCACAGCGGTTCCAGGTTCTTCAAACACATGATGAACCAGTCCGTGGATGTAAAAAAAAAACGATGAGCATGATCTCGATCTTTGATTTGTTCATCCTGGATTTCTTCCGGGGAGGGGACGAGTGCGTGTGCCACTCAGGTGATTGCCTTTTGGTCTCCGGGTCATATTCAAATACCCAAGTCTCGTCATCTGTAATGACGTCCAAAATTTTTCGCTCACGTTTGCAATGTTGAGATTTTCTTGGCACGTTTCAACGCGGCGTGACTTTTCGTTGTCAGTGAGCACTTTTGGAACCATTTTTGTGCACGCCTTCCGCATGCCGATATCGTTTGTAACAATTTCATGAACTTGAGTTTTCGGAACCTTTAACATGTCGGCCATTAAACGAACACTTAATCGTTGGTCTGAGTTCAACAGTTCCCTCGCTCGTGTCACATTGTCAGTGGTAGTGGTCGGGGATGGCCATCCAGCGCAGTCCTTGTCGTCACCCTCTTCCCGGCCTTCCAAAAGGCCTTGTGCCACCGAAACACTTGCCGATCTGACAGGGCATGTTCTTTATAAGCAGTCTTGAGCATAGTAAGTTTCCGCAGCGCTATTGCCAAGTCTCATACAAAACTTGATCGCAAATCTTTGTTCTAATGAGCACTGCATATTCACTTGCACAAGAATAAAAAACTGCTCGCACGGACAGGCCCGTCCAACACTCTCCGATCTTGGAGCACACTGAGTGACTGACCACTGCTTAGCTGGATTCCGTCACTACTAGTTTCAACCAGTTAGACCACTCTGACATACAGTCACATCACAATAAATTTACTGACATTACTTTCAGGACAGACCCTGTATGTGGTGATAGACAAGCTTTTTAGATGTAAATGTTGGGAACCTGGATGGTGAATACAAAGTATATATATATATAATTGTGTACAATCAAGCATAGAATCATTGCCTTCTACCTGTGCTAATGTATGGGGCAGAAACTTGGAGGTGTTTTGGAGACAAAAAAGGGCATTGTGTTGTCATGTTGGACAGCACTTTTCCGGAGGAGGGTGTGTCAGCCACTGACATAAATTTTAATGAAATTTATACCAATATAGCTGACATAAAATGTTCAGCTGTCACGAAGTTGAATCAGTTTAGTTTGACAACAGTCTCAAATGATATTAAGGTGGAAAAAGGTCTTTTATGCGCCTTCTTCAGTGCAAAACACACAAGCTTAGGGAATCCATTTCAGAACCATTGTGTCAGAATATAAATCATGGCTTCATGTTTCAGACTTTCTGCAGACACAACTTGACAGGCTGGGAATCAACGACCAATTCCTTGCTGCCAGCTCTCAGACTGTTGTACACTTCCTGCATAATCTGGGAAAATGGGCAGGCTTTAGTATAGATGCAGAAGATCTATACAATTCCTTGCCGCATGTGCGTCTCTTGCAGTTTGTTAAGGACTGCATACACAATCAAACAGGTTAGGGAATTTGCTGAAAGGTGTAAAATTCTTGTTGCAAACTTTCTGGAGCTTCTTGATTTCTATTTAAGGTCAATTTTTGTCGTGTTGGAAGATGAGTATGTGTCCGGAATGCTGGCATCTGCATAGGTTCCGGTGTTGCACCAGTGCTCAGTAATATTTTAAGTTATGTTGACCAGAAAATAATCAAAACCTGAGTGGGCTTGCTCTTAAAATTTTCAGATACGTGGATGTTTATTTGTTTTTCATGAGCAAATGATAACTTTCACAGAGCTGTCATCGAAGTACTGAAGCTATTTAGAGAACAATAGCAAGGTTTCAACTTCACTTTAGAAGTTTCAGAAAAAAAAATGTGCTGAAACTTCTTATATCAGGCTTACTTTTATGTGAGATCACGTATGCTGGGGATATCAGTCGAGAACTTCTAAGCCCCTTCTTGATTATAGGTCTAGCCATTCAAAACTTGTTAAGTACAGTATTGCCACTCACGCAATTAGAGATGCCCCAACCAAGAGCTATCCTCACCTTATCCTTGAAAGTGTAAGGAATCTGGTGACAAGGGTTAATGAGGCAGGCTATTCAGTTTCAGTGGTTTTATTATGTTGAAACACGTTAATTAAGGAACTTAAGGTGCAACCAGGGTGGAAGAAGCTTAAGGAGCAAGAGCGGAACAAAGTTGCCATTATCCCCTCTATTAATTGTCGCACAGGCAGAAAAAGGTGGCTTCTAAGTTCCAGGAGAGGATTGGGTTTTCATTTAAAGATAAGCTGATGGGAATATGTGAAGCAATAAACAAGCACATTCTTCACAACGGGTGTCTGAGCAGGGAGGACTGCAAAGTGAAATATTGCATACAGTTTGTCTCTTGCACACGAAATTTTGTTTATTCGATTCCTTTTTCTTGAAGCCTACAAAATATATATCAGTCAGACTGGAAGGTGCTTAAACATTCGAGTAAGGAAGTACCATAGTTTTTTAAGGGTTTTTGCGCATCCACACCTTTCTGTGCATTGTTGCAGCGTTGGGCGTCATCCAGTTTTTGAAAGTACTATTCTGCTGTTCACACACTGTGAAAAGCTCTCACATGAATTAATGGAGGCTTATCACATTAGAAAGAAAGGCTCACTATGTGTTAGCCAGCCATCCATCTCGCTGCAAGATAGCGAGGTTGCTGTGTTAGATCTTAAGTAAAGCCACTGAGTTGCATTGTGCCTTAGTAATTGTTTTTTTTACATTGATTGATCAGCCGTGACATGTGTGTTGCCATCTAAACATGTGCATTCGGTGATGTGAAGGTTGTTTTAGTATGTATCTGCATGTGCTAGGGGGCCGGGTGTTGGTCACGTGATGTGTGTTATATATTGGTTGTTTTCTTTCAATAAACTTTATTTAATAGTGCTGTATCCCGTCCCGTTCTATTACTTTTGTCGGCATCTGTCATGCAGTAGCTGCCATGAAGCTTCAACAACTTGCCCAATTTTCTATCGTATTTTCTATCGTATGGAGCATTAGAGTTACGGAATGGGTGCCATGGTATATATATGTGTGTGTGTGTGTGTGTGTGTGATTTTCACATCATGACTAGTCGATCCTTTTAACGCATTTACATAGAAAATTAAACACTCTGTTCTTATTAAGCACCTTGTACATAGCTATTCATATTACTAATAATCTTTCACTGCAAATGCATATCAACTTTTTGAGTAATGCTAATAACTGAACACATGGCTTTTTGTGCTGCAAGTTTTCTTGGACTCCTGCTTCCCTTAAACTTATACTGTATAATATGCTTGTAAGATCAAAACTGGAGTATGCTTCATCAATCCAGGATATACCTACAAAAAACACAACTCTCATATTTAGTTGAAGCCATACAAAACCAACCTGTACATTTTATTGTAGCTGCTTATTCCCATACCGCAAGCATATCAACAATTAAAAGTTGCCTTGATTGGCTAGGCAACAAGAAAACTTACCTGTTTATTTCACAAATTCTCAATTGAAACATGTTTTTATTACCTCCTTGTAGCTCACTGATATATATGTGTGTGCGTGTGTGTGTTCTGAGGCTGCCTTGTACAGGAATAGTAAAGATTGGTTTGGCAAGTTGGCACCTGTACCTTGAGGTTGTAGTTCATTCTCAATGAGATAAAAGGAAGTAATAACATGTTTCAATTGAGAATTTGTGAAAAAAATGGGTAAGTTTTTTTGTTGACAAGCCTGGCCAATCAAGGCAAGTTTTAATTGTTGATATGCTTGCGGTATGGGAATAAGCAGCTACAATAAAATTTACAGGTTGGTTTTGTATGGCTTAAACTAAATATGAGAGTTGTGTTTTTTGTCGGTGTATCCCGGATTGATGAAGCATACTCCAGTTTTGATCTTGCAAGCATATTATACAGTATAAGTTTAAGGGAAGCAGGAGTCCAAGAAAAATTGCAGCACAAAAAGCCATGTGTTCAGTTATTTGCATTAGTCAAAAAGTTGATATGCATTTACACTGAAAGATCACTAGCAAAAAATCTGATAGCGCAACCTAATAAAAATTATATCAGTTTTTTTTTCTATTGCATTATGAAGCGATATAACTGATACACTGATAAAATTACTTTTAGTTCTATTCTAGACGTATCTGTGCTATTCTGCTTGCACAAGTCTACAAGTGTATTCTCTTTATTAGTGCAATAGTGTATTCATATTAGTTTGCTAGATCGATAGTCTATCAGTATCTATGTATCTTGTATAGGTGTAATGTGCTTCAAGGAGAAGCAAGCTTCCTCCTTTGCCCAAAAAATGAGTCAGAAATAATGCATTTATATTATCCCAAAAGACAATACACATAAAACAAATATGAAGCCCAGGATTCAGAAAGGAAAGATTGTTGGAACAAATATACACCATACAACACCTTATTCATTCTTCATTTGTATTTGAAGGCGGAAATGAACTTCTTGTGAAATTGGTCAGCGTAGCTAATGATGTTCCTTTACAAATATTGGAATGTTATGTACTTGCTCGAAAGTTACAGGCAGCTAAAGCTAGTTTAAATCTTTCACCAGAAGCAGTGAGTTTTTTTGGTGTACAGTAGAGGAGAGCTGGTCAGCAGACACTTTTGTTAGGCACGGGAAAGGTGTGCCTGAACTTGGATGAAAGTGAAAAACAGGCTGTAGTCCACAACCGTGGCGGTGACTCAGCAAGTGTCACTGAATATTACCGAATGGTCATCAACCAACAAACATTCCACTCTCTCCAGTACACTTGAACTATAAAGACTAAAAACAGTGCATTTGTTAGCTTCTCAGGTGCGTTTTCTCTCATTTGTAGAATTCTTACTGGAGCGAATTCTTGTATAATTCTGAAATGCAAGAAACTATTTCCTGTTGAAATTCTCCATGCAAAGCACCTTTCAGTCTGCGTCAGAAGAGAGGAGCCACTAGTTTACGTAACACCCAGCGAAGTTATGCGCCTTTACGTGTTTATAGAAATAGACAACAATATTTTTTAATGCACAATACGAAACCTTTATGAAAGAGACTAATTCCCGTGCTCAAGACATGGCAACAATGAACAGTATGTCTTCAGCCATGGTACATGAATGTCTGGTAATAACAGGTTATAGCTTTAAAAAACAACAGTTGGTATCATTGCACCACGCTTATTGGCGTTCTGTAATAATCAGCTTTTTGATGTTTGAATATATTAAACAAGCCAGAGCCATCAAAAATTCTAGAGTGTTTATTTTTTCTTGCGATAGCTTCTTGTTTTCCTAATGAACCAGCTAGCCCAATTTGCCACTCTTCATTATTGTACTCTTGTTAATTAAGTGCTTGGGGAATTGCATGGTCTGCATGTTGGCAGTAGTGACGCAGCTGCTGATGAACAGTTGCAGTACCCAAAACATAACAATATTTTACAGGACTTATGCACAGTTTCAGGTCGGTGTCCTTACATGTAGCGAAGGGCCCTACTTAACCACGTGACTGCCTTGAGTGGGTGATCACAGTGAACGAACAGTGCTTCACTAGCAGATGGTGAACAGGGAAAGCTTCTCAGTCTGTATGCAGAGGCATGGAAAGCAGGTGAATGTTAAGTGAGGAGTTATGCTACTTGATACAACAGCATCATTTTCACACCATGCATCTGTCTTGCTCACTTTATTTTCTCCTTTGACTCAATGTAGCTGGTGCAAATTTATCTGTTAATTGTGGCGGCATGACTAAGACACTATGTTTTTTCTGAATGAAACAAGCAACCTCTGAAGTTTTATTTTAACAGTGTATTACGGTTTGAATCAAAGACTCCAAACACTATATATGAACCCTGTTCTGATAGTCTTCTTTGCTGTCGCGTGCGGAAAGCTACACAGGTTAAACTACTTTTACACATTTCGACGTGCGGTGGTTGAACTAGCACCCAGTGAAGAATTGTGTCTTCTGATTTTGCAATATGTTCACTGATGTTTAGCTGTTTTTGTTCATGAATATGTGGTTTTAAAAATGGTAAATCTATGTTCTTATTTGAATAAATTCTCAGATCTGTACTCACTTTTGCTTAAATAATATTGCTGTATTGTCATGTTCTGATATATTGCTGTAGATCTTGTACCAATAGCGATGCTTGTCCTGTTTCCTTGCTTCCTGTCAGTGTGCCATGCCAGTTTGTTCTTTTTGCCCAAGCTCACTTGTGTTCTGTCACATATCACAACACTTTTGGGATGAATGCAAAAGTGCATAGTCTAAAGAAAATAGCTTCATATGAGGTTGTAATATGATAATTGCATGTGCCAATTAGACCTGGCGTTCTATCCAGCATCTGTGAGCACAAAAGGGCACGATGAAGTTGGTACTTTAGTCTGTGTTCTTCCTCTTATGTGCTTGTTTAAATGTGGCTAAAGTTGCTTGCTTATTCTTTAGATAATGGAGTGTAAAATAAACCCTAGTCATGTTTGTAGTCATGTTGCTTGTGTCTTGTCCTTGTTCATTTGTGGATGAATGCATTAGCGTTGTCATAATTTTTAAATCAAGTATGCACCAACTAGCCCAGAAAGTAGCTTTAATGAAATCACGTTGGTAGTGTCTAATTTATGGCATTCACAAACTCAGCTTGACATGTTAGACCTATAGTTAGTATCCACAGTCTTGAAAGTGCTTTGTTTTGCTTTTGTAAATAAACTTTACTACACAGTAGGAAGATACCTATGAAGAAAGGAGTCAGACAAGTAGACACAATCTCTGCAATGCTATTCACTGCGTGCTTGGAAGAAGTATTCAAGCTATTAAACTGGGAAGGTTTAGGAGTAGGGATCGACAGCGAACACCTCAGCAACATTCGGTTTGCCGATGACATTGTTCTATTCAGTAACACTGCGGACGAGTTACAACAAATGATTGAGGACTTTAACAGGGAGAGTGTAAGAGTGGGGCTGAAGATTAATATGCAGAAGACAAAGGTAATGATAAATAACCGGGCAAAGGAACAAGAGTTCCAGATCGCTAGTCAGCCTCTAGAGTCTGTGAAGGTGTACGTCTACCCAGCTCAACTAATCAGAGGAAACCCTGACCATGAGAAGGAAATTCACAGAAGAATAAAAATGGGCTGGATCGCATACGGCAGACATTGTGAGCTCCTGACTGGGAGCTTATCATTATCATTGAAAAGGAAAGTATACAATCAGTGCATTTTACGGGTGCTGACATATGGCGCAGAGTTTTGGAGACTGACAAAGAAGTTTGAGAACAAGTTAAGGACCGTGCAAAGAGTTATGGAACGAAGAATGCTGAGTATAACTTTAAGAGACAGAAAGAGAGCTGTTTGGACAAGAGAGCAAATGGGTATAGATGATATTCTAATAGACATTAGGAGAAAAAAATGGCGCTGGGCAGGTCCTGTAATGCGCAGATTAGATAACAGTTGGACCATTAGGATGACAGAATGGGTACCAAGAGAAGGGAAGTGCAGTAGAGGATGGCAGAAGTCTAGGTGGTGCGCCAAAATTAGGAAATTTGCGGGTGCTAGTTGGAATCGGTTGGCGCAGGACAGAGGTACTTAGAGATGGAAGGTAGAGGCTTTCGTCCTGCAGTGGACATAAATATAATGATGATGATGATGATGACAGTAATCCTGTTTTGGATATGCATTAAATGTTAAACGTCTCGCAAAATTTGTAAATGTAATTTTGTAATTAAAGAACTGGAGCACACCTGCTGCAAAGATGGACTGATACTTTTCTCATGCAACTTCCCCAATGTAGTTTCACAGGCTAAGTAACGCTGCGGTGCTTTGAAAACGTGTGCTTTAATTTATGTTGAAACATGTTTAGGATAATATATCTGCATACAAGCTGTAAAAAGTTATGATAACTGCACAGTTTACACACTTCATTTTTATTTGATACTCTAATATCCCAACTGTGTTTGTTAATCTGTTCACGTGGCAGGCAATGCATTCAGGGTTGTATATTCAGTTCATTTTAAAAACGTCTCTTCAGGCGTGTGGGCACCGGCGTGCGTGCTATTTCTAACATGCTTTATCAGTGCCTCAATCAGATTCCTGTATGTCATATGATGATCTCTATCTGGGTTTAAAAGACTGATACATCATGCTATTTGGTCTTGTAGGCAGCACAGTGAGATCCATCTGCTGCCTGCCAGTCTGGTAAAGAGTTCTATGGGTCAGGTAGGAATATATATCACTCTTAGAAGGACCCATGCAACCTATACATATTCCTAAGAGACTTGTAGAAATTTCTATCAGTTTTTTTTGCTAGGGTACTGATATTAGGTTTTAAACTAGTGATGGCACTCCGAAGAGACATTAGTGGAGACATTGCCCCACTTGGCACGTGCAGCAGCTAAGAAAGTGGGGGGGGGGGGGAAATATGGACTGGGCACCGGCTTGCGAGAGCAAGGATGACGTGGCATTGCGGCGGCGCCCTCTCCCCTCACGCAACACCTGGCACACTAGAGTGATGGCAGATGTACCCTTTCACCCGCTCTGCTCCGCAGAGGCACGCTCGCAATGTGGTCACAACTAATGGGATTTGAGGTTCCATTTCGCTGAGACGACAGACGCTGGCTTTTTTACTCAGTGGGCCATTTGGTTAGTCTGTTTCAATAGAAACGGACCTGCCAAAGTTTGGTTGTTTCACGACAAAACACACAGTCATCAACAGAAAGTTTAGTTTTCTACGTTAAGTTCTTTGCGAGATCTAAAATGAGAAAAATGAAGGGCCTAAACACTCAGCATTGTGGCATGCCAGAAGTGACAAAAGACAGATTTGTGAATTGGAGTTGTTAACATACAAATTGTGTTTAGTCATGAAGAAAGCATTCAGTGAACTTGAGTAATTGCATGTGGATCAATATTAAGTTAGCTTATTCAGGAGAAGGAGACAGTGGCACAAAGTAGCTAAATTTAACACGCTAGAAGCATCCATTCAATGCAAGAACTAAGTTCAATGGAGGAGATCAAGTTAGTGAACATGACAATATAGTTATGTTTTTCATGAGAGACAAGGTCTTATGGCAACCATGTTGACATTTGTTGTAGAAGTTTTGTGACACAATTTAGGATTATTATGGAGATTGAAATAAGTGATGCTAGGGAGGCTTGTCGATTGAGGCCAGCAATTGTTCCGCCCAACTGTCTCTCATAATATTACTGCGGCAGATCACCACGTGCATTCTGTCCTAGAAGCTGAAAAGGTAATGCTAATCTGTGTAATGCATCTGTCCAATGCCAACAACAGTAGGATGCTGATGCGGTGACAACGATGGCATGATCGACAATGGGATGACAATTCTAGAGTCATCACGATTGAGGCATAACGACTTTGGGATGATGAGTGCATGCATGGCAACGACTGCTTATCTACTACACAGCGTGAAGCGGCAGCATCCAACGGCATGATATTACAACTAATTTGAAATGACAATGCAATGATGACGACAGATTGGAGACTGTGAATGGTGAACAATGATGCGTCCACTTGGCAACTAAAGAAAAACATATGAGGACAGCTAAGCATGTCTTATTTGAGTTGTGATTGCGAAAGCATTAATGCCCAATTGAACGCCACTGACCAGTCCTTCGAGTTTTACGCTGCAAGTGATGCACCCTAGAGCTACATTGGGCACGAGGTAGCAAGCAGCAGCAGCCTGCGGTGCCAACACCGCATGCCACCGACGTGCTGCACGACCAGAGACCAGGCAACAGCAGCGGCCACCAAGGCCGGCAGGCACGCGCAGCAGCTAAGCCCAGTGGAGGGGGGAGATACGGACCGGGCGGCGGCTTGCGAGAGCAAGGATGACGTGGCGTCGCGGCGACGCCCTCTCCCCACACGCAACACCTGGTGCACTATAGCGACAGCAGGTGTGCCCTTTCACCCGCTCTGTTTCATAGAGGCGCGCTCGTGACGTGGTCGCAGCCAATGGGATTTGAGGTGCTGTTTCGCTGAGACGACAGACGCCGGCTTTTTTGCTCAATGGGCCATTTGACGCTTTCGCATAAATAATCACTACAGAATAATGACGACGTGGTTATGTTGAGCTCGCGTACACGCTTCATCTGCATGGACCGCCCTACCTGTGTACTTTTGGTACTGGGGCCAATTCTGTACCATGCAATACACTCAGCCATGGAGCACCCGCAACGATCACACGATAGGCAAAAAACGCTGTGCTTTAAACATGCACCCATAGAGTGCCCCAATATTGCAACAAGCCGATCCGCGCATAGTGAAGCGTCCGCATGGCCGCGTTTGCCACGTGGCCGTGCTATGCGAGTGTGTGGCTGATATATTAATTGAGTAATCGAAAGACTGATTCCGAATGCATTTACTAACCAATTTGAGTCCGCCGCACTTTTATGTGCTGCTTTGAACAACTGCGTGTGGAACCGTGGTTCCCGCAGTTGCCCAATGCATGTGGCGCGTGCTTTAGCAGCAGTGCTCAGCGCGTTTCGACTAAAGCAATTTCATTTCAATTTTGCTCGCCACTCATGGCGGCTGTAGCTGCTTATAGTTATACAGTACTTTTGTTATAAAGTACAGTAAGTCTAGTTAATAAATTTTATTGGGATGTAAGGTTTTATTTTGTTAAATCGAGAATTCCGTCAAATTGAAACCACTTGATTAGATCACGCAACATGCCATAAAATTGATGCAAGAGCCAAAAATATCGTTTTTGCCTACGTTCACACTTATTGTAGCAGTTGAGCATGTACTCTGCCTTTACGGAAGAAACGATTAAACATTCTGAAAAGCTATATGTCAGTGATACTAAAATCCCCAGAACTCAATTAGACCTACTATACCCTCATTTTTCTTTTTAATTATGGCAAAGCAGGCAAGATATTAGTTGATTCTAGGTTTTCAGTGCTCATGAATGTGACAGTGAAAGTATTGAATGTCATGTAGTGTAATGCAACGAAAACAAGGACACAAGAAAAAGGAAAACGCAGACATAATTAGGCGCTTGTGTCTTTGTTTCATTTCTTCTTGTGTTCGTGTTTTTTCTGCGCTACGCTACATGCCGTTCCATCATGATCAACGAACAAGCCCACATTGCCACCCCCGTGTAGAGAACAGGAAATTTCTTTATACGCCTAAACCTTGATATAACAGAGTAGGTAAAATCGGCAATTCGCTTCGTTATATAGAAATTTCCTTGTATTGAAATTCGATCTGTTATGCAAATGAGTACAGTCGCCGATCGTTTTTGTTGCACGAAAAGGGGCCATGCAATTTTCCGAATTATTGGGCAATAAAAAAAAGCATGTTTGAATGAGGAAACATTTTATTTTGACGAATATAGGAGTCAGCGATGAATGATACGGTTTCATATGCCACGTTGATATCTTTACATCAGCGGTACGAATTGAGTGACGCCATGCTTTCGCGTGCACTCCGCCCCCAAAGCGTCGCCCGGTCGCACTGCGACGACGCTATCATGAAAAGCGCCGGCAGCTGGGAGCGAAGGCTTCGTCTGCTTCTCGTTCCAACGGGTCATCAAAACTCGAGATTGCGCAACCTTCAATACTAAACGTGCGGGAAAACAGCTTTCATGGTGTTTTCAGGTATCAGGAAAATTTAATAATGGCTGCGTGACAGTACACAAAAAAGTAAAGGAATAAAACATCACACAGGCTGCCATCAGTGTTCATATCTCCATTTCAATGTGGATGTTTTTAGCAATGAATACATGTTCTCATTAAACTGAGTCATATTATTACAAAAGCTAAGGGCAAGGGTCTTTAAATTCTAAACTGACAAATGTGTTTTATTACGATTCACCGCAATACAGGAGGTGTTTTGTAGTGAACCATCACATAAGGTTTTGGCTAACTACGGCGGGCGTGTCCTGCAGAGAGGCCTCTTGTGTATTGCGGTAAAGCGTATTATTGTGACAAGAGCTAACCTGGTATGTATGGCTTTAGCCAACAAAAGTTCTGAAGAAATCATGCATCCTGCCACGAAAATCTGCTTTGATGAGAGTAGAACATTAGGTTCGTCGCTGACAGAAACCATACATTCCAGATTCACGTAACTCTTTCCCAATATCGGCATGCTTCACCGCAACACACAAATATGTTGCGGTGATAACGGTGGTTGAACAAGCTGGTGCAAATGTTTCGACAGGGGAGCGTGAATTCATCAGGGCAACTGCTTTCCTTGGCAGTTTTCATATACGTGAGTCCCCCCAACTCCCAACAGGGCGAGATTTACCTGGACCTTTGCCAAGAGATGTACCGACAAGCGTTTCGTAGTGACTGGCAGAGATGCAGGAGTCTAAAAAGCGCTGCGAAATTCGGTTCCGTAAGGTTAGCTTCACCGCAATACAAATATGTTAAGCGGTTAGACATACAAAATATGTTGCGGTGAATCATAGCAAGGGTACCTGGCCTTTGATGCAAAGCAGCTTCCCAAGAGGCACGGTAATCCCGTGGCTAGTTATGCAGTTCCCCGCATGCGAGTGAGTTCCCTGCGTTCGGCGGTTTCCCAGTGACATACAAAATTACATTGATTGACTGTGTTGTAAATGGGCGACGGCACTATATGCTGATGCAAAAGTGTCGTTTCGCTTTCGAAAACTGCGCTCGGCTAAAGAGAACAACCTTGACTCGCATATGACCAAAGCAGTTGAACAGGAAACTACGAAATAACGTAGCTGTTATGGAAGAAATCAACAGCTCAGAAAAAAATGGCCGTGTAAACATTAACTGGCTTACGAGGTCGACAAACCAACGGTTCAAAGCATCACAGCCACGTCCGAAATAGCGCTGAAGGCCGGCCAGTACACTTAGGCGCCTCGGCGCGCCTAATGTAACAGGAGACGGCAGGTGCACGCGTACATCATTAAGGAACACATATTATTTATGTCGGTGAAAGCGGTCACTCTTCAGTTCTGACATGCTTCAGCGCGTAACACTAGTCTACTGCGGCGAAGCTGACTTCACGACCCCGATTTCTTCAACTCCTCTAGCGAGGCAGGTCCGTTTATCACGCTTGGCGACGTTCACATTTTCTGCCTTAATTTCGTTTGTTCTTTTTAATTTTCTTATCACAGTGACCCTGTATCACGCAGTAGCAGAGCTAGTGCCGCGTCTTAACTGCGTTAGGAAGGGCAAGCGTGTATGTAGCAGGCACGGCGGCATTGGCTCTTGTTTGGAAACTTCAAGAGACGCTCTTCCGCGCAGCGATGTCATTTGTATTATTAAAAGAATGTAGTTGACGTATAAATGAGCAGCAGCAAAGCTGTAAAAAAGCAGTAGTAATGCTGTTCTAAGATCCTCTCGCTCGAGCGAGATGGTCTTAGAAAAAAAGCGCGATGTAACGCGATCTGACGGAACAGCTCGTCATGCCAGTGTTTTCTTACGTCCTCGTTCTTTCGCGCATCCTCCCTGAACCAGACTACTGAATGGTTCTGTGCACGCACTGACAATCCTGACGGAGGCAATACCACTCACATGAGCAGCTCCATATAATATGCCACGGCCCATTCCACATGCCGGCTGCAATTTGACGCGGCCAGGAGGCAAAATATGCGCACAAGGTGCCTAATGGTAACGCATCAAACTGCTCACAGCCCCAATCCTTTATTACACGCATATAGCGTGGAAAGATGAATTACTCACGCTCGAAGAGGGCACGGAATACGGACCGTTTCGCAGCGCAGCCGGCTCCGTAAGACGGCCGCCATGGAAATGAGCGGATGTGACATGATGGGTTATAGCGGACGTGACGTGATGGGTGAACGTAGACATTTCGAGCACCTTTCGTCTGCTGTGCCCCGGGCACAGCTGACACGGCCTTTCCAGAAAAAATGAGTGAACATCTGTACATAATGGTTTTCAACCCTTCGAATTCGAATATCGTGTCGAAATTGAGCGAAAGAAAGCGCAAATATATTTTATTTCGACGAAAAATGCAGCAGCGGACACGCCCAGCTCGCGCGTCTCGTTTCCGCCTGTGATTGGTCGGGCGCCTCGTGACGTCAACTCTAGTAACCGACCGTTGCCGCTACACATGAAGCGCGGTGCCAGGTAGTTTGGTGCTGTTTTTCTGAGACGGTAATGGCAAATTTAGAGAGACTGCGTTTTTCTGAGGAGTTCGGCGTTACTCCCTACATGTACAAGCCGATTGCGAAGAGTGCTGATTATTCAAAAGAATAGCGCAAAGTAGCAGGGACAACGACAGAGAATACGAGAGGACGAGTGCTAAACATTAACTGGTTTTTTACTGCGAACGAAGGTACATATATACATTTCGTTGGTGCATGCGCACACAGTGTTAAAACAGTACAATCTCATTCTAATCAAAATGTGGCAGACTGTTCTGTAAGTACATTTTTTCTTTTTTGGACAAGGCAAGTGAAGCCGTGCTGACACAGTTATCACCTTCCCTGTCAATGGGATATGCCTCAGAAATCTCGCGCCCCCACCTTGTGCCTCCCCTACCAAGCACACACGTGGTGTCAAACGCAGGCACGCACCCGCATCGCTTACAGTGCATGGCCAAATGGCCGCCCCCCGCTAATGAATCAACCAGCGTTCGGTGCTCTCGCAGCCGTTCATTTAGGCAGCGGCCAGTCTGCCCCACGTAGCATCTACCGCATGAGAGAGGTATGCGGTATACGACCCCAACAATGCAGGGTACAAACATGCATGTATGTTTTATGGCGCAGACCGGTTTTTTCTTCTCGTTTACGGCTTTGCACATGCGCACCAGCTTTTCGGGGAGAAAAAACGAGAAGAAAAAACCGGTCTGCGCCATAAAACATACATGCACGTTTGTACCCTGCATTGTTGGGGTCGTATACCGCATACCTCTCTCATGCGGTAGATGCTACGTGGGGCAGACTGGCCGCTGCCTAAATGAACGGCTACGAGAGCACCGAACGCTGGTTGATTCATTAGCGGGGGGCGGCCATTTGGCCATGCACTGTAAGCGATGCGGGTGCGTGCCTGCGTTTGACACCACGTGTGTGCTTGGTAGGGGAGGCACAAGGTGGGGGCGCGAGATTTCTGAGGCATATCCCATTGACAGGGAAGGTGATAACTGTGTCAGCACGGCTTCACTTGCCTTGTCCAAAAAAGAAAAAATGTACTTACAGAACAGTCTGCCACATTTTGATTAGAATGAGATTGTACTGTTTTAACACTGTGTGCGCATGCACCAACGAAATGTATATATGTACCTTCGTTCGCAGTAAAAAACAAGTTGATGTTTAGCGCTCGTCCTCTCGTATTCTCTGTCGTTGTCCCTGCTACTTTGCGCTATTCTTTTGAATAATCATGACACACCAACTAGCCCAGCTTTCTGCTTTGAGCGAAGAGTGGGTCCCTCGAAGAAGCAAGCGATGCTGGTGCGAGCAGTGCTTTCGACGCGAACGAAAGCAAAGTCTTGGGATCTCCTCGTGTTGGAAATGCTCTTTGGTGAGTGTGTTTTGCAAAGCGATCTAGTCATCTCGCCGATCTTTCGCCGATCTAGTGAGCTCGTTTCTGGTCAAACAACTGTAGTGTTGTGTTCCTGCATGCCTCCTCGTGGAACGTAAGCGGGGATGCGACCGTCGGCATTTGTGCGCTGTCCAAAGCTGTCGGCAATCTACAGAGACGGTTTAAACGCGTGAAAAGCTTCCCGGTTCATGCAGTACGTGTAGTCACCTTCTTCTGTTGACTACCACTCACGTTGACTACCACTCACGTTGACTACCACGCACGTTGACTACCACTCTACATACACGCAGACGCACCAACAGAGGAATGCAGGATCGATCGAAGCAGATTACGATGGCACGCACCCAGAAACAAGCGCGGTCAGGCACGGTCGCGGACGCTGCGAAGGAACGAAACACTAGAGTTGATGTCACAACACCGTGGTTTCCGGTCTCCGCTCGCATCGTCAGCGTCAGCAGCAGCGCGCGGCATTCGACGGGGGGCGGAGCCACAGCGCAATTTCAACCGACGATTACGTCGCTCCTAATTGAAAAAAACCCCCCAAATTTTACCTACATGGTTTATAAGGTTCCCGCATCCGTATATGAGCGTCTTATTGAATTCGACAGACTCTTCAGCTTCCCTTTAAGGGACACATTATGTTGAGACAAAGCGCAAAAAAACAAAAAAAGAACGAGGACAAGAGAAGGAAACGGAGACGCAGAGCTAGTTATGTAGTACCAACTAGTCCGCTAGTCTGTTCTTTTGAGCACATTATGCATTCCTTAATTATACGCGCATGCACTTGTCATCTCCTGTCACAGTACGAGAACCGATATGCCTAATAAGTGTAGGTGGTGGTGGTGGTGATGTTGAAGCAGGCGGGGTTAGCCTGGCATACATAGCCGGCAATTGTTCCGCCTGATCCTCCTTCGAGTTGAGATCAGGGGTGTGTCACCAGGTGTCGATGAGCCCCGTGTCTCGCAGGAAGGCTATCAGCAGTCATTGCACTCTCTTCCTGAATGCCGCGGGCCCTCCGGGGAAAACAACGTCTTCAAAGGTCCTGTGCGTAAGACCGCTCTTTTGTAGGTGGTCGACCATCACTTTTATTTCTGTGTCAAACTGCGGGCATAGCTAAATGAAATGTTCGATGTCGCCAATGTCTCCACAGAAAGCACAGAGTGGGGAAGTGCGAAGCCCAGTCTTGAATAACCAAGCTGGGGTGTACACGGAGTCGGTCCTGATGCGGTATAAAAGCGTCGCTTGTTCGCGTGTAAATCCATGAGTCACACAGTATTCGTGTGGATTCTTGTGCATCTCTCTAAAGTGAAGGCGGATTGCACGTGCCCTTAGGGTTTTGAAAGGCTTTTGGAGCTTTCACTTTTGGGACACAAGTCAGCGCTAGGCGTGCAAGGGCGTCAGCTTCCTCGTTTCCATCAATTCCTACGTGTGATGGAATCCACTGAAGCCTTATGTGGAATCCTTTGCTCGTTAGGTCGTCAATCAGTGCCAGAGACTGCCTTGTAAATTAAGTGTACTGACAGGCCGTCAGAGCTTTTTCGGATGTGCCTGTGGCGATTTCAACCCATAAGGGCAATAAAAGACATACATTCTTTTTTGCGAACTGCCCGATTTTTCGGACGTTTTCGCGGCCCCAAGGGAGTTCGAAAAGTCGGACGTTGACTGTACAACTGACCAAGAGGATGCTTCAAATAGTCCGTGGGGCGAACGCGCTGCGGAAGGAGGACGAGAACACAAAGTACCTGCGCATTGAGGAATGAACGGGAAAGGAGGCGTGCCATCGCTTCTTTCAAGGAGCTAGAGCTCAAAAAACAGTGGTGGCTGACGCCGAGATGCAGGTGTCCCTCATCCAAACCAAATAAACACTTAAAAGCAGTGCGGAACACTGAGGCGTTGTTCGCGGGCTGAGTTGAGGTTGACTTTCCAGCTGCTGAGAGATAATCTCACTTTTTACAATGTTCGGGCCTCATACCAATGAGCTTGCTATAAGCTGATAGGAATAACTCATATTTGAATATATTTGCTTCTGCATGCATCTCCTTTTTATTCGTATTTGAGAATGCTCGACTCAATTTGCAATGGGCTTTACCATTTCTTTTTTCGAAGATATCTTATTCGCTGTGCATTTTACTAACACTTGCCTTCTGTTTTCTTTTGGAGCAAAACAAACGCTGCTCCTTACTATTCAGACTGGATTAAGTCGATTTTTTAGCATGCTTGCTAGAAAGTGACGGCATTGGGCGACATGGGTGTCAGCCCATCTTTACGTAAAACAAATTTCTGGGTCACTCAGGGAATTTTGCAAAGGCACTCAAGGAAAACCCGGAAAACTCAGGGAATTTGGAAATGTCAACTTGGTAGACACTCTGAGGCTGCTTTAACGGACTAAAAAATGGGTAGATGCTCGTGAGTGTGTACTATTTTGATAGTTGTGTTCAACTAATAACAAGTGCAACATTACTTTTTCCACTGTGGGCTGCTTTTATCTAGCAGCGTTTAGTGTATGTACAAATTATTACAAGGAATCCTTCCTGCAGTGTGCGGTTTTTACTCACTCAAGAGCACATAGGAGATTTCGGACCCACATTCGAGCAAAGCTTGACTAGCAGTCAAGTTTCTTACATTGTGGACACCGCTTATGCATGTGCCCTTATTCACTACTGTATACAATATGTTGCAACACTCTACATTACTGTACAGCTCTGTACAGAAGCTGAACAAGGCACGTCGAGGCTCCAGCACCAGTTGAACTTGCACAGAAAAACTGATTGAACACAGTGATTAAGCGTGAGGCTTCAGCGTGCTCTCTGACCTGACAACCATTGTTTTGTGAGCCTAAACAGTGCAGTAAAAAATTAACCAAGTGCCTGCTACAATGGGTAAAAACAAATGCTGCTCCCTGCTCAATAGGAACTTGCCTGTTTTTACATTCGCGAAGCAACTGCTTTCCCGAGTGTTGCAATGTGGGCTTGTTGGTAATGCATCTTGAGGGGTGTACGGTAGCGCGATTAAAAGAGGGGACAAAAGGAGACACACAGGGACATGCACAGCGCTAACTTCCAACAGTGTTTGTTGACACGTGTACTTGTCTTTATCGGGCGACACATTTCACCACGTAACAAATGTTATCGCATGGCGCAGGACGCGCCTGCATGAATCGGAAGTTTCTGGAATGTTATCGATGGTTCCATCTGCTGTCGTGACCGAACCTTGTGAAAACTGATTGCATGTGTGCGCCACGCTAATAACGTAGAACATTGTGGAAGACACGCGGGCCCCAGCGATTAGTCTGGAACATTCGACGATTTATGTATAAAAGCCTACGCGCTTGACCCATTGATCAGATTTTCGACGATCGCCGTCTGTGTTCGCCACTGTCGCCGTTCTTTGAGTGTAGCCTGTTTTGTGGGCACAGGTTCGCCCAATAAAAGTTTTGTCGTTCACACTATTGCTACTGTGTTCTTCAACATCACCACCACGTGACATCTGGTGGAGGTGCTTTACGTTCATGTACCGGACGCCCCCGACAAGCCGTAATCCAAGCCCGGACCGAAAAGACACCAGCGTCGTCCCGGAACATCGAGCAAGCCGCCGGCTACAGCAGCTGCCCCCGGAACACAAGTCTTCTACCAGATACGACCAAGAAGATTGTCCAGAAACGACCAAGAAGACATCCACAATGGCAGCCGCAGCGGCCCCAATAATTCTTCAGCAGCCCAGGAAACCACCGACGTTCCGCGGTTCCACATTTGAGGACCCGGAAAGCTGACTGGAGATATATCAGAGGATCGCTACGTTTAACAGCTGGGAGAGCGACGACAAGCTGCGACATGTCTATCTTGCATTGGAGGACGCCGCCAAGACGTGGTTCGAGAATCGAGAAGCCACCTTGACGACGTGGGACCTGTTCCGAAGCGGCTTCCTGCAAACATTTACAAACGTCGTGCGAAAAGAGCGAGCCCAAGCTGTACTGGAGACCAGAGCGCAGCTGCCGAATGAGACGATCGCGACCTTCACTGAGGAAATTAGCCGTCTGTTCCACCACACCGACCCGGAAATGTCGGAGGAGAAGAAAGTCCGCCTACTGATGCGAGGAGGAACTTTTCGCTGGAATGTTACGTAAGAAGCCCACCGAAGACCGTCGACGAGTTTCTTCGTGAGGCGACGAGCATCGAGAAGACACTGGAAATGCGGAACCGGCAATTCGACCGCCGCACCAAGCCAACAAGCTACGCCGGAGTTCAATCACTGGCCACCGACGACCTGCGTGAGACCATCAGGGCAGTCGTTCGAGAGGAGCTTCAGAAGATTTTCCCTTCATTGCAACCTCAAGTGGCCTCAATTGCCGAAATTGTCAAAGAAGTCCAGCGATCGCTCGGAGTCCCCGAGGTGCAACCACAATCATCGCAGCCCCAGCCAGAAGCGATGACCTATGCCGCCGTCGCCCGCCGTCAAGGTCCCCCTCCACAACCGAGCCAGGGCCCTGTAACGCCGCAATTCCGTCGACCACCGCCGCCACCGCCAGCACGCCCACCCGCCGCCCAGCGCAGCTACCCGAGGAAGACAGACGTTTGGCGCGCTCCTGACCACCGCTCGCTCTGCTATCACTGCGGAGAAGCGGCTCACGTCTACCGACGGTGCCCATTCCGGGAGATGGGACTGCGAGGGTTCGCCGTCAACGCTCCGCGCCCGCAGCAAGGTGAACGCCCTTGCAATATCGCCGACTACCTCGCCGCTACTCAGTGGAGCACTTGACGACCGTCGCGTTCGCCATCACCAGGCCGCTACCTGTCGCCGCAGCGCCAACCATACACTGGCCCAGCCCGGGGCCGGTCAGCAAGCCCATATCCGGAAAACTAAAAGCAGCAACCGATGGAGGTGCGTTTGCTGTTCGTCGAACTGACGAAGATCCTCCGCCGCCGACGAAGACACTGAAGAAACTACATCGACGACATAACGACACGCCGCCGTCCCAACGAAGTCTGGAAGCAAAGAATACGACGACGAAAGGCGACCTGATGACGTCACATACCAGCCACAGGTCAACGCGACGCAGCCGTGATCCAACGCCAAGACTGAACTGTAATGCAAAACAAAGAACCACCGACCTCGTCGGGCTTCTCGACGGCCACGCAGTCACCACCTTAGTCGACACAGGGGCTGATTACTCCGTCATGAGTGGACAGATTGCCGCCCAGTTAAAGAAAGACTACGGGAAAAGGCCCTCAAATTCGGACCGCTGGAGGACACCTCATAACGCCGACTGGAATGTGCACGGCAAGAATTACCATTCACGACCGGACTTACCCTGCCGCCTTCGTTATCCTCCAACAGTGTTCACGAGACGTCATTCTCCGCATGGACATCCTGAACCAGCACTGCGCAATCATCGACCTGAAGTCAAAGTCAGTAACACTGTCGGAAGATAATGCGATACCGCTCGAGAGCCTTCCTAGTCACCGCACTTTTAGTGTGCTAAAAGATCAAGTGAATGTGCACGGCAAGAATTACCATTCACGACCGGACTTACCCTGCCACCTTCGTTATCCTCCAACAGTGTTCACGAGACGTCATTCTCCGCATGGACATCCTGAACCAGCACTGCGCAATCATCGACCTGAAGTCAAAGTCAGTAATACTGTCGGAAGATAATGCGATACCGCTCGAGAGCCTTCCTAGTCACCGCACCTTTAGTGTGCTAAAAGATCAAGTGAGCATCCCGCCTCATTCGAGCATTGTTATTTCGGTTGGCACCGAAACACCCGCTGACGTAGAAGGCATCATCGAAGGCGACCAACGTCTACTGCTCGACCGTGAAATTTGCGTCGCAAGAGGGATCGCTGGACTACACGGAGGAAACACGAAAGTGTTGCTGACAAACTTCAGCCAGGAGTTCAAGCACATCAACAAGGGCACGACGATCGCATACATCGAGGAAATTCTGGAAACCAGCAATCCGTTTGTCCTCTCGGATTCTACCGCATCTACCCTGATGACCGTAGTTCCCGAGCCAGACTTCGACATAAATCCAATTCTACCCATGATCAAGCAACAACAGCTTAGAAGTCTGCTTCGACGATACAAATAGTGCTTTTTGACGTCGTCAAGGATTCGACGAACCCCAGTCGCAAAGCATCGCATAATAACCGAAGAGTGCACTCGACATCTCCGCCAGAGCCCTTACCGAGTTTTGACGCGAGAACGTGAAGCTTATAAGACACCAAATCGACGAAATGCTGCGCGACGACATCATCCAGCCGTCCAAAAGCCCGTGGGCATCTCCCGTAGTCTTGGTGAAGAAAAAGGACGGAACCCTACATTTCTGCGTCGATAATCGTGTCTGAACAAGATCACGAAGAAGGGCATGTACCCCCTCCTACGAATAGACGACGCATTGGATCGGCTCTGCAACGCTAAATACTTCTCGTCGATGGACCTCAAGTCTTGCTATTGGCAAATAGAAGTCGACGAAAGAGATCACGAAAAGACGGCCTTCATCACCCCAGACGGCCTCTACGAGTTCAAGGTTATGCCGTTCGGACTGTGCTCGGTGCCTGCAACGTTCCAGTGTGTGATGGACACGGTTTTAGCAGGATTGAAGTGGCAGACCTGTCTCGTTTACTTGGATGACGTCGTCGTCTTCACCGGAAATTTCGACGATCACCTCAGGCAGCTTGCGACATTACTAGAGACCATCAAGTCATCAGGGCTTACTCTGAAGCGGGAAAAGTGCCGCTTCGCTTACGATGAGCTTCTGTTCCTAGGCCACGTAATCGGCAAATCTGGTGTCCGCCCAGACCCGCAAAAGGTAGCTGCCATCGCACAGTTCCCGCAACTCATCGAGAAGAAGGCAGTGCGTAGCTTCCTTGGCATGTGTGCTTACTACAGGCGCTTTGTCAAGGACTTTTCACGCATCGCTGAGCCACTGACACAGCTAACTAAATGTGACGTCGAGTTCAAGTGGGAAACACCGCAGGCCGACGCATTTCAAGAACTCAAACGACGCATGCAGTCGCTGTCCGTACTTGCGCACTTCGACGAGCACACCGATACAGAAATCCACACTGACGCCAGTAGCCTAGGCCTCGGTGCTCTCCTAGTCCAGAGAAAAGATGGACATGCACACATGATAGTGTGGGATGTCATGTCTGCCGAAGGACGAATCCCAGCGACCCGGCGGGGCGGGGCCGGCGAGCGGGTGCCTCGCCGCTCCGATCATGTCTGTTTTTTTTTTCTCTTCCTGGTCGAAACGCGGGCCTCTTTAGCCGCGGACGGCGGCACATAAATGGGCTACAATTTGTTTCTGATACGAAATAACTTCTAGAATAAAGTGACCTCGAAAGAGTGCGAGTTATAAAACGTTGTGCGAAATAGTAAATCGTTGGCGTGATTTCTACTCGGACGCGGTAAGCGCAGATGCGCCAGCAATCGTCTGTATACGAAGCGGCTCACCTGACTGGCCTGTTTACTCATCGCTACTAACGGCACCGGGAAAACTAACCGTATTTTCACTTAAGAGAAACATAAATGTTCAGGCATTGATTGTGCTGATGGATTTAGGCGCTTTATTACGAACTGCGGACGCATCGCAAGGACCCTCGGCCCCGGATTGACGGCCGGCGAGCTAGGCCTACATCGTCTCCCAGCGATCGCAAGCTCGCTTGGCATGCTCGTTCGCTTCTGTCGGCGCCAAAGAGATCAAATGTGCTGCAATTTAAGCGTGACATACTGTGTACACGTTGTGCCGACTAACATAGGCGCTTCGTTATACGAGCTGCAAGCGATCGTGTCACAAGCGCAACTGGTGTCGGATTCGATGGCCCAGCGAGCTATGCCTGCCGGCTCTTGGCCATCGGCGGCTGTCAACGGATCCGATACTGCCAACGCGGCCTTGCGGAAACACGCCTACAGTGCTCGCATAGACGTCTTTATATTGTCATCATTTGTTTCAAACAAGATAGCTGTGCAAATACGGTTGCTTTCACTTTCTGTTCGAAGTTACGCAGCATTCCGAACTTCCACGCAGCGGCGCCGGTTCTGTACGGCCGCTTGCTCATTCGTACCATGTGTCCCGAATCGCCGCATGCGGCAAGTCGCACACGACCCGCCGTACTACAGATCGCACGGAAAATCGCGCCATGTACGTGTCTCGCGCTTTAGACGTGGCTAATCACTTAGCGACTCAGATATTGCGGCCGGCGATGGCGAGGACGAACCTCAACAAAACCCCCGCATCGGCCACAATCAATGGTAAGACACAACAATTCGGCGTTGAACGTTGTGGCAGCGCAGTCAAGCTGATAGTGTGGGAAATATCCCGATGGACACGACAAAAACTGCAGTTGCAGCGACACGGAGAACGTCCTCCCATTCTTTCTTGACTGTGACCTAGGCATGTACATATATTTCGTTTGCCATTATGTTGTATTTTCTCTCATGTATTGTAACCCACCCTGCTAAAATCCCGGTGGGGATTGCAGTATGAATAAATAAATAAATAAATAAAAAAATTGCTAGAACAAGGAACAGCAGAGAAGAGCACATGTAAGCCACATGACAGCCAACGAAAATTCGTGACGTAGCCACATGACGTAGCGTTTTCTTGGCTATTTACAATCCCGGTTGATGTCAATGTGGCGAGGTGCTCTGTTTTGCGGTTGGCTGCGCGCACGTACTTTAATATTGATTTTAATGATGTTCTAAGCGATATTCGCCGCTGATATTTTATAGACAATGTGTGTGTGACCAACTAAATCGATCTCACAAGTTATCTCGACTTCAAATTTTTATGTCAGTACTCCTTTAAGTTTTCTTATCGTGTGGCGTCAAGGTGCAAACGCGAAAGTATTGACAAAGTATGGCTGTTTAGTCGTTCATATTTCTGTGTGAACTTTTCGCTCAGACTTCGTATTCTGCTATATTGTCTTGTGACTGTAAGGTGGGCAAAGTACCGTCGTTCGTGAATATGGTCCGAGTCATTCTGCATCAACCTTTAACATCGTTAGCAGCATTCTTTGCAAGAGCTCTGAACATGTGATTTAACCTTGCCTGATTTATTTATTTATTTATTTACAATACCTTACATGGCCCAGAGGCCATTGAGTAAGGGGGACGAACAAGGATATTATAAGAAATGCAAAATATACAGGTCAATAAAAAGGGAAAGGGAAAGCATTTCACAGGGCTAGCACTAAAAAGTAGCAACAAACATAAGAGCAAAGTACACAAAATAATGGAAGTATATAAATACAGCACAAATGTCTGACACATGACTCAAGAAAAAAAAAGCAAGCAGGGGTTTGCAAAAACACAATAGCCAAAAAGTGCGATATTTTATAGACCGTTTTTTCGTAGGCGCCGCCATATTGTGAACGCAGTGGCGCCGCTTATGAGCAGCGCCATACTGGCTTGGGTGAAAGCGGTCTTTTTCATGGCAGGTCAACGCCTCCTTGGGCAGGTATAGGAGGTATTCACGTTACGTAATCCGCCAGGGGCGCTAGCGCCCGGCGCTAGCGTTTGGATTTGGATTTTGTGGCGGATGGACGTGCTTTTCGGGGCTCCGTGGCGACGACGAAAGCATAAGTTTTTGTGCATGCTTTGAGCTTGCTTCTGTTTTTTATTTGCTGGTTTTTTGCATTTATATAGTAATTGGGGGTTTTTCGTTTTCTTTTCCTTTTTTGTCTCTCGTATTTCGGGTGCGCGGGTGTGCTTCGTGTAAATTTGTTTTGCAGGATGATTAGAGCGTCCTTTCGTGCCACGTGTTCCAACACGTGCAGCCGGGTGGGACGTTGAGTGTTTGTAGTCTTTAACTAGTAGCTTGGAAGTGGCAAGACAAATAGCTATTAGCGGTTTCACTGTGCGTGTTTGGTAGAAAAGTGAGAGCGTGGCCGCGTGGTTGAGCGCGTGCGAGAGCGTGTCATACCTTTGGTCTCCGCGACATTGTTTATTTTTGAAACAGTGGTGACAGTTTCTTTGCGGCATTTTGAGGATTTGGATCCTGTGCGTATCGTTTTTTCTAAAAGGCACGTGCTCTGCATTGATATAGTATTATAGTATTTGCAAAAAGCCGCGCAATACATGGCGAGAAAGCCGGTAAAGCAGGCAGTACGGGGGGGGGGGGTCCCTCAAGGCAGATGAGGAGACGGGTGAGAGTGGAGAGGGCGTCGAAACAACCGACACACAATGTGATGTCGATACTAGGCTGCAGAAAATGGAGGCTTTCCAGGAAGAGTTTCTCAAACAGGTGCAAGAGCTCAAAAATGAGCTGAACAGTGAGTGTGAGGCACCGAAGGTAGTTGAAAAGAGGCTTGAAGCAGCTGAGGAAAAGCTGAACATTGCCGCCATTGTGAACGACAATGTGCGTGACAATGGAACGCAGACCCCCGACGCGACACGCGAGGGAGGGTCAGAGAAATACGTCGAACGCAGGCAGGGTGATGAAGGGTTAGCTGGAAAAAGGAGCACCTACCTTGAGGCCGCTACGCGGAAAAAGCAGGAGCCAAGGGGGACAATCCCCCTTGTCAAGTCCGGATCACGCGGAAAATGACAAAGGGAAGCAGGGAGAGGTAGGAGAAAGTGAAATGGTCATTATCGCTGGCGATTCAAACCTGGCTGGGTGCTCAAAAGCAATTGTGGAGAGGGTGAAAGGCGACAGAAGAGTGGCGGTAGGGACATTTCCAGGGCGCACACTTGGTTCTATCATGGAGCGAGCAAAAGAAAAGCTCGCGGAAAATGCCCACGTGCGCAACCTCGTCATAGTAGCAGGTGGGCTAAATGACGTCCTAAACAGGAAAGGGCCAGGACTAGCCCAGCGCTTGGCAGTGGACGACTTGCGTGAGCTATCCCCTCAGGTGCAGATCGTGGTGTGCACGGTACCGGAGGTGCCTGTGCGTGACAGTCACGTACAAAGAGCCGTAGTGGCTGCTAATGAGGCAATCTGGAAAATGAGCCGAGAGAAAGGCTTCGAGGTTGTCGAAGTAAACAGGGAAGTGAGAAGTTGTGGTGGTTTTAAACGAGACGGGATCCACTTCAATTACAGGTTAGCACGAGAAGTGGGCTGGCGACTTGGTGGTCGCGCTGTTGCTTTTTTAGGGGGCCCGCAGGCGCTCAGGAGGTCAGAGTAGATAGTAATGAAGAAGGTCCCCTAGGGGAACATCAGAAGAGCATCGCCGTCGATAATAGAAAAAGGAGGAAAACAAGAAAAAGAGCTCGCCATGCAATAGGCTACATAAACATGCAGGGCGGCAGAAGAAAGGAAAAGTGGGCAGAGATTGAGGAGCAGTTACACAGAGAACAAATAGGGGTGTATGCGGTTACAGAAACGCACCTTAGAGACTCAGAAGAGCCGCCAGTTATTGAGAATTATGTTTGGGAAGGGAACAGAACTAAGTCGGAAAGAAAGGGAGGGGGAGTCGGAACGCTCATCCATCAGGGAGCCAAATGGAAAAGAGTAAATTCACAATGTCAAGAGCATCTTTGGTTATCAGGTACAATGAGTGGGAAAGAAACTTGGCTGGGTGTTACGTATTTGTGGACCGGAAAAAATTGCGCAGAGAAGAATAAAGAGTTAGTGGAATGCATAAGCGCTGATCTTAAGGGTTTCGGGAGTGGTGCTGAAATTGTCCTATTAGGTGACATGAATGTCCACATACAGGCTATACCAACAATAACGGGAAGTCAATGCTGGACCTTTGTGAGCAACATAACCTCGTGATCGTGAATACAGGGCCTAAGTGTGAAGGACAGGTCACGTGGGCAGTGGGAAACCGGCAATCAACCATTGATTACTGTCTGATAACAGAAGGAATTCATGATAAGTTGAGAGAAATGGTCATCGATGAGGAAGGGTTTAACACCATAGGGAGTGACCATAAACGCATCATATTGAAAATGGGATATGTAGTTGGGAAAGAGAGCAAGGAGAGCAATATGGCCAGTCCAAATTTGAACGCTGAACAAATTGCAAATACAATCACTAGAGTTGAGGAAGAACTTGGCAAATGGCCAAGTAAAGAGTGGGAATATGGTGAGCTTCTAAGTGTAATAACGACAGAAATACGGAAAGAGAAAGAACATGTTCGTTGGAAAGGAAAAAGAGAAACCAAAAAGCTGATGGAACAAGGAGATACGAGAAGCGATCGCCGAACGACAGAAAGCATCTCGAGAGCACAGGCAGGCAAAGAAGGCGCAGTTGTCACAGGATGAAGTAACTAGTAAATGGGAAATATACCGGGAGAAAAAGTCTATGGTTCAAATACTGGTGCAAGCAAAATTAAAACGTGAAAGTGAACGTTGGTTGTCAGCAATACGTGAGAAAAAGAAGGCCGCACCTAGAATATTTTGGAACCACATAAAATTATTGGGCAGGAAGTCAACAACAATACAACATATCCTAGACGAAGATGAAAGCAGACTGGAAGGAGAAGCGGCAATAAATTACATCCGAAAAATAACAGCCGAATCTTTCCAAGGCAATGACGAGGTTGTATTTGAGGAAAAAAGAGCATGAGAGAGACCCAGGAAAAGGAGCTGGTTATGACAAATTTAAACTGGAAGAAAGCGAAAGAGAAAATTCCTAAGCGCACAGCCGCAGGGCTAGACGAGGTTCCCGTTAAGCTGATAAATGAACTAGGACCAAAAATTAAGGAAGCTCTGGTGAAAGCAATGGAAAAATCTTTAAAAGATAGACGGATACCAGACAGTTGGCGACAAAGTAGAATGAATTTAATTTATAAAGGTAAGGGGGAGAAAGACAGAATTCACTCGTATAGACCGTTGACCATTACATCGGTAATATACAGGCTAGCAATGCAGGCAATCAAATTAAAGCTGCAAGCATGGACAGAGAATAATGGCATTTTGGGAGAGCTTCAGAATGGCTTCAGAATAGGTAGGCGTTTGGACGATAACTTGTTTGTTCTTACTCAGTGTATTGAAATATCAAAAGCAGAAAGCAGACCGTTGTATGTGGCCTTTTTAGACAACAGGAGCCTACGACAACGTAGACCGCAACATTTTGTGGGATATTCTGGAAGGGGAAGGCTTAAGTAACGATTGTATACAGCTTTTGAGAGAGATTTACCTAGAAAATACCGTTTGCGTTGAATGGGAAGGGATGAGGAGCGCGGAGAAAGTTCATATCAACAAGGGACTGAGGCAAGGGTGCCCTTTATCCCTGCTGCTGTTTATGATGTACATGGTGAGGATGGAGAGGGCGGTGGAAGGAAGTAATATCGGGTTTAATCTCTCATACAAACAGGCAGGTACAGTAATAGAGCAGCAACTCCCAGGTTTATTTTATGCGGACGACATTGTGTTGCTCGTTAACAAGCAAAGCGATTTGCAACGTCTGGCTAATATCTGTGGACAGGAAGGCAACAATTTAGGTTTGAAATTTAGAGTTAGAAAATCAGGTGTTATGGTATTCAATGAAAACAGTGAACAGACAGTGGAGATACAAGGCCAAGAAATACCTCGGGTAACACAATATAAATACCTTGGTATATGGATAAACGAAGGCAATGGATATATGGAAACACAGGAAAAAACCATAACAGTCAAGGGGAAGAGAAATGCAGCCATAATGAAGCACAGAGCGCTATGGGGATACAATAGGTACGAGGTCCTCCGAGGTATGTGGAAAGGGGTAATGGTTCCAGGACTTACTTTTGAAAATGCGGTTGTTTTCTTTAAATCAGGGGGTACAATCAGGACTCGACGGGAACCAGAGGTCAGTGGGTCGCCTCGCATTGGGCGCTCACGGGAAGACTACAAATGAAGCTGTGCAGGGGGATATGGGCTGGACTAGTTTTGAAGTGAGGGAAGCTCGCAGTAAAATTGAGTATGAAGAACGGCTGAGGAATATGGAAGAAAGTAAATGGGCTGGGAGAGTGTTCAGGTATCTGTACAGGCAAAACATTGATTCACAGTGGAGAAAAAGAACTAGGAAGCTTACCAGCAAGTATGCAGCCTGTGGGGTGGGCAACACAGCAACAAGGAAGGTCAAGCGGAAAGTCAGAGAGGCTGAATTAATCTCATGGGTGGCGGCAATGGAAAAGAAACCTGCCATGAGTAACTACTTAAGAGGAAAAAACAAAATCAGGAAAGAAACCATTTATGATAACTCAAAGGGAAGCTCATTACTTTTCGAAGCGAGATCGGGATGCCTTAGAACACGCACCTATAAAGCGAGATATAAGAAGGAAGAAGAAGCATGTGCTTGCTGCGGTAAAGCTAGGGAAACGACGGAGCATATTTTATTAGAATGTGAAAACGTCTACCCAGCGGTCGATTTAGGCACCACTGGCCTCCTTGAAGCCCTTGGGTTCAGCGGGAGCAGTGGTAAAGCAAACAGGTCCGCAATAGACATTAGTAAGAGGCGATTGGAGGATTGGTGGAAGAAAAGTAGGGAACCGACAAAAGACGGAGACGTACAAAAGCACAATTCGCAATAGGGGTTCAGAAACTTTGGACGCGGTAGTTCATAGTGTTTTTTTCTTTTTTCATTGTTTAACCTAGGTAGGATATTAGGCAGCATAGTAGCAAGAGCTTGGTGGCGCAACCCACCGCCCCGTTCCAAAGGGGACGCTCATAACATCCATCCATCCGCCCAGTTAAAGCCCCTTGATAATTTGAAAGAAGCGACACTCTCCTCCTCACGGCGCTTTGCTCCTCGATTCTCCTCGCCCACCGGCTGCTCACGGCACGCTTTTCCTCCTGGGCTCCCGCGGACGGGCCGTAGGATTCTATGGAGGCGTGTTATTTTGGGCCAGTTGCGCGCCCCAGTGGGGTTGAAAATTTTGAGAAATGCTAATAACAGCATCGATAATGTTGGAGGCAACGTTTATGAGGAAGTTGGTTTTTTTCTTAAAGCCGTATGAACGGGGTACACCGATGTAAAGGGAGCTTTGAGGCGAGTTCTAGACTCCAGACACTTTTTCTGCCACATGATCAGATGCTTTACTTCGTGCGTCTGATCTAGTGTTGCTTGTGACACATCCCTTTGTGTGTGGCTTATTAGGCGAATGCCTGAGACCTCTGTTTCAAGGTCCCGTTGTGAGCTACAGAAAATATCACGTGAGCGAAGGAAGGCGGGAAGCGAACCAAAGCATGTGTAGCCGCGTATAAGAGATGATTAATGATTAGCAAAGTAATAATTGATTAGTGATCGGATTAAGATGAATTGGGGTGTATTAAGGAGGATTAAGGGGGATGAAAGTCGATGAAGGTGGATTAGGGTGAATGAAGGTGGATTAAGGTGCATAAAGGAGGACTAGGTTGAATTAAGGTAGATGAAGGTGAATTAGGGTGGATGAAGGTGCGTTAAGGACGATTATAGTGGATTACGGTGGATTAAAGCGCATGAAGAAGGATAAGGGTGGATGAAGAAGGATTAAGGTGTATTAAGGAGGATTATGGTGTGCTAGGGTGAATTAAAGTGAATCAAGGAGGATTAGGGTGGATTAAGGAGAACTAGGATGGACTAAGGTAGATGACTGTGAATTCGGGTGGATTAAGGTGAATTAAGGATGATTATAGTGGAGAAAAGTGAATGAGGAAGCATTAGGGTTGATTAAGGAGGATTAAAGTGCGTTAAGGAGGGTTAGAGTAGATTAAGATCGACGAAGGTGGATTAGGGCGCGTTAAGGAGGACTTTCGTGGATTACGGTGGATTGAAGTGAATGAAGGAGGATTAAGGTCGATGAATGTGGATTCGGTGGATTAATGTGCATTAGGAGGTTCATAGTAGACTAATCGGTCTTAATACTCAATGACCCTAATTCACCCTAATCCAGCTTAATACCCCCAATCCACCTTAATACAACCTAATCAATCTACATCGCCCCTAATGCACCTTAGCCTAAACTATACGGTCTTAATCCTCCTTTATCAACGCTAATACATTATAATCTGCTTTCATCCTCCTTCATCTGCCTTAATCCTTAGTTATGCACCTTAATCCAACTTAATCCTGCTTAATAGTCCCAATCTACCTTAATAAACCCTACTCCACCTCTATCAAACCTAATCCAGCTCCATGGTTCCTAATCCACCTTATAATACCCTAATCCATCCTAATCGGATTTAATCCCCCTTTGTCAACTCGAATTCACCTTAATTCACAATAATCGACCTTAATCATTGTTTTTCAACCTTAATCCTCCCTAATCCTTGTTCATGCACCCTAATCCACCCTAGTCGGTCTGAATACCTTTTCATTAACCCTTCACCTTAATCCATCATAATTCGCCTTACTCCTCCTCCACCCACCTTAATCTTTATCCATGCATCTTAATCCTTCTTAATGGAATCTACCTTATGTCAATCACTAATGATTCATGAATTAACTTGGGTAATCATTTTCTTATACAAGGGTGGACATGCTTTGGGTCACCTCTGGCCTCCCTTGGGTCACGTGATATTTCCAGTTTACAACGCGACCTTGAAACACAGATCTAAAGGCTTTCGCATTAAAGCATAAAAAAAACTCGATGTTGACATCACCTGCAATACCACGGGTATACTTTTTTCAGAGCGCAAAGCAAAATCTCTAATGCTGCGTTTCCGACTGAATAGCAACAGTTAGCGACGTGCGAGGTGATGGAGCTGTCCGAGAATATTGTCACGTGGTGGTGACGTTAAGAACACAGTGGCAATACTGTGAAAGGCAAAACTAGATTTTATTGGGCGAACCTGTGCCCACAAAACAGGCTACACTTATAGCACAACGAAAGCGGCGAACACAGTCGGCGATCGTCGAAAATCTGATCAGCGGGTCAAGCGCGTCGGCTTTTATACAGAATCGTCGAATGTTCCAGACTAATCGTTGGGACCCGCGTGCCTTCCACAAAGTTCTACAGCATTCGCGTCAGGCGAATAAATCAGATAACACAAGGTTCGGCGACAACAGACTGCGGATAGAAGCATCGATAACTTTCCAGAAACTTCGGATACATGCAAGCGCGTCCCGCGCTGTGCGATAAGATTGGTTAGGCGGCGAAACGTGGTCGCCCGATAAATATAAGTACACGTGTCAATATTGAGCACACTGAGGCCCCGCAACAAAAACGCTGGTGAGCAGGCCGGCAGAATGAAAAAAATTGCAGCATTACGGAATGCTTTGCTACGAGCTATAAGAAAGATGCCTCAGCTCGCAAACAACGCTGTTCTTTGTCGGAACAAAGATCTTTCAGCCAATGTCATGCAGCCACTGCTTCCTGCGCAAGCCGTCATGCTTTCCTTGGGGTATCATAAAAAAGGCACAACCATCTTCAGGCTTCTTGCTGCAGTTATATGCGCAACAGCCCGGCATAGCCCTAGCACATAGAGCAGGAAACATAGCGTACAACGTTCGCTACGTCGAGCTAAAGCGCCGAGGCAGCCGTGCTCAGGAGGAAAATGGCGCGAACGAAAAAGAAAAACACAAGCAAAACTCAAGATCCGCGCGTTTCCAAGGGCAACGGCAGGGAGACCAATCGTCGTGCAGAAAAACGGGGGGCAAAACTGGTTGCCGCGGGGGAACGCGCAAGGGGCGAGTAGGAAGCGAGGAGGTCACGCGGCGGCGGCAGAGTTCAAAGAGTGTCGGTACTTTCAAATTATCAAGGGACTTTAGCGCTAGTCTAGTAAAGTTGCCCGGCGCGGCGGTCGCCATACTCGTGGTCGCGAGCGCGGGCGCCGCAGTAGGGGTAGGACACCCTAGTAGGGGTAGCACACTCTCAAGTTCAACAAATGGCCACAGAGGGCGAAACAATCGACCGCGTGCCGCTGCTTACAAAGCCAGCGTAGTAGCATCACTTCGGGATGCTTACGTTAGTTCCAACATTTCCCGGTAGAGGCATCGTAATTAGCGCAATTTTATCTTACAAACTTTCTCTTACAATTACCGAAGCATTTTTGTTACATAAAAAACAGGGCAAAATTATCATTGCTAATTAGATATTGTACTCTTTGTTAGTAAGTTTATTGTTTCTTCGTCATTATAAACGCAAATAGCGTTCAGCATCATCGATCTTTCATGTGACCTCTGGCCTGGATTTAAAATTTTTACCGGTATTTTGGAGTGCACGGCGGCACGGATTCATTCGTTCGTACACTCAGACTGGCTGCTTCATTGTTTCTAAAACTAGTTTCTTGCGCTTCGATGTCTCGCGTTATTTAACTTGGGGTGAAGTTACGTGTTTGCAAGCGGACATGTAAGCCCGGAAGTTGGGTTTCGGTCGTGAGCCATTCGGAACACGTCTGCATCGAAACGGGAGCTGGATTTTGCTGCGGCTGACAACGGCAATAACGGTGAGTCGTTTAACACCGCTGCTTGAATCATTATATAACATCCGTCTCATTACCTTCCAGGCGGGCGCAAGTTAACGAACTAGATACTGCATTACATATGGGCTGTCAGGATCTTAGTTGCTGTTTCCTAAATAAACCTTTACTTGCGAGGCTGTCGTTATACACACAAGCAGGAAAGACAGAGCGATATCGGAACGCGCGTCTCATTTTTCATCTTATTGTAGCCGTCGTCGTAGGTGACTGAGTAGCCCTATCAATATACATATTAAACTTTTTTTTCGAGTCCGCCGGCAACTTCTTTTGCCCACAAAACCGAATAATCCTTTGGTAAAATGAAGTGAAAGTACAGAATTTATTGTATTAAACAGTTGCAAGCATGATAATTCACCCATATTTCGTACTTGTTGGTTCCAAATGTTCTTGCTGTTCAGTTTGGTTTACCGTAGTGCATTTATTTTCGCAGTAGTGAAGCGGTGCATCACGTTCATGCAGAAAAATAATGCATCAGTTCTAATAGCTTCATGACTTTCATGCATTTGCTTGTGGAACCAGCAGTGTGATCTCTTCTAGTGTATAAATGAACGCACAAATGTTCTCATTTGTGATCTTAATAATACTTAAGCTGTTGACATGCATTGTAGTTAGGCAGACATCAATTTTATGGACAAAAGCAATATTTATTTAACATGCTGCTTAAGCACCCTAGAGCAGACAGCGTACATTTGCATGTGTTTTGTAGTCGCAAACCCTTAAAATATTTATATGGCACGCCTTTTTGCATTTCATATTGCAAAATTGTGCTTTATTAATTTCAGATTCAGTCAAAATTTCTGTTCCAGACATGCAGTAATGAGGAAGGCACCAGTATAAAGCAACACACTCCACGCACTAAACAGAAGCTGCTGCCTGCTACAACAAGGTCGTTGTGTGGATGTTGGCTACTACTACAAGGTAAACAACACGTGGTTCAGAAATAAATATGTTTGATATATGCTGTATTGGCTTGCTGTTTGCAGCAGATATGAATGTTTGTTCATATTTATGGTTCAGTATAATTGGTTCGAACATAAAAGAAAACACACATGAGTTTGGCTAATCTGTGCTGTATGTCATGTGTCACCGTTCTGCCCCAACAGAGTCTATGCCAAGCACATCTTCGTCATCACAGGAGCGCCTATCTGCACCAACAGGAAGGGGCAGGAGCCGAATTTGCAAGGCTTTTACACCACGAACAAAGAAGCGCATGCAGAAGAATATGGATGAGATATCAAGTCTGCAGAGGACTGTGTTAAGACTGAAAAGAGCTTCAGCCACCATTCCACCAGCACGGACATTTGGCTGAGTCATCCAGGTAACTCAAAAAGGGCTTTCTAGAAATTCTTCGTCTTCAGATGCACCTGCAACATCCGACCAAGCACGGACGACGCTGGCCAAAAGACCGAATTCCGTCAGTTCGCCCTTAATCAGCTTCTTAGCCATGTCAATTCCGTTTGTGCCAAGTGTATTTTTTCTTCTATAAATGCAAGCTTTTTCTTTGCCCATTTTTGTTAGAGATCAGTCATCCTCATCCAAACATAAAGGTCAACCGATTCTTCGCTGATGCTTAATACCAGTCACTGTCTAGTAGCCTAACATATCTGTAGCAGTATTTTCTAGTGTATGTTGTCATGCACAAATCCTCTCCTGAAATAGCTGATGCAGCATCGGCATGTCTTGCATTAACCTATGCACCATGTGCTATGCACCATTTTACTTTTCTTTGTTTTTAGCCTTCAATGTCTGCAGATCAGAGTGGCTTCTCTCTTGAATGCAAGCTTTCTCATTTTCCATATTCCTAGTCTCGTTGATGATTGCTCTTCTTCCGCAATAGCCTGGGTCTTTGCGCAAGCTACACTGAAGTGATTGATTGTAAAATCTGGTTTTGCTGCCATACTTGGTTGTGGTAGCCGCGTTATGTTTCTCGGATGTGGGTGCCTGGTCAGTTGCATTGGTAAACAGTAACCTCGATGTAAGCATTTCCTCCTGCAGTCCGCAAAGCGACATAGCCTCCCAGTATACACACACCGTAACTGATGCTCCCCGTTCGTTCTTGCGTGCTGCAGCCATGGGCAAATTGTGCTTGTGGCCTACGTCGGCCATGATTTGCTCAAAACGGAGACCAGCATATGTGCTTACATGGTTCGAAGTGTATGAAGTTGATAGCCGCAAGGGTGGAAAGGCCCGCAAAAATGGCTGCCGAAGGTGATGCCCACAAAAGCGACTTGTCCACATTGAGACAAAGTGGGACACAAAGTGTGAGCCACACATTAGCGGCCCTCGAAAAAAAATAAATGTGCAGGTTGGGAAGGAGTTAACGCTAGAATGCCGGGTAGTCCATGCCGCTGTGTTGGTTGTGGCAGCAGATGCCTGCGTCACCTGATTGCTTCGCAATGGAAGTTGCTCATCTTCAATGGCAACTGTTGGTCCCCTCGATGTAAGCATTTCCTCCTGCAGTCCGCAAAGCGACATAGACTCCCAGTATACAAACACCGTAACTGGTGCTCCCCGTTCGTTCTTGCCTGCTACAGCCACGGGCAAATTGTGCTTGTGGCCTACCTCGGCCATGATTTGCTCAAAACGGAGACCAGCATATGTGCGTACATGGTTCGAAGTGTATGAAGTTGATAGCCGTATGGGTGGAAAGGCCCGCAAAAATGGCTGCCGAAGGTGATGCCCACAAAAGCGACTTGTCCACATTGAGACAAAGTGGGACACAAAGTGTGAGCCACACATTAGCGGCCCTCGAAAGAAAATAAATGTGCAGGTTGGGAAGGAGTTAACGCTATAATGCCGGGTAGTCCATGCCGCTGCGTTGGTTGTGGCAGCAGATGCCTGCGTCACTTAATTGCTTCGCAATGGAAGTTGCTCATCTTCAATGGCAACTGTTGGTTCAAATAGGTGCAAGGCTCTGTCCAATCTGTTTGTACCGCTGGTTGTTGCACGTTACCAGACCACCACATGCGATAAAGGCAAGCATTATGCCTGTAAGATGGTTCGTAGCCAATGTATAATGTATTGTCTGAACCTCATGCGGTGACTGATTGCTGTTTAATTTTGCTGTTATGTCACTTGGTTACGGTTGCAGTGTTTTCTTTTTTGACTATTGCGGCCTGGTCGGTTGCACTGGGAAGCAGTCTCTCGAAGTAAGCATTTGCTCCTGCAGCCTGCACAGTGACATAGACTCCCAATTTACTCACACCGTGATTTGTGCTCCTCGTTCACCCTTTCCTGCTGCAGCCATCGGCAAATTGTGCCTCTGGCCTTTCTCGGCCGCGATTAAGCACTAACGGAGACCAGAATACGTGCTTACATGGTCGGACGTGCATGAAATTGGGTGGAAAGGTCCGCAAAAGTCGCTGATCAAAGCGATGCCCACGAAAGCGACTTGTCCATATTGAGACAGTGTGAGACACCAAGTGTGAGCCACACATTAGCGGCCCCCGAAAGAAAAGAAACGTGCAGGTTGTAAAGGAGTGAACGGCTAAAATCCGGGGTAGTCCATGTCGCTGTGCACTCTAAAAATTTTAACACCCTTAAGGGTGTAAATGACTTGTCCCATGGGTGGCACCCTTTTTGGGTGTATTGCTACACCCCAAGCAAAGGGGTGTAAATTAACACCCCACAAAGAGAAGGGTGTTAATATGACGTCACCTTGTCTATGGGTGTAAAACAAACAACACCCTTTCTATATGGGCGTAACACAGACACCACCCTTTCAATATGGGTGTAGCATAGACAACACCCTTCCAAAAGGGTGTTATCCCTGCAACTATTTTAGCGTACACTACAGCCATGTAGTTAATGGACTAGCTGTTGTGAATGCTGCCTAGTCTTAGCTATGGTACTACCTTGTTGAGTACGAGCCAGAATCTGTGAGACGTCGTCATATTGCGCTTCTGGTCCGTCATGTGGTAGCATATATAACCTGCGACACTTTCAGGCAAAAAAAAATTAGTTTCACGATCGCAGCAATGCACACACCCTATGCTTTTCGTAATCTTCCTCTGCAGTGATAGTACACTGCCGGCAGGATGCAGAACGCAATAACAACGCGCGCTGCACTAAGGACACAGGATATCCAGCACCTTGGTGCACTAGCACTTATCATTCCATGGAAACAGCACACAGCCAAAAGATGATGTTACATGCATTTCAGAAATAATTAGAAACCTCCACTTTTCTTGGTCAAAAATTTTCGCAGCAACACCAGCTCGACCAGGAGGGAAAGACACCACAGCTAGTTGTTGTAGCTCATATTGAATGCAATAGAGCGCAAGCAATGCATGGATGGCGACGGTAACAAGTGCAGTACTACAGAAGCATACGTTTGCCTGTCAATCAGTTTTTTGCCGTTTTAAGCACATATTTTATACCTCTATTCATCAAAGTTGTCATTTGTCTCCACGGGATGCTTCTACTAGTACCTTCACATATATGACTTAAAGGTAGCACTGAAAGCCAAACAAAGTGCAACAAAGCGCTTCCACTTAGAATAATGTTTCAGCATTTACAAACAAAACTGCATGTGTAGTTGTCATACTGTTTAATATATAAGCATGCACTATTTATTGAAATGCATGCATGGTTCATTTACTGCCAGTGACCGGCTTATACCCAATAATTTAGTTAATTTTTCACCATGTGCTTGCACTGAATATCCCACAGGCATTGTAAGTTAAGCTACCAGAACAACAATCAGCTAGTCTAAGGTTATTAATTGAACAAAATCATCGTAAAATTTGTGACGAAATGTCAGAAGAAAAGTATTTATTATTTCATTAAAGAGAAATGGTTACATAATAATGTTTGCACATTTTAAAAGTAAAAAGGAAGGAGTAAAACTTCACCAATACACAGACATAAGCAACGAATAATGGCACAGGCTTGTTCAATTAAATTTTAAGTAGAAAAGTTTTTTTAAATAACCTCACTACGAACTATCACATTTTCATTAGAAAAGCACTGCATCTTATTACAAAGTACAAAAATAACCGGCTACATAAGAAAGAACAAGTCTGAGTGTGTCTATGTGGACACAAGGATAGGAAGTTGGGCGAGTTGGTACGGTAACATCATCTTGGATTGTAGTGACACGGACACAGACTAGAAGCAGACAGCATGAGCGCTAACTCTCAACTCAGTTTTTATTGAAACGAAGAACACATAAATATGGCTGATTGCAAAAGAACCGCAGCATAAGAACATGGCAAGGTATGAAGACATCAGTTAAACATATCAGGAAGTAGGGAAGTCAAAAAAGGAAAGAACAAAAAGACACTACTTTAGATTAACACACGTGTTGTGAAAATACTTAAATTCGCATTCTAACAGAGACGAAGATGCCTGGCTAACGCAAGTCTCTCCTAATCATTTAATGTAGAATGCCTCGATTATTTCCTGTGTGGTTTGGCATTTGTGTCTTGACAGAATTTTCGTGTCTTCAAACAAAGGTGTACAACCGCAATTGAAACGATGTGACGCTAGATGTGAAGCATTAGGATTGTTAAGTAAATGTTTGTGTTCTTCTGGTCGAATATTAATGCACCTGCCGCTCCGTCTAATGTAAGTGTTCCCGCACTTGAGAGGAATCTGATAAACTATACCAGTGTTACAAGGCACAAAAAAGGACGCATGTCTAATGCGGCAATCATCTTTTCTTTTTTGCCACCCTGTTCAAGTTTTGTATTTATCATAGGGCACATGATAGACAATTTGCGGGGCCGAGAAAACTTTATGCATGTCATATTGTCACGTGGTCGTGACGTCAAAGAACACAGTAGCAATACTGTGGAACACAAAACTAACTTTTACTGGGCGAACCTGTGCCCAGAAGAGAGGCTACACTTATAGCACAATGATAGCGGCGAACACGGTCGGCGATCGTCGAAATCTGATCAGCGGATCAAGCGCGTCGGCTTTTTACAACAGTCGTCGAATGTACCAGACTAATCGTTGGGACCCGCATGCCTTCCACAAAGTTCTACAACATTCGAGTCACGCGATGAAATCAGATAACACAAGGTTCGGCGACAACAGACAGCAGATAGAAGCATCGATAAGTTTCCAGAAACTTCGGATGTAGACGCGTCCCGCGCTGTGCGATAACATTTGTTAGGCGGCGAAACGTAGTTGCCCGTCAAATATAAGTACACGTGTCAATACCCCTCTCTTAAAAAAGCATCGACCCGATGCTGCATACAAATGAAAGCAATAAAGAAAATCACCCGTAGCAAAGAAAACAAAAATAAGGAAGTTCGTCAGCGTCCGTAAAAGGGCTTCAGACGCACCACGTGGACCACTTCAGATCATGTGCGGCGCCTCTGTGAATGCGAAATTCCGTCTGGCACGACCTCATAGTCCAGTGCGCCAATACGTCGGATGATCTTGTGCGGTCCGAAATAGCGATGCAAAAGCTTCTCGCTCAGTCCTCGTCGGCGTATAGGGGTCCAAACCCAAACACGGTCACCGGGCTGGTACTCGACGAAGCGTCGTCGGAGGTTGTAGTGTCGGCTGTCGGTCCTCTGCTGGCTCTTGATTCGCAGGCGGGCGAGCTGTCGGGCTTCTTCGGCGCGCTGGAGATAGCTAGCGACGTCAAGATTCTCTTCGTCAGTTACGTACGGCAGCATGGCGTCGAGCGTCGTCGTCGGGTTCCTGCCGTAAACCAACTTGAACGGCGTGATCTGTGTTGTTTCTTGTACCGCCGTGTTGTAAGCGAATGTTACGTACGGCAGGACGGCATCCCAGGTCTTGTGTTCGACGTCGACGTACATTGCTAGCATGTCGGCGAGGGTCTTATTCAGCCGCTCCGTAAGACCATTCGTCTGTGGGTGGTAGGCAGTTGTCCTCCTGTGCCTTGTCTGACTATATTGCAGAATGGACTGGGTGAGCTCCGCTGTAAAGGCCGTTCCTCTGTCGGGGATGAGGACTTCTGGGGCGCCATGTCGCAGCAGGATATTTTCGACAAAGAATTTCGCTACTTCGGCGGCGCTACCTTTCGGCAGTGCTTTAGTTTCAGCGAAGCGGGTGATGTAGTCCGTCGCCACGACGATCCACTTATTTCCGGTTGTTGGCGTCGCAAAGGGTCCCAACAGGTCCATCCCGATCTGCTGGAATGGTCGGCAAGGAGGCTCGATTGGCTGTAGTAATCCGGCTGGTCTTGTCGGTGGCGTCTTGCGTCGCTGACAGTCTCGGCATGTTCTGACATAACGGGCGACGTCGGCTGTCAGGCGCGGCCAATAATACCTTTCCTGTATCCTCGACAGCGTCCGGGAGAATCCAAGGTGCCCAGCGGTTGGATCGTCGTGTAGGGCGTGCAATACTTCTGGACGCAGTCCTGACGGGACAACAAGAAGGTAGTTGGCGCGCACTGGTGAGAAGTTATTCTTTACGAGTAGGTTGTTTTGAAGCGAGAACGAAGATAATCCTCGCTTAAATGCCCTAGGGACAACGTCGGTGTGCCCTTCCAAATACTCGATGAGGTTTTTCAACTCCGGGTCTGCTCGCTGCTGTTCAGCGAAGTCTTCTGCGCCTAAAATGCCGAGGAAGGAGTCGTCATCTTCGTCATCTTGCGGCGGCGAGTCAATGGGGGCGCGTGATAGGCAATCGGCATCAGAGTGTTTTCGTCCGGACTTATAGGTTACAGTGATATCATATTCTTGCAGTCTTAGGCTCCACCGCGCCAGCCGTCCTGAAGGATCCTTTAAATTCGCTAGCCAACACAAAGCGTGATGGTCGCTGACGACTTTGAATGGCCTGCCATATAGGTACGGGCGAAATTTCGCTGTAGCCCAAACGATGGCGAGGCATTCCTTTTCGGTTGTAGAATAATTGCCTTCCGCTTTTGACAACGACCGGCTAGCGTAAGCTATCACGTGTTCATGACCATCTTTTCTCTGGACTAGCACGGCACCGAGGCCTAGGCTACTGGCGTCAGTGTGGATTTCGGTATCGGCGTGCTCGTCGAAGTGCGCAAGTACGGGCGGCGACTGCATGCGTCGTTTGAGTTCATGAAATGCGTCGGCCTGCGGCGTTTCCCACTTGAACTAGACGTCACATTTAGTTAGCTGTGTCAGCGGCTCAGCGATACGTGAAAAGTCCTTGACAAATCGCCTGTAGTAGGCACACATGCCAAGAAATTTACGCACTGCCTTCTTGTCGATGGGCTGCGGGAACTTTGCAATGGCAGCTGTCTTCTGCGGGTCGGGGCGAACTCCAGACTTGCTGATGACGTGGCCTAGGAACAGAAGCTCATCGTAAGGGAAGCGGCACTTTTCTGGCTTCAGAGTGAGCCCTGATGACTTGATGGCCTCTAGTACTGTCGCAAGCCGCCTAAGGTGATCGTCGAAATTTTCGGCAAAGACGACGACGTCATCCAAGTAAACAAGACAGGTTTGCCACTTTAATCCTGCTAACACCGTGTCCATGACGCCCTGGAATGTTGCAGGCGCCGAGCAGAGCCCGAATGGCATGACCTTGAACTCGTAGAGGCCGTCTGGCGTGATGAAGGCGGTCTTTTCGCGATCTCTCTCGTCGACTTCTATTTGCCAGTAGCCAGACTTGAGATCCATCGACGAGAAGTATTTTGCGTTGCAGAGCCGATCTAATGCGTCGTCTATCCGTGGTAGGGGGTATACATCCTTCTTTGTGATTTTGTTCAGTCGACGATAATCGACGCAGAAACGTAAGGTGCCGTCCTTTTTCTTCACCAAGACAACAGGGGATGCCCACGGGTTTTTCGACGGCTGGATGATGTCGTGGCACAGCATTTCGTCGACTTGTTGTCTTATAGCTTCACGTTCTCGTGGCGAAACTCGGTAAGGGCTCTGGCGGAGTGGTCGAGCGCTCTCCTCGGTTATTATGCGATGCTTGGCGACTGGTGTTTGTGGAATCCTCGAAGACGTGGAAAAGCAGCCTTTGTATCGTTGGAGCAGACTTTTGAGGTGCTGTTGCTTATTCACGGAGAGACTTGGATTAATGTCGTAGTCTGGTTCGGGAACCACGCTCGTCGGGGTAGATGCGGCGGAATCCGAGAGGACAAACGCATTACTGGTTTTCAGAATTTCCTCGATGTACGCGATCGTCGTGCCCTTGTTGATGTGCTTGAACTGCTGGCTGAAGTTTGTCAGCAACACTTCAGTTTTTCCTCCATGCAGTCGAGCGATCCCTCTTGCGACGCAAATTTCACGGTCTAGCAGTAGACGTTGGTCACCCTCGATGACGCCTTCTACGTCGGCAGGCGTTTTGGTGCCTACGGAAATGACAATGCTGGAGCGAGGCGGGATGCTGACTTGACTTTCGAGCACAGTTAAGGCACGGTGACTACTAGAGCTCTCCGACGATCTCGCTCGATCTTCCGACAGCGTTATGGACTTCGACTACAGGTCAATGATTGCGCCGTGTTGGTTCAGGAAGTCCATGACGAGAATGACGTCTCGCGAACACTGTTGGAGGATAACGAAGGTGGCAGGGTAAGTCCGGTCATGAACGGTAATTCTTGCCGTGCAGATTCCAGTTGGCGTAATGAGGTGTCCTCCAGCGGTCCGAATTTGGGGACCCTCCCATGCAGTCTTAACCTTCTTCAACTGGGCGGCGATGTGTCCACTCATTACGGAGTAATCGGCCCCTGTGTCGACTAAGGCAGTGACTGCGTGGCCGTGGAGAAGCACGTCGAGGTCGGTGGTTCTTTGTCTGGCGTTGCAGTTGGGTCTTGGCGTCGGATCACGGCTGCGTCGTGTTGAACTGAAGCTGGAACGTCGCGTCGTCAAGTCGTCTTTCGTCGGTGTAGTCTTGGCTTCCCGACTTCTTCGGGACGGCGGCGTGTCGTCATTAGGTTGTCGAGATGGTTTCTTCGTCGTCTTCGTCGGCGGCGGAGGATCTTCGTCAGTTCGACGAACAGCAACCGCAGAGGTACTGGGATCGGTACCCAGCACCTCCACCAGATGTCACGTGGTCGTGACGTCAAAGAACACAGTAGCAATACTGTGGAACACAAAACTAACTTTTATTCGGCGAACCTGTGCCCACAAGAGAGGCTACACTTATAGCACAACGATAGCGGCGAACACGGTCGGCGATCGTCGAAATCTGATCAGCGGGTCAAGCGCGTCGGCTTTTATACAACAGTCGTCGAATGTTCCAGACTAATCGTTGGGACCCGCATGCCTTCCACAAAGTTCTACAACATTCGAGTCACGCGATGAAATCAGATAACACAAGGTTCGGCGACAACAGACAGCGGATAGAAGCATCGATAACTTTCCAGAAACTTTGGATGCAGACGCGTCCCGCGCTGTGCGAAAACATTTGTTAGGCGGCGAAACGTGGTTGCCCGTCAAATATAAGTACACGTGTCAGTATCTATTGGCCATGTTCCCTAAACCATGGGATAATCTATGTACATAGGGCACCACAGCAAACATTTTTTCTTTTTTTCTTGTTTCTTAGCGGGGCTTCTTATCCATTTTAAAAGCTTTTCGCAGGTTAGTGATAATAAATGCACAGGATGCACAGCCTTCTCGAGCCTATTTGTTGTGAAAAACTTTGTTTCATATTGTGTGGACATGACTAGCTTACATCAGCTCTTAAGTTTGCCATTACTAAGTCATGCCCACACAATATGAAACAAAGTTTTTCACAACAAATAGATAGGCTCGAGAAGCCTAGTTATACTGTGCATTTAGGATCACTAACCTGCGAAAAGCTTTTAAAATGGGTAAAAGGCCCCGCTAAGAAACAAGAAAAACAGAAAAATAAGGTTTGCTGTGGCGCCCTATGTACATAGATTATCCCATGGTTTAGGGAATGTGGCCAATAGATATGACGTGGATAAAGTTTTCTCGGCCCCGCAAGTTGTCTATCATGTGCCCTATGATAAATAGGAAACTTGAACAGGGTGGCGAAAAAAGAAAAGATGATCGCGGTGTTAGACATGTGCCCCTTTTTGTGCCTTGTAACGCTGGTATAGTTTATCATATTCCTCTGAAATGTGGGAAGACTTGCATGGGACAGAGCGGCAGGTGCATTAATATTAGACTAAAAGAACACAAACATTCACTTTACTACCCTAATGCTTCACATATAGCGTCACATTGTTTCAACTGCGGTTGTAAACCTTTGTTTGATGACACAAAATTCTTTCGAGACACAAATGCCAAACCACACGGGAAATAATCTAGGCATTCCACATTAAAATATTAGGAGAGACTTACGTTAGCCAGGCATCTTCGTCTCTGTTAGAATGCGAATTTCAGTATTTTCACAACACGTATGTTAATCTAATGTAGTGTCTTTTTGTTGTTTCCTTTTTTACTTCCCTACTTCCCGATATGTTTAACTAATGTCTTCATACCTTGTCATGTTCTTATGCTGTGATTTTTCGCGAACACCTATGTATATATGTTCTTCGTTTCAATAAAAATTTAGTTGAGAGTTAGCGCTCATCCTGTCTGCTTGTAGTCTGTGTCCGTGTCACTTCGCGCAACAATCCAAGAGCATATGTGAACAAAACATGGCTAGTAATAACTAGTGAGCGCTACAAAAGTTGAACATGAAAACTAGTAATAGTAAAGATATATACTTCGCTCAGCTGAACTGAAAAATATTGCAAATATCACAAAGACAGCATAAAAACTGAGCAGGACAGAGCACTGACTGTTATAGTTGCATTATGCACACCAAATCTAGACATAAAAAGTCAAAACTATACTGCCGGAAATGGTGATCTCTCCAAGAGACCACTGAGGAACAAAAGGTAAACTTTTTATAATTCCATCTCATAGATTACTGATCTAATTAAATTTGATACATGACCCCTTGTGTGTCACAAATGCCCTGTTCTCATTACCTATGCATGATTACCAGCCTTGGTGAAAGAATGACTTGCACTAATGTTTTGAACACCGGTAAAAATGCTGCTTGTTCTAAACTTTCTGTTGTGACAGCACACTTGTGGGCAGTTGCCTATAGGGCTCAAACACCATGTTTTGGCTGCACAGGTACTGTCTACCAAACACCTGGTTCCATATAGCTTGCATCTCAGAGTGTGCAGCCACACTGGTGGCACAGCATTCTTTTTTCACCTTGCCAGTTGATAAAGCCTCAGCAGCTGCAATCACTTGCGACTGCTCCTAAAGGTGCCATAAGGTCAGGCAGGCAGCACAGATACCACGTAGCAAAACTTTCAAGAGTGCATTGTGTGAGTCGAGGTGTGTAATTTGTGCTTTAGTTGGGCAGCACTGCCACCATTCAGAACTATTCATTGCAGCTCCTAAATTTCAACCACATCAACAAAATAAATTAGGACAGTTCCTTCAGTACGGTGGCAGATGCTCAGCTGCAGGCTTTCTAGAACCATGCATTATCTTCAGACAGTGCCAGTACAGCCCATAGCACATCTTTCAAGCACTCCAGACAAGTACACCGATTGCACTGTACACAGAGCATCTGGTGTCCATTTACCTATAGAGGCAAGGTGGCCCCTAGAACACATTTTGTGACAGGCATGCTGTGCACTTTGTCCCCTGAAATTCAAGTGCCATTTGATACTTCAGTGCCTGTAGTGTCATTTACATCTGAATGAATAATGAATTTATAGTAGTAACATAAAGACGACAAAAAAAGCCATCAGCCATCAACTGTGTGGCAAATCTGGGTGCAAGGTATTCTCTTATCAAATATACCTGTAGGCATTGCGACCGATGTGCTCCCAAGATGTATGAGGCATTAGTCATTGCAGAGCTGTAAGGACATGACAATCGTAGGATGATTATGTTCTTGAGGCTTTCTTCCCCTCTTTCCATCTTTTGAAACGTGTATATTGTCATGAAAACAAAAATGCTACAACTGGCGTGTGATAAGTTTTGAGTCTTATTTCCTAGCAGCTCATTGAAACGAGCCACGATGACAAATTCAAATGCTGTTACCTCATCAGACATTCAAATTTCTTAAACACTAACAAAACCAAATAGGCATTAGAGTGAGCATCACCTAAATATATTACACTGATTTAAAGTTATTGCACCGCATTGTGCCAGGTAAAAATGTTAGAAAAATAAAAAATGGTAAGATTCTACGGCCAACCATGAAAACTAAATGAAAAAAATCACTAAGCTTCTTTAAACGGGTTCAGAAGCTTTACAACTGGCAGTCTTGGTGATGGAAACGCTGATAGATGAGCAGCCATTCCACTGAGACAAGAATGTTAAGGGCTTCGCATGGAAGTCTGCGAGACACTGAAGAGTAATTCTTGGTCAACATGAAGGAGGTTGCTTGCATACACGTCTGGGCCACCATACTGAATGCATGGTGTTACCGTAACTTTTTGTCCCTGCATTGTGGTAAAAAAGCATGGTTAAGTTTAGACGATATTTAATATGTAAAAAAAAGAGGTGAGGCGCGCAGACAGGACACAAGAGCATAGAAGTGAACACGAACGCAAAAAACATGAAACATTTCATGAAATTGTTTTAACACATAAAATTTTTTACTATGTGTCATTAATTATGAGGGTTGATAACCGCAACATATTTCATATATAAGCAGGTAGAATTATCAGCTTGGTCAGTTTGTACAAGCTCGTTTGAGGCAAGAAATCGAGTTTCACAAAGACAACTTCAACATTCTTGATTGAAAAAGGAACACCTCAGATGACATGCCGTCCTGTGAATGAGAATTGCAGTTCAAGAAAAACAAATTAAAGCTGGCACAACAATCCTGAAAAAAAGAATAAGCACCTGCTACTGCAAGAAGCTAATTAATTGATAGGTTTTAGCAGCACAAGGGCATTTTTGGCCAAAGAGCGTTAAGTCTATACTGCAAAAAATACACTTAGCGCATCTTAACAAAGCAAATATATAAAGATGACTAAAGATGACTAAATATATAAAGATGGTGCATATTAATGTCAACCTGAAAAAAAAAATCCCACTTTAGACAGAAATGCTGTGTACTGCTGTGTGCGACAGCAGTAAAGGTTTAAAGAAAGCAACTTGTTCAGAAATAAAGCCATCAAACAACGAGGAAATATGAAAACTAGATGAAAATTTGTGCAGTTGCATGTTAAAAATTTAGCACACCAACAGATGAAGACATAATGAAGGAAGCGCGAGGATGGTTTATTTTGGACACACTAGGCAATATACTTGAAAGAAGCATATGAGCTTACACGTGGAGAAATATTGTTTATGTAGCAGCTAAACTACGAACAGGCCTAGAACACACTGATACAAGGTGTCTAGCATGTAAATCTTAACAAGCCCTTAAGTCAAAGAAACATGGCTCTTTCTCATGATTCGCTACACATGGCTGGCTCACACAACTTAGCCGCTTCTATATATGCATTGTAAGTATCAGGTGGTCTGTGTGACTTGTGCAAGCTTTGAATATGTACAAGTGCCACGTAGCTGGACAGAACCAAGGTAATGTCGTTTGCCATCGTTTTGAGCAAGTGAAACCAATTTTCGCGTTTTTCCTAATTAGGGAATTAGTTAACAATTATTTAACTGCTCAAATATTATATTCAAAGCAAAAGTGTCAGTGCGAAAATTGTAGAGCATCCTCAAAAATTCCCAATCCAGCTTTCTACTGCTCAATAGGTGCAATACAAATTTTTTTTCAAGCTTTAAAGAAGCCTGTGAATGCATGCAAGAAGTGCCTTGCAACTAACCACTCGTGCACCTCAACACCATTTGGCTCCTCCTTTCATGCTTGAAAAAAACTTATTGAAAAGAATATTTTAGAAATTGATTAATTATTATTGACTATGTTTTAGGCAAAATGCATGAAATACTGTGACTGCCACCTCCATTTTTGGCGACAAGAATTGACTCCATTTTCATGTCCAAATTCAGCTATACATGATGCGTGTTTTGAGCTGGTTCTGTAATTTAGGCTGGTTTTGACTACTTGAAGCTTCGCACTCTAATAATGGAGTCTACAGTCTAAAAAGAAATCAGTACATAAGCGGTCGCTGTCAGTACTCCATACTCCTTTAACTTAGTGCAAAGTGCTTGTGAGCCAAGAAGTTGGTAGTTCTAAGTAGTATTTCCCATCCTGACCTGGTGTTATAGTCCAGTTACTATGATGCCATGCTGCTCAGTCATGCTGGTCACAGCTTCAATCTAGGCCATGGCAGCTACCCTCCAATGGGGGTGAAATGCAATAACGCTTATGGGCACTTAGATTCAGGTGTACATTAAAGAAGGCCAGGTTCCCAAAACTTCAGGTTGTGACTTTGGAATGTAAAAGCCCTTAATTTAACTTTAAAATCTAAAGGTGCTTTATTAGGAGCAGGACATCATCTTGAGCTTTTACTGCACTGCCATGACACCAAGAAACTCCGAGTAAATAAAAACAATTTCTTAGACAATGTCTATATCTTGCAAACAATTACAAACACTTCTCTGCATGCACCTCTGTTGTTATATTTAGTTCCGTATGCCAAGGCGGGTTAGGATGTTAGAACATTTTTCAAACCTGTTTTTTTTTACCGCTTTAATGTTGTTGATTATTTTGCATCTCTGTGTGTGTCGAACGCACATTTCAGTGCATCAATTTCTTGAGAAAGTGCACTCCTCTTTATTTATTTGTGCATGCAAAAAGGGTTCAGAAGAACTGCTTTCTGAAGATCTGTATAACAAGCAAAAAACAATTCTGTGTAGGCTGCACAAAGAGAAAGGATTGGTTTGTAAATACGTTATTTAGTTCTTAAATAAAGAGGCAGCTGTCAGTATTCTGTTCCAAAGTAAAAAATTGCCCCTATACCTGGCTCTGCTTCATTTTCCGATGTTGATGGTCCATTCGGGGGCACTCAACTGATAGGCTGCACTTTGGCCATGTCGGGTGTGCTGTCACCAGGCCCAAGGTCAATCGACATCCTCACCAAAAGTCGAGTCCAAACTCTATAAAAGAAACATCTCATCATTTTGCTATCAGTTTTGTCATCTTGCGTGTTTCACACACAGCCGTCAGTGAAATATTTCGTCACTTGGATACTAAAAAAAATTCAAGCATTTTCTGGCAGTAAATGGAGAACATTAAAGAGCAAATACAGTTGTCAGATTGGATTGATCAAGTACAGCAGAAATGGAAATAAATCAGTGATATTGTGTCTGTTGGCTTTGAATGCAAGAAACGTAAAAACAGGAACTTGCAGCCACGCCACTTTGAATTTCCCGCGTTTGCTACACCTCACGACAAGCTTGGCATCGTCCAGTGCTCAGGATAGTAATCGCGTAAACTTAAGATGAACGAGCGTCGACATAAATTAACAGGATACTTAACCGGGCAATATTGGCGCATAAAACAACTCACGTAGCGAAGCTACTGTCAATTACCCGATGGCGCATCTGCGGGCGGTGCGGTTAGGGCGAACAATTCAAAAAGGAATGAGAGTTTCACTTGTTTCACGCCTACTAAGCTAAGACAGAACTTGAGTTTCTTACTAAACTATACTGGATATTTACGCTCCGAATAAAACGCTGGAAATTTTGTTACGTCACATTGCGTACCTATGAAAGTGAGGAAATTGCTTTTATTGTATTCTGCCCAGGCGGCATGTAGCAGCTATCACTCTCATGCAACAAAAGCGTGGATGTGGTTTTCGCGGCCCGGAAAACAAACACATACAGCGTCAACGTTACGCCTCTTGGAGTTAGAACTAAGCACGATCAAGCCCGTTTTCTAGCCTTCATAACGCCATGAACACGACCAAACATCGAGCGAAACAACTGTCTGCTCTCGAAAATTATTGCCGCTTCCATTTACATACCTATCGCTGCCACAAGCAAAAGTCAATGGGCTAGCTGTCCACAAGCCGCAGATTAGACTGACAGCAACATATTATGGTAACGTAAAACAATTTCCACGCTGACTTAGCAGCCGCGGTGTGCCCTAAGTGCCACAGTTCTCGTTTGCCGCTCTTAATTCACACCATGATGAGGGGCACTGCATCTTTCACATGAAATATTGCACGCTTCGCTCCGGAGCTCAATAGGAGGGCGAAACGCATTTGCACGTACATACCTGAAATCCTCATGCCGGAAGCCCGTCGACGCTTCCGAGAACGGGGCACACAGCCATACACCCGCACGGCGGCTTGACTTGGACGTGAGGCACTTCTATCAAATATTTCACATGCGACATGTCGCACACCGATTGCGCGAACACGAGAAAATGCCGCAGGTCGCAATGCGACGCCGTACACCCGTGCATATACCGATGAGCTGCGTGCAAGGACTTGCAGAAAACAAAACTATGACAAAACGGCAGGCGCGAAGGGATGGCGGCTTTCGTTGCGGAGACGAAGCACGAAGCAATGAAGCGCGAATGAACGTTGCCAACTGTTCGTTCCGCGTTATGCCGGCGGTGGTGGCTTTAGTGGCGTGTGTTGCGGCTGTCTAATTTTTTATTTCTTTTCCCCAAACAGTATAGCTAAGATCAGTTCTTTGTTTGCATTTTTTACTGTGTCGTTTGGTATTATCTTTTTGTCTTTTTATGCTAATAAGCAGCCAATTATAGCCCCCCAGGTTCGCGCGCAAATCTCGGAGGCCATAAGACAACGCGTTAGAATATGCCATTCTTGTCGTTGTTAACGTTTCATCATCGTTTCTTCAACTGAGATAGAGGCGTAGTGTCCCTTTTCTCGGGGTGGGGAGGGGGCGATCAAGACGGAGTTGGTTGTTATCACGACATCCGCGAACCCTGCGATTTTTTTTATAGCGTAAGCATTTCTATACTTACCCACGAATAAAAACCATCCGTCCGTCAGTCCGTACCGCACGATACCTTTCAAAATAGAACCCGCAGCAGCGAGTGAATTTACCTTCGTGCTAGCTCTCGCTTCAACGCGACCGAAGCGGCGAGAACACAGCGCTCACGAAGTTCTCAGCTCATGCCGCAATATGCTCTTTTCGCAGGTCACTTTCAAGATAGGTGTACGCGCGTCTGTTTTCAAAGCGAAGTAAACGGTGAGAACACAGCGCGTGAAGTTTTCAGCAGTGGGCACACTCTGTCCACTGCAGTTCGATTTCGAGATACGGTTCGCGCGGCCGTGCCACAAGCAGCCGCCGCCGCCGGAGAACGGTTGATAATGGTTCGACGCGGATGAGAAGTGCTAAACAGCGATAACGGCTCAAAACGAACGGAACGTCACCAGCGCACCTGGCCGCGCCACCTGCAGTACTTTGCTTGCGCCATTCACTTGGCGCCGCCGACCACAGCAGATCGTGTCGCCGCAGCGCTGTCGCTTATACTCGTCGGATCAAGTCTCATAACATTGATAACGGCATAGACTGCGTGTAGATGAGGAAGAGTCACAATGCTTACGCATACTCAGACAAATCCCAGAGGAGTTCCTGTGTTACTTTTTTATCGGAAATGTGCACTCAGCGGTGATCCAGAGTTGACAATGCATGTAAGACAGGTGCCAAGCTTTTCTTTTTATGAGAGTCTTGCCCAGCTAAGACTTGCTGATGGCTGTGTGTGGTTTATTTTATTGTCGCATGGCCTCGAACCGCCATGAATCCTACTGTGTAATGGCATAGAGCAGCATTCACGTCCAGAAGGAAATGCAGCCGGTATATGGCTGCCTAAGGTATGCGGCCCGGCGGCAGCTGCCCTCCCCTCTCCCGTTTCCGTTGACAAGTTAGGGGGAAGGGTCTAGAGTAATCTTACACACCCCCTCCCCACAGTGGCGTAGCCAGAAAATTTTTCGTGATGGGGGGGTCCCAATTGACCGTGGAGGGGCAAGAAGCGGGGCCATTGCCATTGCAGCTTAAAATTTACTGTTAGTGAGCGTGACAAGTGCCCGGCGTGCCCCACTTGGCTACGCCGCTACTCGCCCCCCCCCCCCCCCGCTATCGACGCAAATCGAGCTATCAGAACGTGCATGACACGCATGCATGACATAACATGCATGACAAGCCGCGAAGCTGGCATGGATGTCGTCACATCATCGTAAGCTTATTTTGATGTCCATCGCAGGACGAAAGTTTCTCCAGCGATCACCAATAACCCTGTCTTGTGCTAACTGGTTCCACGTGTCTTCAAGTTTCCTAATTCCATCATGTCCACATTATTCTATGCCGTCCTCGACTGTGCTTCCCTTCCCTTAGCACCCATTCTGCAACTCCAATAGACCAGCAGTTCTCTCATGCATTGCAACGTCTGCCCAGCACGACTTCATCTTTATGTCAACCAGAATATCAGCAATCCCCGTTCGCTCTCTAATCCACATTGCTGTCTTCCAGTCTATTATCGTCATGCCTAATAATTTTCATTCCATCGCTCGTTGCGCGGTCCTCAACGTCTTCCCAAGCTTCTTTGGTAAGTTCCAAGTTTCGGCCCCATACGTTAGTAACGGTAGAAAGCAATGATTAGCAGTAAGCTCCGTTGTCATGATTTAGTAATGCCTGCCGTATGCTCTCCAGCTAAATTTTATTTTTGTTAATTTCCTTGATCAGAGGCCCCTGCGAGTAATTAACCTCAATAAACGTATTTCTGCGCAGGTTCTAGAGGCTGACTGCCGACCATGACATTCGTTCTCTCGCCAGGCTGCTGAACATTACTTTTCTCTTCTGCATACTAACTTTCAATCAGACTCTTAGACTTTCTTCGCCAAGGTCCTCAAGCATTTGTTGCAAATAGTCTGCAGCGTTGCTGAGTACGCCAATGTCATGGAGAAACCGTAAGTTGGTGAGTTATTTACCGTTAGCCCTCACTCCTAACCATTCCCAGTCTAACTGGTTGCACACCTTTAAGTATTCAGTGATATCATTGTAAATATTTTGCCATTGATCATATGAAGCCTTTTGCAGATATCTGGCTATGCAAAGTCTGCGCGTTAGTGTCATCCATTCGATATCAACATTCGTGGGAAACTTCATTTTTGACCGCTGTTCGGAGTCTGTACGCTGCTGCCTAGATGCCCCGATCTAATCATTCCAGCTACCTGATTCAAGCGCAGGTAGCGCGCGTTTCATGTATAGCCAATGTCAACGCGTTAACTGGCAATGTTCATTTATCCTATACGGTGAGCTTGTTCCCTTACTCCCTATAATTAGGGTGTAAATTAGAAAGACTGGGGTGTTTCACGGGTGTTTTCTTGTTGAACGCCCTTTTCCGTTAAAAAAGGGTGTTTCAAGGGTGTTTACAAGGGTGAAAAGATAGATACACCCGCATTACACCCATAAGGGTGTGAAAATTTTAAGAGTGTGTAGGCTGCGGCAGCAAATGCCTGCGTCACCCGATTGCTTCGCAATGCAATTTGGGCATTTTTAACGGCGACTATGGCTGCAAACAGGTGGCACACTGTCCAATCTGTTTCCGCTGCTGGTTGTCGCTCGTTAACCTGACCACCACGTGCGACGACGACGGTGAGCCGTTTACGAGCTCGCGTCAATGATTCCAGCGTATCTCGACATGCAAATTTTATTAATGTACACTGCTTGTCTTCTGCTAATAAAGTCGCACGTTCTGTTCACTCACTTGTGGCTTGTTTGTATGGGCGTCAGTAGAGGCTCTTGGCAATTAGAACGCGCCCAGCTACGCGGCAGCGAAGGCATTGAGGCATGCCGCATAGCCGGCAGGACAAGCACGGCGCGTACCAGCGTACGCGACCGGCGAAAAACGGCCATTTTGGATTTTGTTCGAAAAAAAAGTGTACTTCTGCTTCCGGATTGAGCAACGTCATATGGCGCCCACCTAAGTTCCATGCGCTGCCGCTGCGTACTTTCGAACCACTGCGAAAGGTGTGCTAGGCTGTGCGTACTGTTTTGATCTTTTTTTTTGCCAGTGGACGGCGCATTGAGGTGTTCGGAAGATTTGCTTCCATCGTGGTTCGCTCAGTATGCGGTTAAGCGCGTACGCGCGTGAACTGAAAAAGCCTGAAAAGTCTCGCTACGAAGAAAAGGTGCGCCTGTGCGGCGGTGTTGACCCTCTTGACTTGAACGAATCAGAAGTGAAGGGCGACGTTAACCTTTTGCCACGTGTGGACTTCACAGACATTAAGGATTACCTCGTCCATGCAACGAGCTTCATAACTCGAGAGCAGCTGAAATCATACAAGGCTTTGGAAGCTCGATTATCTGACCAGCGGTTGGGTGCAGGAACCGCGTCTCAAAGCTCTCGCCGACAGCCGAGTGGTCATCGTTGGCAGCGTAAGCTCATTTATTTTCTTGCGACACCGTCAAGTGTTGCGTATTGAAGCGGTGGCATGATGTCGAGCGCTGATGTGTTTCGATATCGTCGCGTTACCAGAACGATTTCGTTACTCTGCGTAGCGTCATCGGCAGCAGCGCAAATGTGCGCACTGTTCGATCAAAAAACGTGCAATCTCTTCACATTTCTTCGCTGATTTAAGCGCTGTGTACCGCAGCGATCACGCATTGTCGAGAACTGATGTAGTTTTTTTTTTCAATTTTCTCGTTACATAAGCGACTTTTGACTGAGCATAGGCAGTGGCGTAAATGTATCGATTGTTCGATCGCAAAACGAGCAATCTCTAATCATAAAATCTAACTGCCGAGACACTAATATTCATGCATTATGCCAACATGTTCGTTTTAGCATTCATGATGCATGCGTGTGTACTGTGGGTTTGCTAATGCTCATTGGCAAATAGCCTAGTTCTGGCTGCTGCGGCACAACTGCGATGTTTGCGCGCAAACATGTTTTTTTCTGAACGAGCTCCGAAGTAACAATCCTTAAGGAAAATCTTTCATAACTGTTGTTTTCTCACCAGCTTATTCTCACTTTAATGCAGGTTCTACACTCCCGTTCACTGAGTGAGAAACCACTGCACCCCTGGCTCCTTGTGAAGGAAGGTGGGCTGGTGCAAGCCGCGCACTGCACATGCAAGTCAGGCTTAGGGGAAGCCTGTTCCCACATTGGCGCTATCCTGTTGTACATAGAGGCTGTCGTGCAGAGACGGGATGGACAAGCCTGCACCGATGAAAAAAATGCATGGCTGCCGCCACCTGTACGGTCCCTTGAAGCAAAGCCTGTATCAGGTGTGAGCTTTTCATCCTCAAAGATGAAGAAGAGGGTAATGGACGGTGAAACACCATCTCGTGGGAAACTGCGCCGGGTGAATGTTCAACCTACCACAGATGAAAAGTGGTCAGAATTTTTATCAGCGTGCCACCAAAGTGGGAGCAGACCAGCACTGTTATCCCTGGAACCAAAATATGCTCATCACTTCATCCCTGCTGCGACAAAATTTCCAAGTGCCATCCCGACCAACATGCAGCAGGATGATCAACCAACCACATGGAGTTCCGTAATGGAGCGATGCTCCCAGCTGACTGAAAGTCTCACAGTTGAGCCACAGGTAAAGTATGACTATTCATAGTGTTGCTAGATGGCGTGGACAGCCTCAACAGGACCGCGCCCATCAACGGAGCTAGACATGAGTCGACCACCAAAAGAGTCGTCAAGTTCTTCGCTGACCAGAAGCTGCGACTCACTCAAGCGGACAAGCAGGGCGGATTCGTCATCATTCCGTCTGGTATGTTCAACGAGAACGCTCATGAAGCCGTGCACAGGAATTTCCGGAAGACTGTGGTTAATCTGGGAAAGCTGAAATCTAATGCGGTTTCTCTGTGTGAAAGTATTGGCTTGGACAGAATCGCTAAAGGTATTCGGCTTTGTAAAGGAAATAGCTTACACGTGTTTTTCACGGCTAAAACACGTAAGGAACGAATCCCGTTCAGATGTATCGTGAGTGAAAGAGGGGCTTGGCAGAGCCATGTTAGTGGTTTCCTGCTAAGGCAACTTAATGGGTTAGATGTCGAAGACCCATTTTCTTGTAGGAACTGTCTTCATGTTGTTAAATTTTTGGATGACAATAAGTCTTCAGGTTGTATGTTTTCCATTGACGTTGTTGATCTGTTCTATTCTATCCCACAGACTGAGTTGTTAGCCGCTGTACAGTCGTGCATTGAAAAGAATGGGGCGATTTCCTTCCAGAACTGTGCCGGTGTTTCTGTTGCGAATTTCTTGGCATTGTTAGAGTATTTCTTGTATTGCACGGTGGTATTATCTGAAGACCAGCTGTTTGTTCAGAAAAAAAGAATTTGCATTGGTTCTTGCGTCGCTCCAGCGCTATGTAACATCTTTCTCGCGCAGATGGACAGGTCACTGGCGGATACTTTAAACGAAGCCAAAGTGCTGAAAACTTTAAGATATGTTGACGATTTTTTAATTATTTTAAAGAAACAGGCTTCCTCATCTTACCCACAAATAGTGGAAGAAGTTTATCTGGTTTTAAACTACTTGGAAAAGGTTTGGACTTCACCCATGAGCTTGCCCAAGGCACCAGATTGCAGTTTTTAGACATTGACATCACCCTTAATGACCAAAGCTTTTGCTGGATGTATCGCCCTCACGCACAAAAAGAACTGATGCCCTATGAATCCTCCCATTCAAAGACAGTAAAGCGCGCCATTGCTCAGATGTGCCTGGAAGCGTCGCTGAAGAAATCTTGTTGCCATAAGGCAGAGGAAAGCTTTCACACGCAGATTCGGAAGTTGGAAAAAGCAGGCTTTCCAACCTCGATCTTAACCGGAGTAGCTGAAGCCTTGCTGCGAAAATTGAAAAAGGAAAGTACAAAGAAGGGCGACCAAGATGACGTCCCCAAAAGCAAAAGTAGACCGGTTGTCATCCCGTACACCCATAAGGTAGCGCACAATTTGAAGCATGTAGCGACAAAATACAAGGTTCCTGTGGTTTTTTCCGCCTCAAAGAAACTGGCTGGCTTGTGCGTTAAAACTGATCCCAACAAGGTAAACAAAACTGACTGTAAAAAGAGACATGCAGCCCCGCTTGTTAAATGTGCCGTTGGAGTCGTATATCAGATACCTCTCACATGTGGAAAGAAGTACATCGGACAAACCGGCCGTTGTATTAATGACCGATTAGCGGAACATAATCGCGGTTTAAAAAATGGCACTTGTTCTCATCTGCCGCATCATTGTAAAGCCTGCGGAGAAGAAAGGAAGATTAAGTGTGTGGCAAGGCTGAAAGAAGCAAAGGTTTTAAACAGAAGTAAGGATCAGACAGCCCGTGAACTGTTGGAGGCCTACTATATTTAAAGAAACTAGCGATTGTGTTAGCGCCCCATCTATCTCCATTTATAAGAATGAAACTGCTTTTTTGGATACACGGGCGTGAGATACGTGTGTACCTCACCTATCTTTATCCGCTTTTTGTAAAAACCTCGTGCGCATGTGTGGTTATTGCTACCCATCTTTGTTTGTCTTTATATTCATTCGCATACGCGGTGAATAAACAGTTGGAAGTTGCGCCTGTCCCGTCTCGCTTGCTGTGTGCTGTGTTATTTCGGCGCTATAACCCTCTTCTGGAAACATGCACCAACTAGCCCCCCAACAAGTATTACTCAAAGACTATCTTGTCGAGCACAGTGGGTCCATTCTCTTTTGATGCAAGCATCTCCACAGGAAGTGTGTACTTGAGTATTCGGTATTTATTGCAGTCCAATCACTATCTCAACATGAATCCGGACATTTGCAAGCTTTCGCGCCTTTTCTACTTCACAGGCTGAAAGTTGAGGCTTGCTTTTGGTGAAAGCAGGAATTGCAAGCTTTGCACAATGAAGTCCAACACTGTCGCCAATAGTGAAGCCCCTATCTGCCAAAACATAGTCCCCATGCTGGAGATTATTCAGCACGCCACACTTCTCTGTAATGACCTTGTCACTCGAGCGTCCACCCCACCCACAACAAATAAATATAATAACGCCCTGTGGAGCTATGCCGATTAGATACTTGACTGTATTGTGATGATTATAGTTCGACCATGTGTGCGATCTAGGCAGGAAAGACGAAGGTTGCTCTATAAACAACTCAAAACAGTCAAGTATTAAAGCTAGTCGTGTGCCGAAGCACTGCCGAAATGCCATAGGCATTGTTCGCTGCAACTCTTCAGGTTCTCGCCACTTCACAGCACGGGAGAGGCGGACAAAGGCCACGTCAATCCACTTGTTGACAACCCTAGACACAGTTGACTGGGATACATTGAACCTGCAGGTGACAACAGATATTGTAAACACAATGCAACACTTATCAAGCCAATATACAAAAGCGAGTACCTGTATGCCAAGTCCTGCAATGGCACATTCAAGCTAAGGCGGATGAGAAATATGAGCATCTTCTGGAAGAGGGTTAGACTGTTTCGGCTTGTATGTGCCATTCCTTCCTTCAGCACTTCAAGAAGGGCCATCAAAAGACTGAAATTTGACAATCCTCTGTAAAACTGCAACATGTCTTCGTTTTCTCAGGCAATCTACAGTCAGCATTTGCATGTTCAGTTTGTTTCGCACTTCCCCGACCTCTGAGAGCAGGTGCCAATTCTCGTTCTCAAGATGCTCAATTTGCTCCATTGTCAAGTCAGTAACATGTGAAAAGTCAGCCTTCCCTGAAAAGATGCAGCAAACAGGCCACAACCTGCCTATCAATGCTTAGTCAAAAAGAGAGCAGTCTAGCATGATAGTTCAAGAAATGTTTGCACTTTTCATTCAAAGCCATATGAGTACTGTTACAGTACATCAAAACTATGCATAAAATCAAAAACAGTAGCAATCTTAACTCCATGCAAACACGTACCTCCATCAGTGCATTCTTGATCAGGAGTCTCCTGAATATCAGGATCATCATCAAAAAGCGGTTAATCGTCTTCGGAGGTCACTGGTGAATCCGGCACAGCACTGCTTCCTTCGTGTGCATTCTCATGCAGCTGCTTTAGGAGACTTCCCGATCGCTCCGCTCGGCGCCTTTTCCTCGTGTGCCTGGAAAGGAACCCTGCATTCAGCTACTTGAGAAATACAAAACCATCAAACTCCTTTAAAGTGGAGAAGTGGAAAGCTTGTGAGAAGTCACCAGTGGCATTTTAAGGGCGGACAAGTCATAACGTACCGCGGGCGGTCGTATCGAGATGACGAGGCGTTGCCGTTCATTTCTTTCCCGTGCCCAAGATGAAGCGAGGGCGCCCAGTCCGGACTGGAGTCATCCATTAGGTATGCTGGACGACCTGCGTGAAGTACGAGTAGTTAACTCGCCGAGAGCTATCGCCCAACCAGCCAGCAGTTGTTTATAATCACGTACCGCGGTCGCCAACAAGCGTGGTACTGCGATCTGCGAACTTTTATGGCTTACCTGAAATGAAATGCTTCCCGCAGACTCTGTAGTGGTTCGCACTGCGGTCCATATTCTTGCGGTTAATACGAGAAAACTATTCCGCCCTCCTCCGTGTTGACACTTCATTTGTCCGTGCGCACTGATGCGTGATCACTTATGGAATGTGAAAAAAACCAACCTCCGCCACGTTTTCGTCCTTCGCACTTTTCCGCGAGTGGGCACTGCACCCATACACCGCGCAGTTCACCATAGCGCCAGGAAAAAGTACAGTTGTAAGAAAGAAATTGGACGACGCTTAAGCTTCGCCTTCAGGAGTGGAACGCGACAGCGTTCCCGTCGACCCACCAAGGGGTGTAAAGGCGGAACCGCATGGCGCGATTTCAGGCGCGATTGAGGCGCGGATGGTGGGACGCGCGCGTCATTTTGACGCTTGCCCAGCATGATCCGCCACGAAATCGCGGCGCCGCGTGCTGCTGCTCGGAGTAGAAAAAAACGCGTCGCGCGGCGCGTCCACCAATCAGAGTTCAGGTAAGTCACGTGGCATTTGGTCACGTGGCATTTTGGTTCTATTTTTGCCACCAGATGGCCATGCTTTCTGCGCATCTCGACGGAACTTCCACGGCGGAACTTTTTTTTTTTCTCGGCAGAACTGGCGCGCGCGTCAAGGAAAACATGTGCTACCGTGATTTCGTTCGCGCATCGTGTTCACTTAAAATGAACAAAGCAACCTTCAACGAGGCCCTAATAACTAAAGTGGAGAAGCGTCGCGTCTCATCGCTAATACTGGCAAGACAATTTGCTAATAATATTACCAGTGTATGGTGTTAGCTCTCTTCTCAACCAAGCAGGCCGCACCCACATGTACCTCCTGACCCGCATTTTTTCTTGCTTCAGTATCAGCATCCCCCTTAATAGTAGCAATCGCCTCTTCTGCTCGGTAGTAAGCGGCCGACCCTCCTTTTTATATGTGAAGTTGTAAACAAGCAGCGGCTTCTCAGCATGCGGAAGGTACATAGTCGCAGTTTCGCACACAATATTGCTGCTTGAAATTAAGCTTGATAATTACACTTCAGAAAGAAATGTCGCTGTCTAGTTACACTCAGATTATTTTTATTGTAGTGTTCTGTAAGTTTAAGGGCATATTATATATGCGGTAACAGAGACAATACATGTCTTTGAGAGTTATGTTGTCTGGCAACCCGGAAAACGCGGCGCGAGAGTGCCGCTCCTTTTTTTCGTACGGGTGCTCGCGCGTCGGCGGCAACGCGGGCGTTTGCCGCCCGTCGCGTTTTTCGCTCGCGAAAAACGCGCTATGCGGTTCCAGCGTAAGACAATGCACTACGGCGTAGCGATCACTTCTGATGCGCCCCGCATCGGACTTTGCACCCACCAATCAAGCGGTGAGCGCCGAGCAACGCAGCGTTCGGCGCGGCAACGAAACGTGCGCCTGAGCAAGCAGAACGAACCAAAGAACTCGGTGTCTCTGAGGGAGAAACGATCTACGCGAGCCAAACAATGGGCCTGACGCCTCGATTGGATCGTCCTCTATCTCGCTTGGGAGCACCACCACGGCCGCTCGATCCAAAAGCACATTGCTTTGCGTCGAGCGGCCGTGGTACCACGCAGACGCATGACTCCTCCGAAGCAGCTCGGCACACATCGCAGGGGACGCTTTTTCACCAGACGCGCTACGGCGCAGCCATCACGTCAGAGGCGTCCCGCATCGGGCGCTGCACAAAGGAATGGCGCTGTGAGCGGAAAGAGGAGCCGCGTCGCCTAAACACGAGGGTTTGAGAGAAGGAGATTCTTGATGATTGGAAGGAAAGGTTGGGGTAAAGTGCAGCGCAGTAACTGTCTCTCAGCAGAGGACACCTCAACAGCGCTGCACAGGGGGTAGGGAATGAAAGTAGGGGGAGAGAAAGAGCACCAGAAACAGCAGCACGCCGCGGAAATGGGATGGAGCTAAAGGCGGTTGGCGAGGCCGACAGCCTCGGCGAATGCCAGGAGCGCACGTAGAAGTGTCCTGAGGCGTGAAGGGCAGCCCGAGGGGTGCAGGAGTTCAGTCACGGTGTCGCACGGCAGGCCGTGCCCCCGGTAAACACGGGCAAGGGACGGGCGCGCGAGCGAAAATATGGGGCACTCACATAGCAGGTGCTGGAGTGTCTCGATCGCGCCGCAGTCGCCGCAAAGGGGAGAGGGGGCTCCACGCAGTCGATGCCGCCGCTCGGCGGGCCACACAGAACCGGTACGAAGGGGGAGGAGGAAGGCGCGCTCGCGCCTAGTGAATCCGGTCTGCGGGAGATACCGCGGTGGGCGCCCCTGCGCAACTCGGTCGTCGGGATGGCGGAGCGCGAGCTCCCGTCTGAAGTGGAGTCGCGCTGTATCCAGCGAGCTCACCCGGTCTGTCAGCGCGGTCGACGGGTCGTGTGCGCGCCTGGCCAGCTGGTCCGCCGTCTCGTTGCCCGCGACTCCGACGTGCGAGGGGATCCACTGCAGGCGTAGGTTGCAACGCCCCTGCAGTGCGTGCAGACGGACGGCAAGGCGTTGTGCAAGGGGCGGAGCGCGCTCGTCGAGTAGCAGCTGTTGCAGCGCGGACCTCGAGTCGCAGAGAATCGCCGCGCTGGTGATGTGCGGCGACTCCTCGAGAATGTCCGCAGCGAGGTGAAGTCCAGCTAGCTCCGCCGTGGTAGAGGAAGCCCGGTAGTAGAGCCGGCACTGCTTCGTGATGCCAAGTTCGGGAGCAACACAGGCGGCAGCCGCAGAGCTGTCGCTGAGGATGGAGCCATCGGCATACAAGTGCGTCATTCCTCCCAGGTCGTCCTCGATCCTGGCAGCAGCCTCCTGCTGTACAGCGCAGAGAGGCGTGCGATGTTTGGAGCGGACGCCCGGGAGGTCGAGACACACGTGAAGTGGCGTGCGCTGGTGTGGCGGTGGCCAGGTCGGCGGTACGGGCGGAGGGTCAACCACCAGGCTGTCATAGAGTTCGCACACTGTTCCCACTCGTGACTGGGGCAGGCAACGGATGAGGGACAGGATGGGTCTTGCGTCCGGGGCACAGGAGAGGCGCTCGAGGTGACCGAGGGCACGCAGGTCAGCCGTCAAAGAGACGGGCCATGCGCCGGTTTCCGCGAGCGTCTCCGCAACCCGCGATGAGCGAGGGAGGCCGTGGCACATGCGAAGCACTCGGCGGTGGTCGCTGTCGATGAGCTTCCACAGCCGGGCACTGACACGACACAGTGGTAGCGCGTACAACACTTTCGGCAGTGCCACCGCAGAGTAGAGCGCCGCCGCGAACGAGGCAGGGCAGCCGTCGCCACGGGCGAGAAGGCCGCGCACCGCACTCTCCACTCGGCGCATCTCAGCGCGCAGCCGGAGCACAGCAGCGAACCACGTGAGGCGGTTGTCTATCGTGAGCCCCAGGTACCGCACTGTCGGGCGCCAGGGCAGGGGCACTCCTTCGACGAGCACGCAGCCGGTGCGGCGGCGAACACCGCAGGGGCGGATCAGGATAACCTCGGATTTCGTCGACGACAGCCGCAAGCCGATGGCGCGCAGGAAGTTCGCGACGCCGTCCAGCGCCTCCTGAAGCCGGTAGCGCATCTCCCCCGTCGCAGAGGTCGGCCCGTGCACGAGAAGCGCGATGTCGTCTGCGTAGAGCACAGCACGCACAGGGAAGCAGCCCGTTTTGGGAATGCACTCGATGATGGGCGCGAGGGCAAGGTTGAACAAAAACGGGCTCAACACGCTTCCCTTAGGCACAACGCAGCCCACAGGACGGGGCGAGCCGACCGTGCCCCCGACTCGGACAGCTGATGTTCTCCCGGCAAGGAAGGCCTCGATGTAAGCAAGGAGCCTGCCCTCCACACCGAGCGCCCGCACGGCCGAGAGGATGGTGTCGTGAGGGAGGCAGTCGAATGCGCTCTGGACATCGAGGAGCAGCAAGAAGGCAGTCTCCCTGTCGAGCCTGGCCTGCTCGAGGGTGCCGACGACGACAGCGATGCAGTCCGCCGTGGAGCGGCAAGCGCGGAAGCCGCACTGCTCGGGAGGTAGAGCACCGCGGGCATCCGCAATCCACTGGAGCCGGGACAGAGCCATCGCCTCCATCGTCTTGCCCGGGATAGACGTGAGGGAGATCGGCCGGTATGAGGCAGGGCTGTGAGGTGGCTTGCCGCGTTTCAGCACGGGGAAGATTACAGCATGTCGCCACGAATCCGGGAGGGAGCCGCTGTGCAGGACGTCGTTGTAAGCGTCGAGCAGGAGGTGGCGCTGCGGCTTGTCCAGGTTTCGCAGCATCTGCAGCGTGATCCCGTCCGCCCCAGGCGCGCTGCGGCGGCGCCGGCCGCGCGACAGGGCCCGCTGCAGCTCGTGATGAGTGAAGTCACTCTCGCACAGGCTTGTGATTGCCTGTGCGTGGTTTGTGTGAGCTTCGCCCCGCACGAACACCGCAGCGTACAGCGCCTGTAACACAGCCGGGGGCGCGCTGGAAGCAGGAGGGGTGGCAGCAAAAGCGTTCGCCAGAAGCTCTGCGAGCTCCAGCTCGCTGATCCCGCGCGCTATGGCGATGGCTAGCACCGGGAACCGCGGTGCCTTCGGGTTCAGGAGGGCCCGGAGGACTCGCCATCCACGGCGCTCGTTGCACGGCTGGGCGAGCGACGAGCAGAGGCCGGCCCAAGATCGGCGGCGCAGCTGACGGGCGTGTCTTCTGCACACAGCGTCCAGGCGGTTGTACAAAGTCCAGTCCCCCTCGGCTCCGGCTCGCATCGCTCTCTGCTGAGCGCGGCGGCGAGCGGCGCGCACATTGAGGAGCTTGATGTCCGGGCAAGGGGAACCGGCAGGTACGGCAACACGCGTCGAAGCCCGATTCGCGCACTCTGCGATGTGCGCGAAGAAATCGTCACCGCGCGGTGTTTGGGCACAGAAATCACGGAACATGGGCCAGCGCACGACCGTGTACACACGCGTGGCGCCGCGATTCGGCCGCACGGGGGAGAGGGAGATGGGGAAGTGGTCGGATCCCGCGGTGTCCGGGGCACGCTGCCACTCGTATGAGCAGCGCTCCGAAACAAGCGCGAGATCGATCACTGTGGCGGTCCCGCTGCGACGGGCGAAGGTGGGCTGGCCGCTGTTGATGACGGCAAGGCCCGCCGCACCGGCCGCGCCCATCAAGTTCTTCCCCCGGATGGTGGTCTTCGCAGAGCCCCAGCACCCATGATGCGCGTTGAAATCGCCGCACACCACACAGTCACGCGCGAGCGAAGCGGCGAGGCGCGACAGGAATGTCATGTCGCACTGCAGAACGGGTCGCACGTACACACTCGCGACCGACGTATCGGTGCCGCGCACACGGACGGTAACGGCCACGCACTCGACCACTGCACAGCACAGATGTTCCGTGGCGATGAGGGCGTGCGGGAGAGAGGCACGCACATACACCGCTGCGCGAGGGGAGCCAGGCGGGTGCGCCGCGTCGGTGCAGGGCGCAGCAGTCGTCGCGGTCGTCGCAGTCGTCGCGTCGGCACTCTGTGGGGCTGCTGTATCCGATGTAGCCGGGCAGCGAGACCTCCTCTGCACGCGCATACGTTTCCTGGAAGGCGAGGACGTCGTAGTCGTGCAGAGGCAGCTGCTCGGCCAACTCTGCGTGCCTTCGCCGCAGGGAGTTGCAGTTCCACTGCAGGATGCGCGGCCGACATTCAGCAGTGGGACTGGCCATGATGGTTCGGTGGCTGTTGTAAAGCCACTGCATGCAGGCAGATGGATCGTAACGGGTGTTCAGCTGGCAGCATAGCGCCGACTGCTTGCATGGTAACCAGCAGGTTTGCTACCAGCTGATCCACTGTAGTCTGGCCAGGGGGGGGGGCAGCATTGTCCCGTGTCGCCTGACGGCGGGAGGTTCGAGGGGCCGGTACCGGACGCTTGGGTGCGGGGCTGGGGCCTTTCAGCGCGCTCGCATATGACCGCGCCAAGGTTGAGGACTGCTGCTGGTGCTCCTCCCTGACTGCCGCCCTGACAGCACGCCTCGACAGTGCTGCGGTGGAAGCCATGATGGTTGCCACCTGGCGTTCTTCTTGCCATTTGGGGCAGGCGGGGGTGTCGGCCCTGTGGGGGCCCCCGCAGCTCCTGCAGCGAGCCGTCCGGCAGGGTTCGCCCTCCGCATGGCTTTTGCCGCGGCAGATGCAGTCGGACGGCCAACGGCAGGATTCCAGCACGTGCCCGGAGCGGCCGCACTTGCGACACTGCACTGGACGCGGCCTGGCCGGCCTCGCCCTGAAGCCGAGCTTGAAGAGGCTCAGGTGTTCAGGGGGGACCGGTCCCGCGAAACGGACAGTGACGGTGCTCCCGTCCCGCGTCGCCGACAGCACTGGAACGCTCGACTCCATGGCTCCTAGCAGGTCAGCATCCGCAGGTAATCCGTTCACCCCGTGCAGGTAGCCGGTGCTCTGGCCGCGTACGGCCGGCAGTCGGGCAGTCACCGAGATGCCGTGCAGCTCGGTTATTGCCAGCAGCTCCTCCTGGCATTCCCGGGTGGTGGTGTCGGCGGCCACGATGTTGCGCCTGTGGTTGACGCGCACCGCAGCAACACCGGCCCGCGATGAGAGGGCCGCCGCGTATGGGCCGCGATGAGAGGGCCACCGCGCGAGGCGCGGTGCTCCCCTGAAGGCTCCGCCAGGCGCCGAGGGCCGGAACAGCAGCGTACCGATGACCGCAGGGTCCACCGGGAGTGCTGCAGTCTCCAGGGCCTTCGCACGCCGCCTGTCCCACCTCGACTGCACGAGGGTGAAGCCATCTGAGGTTGGCTCGCTGGCGGGTGGTGTCTGCCTCAGTACAGCCGCTGCAGGCACGCTGGGGGCGACAGGGCTGGCGGGCGGGCGCCGCGAGCCGTCCGAAGCGACGGGAGACGAAGACGAGGCAACGGCAGGAGCTTTGTTGTGCTTCTGGTGCTTCTTCGCCTTTCGCTTCGGCAGCGGGGCAGATTGGCGTGGCGGGTCCTTCAGGAACCGCGCCGCGGGGTGCTCGGGGCCCCGCTTGGACGAGCCGGGGGGAGGTGCGTCCGCCAGCTCCGTCGAGTCGGTAGCGTTATCGCGTGCAGCCGAAGCGCTAGCAGACGCCGTTGCCGGAGGGGCTCCTGCTTGGGCGGCTGGAGCGGAGAGGGTGGGGGCTGCTTCTCGGGAGGGTGGCAAGATGGCGCCGCCCTGGCGTCCCTGCTCCACGTGGCCGCTGGCTTCAACGTGCTGCTCCGCGCTGGGGGGAGCATACGGCGGCTGCTTGCGACGCGCGGTTGCCTCGTCGTCGTCGCTCTACGTTTCACGAGCTCGTTTTCTGGAGCTCGACAGGTCCATCTCCTCGTCGTCAGAGGAAGGGAGCGGGACTGAAGCATGGGGCTCCTCGCTTGCTGAGGAACCCTCCGCGGAAGGCTTCGAGGCTACCTCGGGGGCAGACGGACTCGTGGTGTGTCCTGGGGCAGCCTCAGTCTGTGAGGGAACCACGGGTGGAGCAGTGGTGGTGGTGGCCCGTTGACGAAGCCATTCGCCCAGCATGCGTGAGGCCCTCACATGCAGATCCTCCCTGGCGCGTAACTCGTCAAGGGACGCGGGGCCGAGCGTCACTCGGCTCATGCTAGCATGGCGTCGGTGGCGCACGGGCGGCGGGCGCTCGCTTGGCGAGCGAAACTCCATCATAGGCTGCGATGGCCTCTTCTCGCGAGCGGGAAGAAGGCCAAGTGCAGCGAAGGCACGTCACACGTGTAATCTCGAAGGTCGCAGGAAGCGTCCGTTGTCGTGCTCGGAATAGGCGAGGAAGAGCGCGTGAGACGCTGTAGCGTCTGCTGCTGATGCAGGAGCTCCAAACCTCGAGCACGTCGCGAAGGTATGGAGGAACGCGCGGTAGCGGGGAGAGAAGGATGGAGCCGGAGCGTCGCGGGACTAGTGTGCGACGGGGTTTACCTCCTCTCGCAGTCGCTACGAGCTCTGTGTGCGCTACGGGCGTAGCAGGTTCGTATCACGAGGGTTCGAGTGATGCACGCTGGAAGTTGGAAGGGGAGAGAGCGAGAAAACTTATTAAACGCAAGGGTAATGGGGCATCCTCGTACCGGTCTCCGCACGGCCCGAAGGGGAGAAGCGCGCGAGTGGCGCGCCACGCGTCGAGGCAGCGCCGCACATTGCGAGAAGGGGTCTTCTGTGTTTGCCGCAAGATGGCTCTGCGTGTGCGCAGAGCGCAGCAGAAGAAATGTAGCGGAAACATGCTTCGCTACTCATGTAACTGCGACTTCGGTAAGTTACATGCTCATAATTACCGATATACACCGCAGTATAACTTTCTACGGCACGTTTCTAAGGCAACACCGCATTCACTAGAGGCGCTTTTGTACCGCTTTGAAGCATCGAACTCGTGGCTGAGTGGTAGCGTCTCCGTTTCACACTCCGGAGACTCTGGTTCGATTCCCACCCCAGCCCATCTTGCAAGTTGCTTTCTATTTATGAAGTGCCTCCCGGTATTTATCGCTCATGGCCAACGCCGCCAACACCGACGACACCGGCTTTTCTGCGACACGAGCTCCTTAACGCTGTCGCGTTAAAACACGTCCACAAACACCAAACAGCGCATAATTGAGCCTACAGTCAGCCTCGGAGATCAATTGTGTATTTCTTAATGTTCCAATCACTAATCTGACCTTATTGCAGTATTACCCTCTATTTCTAAGCTGCGGTTTAGGAGCCATGAAATATACGCGACGATCGTAACAGCGTGGGTACCGTTCTGCTACGATGAGCTGTGATCAATATGAGGAGCTGTGATGAATAGTTTGTTTAGCGCAAAACAACAGACACAAGAAAGACGACAGGACAAGGCGCTTGTGTCTGTTGTTTTGAGCTAAACAAAATATTCATGGATTCGCACCAAGTAGCCCGCCAACGCATTGAGAGGAGCTGTGATGTTATACTTTGACAAGCGTTCAACCTGTTCGCTGCAGGTTACATTGCGTGACTACTTGGTTCAATGGATGAGGTTTCCGCCCCTGAATAAAATAGTTTTGGCAAGTAATAGCAGCATACCTTACCGTCTGAATTAAGCTTGTCCAGCAAAGGGACTATTTACGAAGTGCGCGAGCGTCCTAAGCAGTGGTAGGGGCTCGATTACATGTATCTTTGTTCTATATACCGCATGGTCCAAGCATAAGGCATCAGGGGTTATATATTTATAAACGTTGTGCGGCGTGACTGTGCGAGGTCCTATTGCGGCGTTAGCCCGTTTTCTCTTGCTTTTTCGAGAAAGAGAATGATAACCAAATTTTTTTCCGATTGTGTTCGTTCCGTTCTCTACGACGCACTCGCACGTATTACGGAAATTTTGTTCTCAAAAATAGGCATCGCATTCTTTTTATGCGATCCCTCTCATATATTATGGCTGTATGCAGGCCAAAAAGGCAATGCCGAAGCGCACAGCTTACATAAGTATCGTGCTGGTTCACCAACCGCAGTGATCGCTGTGTTGAGCAGCGCCATCGGCCTCATGCAGGAAGGCTAGCATAGACATATGGTAATTTGGAGCCTACTAGACTTGAAGTGTACGAGAATGATGCCGGTGCATCACAAATATTTGATAGCGCCTGTCGCTTAAATGTTTCGTGGTTGCCTTACGTGTACGTGTAGCAAGACGCGTATCCCGTGCTGCGTGTGGTTGGGCCTTTAGGTTGGCCGTGCCCGAGCATGCGCTCTTATGCTTTATGTTTTACTCCCTACGCCAAGCGACCAGGTAGTGAGCAGATTTACCATTTCATGCTGCTAATACAGAGACACCGGTTTTCTTTGTTGAATTAAAACCGATATAAGCAATATAGTTCACAACACATACACACACCGCGACTGATAATGTGCGTACACCGCGGCTGATAAAGCGCGTCACATTTTTGCGCCCCCAAGAGATATTGCCGCCTACTGTAGTTACCGATGCACTGAAAGGCTTCCCTGACGACCTTATATGAACGGACATGGCGTAGATATCACAAAGTACCATCTAAAACACCTCGAAATCGTTCCGCAGCACGCGACAGCAATACTTTCAAGCAGCGCCGCGCCGGATCGCCCAAGTCAGAGAGGAGGAAAGGCTCTCCGCGCGCACTATCCTCCTCGCCCGATGAAACGGTCTATACAAGAGGAGGTTTAACGTCACGATGTCACTTGAAAGTATTCGCGCAGCTGATCATGGAATGATTGATGGTTGCATATGGATGCAATGTTATCGGGAAGATCATTCCAAAGAACGATGGCACGTGGAAGGGCTGATGAACTGACGGCCTGTGTTCTTCCGTATATGCGCTTGATGCTGTACCGATTGTAAACGGCTCGAAATGCGTGACGGCGCTTCTAGAGGTAGCGCAGATTGCCTGGTGCAGTGGTGATATTTATGAAATAAGCATAAAAGAGCGATTGAACGACGAATATGTAATGGCTCAAGAGAGATATCAAGTTTTATCTGTGTTACACTCGAAAGGGGGCTGTAGTTACGTGTAATGAAGCGAGCGGCTCTATTTTGTATGCATTCTAGCACGTTTATTAAGTAGTTTTGATATGGGGACCATATGTATGCTGCATATTCTAGCTGTGGCCGCACAAGTGTTAGATAGGCCAGTTTTCGAACATTGTTAGGAGAATTCCGCAGGTTCCGGTGCAGATACCCCAGTGTCCTTGAAGCTTTTGCACAAATGGTGTTGACATGCGTGGCCCACGAAATATTATGCGTGCAATGAATACCTAAATACTTGTATGATGATGTCGGAGACAATACTGTGCTATCTATGAGATACGAGAAGTTCGAATTGGTTCGCTTGCGGCTAAAAGAGATAACCTTGCATTTATTCGAGTGAAGTGTCATTTGCCATTTGTTACACCAACTGGAAATTAGGTTAAGGTCACTTTGGAGGGCCTGATCATCATCCATGGAATTAGTGGAGCGGTAAATAATGCAGTCATCAGCATAGAGTCGTAGACAAGAAGCTATGTTAGCGGGCAGGTCGTTAATGTATATGAAAAACAATAAAGGGCCAAGAACGCTGCCTTGAGGTACACCTGAAGTTACGTCACATAGTGATGAAGTAAAATTGCTAACTGTTGTAAACTGTTGGCGGAAAGAAAGAAAGTCACGAATCCATGACAGTGTAAAAGAATCTAGGCAAATAGCAGATAATTTTGAAAACAAACGGGAATGTGCAACGCGGTCGAAAGTTTTAGCAAAATCTAAAAAGATGCAGTCAGTTTGTTGGTTAGCGTCCATGTTAAAATGCATATCAGTCTTCCATTCTAGCAGTTGAGTATCACAAGAAAATCCGTTTCGGAAGCCGTGCTGTTCAGAAAAAAGGAAGGAATTATGTTCGAGGTGGATTGTAAAAGTGAGAAGCGATAATGTGTTCGAGTAATTTACAGCAAATGCATGTCAGTGAAATTGGGCGGTAGTTTTCCGGTGAACTTCTGTTTCCACTTTTAAACACAGGGATGATCTTGGCAATTTTCCAGCCGGTAGGAAGCAAGCCAGATGGTAGTGATTGTTGGAAAAGGAGGCAAAGAATTTGACTGGAAATCTATATAGTGCTTTTTAATATTGCTACGGCATGAGCCGGGCGAGGAGAAGAGAAAGAAGACGTGAGCGTGTGCAGCCTCAGGACGCCAGATTATCTATTTTTTTTTCTCCATACACAAAACGTTTACTTATAAGCTCACACGCCCAAATTGTTAACTCCCTTGTTTCATTATTATTTTTAGGCACTTAATTAAACCGCCCGATTCTTGGCCAATCCCCCACTGTGGGTATGTGCCACGACCAGATAGGACAACAACAACAACATCTTGACTTTACCATCAATCTCGTCCCTTGAATAAAGCCGGTTTAACATTAACCGTAACAGTTTTGTGGTGGAGGTGCTGGGTATCTGCCAATACCCTGATCGCAAATTCAGTGATGAAAAGTAGGCAGCGGAATGCAGACAATCGATGACATCATCAATTCTAGGAAGCGGATACACATCCTTTTTGGTGACTGCATTCAGTTTCCTGTAATCAACGCAAAACCGCCACGATCCATCCTTCTTCTTTACTAAGATGACTGGTGCTGCCCACGGACTAGAAGACCCTTGAACAACACTTTTCCGGAACATATCTTTCGCCTGTTCAGCAATAACTGTCCTCTCTGTTGAAGAAACGCGGTAAGGCTTTTGCCGAATGGGGTGCGCAGTTGCGGTGTCAATTCTGTGGCGAGCACGAGAACGCGGGAGTGAAGCCTGCGTGTCGCCTTGTGTGAAATCGAACACAGAATGATGTGCCCACAAAACTTGTGCGATAGCGCGGCGCTCATGGGAGGGCAGTGCGTTGTTGATCATTCGTAGGATCTGCTCTTCAGAAATGCTTCGTTGGGGATCGCTAGTATGAGACTGCTCCTCCTCGCTTAGAACTATAAGGAAGCTGTAGGTAATCTCGTCACATTCAGCGAGCTTCATATCACGCGGGAGAACGGCAGGGACGCAAGAACAATTGAAAGCCCACAAATTTCAGGCGCCATTCACTACTTTCACGACAGAGCGTGGTACAAGTACATCTTTCTTTGCGCAGCTCGACGTAAGTGGCTGGACTTGAGCGTCAAACGATGAAAGGTCGGCAGCAGCGAAATTGACAGGGATGCGTGACAGCGACCAAGGCGGTAGTATCATATCGTTAGAAACAACACAAGTTTTTCACTGGTAAGGATGTGTCGGCAAGGGTGGCGAGAAGCGCGCTATTCAGTGCCACAGTTAACGGATGCACCACAATCCTGAAGAAAGTCAATCCCGAGAATCACATCATGAGTGCATCGCGGTAGTACGAGAAATTCTGTTTTAAGATCTTCTCCACCGAATAAAACACTTGCAACACAAATACCAAGGGGAACTAGGCACTCTCCACTGACACCACGAAACGTCACACCATCATTCCACGGGAACATAACTTTCCGACCCAGCCTCTCTTTGAAAGTCACACTCATGACGGAAACGGTAGCACCAGTATCCACTAATGCTGTTGCAGGCATACTATCAATTAACACACGCACTTTGTTCTTCACCATCATAATAGGCAGAGGAGTATTTCGCAGAGACGCAGACTGTCCGGCGACCTTACCTCCATCGGCCGCGCCGGCTAGTTTCCCGATGGCGGTGGAGACGTAGCACATCGCCGTGGTGACGGTGAACGGCGTTGGCGACGGTTGGGGGCGTCAGGCTGCGGTCTGAAGCTGGCGAGCCGCTCCTTCTACTATACTGACGGAAGGTATCCCGAGTTGTCGCGCCTGTGGTGTTTGCAGGGTCTATTGGCCAACGGTCGTCATAACTATCACGTCCAAAATTAGGCCAAGTTGGTGGTGGGCCATATGTTGTCTGTCGGCGCCGGCGACAAAAACGAGCAATGTGTCCTGAGGCGCCAGAGCTGTAACATACAGGCGATGCGCGACCGACGTTGTATGCCTCGGAGTCAACCCTGGGATGCTGCGAATAATAAACACGATCTTCCGAATTCTGATTCGTGGTGGTAGCTCGACGAGTTCGTTGATCGTGCGTCATGTCGTCGGGAATGGTACGTCGGTGTTGTCGCAGCTGATCGACTCGACAGTCTGCAACGCCTGGCATGGCAGACAATGCTGACACAGCAGATGCATGTTCTTGAGGTTGGTTGCAAGCGCAATCAAGCTGTTCGACATCCGCCCCTTTGGTGTGTCGTTCAAGTTCTTCGCGGACAATTTGCCTTATAGTTGCTACAAGGTGAAATTGAAAGCTGTAGTTGTCGTTTTCATCAACGTTTGCCACCGTTGTGACATTTGCTAGTCTGCCAAACTTTGGCGTGATACGGCGCAGCTTCAAGGCCTCAAATGTGCGGCAATGCTTGATGAGGTCGGCGACCGAGGCGAGACTCTCCTTTCCGATTAAGTAATTGTAAACATCCTCGGCTATGCCTTTGAGAAGGTGTCCAACCTTGTCCTCTTCGGACATTCGAGGATTGACAGTCTTGCAAAGCTTCAGGATCGCCTCTATGTACGTAGTACAGGTCTCACCTGGGACTTGAGCGCGCTGAAGCAATGTCTGCTCCGCCCGCTTCCTTTTCGTGGTGGAATCGCCAAAGCACTCTGTGAGGTGAGTAACGAAGCTGTCCCACGTTGTGAACGTATCTTGATGGTTCTAGAACCACATTAGCGCCGTGTCTGTGAGGAACAGAACCACATTGTCGAGCTGAGTCGTGGAGTTCCAGCCGTTGTACTTGCTCACACGCTTGTAGTGGGTGAGCCATTCCTCCACGTCCTCGCCGAATTTCCAGAGAAAGGGCGGGGCTCCATCTGATGCACCGAGGCGCCGGTTGTTCGCACTGGAGCAGCCAGAGAAGGCTGTTGGTCGCTGCTGTGGGACATCGGGATCTCAAGTGGCGTTGGAGGCAGTCGAGCGACGCGTCGGCTCCGGCGTGGCACTTGCTGCAGCAGCTCCGTCGTTTTGGTCGAAGTACCCCGCACCTTAGAGTTAATGTTGTCAACACCAGCACTTGTAGAAATTTTTAGGTTATCAATGAGTTGAGCGATACCTTCAACCAGGCACGTACCCAGGATTTTTTTTTCGGGGGCCCACCACCTCCATCATCATCATCATCACCACCATAATCATCATCATCATCATCATCATCAGCCTGTTTTATGTCCACTGCAGGACGAAGGCCTCTCCCTGCGATCTCCAATTACCCCTGTCCTGCCCCAACCGATTCCAACTAGCGCCCGCGAATTTCCTAATTTCATCGCTCCACCTAGTGTTTTGTCGTCCTCGATTGCGTTTCCCTTCTCTTGGTACCCATTCTGTAACCCTAATGGTCCAACGGTTATCTAACTGGCGCATTACATGACCTGCCCAGCTACATTTTTTTTCCTCTTGATGTCAATTAGAATATCGTCTATACCCGTTCGCTCTCTCATCCAAACCGCTCTCTTTCTCTCCTAACGTTATGCCTAGCAATCTTCGTTCGATCGCTCTTTGCGCGGTCCTTAACTTGCTCTCAAATCTCTGCCTCATATGTCAGCACTGGCAAAATGCACTGATTGCCCACCTTACTTTTCAATAATAATGGTAAGCTTCCAGTCAGGAGCTGGCAATGTCTGCCGTATGCGATCCAACCTATTTTTATCTTCTGTGAATTTCCTTCTCATGATCAGGGTTCCCTGTGATTAATTGACCTAGGTAAACGTACTCATTCAGTCTGTAGTGGCCGACTGGCGATCCTGATGTCTTGTTCCTTTGCCCGGCTATTTATCATTATCTTCAACTTCTGCATATTAATATTCTACCCCACTCTTACACTCTCTCTGTTAAGGTCTCCAATCATTTGTTGTAACTCGTCTGCATTGTTGTTGAATAGAACAATGTAATCGGCAAACCGAAGGTTGCTGAGATATTTGCCGTCGATCTTTGCTCCTAAGCCTTCCCAGTTTAATAGCTTGAATTCTTCTAAGCACGCTTTGGAGAAATTGTGTCTCCCTGTCTGACCCCTTTCTCTATAAGTATCACCCTGCTTTTCTTGTGTAGAATTAAGGTAGCTGTAGAACCTCTGTAGATATTCTTACGCGAAGGACGAGTCAGTAAGACGAGAAACTATTTACAGATTATATTTACAACAACGGTTGCAGCGTTGACCGGTTAGATTCACAGCGCGAGCCCAGTTCGTTCTTCCTCCTCTTTTCTGGAGTGATGGCGCCTACGCGCCTCGTTCAAACAAGTAACACACGCACGTAGCAATATTTTCCAAGCTTTTTACGTAAGCGTTCTGTACTCCTTGATTACGCAGTGCCTCTACGATTTCTGGTATCTCCACTGAATCAAATGCCTTTTTGTAATCTATATAAGCCACATAGGAGGCTTATTGTACTCTGCAGATTTCGCGATAACCTAATTGATGACATGGATGTGATCCATTGTAGAGTATCCCTTCCTGAAGCCAGCCTGTTCCCTTGGTTGACTAAAGTCCAGTGTTTGGAGATTATTTTGGTAAATATTTTATATATTACAGGGAGTAAGCTAATGGTCCCATAATTTTTCTATTCTTTAACGTCTCCTTTTTTGTTGATTAGTATAATATCTGCATTCTTCCAGTTTTCTGGGACCCTTGCAGTCGATAGACACTTCGTATAAAGAGCCGCCAGTTTTCCAAGCGTTATGTCTCCTCCTCCTTTGATTAAATAGACTGTTATTCCACCTTCTCCTCCCGCTCTTTATCGTTTCATGTCTTCCAGGGCCCTTCTTATCTCATCCCTAGTTATAGGAGAGTTCCTGTATCCTGTTCATTACTGTTTCTAAGTGAGGTATCGTGACTCCTCTGGGTACTGTATACAGGTCAGCTTAGAATTTTTTCGCTGCTTTTACTATATCTTCGAGATTGCTGGTGATATTATCCTTCGTATCTTTTAGTGCTTACATCATGGTTTGTCCTATGCCAGGTTTCTTTTTTGCTGATTTCAGGCAGCGTTCATATTTTACGGCTTCTTCAGTCTTTCTCATGTTATAGTTTCGAATATCAGTTACTTTCGCCTTGTTGATCAGTTTTTACAGTTCCGCGAATTGCGTAACAACGCTGTGCGGCCGCCAGTCCCATACAACCGCGTAGAGCGCAGGCCTGTGCGATTCTAGACGTACTGCGCTCCCCGCGAAAGGTTAGAAAAACACCCACATAAGCACGGCAGAAAAGTGGCTACGTGAGGCGGTTCGACCGATAACTGTAGAAGCGTCATTCAAAACAAGTAATTGTTCCCCACTTCCGGCGGCATTTTCTCTACTTCCTTTTTAAATAAACAGATGTTGATCCATAAATATGCTCATAAGCAACGGTTAACTTTCTTATTATTCACTTTTGCTTGCAGTTCGGTTGTTGCCTTGGCTCTCTCCCTTAGTAGATCGCTTAATTTCTCAACTCCTTGCGATTTTTGCTTCCAGTTGCCATTTTTGCACGAAAAGTGCTATACAATTCGGGAAAAACAGACGAGGTAACGGGCGACAGTCATCTTGCTTATGGGTTTAAGGGTTATTGCAGGGTTTCATGATGGACGCTCTTTCACATTATTTTATTTCCCACGTTACCTAACCCATATCACGTGTATATGGTTCCGGGCATCTGCCAGCGTCGCGGCGAGCCGTAACTCAAGGAAATAATGAAGCAAAGGGATAAGTTAAACGCAATTGGCGTTTTCTCCCGCCGCAACTTGTTCCATGAGAGTACAGACCAGCTGAGTAACAGCCGCATCCCTCTCCTGGTCCCAGGATCAGCCTAAACAAAGAAGGTTGAACTAACAAAAGCAACAGCTATGCGCGTGACGGTTGAATAGATGGTGACAACTGAACGCATCTCGAGTTAATCGCGCCGGTGCGGAATCTATGAGAAAACTGTCCTTCACATTACAAGAGATGCCGATAACTATCGCCATCTAAAAGGAGTGAAAAAGGCAGCATAATGCTGACCGATGAACAGCTGCCAAGTCTCAACATTGATCTGGCGGCGCTTTAGGAATGTGTGAGGAGTGGTGGCGTGGGTGGGGAGGGGGGCAGGGGGTATGCCACTTGATTTCGGGGGGGGGGGGGGCCCGGGCCCCCCCGCGCCCCCCCTTGGGTAGGTGCCTGCCTTCAACGGTGTCACTGATAGTGGCCATATATTGCAAATCATGATCAGGTACAACGGGCATGTTGGAATGATCCTCCCTTGTGAATACTGATGCAAAGTACTTGTTAAATGCATGAGGACATTATCAGAGAGTGGTAGATGGTCATCATTGGACAGTGAAATATGATTACTAGCACTGTCGGGAGATATCACACGCCAAAAACTTTTAAGGAGGCGATTTTAAAAGAGAGGGGAGACCGTGAGAAAAATATTGCCACCTGGTGTTTTGAGCCAGCGTTGCGTGCCCAGCAAAAACGGTGATTGAAGACGACAAAGTTAAGGATCTTGCGCCAGCTGGAGAACCGTCCTTCTTGTGTCTGACACTTTCGTGTCTGGCTGCTGATACTGCTGCTTATTCTCGCCTTAGCGCGTGACAAACTGGTGGAGGTGCGGGGTAATCTAATCTATGCACCAAACCCCTCCGGGCAGCAGGAGCTCCAGCCCCGTACCGGTGGTTACGCTTGTACAACGCGCCAGCAGAATGATCCGTGGACAAGCCCTTGAGTTTGGACTCCTCCCAGAGAAAATGGCAGCTCCGACCACCCCAACCGGTATGGAAGGCACAACGCCGATTCATTGTACGCTATTTAATCCTCGAACGCCGAATCCCTTCCACGGCGCCATACATGAGGACGTTGAAGATTGGCTGGTGCACTATGAACGTGTTGCCGCGTTCAACAAGTGGGATGACGCAGACAAACTGAAAAACGTCTGTTTCAGCCTTAACGATGGCGCACATGTTTGGTACGAGAACCGTGCAGATGCCTTAACTTCATGGGCAAAATTCAAACGCCGGATTCTTGAGACGTATGCGAGCCCTGATCACCGAGAGCGAGCTGAGCGTGATCTCCAGTCCCGTATACAAATGCCGAACGAGGGTGTCGCAATGTACGTTGAGGACATGACGCGTCTCTTTCGACGAGCCGACCCCAGCATGCCGGAAGAAAAGAAGGTGCGGTACCTGATGCGCGGAGTGAAAGAGCAGCTGTTCGGCGGTCTCGTGCGCAGTCCTCCCAAGACTGTGTCAGAATTTCTTTCCGAGGCCATCACCATGGAGCAGACTCTTCGCCAGCGGACACCATTGTACGAACGCCAAGTGAACACTGCCTCACCTACGGACTTCTTCGGAGCTCTCGGGGGTCACGTCGATTTCTTTCGAGGGCTCATTCGTTCCGTGATCCACGAAGAACTCCAGAAACTGTCGGTACCTTCACAGCCGACGCTCAGCTCCTTGTCCAGCGTTCTCCGTGACGAAATCCAGCATGCGCTAAGAGAACCACCCTTCAACACAGAAGCTCGACCGCTAAGTGACAGCCCACGTATTGCCACATCCTATATGGTCGCCACGGGTATGTGCCAGGCGATGAGAACGACGGTGAAGTAGCGCGCGAGTGGAAAAACAGAGACGACAACGACGTCGCGTCGACTGCTCTGATAAAGTGCTTCCAAACGTCCTCTACACCGGCTTTCCCGTCTTCTACTAGGCTGCGACAGTGGTGGAGGTGCTGGGTAGGATTGCCTCATGCTCGGCACCCCTTCGCGGCGCCATACCTCGAAAACGGAATCACCTTCGTTCGTCGAAACTCCTGTTCACCGGTACAGTCGCCGCCTGCTAGGCCTGACGCCCGAGTTCAACCCTTTGCAGGACCTGCTGGAACGCGTCTACCTACTTCCGCCATGGCTACTGCAACTCCATCGCAGGTGACGCTGCAGAATCCTAAGATACCAGAAAGTTTCCATGGCGACGCTTTTGAAGATGTCCAAGATTGGCTTGACCAATTTGAGCGTGTCGCCAGTTATAATGACTGGGGCTCCCAGCAAAAGCTGTCTAATGTCTATTTCGCGCTTCAAGACAGTGCGCGGACGTGGTTTGTGAACCGGGAGAGAAGTTTGACAACATGGGATACCTTCCGCACCCAGCTGCTAGACACGTTCACTAGTACCGACAGAAGAGACACTGCGCAGCGCCTACTCGAATCCCGTATTCAAAAACCAAACGAGAGCGTAGCCATGTATGCAGAAGATATGACCCGCCTTTTCCACAGAGCAGACCCTGAGATGGCCGAAGAAAAGAAGTTACGCTATCTCTTGCGCCGAGTGAAGGAGGAACTGTTTGCCGGACTCGTGAGGAACCCACCGACGACAGTGGTCGAATTCACCAAGGAGGCTACCGCTATCGAACGGGCACTACAGCAACGGTACAGCCAATATGATCGCGCGAACTCGCCGGTGAATGCTTCAATTCTACCTGAGAGCTACGGCACGTCTCTGCGTGAAGTCATCCCGGAGATTGTGCGAGAGGAGATCCGGCAGCTCGGGATTTCTCCTATGGCACCAGCGGTGGCTTCTGTCGCTGATATCGTTCGGGAGGAAGTTCGACAGGCCTTTTCGTCCCCCGACCGGCAGGCGGTGCCGCGACGAGTAACCTACGCGGAAGCTGTCTGTCGTCCACCTCCCGCGACTTCGATGCTGCTGACACCGTCGACCCCTACGACGCAGCCAGCACCGCCACCCCCGACGCCATATTTTCGCCAGTCACAGCCGCCGCCAGCTATGTCGTATCGCCGCCAGCCGATCGCTGCGCCTCGGTCTTACGGCGAATCCCCTGTGGGCTACCCGCTTCGAAAGACCGATTTGTGGCGCACCGCTGACCGCCGGCCGCTGTGCTTTCATTGCGGCGAAGCAGGACATGTTTATCGCGCGTGCCACTACCGCGCAGCCGGGTATACAAGGTTTCCCAACTGCAATTACCCTGTATTTGATGCTGCACGTACCTGCGATGAAAATTCTGCAAACTTTCGGCCGGAAGGTTCAGCGACGCCTCGATCACGTTCCCCTTCTCCGGCTCGTTATACCCCACCGACCCGTCACGATTTTTCTGACGCCTCTAGGGGCAGGTCCCCTAGCCCGCGCCGGGGAAACTAGAAGCAGCGACCTCCGGGGGTGAGGTTGCAAACCGTCTAGCTTTCCAAGAGCCCCCATCAACGACGGCCGACGACTCTAAAACTCCGACGTCTCCAACCGCACCCCCTGTAACCGATGCCGTCAGCTCCGATCTTGTCGTTTTCATTGGCGGCCACCAAGTGGCCGCTCTCGTCGATACTGGTTCGCCTTTTTCAATAATAAGTCAAAAGCTGGCCGACAGGTTGAGAAAAGGGAAGACGCCGTGGAACGGGCCCAACATCAGAACTGCCGGCGGCCAGTTGATGACGCCGATCGGAAAATGCACAGCCAGGATAGTAATCGCCGGTGAAACCTTCGTCGCCACCCTCGTCATTCTCTTTGAGTGCTGCAAGGAACTTATATTGGGTATGAATTTCTTGAGAGAGTACGGTGCAGTGATTAATGTCCGTGACCTCGTCGTCACATTTTCTACGAGCTCAGACGACGTCGACCCCGCGGAGCACCAGCGACCCCGCTTACGTATCGCCGACGACGACGTCACGCTTCCGCCGCGAAGCTGTGCCCTCGTACCTGTTATCTGCGACAACTTGAACATCGGGACTGGTGTCGCTGAACACATCGACGCACTGGTACTGAGTCAAGGCGTTTCCATCGCCAGGACCGTAATTAACGTACACGACGGACGTGCTGAACTCCTGCTGACGAATTTTACCAGGGAACGTCGACACATTGTTAGAGGCACGGCTGTTGCTTACTTCGACGAATTTACCTCAATACAAGACTGCCTCTCAGTGGAGCACGCGACGGCCACCGTGGCCATGCCTGCCCCTGTGGTTGATATCAGTCCCACCTTGTCACCCGTCGAACGTAACAGCCTTCTTGAGCTCATCGACGAGTTTAAGAGCTGCTTTTCATCTACGTCACGAGTCAGCCAGACGCCGCTCACTAAGCACCGTATTGTCACCGAAACCGACGCCAGACCAATTCGGCAGAATCCTTATCGTGTGGCACCGAAAGAGCGCGAGGCGATACAAACGCAAGTGAAGACGATGCTTGAGGACGGGGTTATTCGGCCATCTAAGAGTCCTTGGGCATCGCCTGTCGTGTTGGTGAAAATGAAGGACGGTAGCCTGCGCTTCTGCGTCGACTATCGAAAACTCAACCAGATCACAAAGAAAGACGTTTATTCGCGGCCGCGTATCGACGATTCACTGGACAGGCTACGAAACGCACGTTACTTTTCGTCGATGGACTTGAAAAGCGGCTACTGGCAAATAGAAGTTGATGAGAGAGACCGTGAGAAGACCGCTTTTGTGACACCCGACGGACTTTATGAATTTCAGGTGCTCCCCTTCGGTTTGTGTTCTGCGCCAGCAACGTTTCAGCGACTAATGGACACGGTACTCTCAGGCCTCAAATGGCAAACCTGTCTGGTGTACCTCGACGACGTGATTGTTTTCTCCGTCACGTTCGAGGAACACATACGGAGACTAAAGACGGTCTTTGAAGCAATACGCTCAGCTGGTCTAACTGAAACCTGAAAAGTGCCATTTTGGCTTTGAAGAACTTCAATTTCTCGGTCACGTTGTCAGTCGTGAAGGTGTCCGACCTGACCCTGATAAAATCTCTGCCGTTGCTAATTTCCCAACGCCATCAGATAAAAAGGCCGTGCGACGTTTTCTGGGCCTTTACGCCTACTACCGACGCTTTATTGCGGACTTTTCGCGCATCGCATGGCCATTAACCCATCTAACCAGAGAAGATGTCCCCTTCGTATGGGGTGAAGACCAGCAACGGGCATTTCACGACCTACGGCAACGGCTGCAGACGCCTCCCGTGCTCGCACACTTTGATGACGACGCTCCTACGATTCTTCATACCGACGCTAGTATTGTCGGCCTCGGCGCAGTGCTTGTACAGCGGCAGGACGGCGCCGAAAGAGTGATTGCTTACGCCAGCAGGACGCTATCAAGAACGGAGGCAAACTACTCCACGACAGAAAAAGAATGTCTCGCACTGGTGTGGGCCGTCCTGAAATTTCGGCCATATTTGTATGGTCGGTGTTTCACCGTTGTCAGTGATCATCATGCACTTTGCTGGCTGACTAATTTAAAAGATCCAGCTGGTCGGCTAGCGCGCTGGAGTCTTCGTCTCCAAGAGTTCGACATCACGGTTGTCTACAAATCAGGGAAACGACACACCGACGCCGACTGCCTTTCTCGGTCTCCTGTTCAGACTGCAGTGCAAGACGATGATGACACGGCTTTTCTAGGCGTGCTAGATACTGTCGCCGTTTCACGCCACCAATGCGAGGACGCAGAACTGGTTCCTCTTTTTGATTACTTAGAGGGAAGAACAGGCAGCGTGCCGAGGTTATTCGCCAGAGGGCTGCCTTCATTCTGCTTACGCCACGACGTTCTGTATAAAAAGAACTTTTCACCTAGTGGCAGCAGCTACCTAATCGTCATTCCCGCATCTCTTCGCGACGAAGTCCTACATGCCTGTCACAACGAGCAAACCGCTGGTCACTTGGGCTACACTCGGACATTGGCAAGAATTAGGCTAAAGTACTATTCGCCGAGACTTGCATCGATCGTGAAACGTTACATACAGGCATGCCTGGATAGCCAGCGCCGCAAAGCCCTACCCGGCAAGCCAGCTGGATTGCTGCATCCTGTTTAGATACCGCAAGCGCCGTTCGAACAAATTAGCATGGACCTTTTAGGTCCGTTTCCACTGTCTACTGCCGGAAATAGATGGATAATCGTCGTCACGGATTATCTTACGCGATACGCCGAAACAGGTGCTATCCAGCGTGGAACAGCAGCCGAAGCAGCGCGATTTTTTGTCGAAGCCGTCGTCCTAAGGCACGGCGCTCCCGCAGGGGTCATAACAGACAGAGGATCTGCGTTCACGGCTGCGCTTCTGGATACCATGTTGCGACTAAGTGGTACCACTCACCGAAAGACCACGGCTTACCATCCCCAAACCAATGGCCTGACAGAACGTCTGAATAAGACTCTGGCAGACATGATGAGTATGTACATCGACGTCGACCACAAGAACTGGGACGAGATTTTACCATATGTTACATTTGCATATAACACGGCTCGCCAAGAGACAACACGCGTGACGCCTTTCAACCTCGTTTACGGACGCGAAGTGACAACCATGTTGGACGCAATGCTGCCGTTCGAGTGCGGTGACGACGAGACTGGTGCCGAGGAGTTTACGCAATGCGCAGAGGAATCTAGGCAGCTTGCGCGTATGCGAATCAAAGAACAACAGGAATACGATGCCCGACACTACAATCTTCGACACAGACCCGTCACGTACAACGTCGGTGACCAGGTGTGGGTCTGGACTCCGATTCGTCGGCGGGGGCTGTCTGAAAAGCTCCTGCGAAGATACTTCGGCCCGTACACAGTTCTGCGCCGCATCAGCGATGTTAATTATGAAGTTGTCCCCGACCGCCATAACTGCTCCAAACGCCGGCGGCATCTGCCTGAGGTTGCGCATGTGCTTCGCATGAAGCCATACATTTCCTCATGACCTCAACTTTGTACCGTCTGTGCACAGCCTTCGGACGTTGGTGCATCGGGACGATGCCTCTTTTCTTCAAAGGGGGGACAAATGCCACATCCTATATGGTCGCCGCGGGTATGTGCCAGGCGATGAGAACGACCCTGAAGTAGCGCGCGAGTGGAAAAACAGAGACAACGACGTCGCGTTGACTGCTCTGATAAAGTGCTTCCATACGTCCTCTACGCCGGCTTTCCCGTCTTCTACTAGGCTGCGACAATATGTCATATTCGCAAGCCTTGAGGCAACCTGCCCCACCTCCCTCCCCGCTTCGCGCCGCGCGCCCGGCCATGCTAGAGCCCGTCCAAGCTGCCTCGTATTACCAGGACCACCGACACGCCCCGAGGAAATCAGACATATGGCGAGCACCTAATCACCGTCCCCTTTGCTTTCACTGTGGCGAAGCTGGGCATGTCCACCGACAGTGCTCCTATCGAGAGCTCGGACTACGCGAATTCTCAGCGAACTCGCCACGACCTAGGTTCGGCCAGCGTCCTCCTGAAATTGAAGAATACGTTGCCCATTAGCGCGGATCTCCATCAGCTCGACACCAGTCACTCTCCCCTTCGCCGCGGCGGTTTTCTCCGACTCGCCGTACGTATTCAAGCGGGGTGCAGGGTCGGTCGCCCAGCCCACGACGGGAAAACTAACCACAGCGACCTTTGGGGGCGAGGCCACTCAGTCTGGACGTGCTCAAGGACCCTTACTGACGGGTACGCAGACCTACGATACATCGACGACTACAATACCTGCTGATTACAGACGAAGAATTTCTTTGGACATTCCTGTACTGCTCGACGGTCGTGAATTGACTGCTTTAGTGGACACTGGAGCGGATTATTCTATATAAACTGGCCACCCTTTTGAAGAAAGTGACCACGCCTTGGAATCAAACGCCAGTTCTTACAGCTGGCGGGCACATCGTCACACCACTCGGCATGTGCACGGCACGAATACAGATTCGCGGCTCTACGTTTGTTGCCAGTTTGAGCATTCTCCCTCAGTGTTCTCGAGACCTAATCATCGGCATGGACTTTCTCAGGGAGCACGGCGCTATCATCAACATTCGACAACGCCTCGTCACTTTCTCGACAAAGAGCGCCACAGCGACGACCAACACCATCCACCCTCGAGCATCACTTCGTGTCATCGATGACGCTGTCACGTTACCACCGCGTACAAGTGTCGTGGTTCAAGTGGCATGTGACAAGCTCATACACGGTGAAGCGGTCGTAGAAGGCAATCGCTCTCTCCTGCTTTCTCATGGTGTTTGCCTAGCAAGAAGCCTTGTCGATCTCCACGATGGCCACTGTGAGGTTCTTGTCACCAACTTCAGCTACGAACACCGGCACATTTTCACCGGTACTTTCATCGCCTACGCCGACCCGATCGCCGATGTCACTGAGTGTTTTGTTTCCGAGGCAATCGGCACTGCTGAAGCACCTCTACGCAACGTCGACATTAGTCCAACGCTTCCTGAAGAGAACAGACAACCCCTGCGCGAGCTGTTGCTTGAGTTCCACTCTTGCTTTGCACGGTCGTTGAAGGTACGTCAAACATTGATTACGAAACACCGTATCATCACCTATGACGACGTGCCCCCCATACGGCAACAGCCTTATCGTGTTTCCCCGACCGAATGACATGCTATGCAAACGCAGGTGAAGGAAATGCTTCAAGACGGCGTAGTCCAGCCTTCATGCAGTCCCTGGTCATCGCCAGTCGTTCTTGTTAAAAAGAAAGATGGTACGCTTCGATTGTCTGTGGACTACCGGAAGCTAAACGTCACAAAGAAAGACGTGTACCCGTTGCCTCGTCTCGACGATTCTCTGGACAGGCTGAGGCACGCGAAGTATTTCTCCTCTATCGATCTGAAAAGTGGCTACTGGCAAATTGAAGTAGATGAGTGTGACCGCGAGAAAACTGCTTTCGTAACTCCGGACGGCCTTTTCGAATTTCGAGTACTCCCTTTCGGCCCCTCTTCCGCTCCAGCCACATTCGCGACGATTTTTGGGCTTGTGTGCATATTATCGACGCTTCATTGAAAATTTTTCGAAGATTGCATATCCGCTATTTCGCCTTACGCGTGACGACACGCCATTCCTCTGGACTGATGAACAAGAGACCGCCTTTGCGGAGCTACAACGTCGCTTGTCTTCTCCTCCCGTGCTCGGTCATTTTGAAGAGGATGCTGACCCAGAAGTACGCACTGACGCCAGCAATATCGGTCTCGGAGCTATCCTGGTGCAACGACAAGACGGGACTGAACGAGTTATCGCCTACGCGAGCCGCACTCTGTCACGCGCAGAGTCCAATTATTCGACCACAGAGAAGGAGTGCCTCGCGGTTATTTGGGCTACCACAAAGTTTAGGCCGTATCTCTACGGGCGGCCATTTAAAGTTGTGACCGACCATCACGCTTTGTGCTGGTTGACCAACCTCCGCGACCCTTCTGGACGATTGGCACGTTGGAGTCTGCGACTCCAGGAATTTAACATGAGCATCGTGTACAAGTCAGGCAGGAAACATGAAGATGCTGACACGTTATCACGGGCACCTGTTAAATCTCAGAATCCTGACGAGGAAGACGACAGCGCCTTTCTGGGAGCCCTCAGCCGGCCGGATCTGCTCGCTAAACAGCGATCGGACGCTGAGTTAAGACCCGTCATCGATCACTTAGAAGGCGGCATCGCGTCCATTCCTCGCCCACTTTCGCGACGGTTGTCGTCATTTTGCCTACGAGGGATCATCTTATACAAAACAAACACAAGTGCGGGCGACAAACCACATCTGCTAGTAGTACCTCAAGTACTTCGCGACGACATCCTATTAGCCTGCCACGACGAGCCGACATCTGGTCACTTGGGCTACTCAAGGACTCTGGAAGGGTACGGCAACTGTACTACTGGCCTAGACTGACTGCTTGCGTCAAACGCTACGTGAAAGGATGCCGTGAATAAGACTCTGGACAGGGTACGGCAACTGTACTACTGGCCTAGACTGACTGCTTGCGTCAAACGCTACGTGAAAGAATGCCGTGAATGCCAGCGCCGCAAGTCACCACCCTTCAAGCCTGCATGCCTTCTACAACCCATCGACCCTCCGCGTACGCCGTTTGATCAAGTTGGAATGGAAGTTGGAATGGGTGGGCTTGGTGGCTGCTCAGTGTCGTCACCTACAAACCCACTACTTTTTGCTATGCAGATGCTATCCGCCGTCCTCGTCCATCTGCTCCTTGCTGCCGGTGTGACTACTGCTGACACACCGCCGGCCTGTGGATTGTTGTGCTACAACTCTGCTCCGCCCACTATCCAGCTGACAACCATCAACGTATCAAGCTTGAACCCGCCGCTATCTGCTTTCCTGTCGCCACTGCCGCTGTGCCTGGCCCTGGATGGTGGATCGTCAGCGCCGTCGTCAGCAACATCATCTGCGTTGCCAACTATAAATAAGCTGCAACTGTCAGCCGCGCTTCGTGGGCTTGGTGGCTGCTTAGTGTCGTCACCTACAAACCCACTACTTCTTGCTATGCAGATGCTATCCGCCGTCCTCGTTCATCTGCTCCGTGCTGCCGGTGTGACTACTGCTGACACACCGCCGGCCTTTGGATTGCTGTGCTACAACTCTGCTCCGCCCACTATCCAGCTGACAACCATCAACGTATCAAGCTTGAACCCGCCGCTATCTGCTTTCGTGTCGCCACTGCCGCTGTGCCTGGCCCTGGATGGTGGATCGTCAGCGCCGTCGTCAGCAACATCAGCTGCGTTGCCAACTATAAATAAGCTGCAACTGTCAGCCGCGCTTCGTGGGCTTGGTGGCTGCTTAGTGTCGTCACCTACAAACCCGCTACTTCTTGCTATGCAGGTTGGTGTCACTTTTTTCTAAGAATCACTTTTTTCTAAGAAGACAAGTAATTACTTTTTGCTGCAGCTACCGAGCCCACGTTGCTGCTGTGCGACCGTTATTGAGTGTGCTGGTGTTGTTCAGTTGTTGTTGCTTTTGTTATCGGGTGACGTAGAGTCAAACCCCGGCCCTGATCCTATTCTCGTGGAACTACAAAAACTTTCCGCGGGCCAGTCAACGCTAATAAGCGAAGTGCAGGGTCTAAAGAACCAGCTATTAACAACAGAGCAAGCACTATCTGACTTAACTAAGAGAATGGCCGACATTGAAAAACATTACCATTCTCTGCCATCCCTACAAGCCGAATTAGAACTTATCAAAAATAACACCGTTCATACTGCACGTCTAACCGACGATATTGAAGCACGTTTGGATGACGCCGAAAACAGGTCGCTACGTAACAATATAATTTTCTACGGCCTTCCAGAAGCCAAGCCATCTGAATCGTATGCCGAATCTGAGAAAATAATCATTCAACATTGCCGGGACCATTTAGGTATAGATATTAACCCTAAAGAAATCGACCGTGCGCATCGCTTAGGCCGCCACACAGACGGGAGATGTAGGCCGATAATAGCGAAATTCGCGTTCCACAAAATAAAAGACGCTATCCTTTCAAGTGGACGCAAATGGAAGGGAACACCCTATAGTATAGGTAAGGATTTCTCACGCAAGGTTCAGAATGCCAGAAGTCATTTGGTCAAATTTGCAAGACAGAAATCTGTTCCATTTTCTCTACGCTACAAAACGCTTCACATCGGCTCGAAACGCTATGTTTTCAATGAAACCTCAAGAACAGTACAAGAAATCCAGTAGCAATCACATCAGCGTCAAGCAGTTATCACCAGTTTTCACCCTAGATCAAAAGCTAACCTTTATTTTTCTGTAATGTTCACTAACATTCGAAGTTTCATACCCAAACGTGAGCACCTGTCCTATCTTGTCAAGTCTTCTGATAGCAATATTCTGATGCTAACCGAAACGTGGCTATCAAGTGATGTTGCCGACGCAGTACTCGCCGATTTACCGAATTTCAATGTCTATCGGAATGACCGCGAAGGCACTCGCGGGGGCGGTGTTCTCGTTGCCGCCAGTAAACAATTACCGTGTTCTGAAGTTAACATTGACTCCGATTTGGAAATTTTATAGCTATTAATCCAAGCTTTACCACAATCTGTATTATTGGGTGTTTGCTATAGGCCCCCATATAACAATCCTAACTTTTCCCGCGCACTTAATAATAATCTAAACCAGCTTACCTTGACCTATCCTAAAGCCGATCTCGTTCTTTTTGGTGACTTTAATTTTCCTGGTATTAATTGGAGCGAAGAAACTGCAACGGCTAACACAGCTGAAGCTAGAGATTTTCTTGATGTTTGCCTTGATTATAACCTAGCGCAGTTAATAACTCAGCCAACGCGTGTAACTTGCGATTCCTCTAACATTTTGGATTTAATACTGACGACCCATCCCAATAGCCTGTCTTCGATTAACTATCTGCATGAAATTAGTGACCATAAAGTTATTCACCTAGATTTCAGTTTTTGCCCTACTACCAATCCCTCGCACAAGAAAACTATAAGATCATACAATAGGGGAAATTATGAGGCCATAAATAACGAACTTTGCACCTTTTTTCCGACATATGAGGCCAATTTTTATCACCGTTCCGTTCAGGAAAACTGGCTTACTTTTAAGCAGGAACTAACCGAGCTAATACACCTGTTCATCCCTAAAACTACTATCCGTGTTAACAGCCAAAAGCCATGGTTTAACAAAATTTTGCACCGCCTAGATAACAAGAAAAAACGTTTATTCCGGAATGCCAAACTAAAAGGGGGCGCCCAAAACTGGGAGAAGTATTATGTAGCAGAAAAAGCTTATCTCACGGGAATCCGTAACGCCAAATCCACTTTCTTTAACAACGCTTTGCCTAATATGTTAACTAATAACCCACGCAAGTTTTGGCAGATTATTAACCCCCAAGCAGCAGCTTCCACCACTCTTACTAACGACTCTGGAGAGGTTATTTCAGCAGCTGAATGTGCTGATGCTTTTAACAAGGCCTTTTCATCTGTCTTTACTAAAGAGGTTGACACTTCCTTACCCATGTTTTCATGTCGTATCACGTCTTCCATGCCTGAAATCAGCTTTTCTGTTGATGGTATATCATCCCTCATCGAAAAGACCAAGTTATCATTGGCATCTGCACTGGACGACATTAACGCTAAAGTGTTAAAAAATATAGGTCACATTGCTTCCGCTTATCTTGTCTTATTGTTTTCGCAATCTCTTTCAACAGGTATCATTCCAGATGACTGGAAAGTGGGAAAGGTTGTTCCCATCTTCAAATCCGGTAACAAAAACTCACCTATGAACTACCGACCAATTTCCTTGACCAGCGTACCTTGCAAACTCGTGGAACACGTCATTTACTCTTACATCATGAATTTCCTCGACTCTCATAACTTCTTTCACCATTCTCAACATGGGTTTCGTAAGGGTTTCTCTTGCGAAACTCAGCTTGCCATCTTTGTTCATGACCTTCATGCTAACCTTGATGTTAACGTACAAACTGACTCCTTATTTCTTGACTTCGCGAAAGCTTTTGATAAAGTACCCCATAAACGCCTAATTTTAAAATTGTCCTTCTTAAACTTGCACCCGAATGTACTAAATTGGATAAAAGAATTCTTGACTAACCGTTCACAAGTAGTGTTTACAAACAACAAATTATCCAGCCCACTTCCAGTCTCATCGGGGGTGCCTCAAGGCTCTGTCCTCGGCCCTCTTCTGTTCATAATATACATTAACGACCTGCCTTTGCATGTGTCTTCTAATATCCGCATGTTTGCTGGCGACTACGTTATCTACCGAACCATTACTAGCCCATCTGACCATATGATTCTACAACAAGATCTCGACCACATACTAGAATGGTGTGATGACTGGCTAATGTCCCTAAACCCTACTAAATGCAAGCTCATTCCCTTCACTCGTCGTAAAATTCTCCTTCACTTCACTTATAACATAGCTAACATCCCTGTTGAATCAGTAGCCACTTGGAGTTACCTTATCTAACAATATGTCTTGGAACACGCACATTGCTAAAGTCACGTCATCAGCTAACAGAACTTTGGGTTTCTTAAAACGGCATTTACGTAACGCTCCGAGACACGTAAAACTACTTGCTTATAAATCATTAGTGAGGGCTAAGTTGGAGTACGCATCTCCCATCTGGAACCCACCCGAAGTAGGTCTCACTAATACCCTATAATCCGTTCAAAATCGTGCTGCTAGATTCATTCATGCTTCGTATTCATATGAAATCAGTGCTTCATCCCTCAAAGCCGAGTGTAACTTATCACCTTTATCCTGTCGCCGACGCATTGCAACCCTCTCTTTATTTCACAAGTTCTTTCACTCGCCGCTTAATTGCGCTCCTTACATTATCCCTGCAGCTCACATATCTCACCGCACTGGTCATTCCTTGCAAGTTTCTCGCCCACGTGCCCGCACTAAAACATTTTCTGCTTTATTTTTAACCCAGAGCAGCAAAAGACTGGAACGGCCTTTCTCGCAACATCGCCATTATCACCTGCCCATCAAGCTTCATGCATAGCATATCAAATATAACATCGCACTGATCGGTATCAACAATATTCTGTCTAACAAAAAAAACCCACCCCTTATGTAATACCCCCTCGGGGGTCTTTAAGGAAATGAAAATGAATGAATGAATGACCTTCTTGGACCATTTCCCTTGTCTCCCTCCGGCAATAAGTGGATCATTGTCGCAACTGACTACTTGACGCATTACGCTGAGACGAAGGCACTACCACGCGGGACAGCATCTCAAGTTGACAGTTTTTTATGCATCACATTGTGCTTCGGCATGGCGCACCGTCATTCATCATCACTGATCGAGGGACGGCATTTACGGCAAAGCTTCTGGACAACATCTTCAAGCTGAGTTACACGAGTCATCGAAAGGCCACTGCATACCACCCTCAGACTAACGGCTTGACAGAAAGACTAAACAAAACACTGGCAGACATGATCGCTATATACGTGGATGTGCAGCACAAAACGTGGGACGAAATCCTACCGTACGTAACGTTTGCGTACAACAATGCCACGCAGGAAACTACACGCTTCCCGCCATTCCGCCTCGTTTATGGTCGAGATGTCCAAACTATGCTAGACGCCATGATTCCATATGAAGATACCGACCAGCTCGACCAGTTAGCTCGTGACGTCGAGGAGTACATTCAGCGCGCCGAGGAAGCGCGTCAACTGGCCCACGTGCACATAAGACAGCAGCAGTGTACCGATGCAATAAGGTACAATCTCCACCATCGACAAGTGACCTATGAGCCTGGTGACCAAGTTTGGGTTTAGACACCCATTAGACGGCGAGGCCTCAACGAGAAACTCCTCAGCAAGTACTTCGGACCATACACAGTACTAAGGCGTGTAAGCGACGTGAACTATGAAGTGATTCCAGATGGAGACCTACCATCGCCCAAGCGCTGTTTACCCCGCGCAGAGACTGTACATGTGGTCCGCCTCAAGCCGTATTTTACACGGTGAAGTGTACTAGTGAAACCTTTTTTTTCCTTTTTTGCTGTCGTCGCGTCTTCCTCCAAAGAACTGCGAAGCGTATTTTTTGTTCCCGACCACAGAACACATTTTTCCGTGTACATTTCCGTATGTGTGCTAGCGCGTTTCTCCCCCCCCCCCACTTTTTTGTCTTACCTTATTTGTGTAGTTTCCATGTACGTTTTGTGTTTGAGCATCGAGTCGATGCTCCATTGGGAGGGGGAATAATGCCACCTGGTGTTTTGAGCCAGCGTTGCGTGCCCAGCAAAAACGGTGATTGAAGACGACGAAGTCAAGGATCTTGCGCCAGCTGGGGAACCGTCCTTCTTGTGTCTGACACTTTCGTGTCTGGCTGCTGATACTGCTGCTTATTCTTGCCTTAGCGCGTGACAATATTTATCCTTAGAAATGCGAACAGCTGAATAAGACTTTAAGCATACACTATTTTTCGCAAGCCGATGGAGTGGACACGAGTTTGGCCTTTTTGTAGAGACGTTTCTTTTGATATCGATGACGACGGAGAGCTTTTGTAAACGATGGTTTAGATTTGTCATTTGAGATGGAAATCAAGGGAACATATTTGTATACTAGATTATTTATAATGTTCTTAAAGAGCACCAAGTTGTGTTCACCAGACCTATCCGAAAATGAGGGCAAGAACGTTTGAATGAAAAAGACATTAAGCCTATTATTCATTTCTTTATAAGGCTCTATTATAATCGCGAATTTGCCTGGTTGTAGTACCTTGAAATGATAATGGTACACTAAGCTCTAAATGAATAAGCTTGTGGTCACTAAAACCATCGAACTTCGCCAATCGTTTCAGGTCCACTGCAGAAGACAAGATCTAAATCTTTAGAACCGCGAGTTGGTTGATTTATCATTGAAAAAAATTGAAGTCTAAAGTAAGGCTGATAAGCTCCGTTGAGGTGCGACACGAGGTTGACAAATAATGCCAGTCAATGTGCGGGAAGTCACCAACCAGGTAAATGAATTCAGCTGGGCATGTTTGGGTGGCAGAATTACTGGCATGAAGTTTAGTAATGAAGGAGAGATCACAATCTGGGTGTCGGTAGCAGCCAACCAATACCGTGACCGATGCCGATGCAGAAACTTTCTTTCAGCTAATTCTTGTTTCACATCTGAACGTGGTTGCCATGAGTCATTTTATTGTGAAAGACCGTGAACTTTATTTATTATAATGAACCTTTGCTTGCTAATTAGTAGTTTTCTAAGGCATTTGACTTGGTCTGCCATGAACTACTTTTTCTTCAGCTCAGTAAACTAAATATTGGCCCAAACGTACTTACACGAACAAAACACTTTTTTTCAACCGACAGCAATTTGTAATGTTAATGACTGCCATTTTTCTCCCGGTCCTGTCAGTTCAGGTGTGCGCAAGGTTCAGTCCTCGCGCCCATTCTTTTTCTAATTTGCGTAAGTGTAACCTGATTGTGTTAACTCTTCAATTAGACTATTTGTAGGCGACAGTGTAGAACGATATACAACGTAATTTTTTTCTGGTACTGACACATCACGACAACAGCCAAACCTTAACAATAGTGTTACATTCTTTATAGAGGTTCAGAGAGGCAGCTAGAACAAAAGCAAAAAGAAGCTGTGGTGAGGCCAAAAATTACGTCATCTTCCTCCACCTCCTTTCTCATCGTTTCCCTCTCTTTTTATGTTTCGAAGCCCTGTTCTCCCCTCTGAGGCAAAGCCTCCCGGGCGAGTCACTCCGGGTGCCTTTGGGTAAAGGTGGGCAACGTGCGTCCCTTTGGCGTTGGATAAACTGCTGTACAGAGTCGGACACTGCATTTAAGCTCTCATTCAATGAACGTTGACAACGTCAAGCGTGGCGTACTATTTTGTAGTTCTATTCAGTCGATCAGCTTTTGGCATAAGCCACCTTTTCGTATAGGAGCCCACAACACGAGGACGCCAGGAACATTAGTAACATATGTGTCGGCTATCATAGCATGCTTTGGAGTCGTCCTATGAGGCCAGCGTGCATACATGAGCAAGTCGGCGGGCGTCCTCTGCCCAAAACTTATTAGAATTAGATGAATATGAAAGAAAAGCAGTGGCTGCACCAGAGGATGGCATTGAAGTAACTCGTTAGGGTGTCCTGGCGATGCTCTTGAAACTGGACACTAAAACATCCGCTGGACCCGATGGTCTTGCGAATGTATTTTTGAGGCGTTACACAGAACAAATATCAGGTTGCCTCAAACATCTTTAAACTCTCATTAGCAAATGGAAAAATTCCTTCAGATTGGAAAATAGCACGTGTGGTTCCCGTATATAAAAAAGGTTATTGATTGTCAGTTTCAAATTATCTGTCTCCGTAACATGCAGTTGCTGTAAGATGTAGGAGCGTATTGTAGCCGGTCACCTGCGAAAGTTCCTGAGCGATCATAATCTTTTGTTTGATAATCAGCACGGGTTTAGCAGGGGTTATCCACAGTTACTCAGACTGTTTTGTCTCTACATCAATTTGCGCGGGTGCTTGACATGTCCGGGCAAACGGACGTGGTTTTCTTTGATTTCAGCAAGGCCTTTCATAAGGTGCCACATGGCAAACTTCTCTATAAGATGGAAGGTATAGGTATGTCATTTTTTATCATTCGATGGATTCAAGCCTACCTTACAGACAGACGGCAATATGCGGAAATTAATAAGACCGCTTCTAGTATTGTTAATGTTCACTCAAGTGTTCCTCAGGGAAGTGTGCCGGGACCATTGTTGTTTTTAATATTGAAATACCACGGTCGAGACGACGCTTTATTGCAAGAAGGAAAAATGTAAAAACGAATACGAGCCGATGATTGATGACTTTGTACAGATGAAGATGAAGTCCGCATTAGTGCTTACACTAATTTCCCCCGTGGACGGAGGCGGCCAGCCTGGCCGCACATTAGACAGTGGAATGTAGATGAAAGGGCTTCAGGCGGGAAACGTGCATGATCTCTGTTCCGCGGCAGCGTAGGTCAGTTGGGACATCAACAGGTGTAACGCGCTAGTTCACCGGCGAGGTCTGCTCTATGACTTTGTAGGGGCCAATATATCGAGGCTCAAGCTTCTCACATAAACCGGGTGTTTGTGCACGTATCCATAGGAGCACATCGTCACCAGGGCGGTAGGAAACGACGCGGTAAAAGACATCGGTGAGAGACATCATTTGCGATCGTCTTGGCTGGCTTCAGTGTTCGTACGGGCGCGACGACGACATTGGGCAAGACGAGACACAAACTGGTCGCAAATAATGGTGAAGCGTTGGCCGGAGAAGAAAGGAACGTCGAGTGATGAGGTTGGGTGGCGGCCGTATACTAAGAAAAAGGAGAGTATCCGGTGGTGCGTTTTGTATGCAAATGTTACAAATGGGAAAATCGCATCCCAGTTACGATGGTCAGGTTGAATATACATGGATAGCATGTCGCACAGCGTGCGATGAAATCACTCTGTTAGGCCGTTGGTTTGAGGGTGGTAGCTAGACGATGTCTTGTGCACGGTGTTGGACGCTTGCAGAACTTGATTAAGAGTGCTAGAAAGAAATGCCTTGCTTCGCTCGCTCAAAAGAACGTGAGGCGCCCCGTGACGTAAGTAAATAGCCTGCAAGAAGATACTAAGAACGCCACTAAGGCAGCTCCTGAACGTATTGGGGCTGTTTTAGCGTACCGGGTCAAGTGGTCAAAAGCAGTGACGGTCCATCTGTTGCCGTCTGGAGTAGGTGGGAGTGGCCCGAAAAGGTCAATGCCGACGACAGAGAAGGGTTGTGCTGTGGTTGGACAAGGTTGTGGTTGTAGCGCCCCGACCGGAGCTTACGGTGTTGGCAAAGCGTGCACGAGGCAACATGCTCGTGGAAAAAATTCGGCTGCAAATGCACTCGTCTGCTTTGTGGTTTCTGTTTGTGGTTGGATTAGGCTGGGTTGGGTTGGGTTGGGTTAAGTTACGTTAGGTTGGGTTAGGTTAGGTTAGGTTAGCTGGGGTTGGGTCAATGCCGACCCAAGGGTTGTGCTGTGGTTGGACAAGGAAGTGGTTGTAGAGTCCCAACCGAAACAGTAGTAGGTCGCTACTACTGCTGGTTAGGTTAGGTTAGGTTAGGTTGGGTTGGGTTAGGTTAGGTTAGGTTGGGTTAGGTTAGGTTAGGTTGGGTTAGGTTGGGTTGGGTTAGGTTGGGTTGGATTGGGTTGGGTTAGGTTGGGTTGGGTTAGGTTAGGTTTGGTTAGGTTAGGTTAGGTTGGGTTGGGTTAGGTTAGGTTAGGTTAGGTTAGGTTGGGTTAGGTTAGGTTGGGTTAGGTTAGGTTGGGTTAGATTAGGTTGGGTTAGGTAGGTTAGGTTGGGTTAGGTTAGGTTGGGTTAGGTTGGGTGGGGTTAGGTTAGGTTAGGTTGGGTTAGGTTAGGTTGGGTTAGGTTGGGTTGGGTTGGGTTAGGCTAGGTTAGGTTGGGTTGGGCTAGGTTAGGTTGGGTTGGGTTGGGTTAGGTTAGGTTGGGTTGGGTTAGGTTAGGTTGGGTTGGGGTGGGTTGGGTTGGGTTAGGTTAGGTTGGGTTAGGTTGGGTTAGGTTAGGTTGGGTTAGGTTAGGTTAGGTTGGGTTGGGTTAGGTTGGGTTAGGTTGGGTTGGGTTAGGTTGGGTTGGGTTGGGTTAGGTTAGGTTAGGTTAGGTTGGGTTGGGTTGGGTTGGGTTCGGTTGGGTTGGGTTGGGTTAGGTTGGGTTAGGTTAGGTTAGGTTAGCTTGGGTTGGGTTGGGTTGGGTTAGGTTAGGTTGGGTTGGGTTGGGTTAGGTTAGGTTGGGTTGGGTTAGGTTAGGCTAGGTTAGGTTGGGTTAGGTTAGGTTAGGTTAGGTTGGGTTGGGTTAGGTTAGGTTAGGTTGGGTTGGGTTGGGTTAGGTTAGGTTGGGTTAGGTTAGGTTAGGTAGGGTTGGGTTGGATTGGGTTAGGTTGGGTTAGGTTAGGATGGGTTGGGTTGGGTTGGGTTAGGTAAGGTTGGGTTGGGTTAGGTTAGGTTAGGTTGGGTTAGGTTAGGTTGGGTTGGGTTGGCTTGGGTTGGGTTAGGTTAGGTTAGGTTTGGTTGGGTTGGGTTGGGTTGGGTTAGGTTAGGTTAGGTTAGGTTAGGTTTTGGCACAAATTCATGCGCGGGTGCTAAAAAGAGCAGCATCGGCATATTTAGCACGTCGTTTGGTAGAAATCCACGTGCGCGTTCTGCCAAAAGCACCATTTGCATGCATATCTTGTGGTTTTGCAGAAAACAACGTCCGCGTCTACCAAAAGATGCATGTGCATGCTTAAAGCGCGTTTTGGCACAAATCCGTGCGCGGGTGCTAAAAAGAGCAGCATCAGCATGGTTAGAACGTCATTTGGTAGAAATCCACGTGCGCGTTCTGCCAAAAGCACCATTTGCATGCATATCTTGTGGTTTTGCAGAAAACAACGTCCGCGTCTGCCAAATATGCATGTGCATGCTTAAAACGCGTTTTGGCACAAATCCATGCGCGGGTGCTAAAAAGAGCAGCATCGGCATGCTTAGCACGTCGTTTGGTAGAAATCCACGTGCGCGTTCTGCCAAAAGCACCATTTGCATGCATATCTTGTGGTTTTGCAGAAAACAACGTCCGCGTCTACCAAAAGATGCATGTGCATGCTTAAAACGCGTTTTGGCACAAATCCGTGCGCGGGTGCTAAAAAGAGCAGCATCGGCATGCTTAGCACGTCGTTTGGTAGAAATCCACGTGCGCGTTCTGCCAAAAGCACCATTTGCATGCATATCTTGTGGTTTTGCAGAAAACAACGTCCGCATCTACCAAAAGATGCATGTGCATGCTAAAGAAGCGTTTTGGCACAAATCCATGCGCGGGTGCTAAAAAGAGAAGCATCGGCATGCTTAGCACGTCGTTTGGTAGAAATCCACGTGCGCGTTCTGCCAAAAGCACCATTTGCATGCATATCTTGTGGTTTTGCAGAAAACAACGTCCGCGTCTACCAAAAGATGCATGTGCATGCTTAACAAGCGTGTTGGCACAAATCCGTGCGCGGGTTCTAAAAAGAGCAGCATCGGCATGCTTAGCACGTCGTTAGGTAGAAATCCACGTGCGCGTTCTGCAAAAAGCACGATTTGCATGCATATCTAGTGGTTTTGCAGAAAACAACGTCCGCGTCTACGAAAAGATGCATGTGCATGCTTAAAACGCGTTTTGGCACAAATCCATGCGCGGGTGCTAAAAAGAGCAGCATCGGCATGCTTAGCGCGTCGTTTGGTAGAAATCCATGTGCACGTTCAGCCAAAAGCACCATTTACATGCATATCTTGTGGTTTTGCAGGAAACAACGTCCGCGTCAACCAAAGATGCATGTGCATGCTTAAAACGCGTTTTGGCACAAATCCATGCGCGGGTGCTAAAAAGAGCAGCATCGGCATGCTTAGCACGTCGTTTGGTAGAAATCCACGTGCGCGTTCTGCCAAAAGCACCATTTGCATGCATATCTTGTGGTTTTGCAGAAAAAACGTCCGCGTCTACCAAAAGATGCATGTGCATGCTTAACAAGCGTGTTGGCACAAATCCGTGCGCGGGTGCTAAAAAGAGCAGCATCGGCATGCTTAGCACGTCGTAAGGTAGAAATGCACGTGCGCGTTCTGCCAAAAGCACCATTTGCATGCATATCTTGTGGTTTTGCAGAAAACAACGTCCGCGTCTACGAAAAGATGCATGTGCATGCTTAAAACGCGTTTTGGCACAGATCCATGCGCGGGTGCTAAAAAGAGCAGTATCGGCATGCTTAGCGCGTCGTTTGGTAGAAATCCACGTGCGCGTTCTGCCAAAAGCACCATTTGCATGCATATCTTGTCGTTTTGCAGAAAACAACGTCCGCGTCTACCAAAAGATGCATGTGCATGCTTAAAAAGCGTTTTGGCACAAATCCATGCGCGGGTGCTAAAAAGAGCAGCATCTGCATGCTTTGCACGTAGTTTGGTAGAAATCCACGTGCGCGTTCTGCCAAAAGCACCATTTGCATGCATATCTTGTGGTTTTGCAGAAAACCACGTCCGCGTCTACCAAAAGATTCATGTGCATGCTTAAAACGCGTTTTGGCACAAATCCGTGCGCGGGTGCTAAAAAGAGCAGCATCGGCATGCTTAGCACGTCGTTTGGTAGAAATCCACGTGCGCGTTCTGCCAAAAGCACCATTTGCATGCATATCTTGTGGTTTTGCAGAAAACAACGTCTGCGTCTAACAAAGGATGCATGTGCATGCTTAACAAGCGTTTTGGCACATATCCATGTGCGGGTGCTAAAAAGAGCAGCATCGGCATGCTTAGCACGTCGTTTGGTAGAAATCGACGTGCGTGTTCTGCCAAAAGGACCATTTGCATGCATATCTTGTGGTTTTGCAGAAAACAACGTCCGCGTCTACCAAAAGATGCATGTGCATGCTTAACAAGCGTTTTGGCACAAATCCGTGCGCGGGTGCTAAAAAGAGCAGCATCGGCATGCTTAGCACGTCGTTTGGTAGAAATCCACGTGCGCGTTCTGCCAAAAGCACCATTTGCATGCATATCTTGTGGTTTTGCAGAAACCAACGTCCGCGTCTACCAAAAGATGCATGTGCATGCATAAACGCGTTTTGGCACAAATCCGTGCGCGGGTGCTAAAAAGAGCAGTATCGGCATGCTTAGCACGTCGTTTGGTAGAAATCCACGTGCGTGTTCTGCCAAAAGCACCATTTGCACGCATATCTTGTGGTTTTGCAGAAAACAACGTCCGCGTCTACCAAAAGATGCATGTGCATGCTTAAAACGCGTTTTGGCACAAATCCATGCGCGGGTGTTAAAAAGAGCAGCATCGGCATGCTTAGCGCGTCGTTTGGTAGAAATCCACGTGCGCGTTCTGCTAAAAGCGCCATTTGCATGCATATCTTGTGGTTTTGCAGAAAACAACGTCCGCGTCTACCAAAAGATGCATGTGCATGCTTAACAAGCGTGTTGGCACAAATCCGTGCGCGGGTGCTAAAAAGAGCAGCATCGGCATGCTTAGCACGTCGTTAGGTAGAAATGCACGTGCGCGTTCTGCCAAAAGCACCATTTGCATGCATATCTTATGGTTTTGCAGAAAACAACGTCCGCGTCTACGAAAAGATGCATGTGCATGCTTAAAACGCGTTTTGGCACAGATGTATGCGCGGGTGCTAAAAAGAGCAGCATCGGCATGCTTAGCACGTCGTTTGGTAGAAGTCGACGTGCGTGTTCTTCCAAAAGCACCATTTGCATGCATATCTTGTGGTTTTGCAGAAAACAACGTCCGCGTCTAACAAAAGATGCATGTGCATGCTTAACAAGCGTTTTGGCACAAATCCGTGCGCGGGTGCTAAAAAGAGCAGTATCGGCATGCTTAGCACGTCGTTTGGTAGAAATCCACGTGCGCGTTCTGCCAAAAGCACCATTTGCATGCATATCTTGTGGTTTTGCAGAAAAAACGTCCGCGTCTACCAAAAGATGCATGTGCATGCTTAACAAGCGTGTTGGCACAAATCCGTGCGCGGGTGCTAAAAAGAGCAGCATCGGCATGCTTAGCACGTCGTAAGGTAGAAATGCACGTGCGCGTTCTGCCAAAAGCACCATTTGCATGCATATCTTGTGGTTTTGCAGAAAACAACGTCCGCGTCTACGAAAAGATGCATGTGCATGCTTAAAACGCGTTTTGGCACAGATCCATGCGCGGGTGCTAAAAAGAGCAGTATCGGCATGCTTAGCGCGTCGTTTGGTAGAAATCCACGTGCGCGTTCTGCCAAAAGCACCATTTGCATGCATATCTTGTCGTTTTGCAGAAAACAACGTCCGCGTCTACCAAAAGATGCATGTGCATGCTTAAAAAGCGTTTTGGCACAAATCCATGCGCGGGTGCTAAAAAGAGCAGCATCTGCATGCTTTGCACGTAGTTTGGTAGAAATCCACGTGCGCGTTCTGCCAAAAGCACCATTTGCATGCATATCTTGTGGTTTTGCAGAAAACAACGTCCGCGTCTACCAAAAGATTCATGTGCATGCTTAAAACGCGTTTTGGCACAAATCCGTGCGCGGGTGCTAAAAAGAGCAGCATCGGCATGCTTAGCACGTCGTTTGGTAGAAATCCACGTGCGCCTTCTGCCAAAAGCACCATTTGCATGCATATCTTGTGGTTTTGCAGAAAACAACGTCTGCGTCTAACAAAGGATGCATGTGCATGCTTAACAAGCGTTTTGGCACAAATCCGTGCGCGGGTGCTAAAAAGAGCAGCATCGGCAAGCTTAGCACGTCGTTTGGTAGAAATCCACGTGCGCGTTCTGCCAAAAGCACCATTTGCATGCATATCTTGTGGTTTTGCAGAAACCAACGTCCGCGTCTACCAAAAGATGCATGTGCATGCATAAACGCGTTTTGGCACAAATCCGTGCGCGGGTGCTAAAAAGAGCAGTATCGGCATGCTTAGCACGTCGTTTGGTAGAAATCCACGTGCGTGTTCTGCCAAAAGCACCATTTGCACGCATATCTTGTGGTTTTGCAGAAAACAACGTCCGCGTCTACCAAAAGATGCATGTGCATGCTTAAAACGCGTTTTGGCACAAATCCATGCGCGGGTGTTAAAAAGAGCAGCATCGGCATGCTTAGCGCGTCGTTTGGTAGAAATCCACGTGCGCGTTCTGCCAAAAGCGCCATTTGCATGCATATCTTGTGGTTTTGCAGAAAACAACGTCCGCGTCTACCAAAAGATGCATGTGCATGCTTAACAAGCGTGTTGGCACAAATCCGTGCGCGGGTGCTAAAAAGAGCAGCATCGGCATGCTTAGCACGTCGTTAGGTAGAAATGCACGTGCGCGTTCTGCCAAAAGCACCATTTGCATGCATATCTTATGGTTTTGCAGAAAACAACGTCCGCGTCTACGAAAAGATGCATGTGCATGCTTAAAACGCGTTTTGGCACAGATGTATGCGCGGGTGCTAAAAAGAGCAGCATCGGCATGCTTAGCACGTCGTTTGGTAGAAGTCGACGTGCGTGTTCTTCCAAAAGCACCATTTGCATGCATATCTTGTGGTTTTGCAGAAAACAACGTCCGCGTCTAACAAAAGATGCATGTGCATGCTTAACAAGCGTTTTGGCACAAATCCGTGCGCGGGTGCTAAAAAGAGCAGTATCGGCATGCTTAGCACGTCGTTTGGTAGAAATCCACGTGCGTGTTCTGCCAAAAGCACCATTTGCATGCATATCTTGTGGTTTTGCAGAAAACAACGTCCGCGTCTACCAAAAGATGCATGTGCATGCTTAAAACGCGTTTTGGCACAAATCCATGCGCGGGTGCTAAAAAGAGCAGCATCGGCATGCTTAGCACGTCGTTTGGTAGAAATCCACGTGCGCATTCTGCCAAAAGCACCATTTGCATGCATATCTTGTGGTTTTGCAGAAAACAACGTCCGCGTCTACCAAAAGATGCATGTGCATGCTTAAAAAGCGTTTTGGCACAAATCCATGCGCGGGTGCTAAAAAGAGCAGCATCGGCATGCTTAGCACGTAGTTTGGTAGAAATCGACGTGCGCGTTCTGCCAAAAGCACCATTTGCATGCATATCTTGTGGTTTTGCAGAAAACAACGTCCGCGTCTACCAAAAGATGCATGTGCATGCTTAAAACGCGTTTTGGCACAAATCCTTGCGCGGGTGCTAAAAAGATCAGCATCGGCATGCTTAGCACGTCGTTTGGTAGAAATCCACATGCGCTTTCTGCCAAAAGCACCATTTGCATGCATATCTTGTGGTTTTGCAGAAAACAACGTCTGCGTCTAACAAAGGATGCATGTGCATGCTTAACAAGCGTTTTGGCACATATCCATGTGCGGGTGCTAAAAAGAGCAGCATCGGCATGCTTAGCACGTCGTTTGGTATAAATCCAAGTGCGCGTTCTGCCAAAAGCACCATTTGCATGCATATCTTGTGGTTTTTCAGAAACCAACGTCCGCGTCTACCAAAAGATGCATGTGCATGCTTAAAACGCGGTTTGGCACAAATCCGTGCGCGGGTGCTAAAAAGAGCAGCATCGGCATGCTTAGCACGTCGTTTGGTAGAAATCCACGTGCGCGTTCTGCCAAAAGCACCATTTGCATGCATATCTTGTGGTTTTGCAGAAAACAACGTCCGCGTCTACCAAAAGATGCATGTGCATGCTTAAAAAGCGTTTTGGCACAAATCCATGCGCGGGTGCTAAAAAGAGCAGCATCGGCATGCTTAGCACGTAGTTTGGTAGAAATCCACGTGCGCGTTCTGCCAAAAGCACCATTTGCATGCATATCTTGTGGTTTTGCAGAAAACAACGTCCGAGTCTACCAAAAGATGCATGTGCATGCTTAAAACGCGTTTTGGCACAAATCCTTGCGCGGGTGCTAAAAAGAGCAGCATCGGCATGCTTAGCACGTCGTTTGGTAGAAATCCACATGCGCGTTCTGCCAAAAGCACCATTTGCATGCATATCTTGTGGTTTTGCAGAAAACAACGTCTGCGTCTAACAAAGGATTCATGTGCATGCTTAACAAGCGTTTTGGCACATATCCATGTGCGGGTGCTAAAAAGAGCAGCATCGGCATGCTTAGCACGTCGTTTGGTATAAATCGAAGTGCGCGTTCTGCCAAAAGCACCATTTGCATGCATATCTTGTGGTTTTTCCGAAACCAACGTCCGCGTCTACCAAAAGATGCATGTGCATGCTTAAAACGCGGTTTGGCACAAATCCGTGCGCGGGTGCTAAAAAGAGCAGCATCGGAATGCTTAGCACGTCGTTTGGTAGAAATCCACGTGCGCGTTCTGCCAAAAGCATCATTTGCATGCATATCTTGTGGTTTTGCAGAAAACAACGTCCGCGTCTACCAAAAGATGCATGTGCATGCTTAACAAGCGTTTTGGCACAAATCCATGTGCGGGTGCTAGAAAGAGCAGCATCGGCAGGCTTAGCACGTCGTTTGGTAGAAATCCACGTGCGCGTTCTGCCAAAAGCACCATTTGCATGCATGTCTTGTGGTTTTGGAGAAAACAACATCCGCGTCTACCAAAAGATGCATGTGAATGCTTAAAACGCGTTGTCGCACAAGTCCGTGCGCGGGTGCTAAAAAGAGCAGCATCGGCATGCTTAGCACGTCGTTTGGTCGAAATCCACGTGCGCGTTTTGCCAAAAGCACCATTTGCATGCGTATCCTGTGGATTTGCAGAAAACAACGTCCGCGTCTACCAAAAGATGCATGTGCATGCTTAATAAGCGTTTTGGCACAAATCCGTGCGCGGGTGCTAAAAAGAGCAGCATCGGCATGCTTAGCACGTCGTTTGGTAGAAATCCACGTGCGCGTTCTGCCAAAAGCACCATTTGCATGCACATATTGCGGTTTTGCAGAAAACAATGTCCGCGTCTACCGAAAGATGCATGTGCATGCTTAACAAGCGTTTTGGCACAAATCCATGTGCGGGTGCTAAAAAGAGCAGCATCGGCATGCTTAGCACGTCGTTTGGTAAAAATGCACGTGCGCGTTCTGCCAAAAGCACCATTTGCATGCATATGTTGTGGTTTTTCAGAAAACAACGTCCGCGTCTACCAAGAGATGCATGTGCATGGTTAAAACGCGTTTTGGCACAAATCCATGCGCGATCGCTAAAAAGAATAGCATCGGCATGTTTAGCACGTCGTTTGGTTGAAATCCACGTGCGCGTTCTGCCAAAAGCACCATTTCAATGCAGATCTTGTGGTTTTGCAGGAAACAACGTCCGCGTCTACCAAAAGATGCATGTGCAAGCTTAAAACGCGTTTTGGCACAAATCCGTGCGCGGGTGCTAAAAAGAGCAGCATCGGCATGCTTAGCACGTCGTTTGGTAGAAATCCACGTGCGCGTTCTGCCAAAAGGACCATATGCATGCATATCTTGTGGTTTTGCAGAAAACAACGTCCGCGTCTACCAAAAGATGCGTGTGCATGCTTAACAAGCGTTTTGGCACAAATCCGTGCGCGGGTGCTAAAAAGAGCAGTATCGGCATGCTTAGCACGTCGTTTGGTAGAAATCCACGTGCTCGTTCTGCAAAAGCACCCTTTGCATGCATATCTTGTGGTTTTGGAGAAAACAACGTCCGCGTCTACCAAAAGATGCACGTCCATGCTTAAAACGCGTTTTAGCACAAATCCATGCACGGGTGCTAAAAAGAGCAGCATCGGCATGCTTAGCACGTCGTTTGGTAGAAATCCACGTGCGCGTTCTGCCAAAAGCACCATTTGCATGCATATCTTGTGGTTTTGCAGAAAACAACGTCCGCGTCTACCAAAAGGTGCATGTGCATGCTTAACAAGCGTTTTGGCACAAATCCATGTGCGGGTGCTTAAAAGAGCAGCATCGGCATGCTTAGCACGTCGTTTGGTAGAAATCCACGTGCGCGTTCTGCCAAAAGCACCATTTGCATGCATATCTTGTGGTCTTGCAGAAAACAACATCCGCGTCTACCAAAAGATGCATGTGAATGCTTAAAACGCGTCTTCGCACAAATCCGTGCGCGGGTGCTAAAAAGAGCAGCATCGGCATGCTTAGCACGTCGTTTGGTAGAAATCCACGTGCGCGTTCCGACAAAAGCACCATTTGCATGCATATCTTGTGGTTTTGCAGAAAACAACGTCCGCGTCTACAGAAAGATGCGTGTGCATGCTTAACAAGCGTTTTGCCACAAATCCGCGCGTGGGTGCTAAAAAGAGCAATATCGGCATGCTTAGCACGTCGTTTGGTAGAAATCCACGTGCACGTTCTGCAAAAGCACCATTTGCATGCATATCTTGTGGTTTTGCAGAAAACAACGTCCGCGTCTACCAAAAGATGCATGTCCATGCTTAAAACGCGTTTTGGCACAAATCCATGCACGGGTGCTAAAAAGAGCAGCATCGGCATGCTTAGCACGTCGTTTGGTAGAAATCCACGTGCGCGTTCTGCCAAAAGAACTATTTGCATGCATATCTTGTGGTTTTGCAGAAAACAAAGTCCGCGTCTAGTAAAAGATGCATGTGCATGCTTAACAAACGTTTTGGCACAAATCCGTGCGCGGGTGCTAAAAAGAGCAGCATCGGCATGCTTAGCACGTCGTTTGGTTGAAATCCACGTGCGCGTTCTGCCAAAAGCACTATTTGCATGCATATCTTGTGGTTTTTCAGAAAACAACGTCCGCGTCTACCAAACGATGCATGTGCATGCTTAAAACGCGTTTTGGCACAAATCCATGCGCGTGTGCTAAAAAGAGCAGCATCGGCATGCTTAGCACGTCGTTTGGTTGAAATCCACGTGCGCGTTCTGCCAAAAGCACCATTTGTATGCATATCTTGTGGTTTTGGAGAAAACAACGTCCGCGTCTACCAAAAGATGCATGTGCATGCTTAAAACGCGTTTTGGCACAAATCCATGCGCGGGTGCTAAAAAGAGCAGCATCGGCATGCTTAGCACGTCGTTTGGTAGAAATCCACGTGCGCGTTCTGCCAAAAGCACCATTTGCGTGCATATCTTGTGGTTTTGCAGAAAAGAACGTCCGCGTCTACCAAATGATGCATGTGCATGCTTAAAACGCGTTTTGGCACAAATCCGTGCGCGGGTGCTAAAAAGTGCAGCATCGGCATGCTTAGCACGTCGTTTGGTAGAAATCCACGTGCGCGTTCTGCCAAAAGCACCACTTGCACGCATATCTTGTGGTTTTGCAGAAAACAACGTCCGCGTCTACCAAAATATGCATGTGCATGCTTAAAACGCGTTTTTTGCACAAATCCGTGCGCGGGTGCTAAAAAAGCAGTATCGGCATGCTTAGCAAGTCGTTTGGTAGAAATCCACGTGCGCGTTCTGCCAAAAGCACCATTTGCATGCATATCTTCTGGTTTTGCAGAAAACAACTACCGCGTCTACCAAAAGATGCATGTGCATGCTTAACAAGCGTTTTGGCACAAATCCGGGCGCGGGTGCTAAAAAGAGCAGCATCGGCATGCTTAGCACGTCGTTTGGTAGAAATCCACGTGCGCGGTCTGTCAAAAGCTCCATTTGCATGCTTATCTTGTGGTTTTGCAGAAAACAACGTCCGCGTCTACCAAAAGATGCGTGTGCATGCTTAAAAAGCGTTTTGGCACAAATCCATGCGCGGGGGCTAAAAAGAGCAGCATCGGCATGCTTTGAACGTCGTTTGGTAGAAATCCACGTGCGCGTTCTGCCAAAAGCACCATTTGCGTGCATATCTTGTGGTTTTGCAGAAAACAACGTCCGCGTCTACCAAATGATGCATGTGGATGCTTAAAACGCGTTTTGGCACAAATCCGTGCGCGGGTGCTAAAAAGTGCAGCATCGGCATGCTTAGCACGTCGTTTGGTAGAAATCCACGTGCGCGTTCTGCCAAAAGCACCATTTGCATGCATATCTTGTGGTGTTGCAGAAAACAACGTCCGCGTCTACCAAAAGATGCATGTGCAAGCTTAAGAAGCGTTTTGGCACAAATCCGTGCGCGGGTGATAAAAAGAGCAGCATCGGCATGCTTAGCACGTCGTTTGGTATAAATCCACATGCGCGTTCTGACAAGAGCACCATTTGCATGCATATCTTGTGGTTTTTCCGAAAACAACGTCCGCGTCTACCAAAAGATGCATGTGCAAGCTTAAAACGCGTTTTGGCACAAATCGATGAGCGGGTGCTAAAAAGAGCAGCATCGGCATGCTTAGCACGTCGTTTGGTAGAAATTCACGTGCGCGTTCTGCCAAAAGCACCATTTGCATGCATCTCTTGTGGTTTTGCAGAAAACAACGTCCGCGTCTAACAAAAGATGCATGTGCATGCTTAACAAGCGTTTCGCCACAAATCCGTGCGTGGGTGCTAAAAAGAGCAGTATCGGCATGCTTAGCACGTCGTTTGGTAGAAATCCACGTGCACGTTCTGCAAAAGCACCATTTGCATGCATATCTTGTGGTTTTGCAGAAAACAACGTCCGCGTCTACCAAAAGATGCATGTCCATGCTTAAAACGCGTTTTGGCACAAATCCATGCACGGGTGCTAAAAAGAGCAGCATCGGCATGCTTAGCACGTCGTTTGGTAGAAATCCGCGTGCGCGTTCTGCCAAAAGAACTATTTGCATGCATATCTTGTGGTTTTGCAGAAAACAACGTCCGCGTCTAGTAAAAGATGCATGTGCATGCTTAACAAACGTTCTGGCACAAATCCGTGCGCGGGTGCTAAAAAGAGCAGCATCGGCATGCTTAGCACGTCGTTTGGTAGAAATCCACGTGCGCGTTCTGCCAAAAGCACTATTTGCATGCATATCTTGTGGTTTTGCAGAAAACAACGTCCGCGTCTAGCAAAAGATGCGTGTGCATGCTTAACAAGGGGTTTGGCGCAAATCCATGTGCGGGTGCTAAAAAGAGCAGCATCGGCGTGCTTAGCACGTCGTTTCGTAGAAATGCACGTGCGCGTTCTGCCAAAAGCACCATTTGCATGCTTATCTTGTGGTTTTTCAGAAAACAACGTCCGCGTCTACCAAAAGATGCATGTGCATGCTTAAAACGCGTTTTGGCACAAATCCATGCGCGGGTGCTAAAAAGAGCAGCATCGGCATGCTTAGCACGTCGTTTGGTTGAAATCCACGTGCGCGTTCTGCCAAAAGCACCATTTGTATGCATATCTTGTGGTTTTGCAGAAACCAACGTCCGCGTCTACCAAAAGATGCATGTGCATGCTTAAAACGCGTTTTGGCACAAATCCGTGCGCGGGTGCTAAAAAGAGCAGTATCGGCATGCTTAGCACGTCGTTTGGTAGAAATCCACGTGCGTGTTCTGCCAAAAGCACCATTTGCATGCATATCTTGTGGTTTTGCAGAAAACAACGTCCGCGTCTACCAAAAGATGCATGTGCATGCTTAAAACGCCTTTTGGCACAAATCCATGCGCGGGTGCTAAAAAGAGCAGCATCGGCATGCTTAGCGCGTCGTTTGGTAGAAATCCACGTGCGCGTTCTGCCAAAAGCGCCATTTGCATGCATATCTTGTGGTTTTGCTGAAAACAACGTCCGCGTCTACCAAAAGATGCATGTGCATGCTTAACAAGCGTGTTGGCACAAATCCGTGTGCGGGTGCTAAAAAGAGCAGCATCGGCATGCTTAGCACGTCGTTAGGTAGAAATGCACGTGCGCGTTCTGCCAAAAGCACCATTTGCATGCATATCTTATGGTTTTGCAGAAAACAACGTCCGCGTCTACGAAAAGATGCATGTGCATGCTTAAAACGCGTTTTGGCACAGATGTATGCGCGGGTGCTAAAAAGAGCAGCATCGGCATGCTTAGCACGTCGTTTGGTAGAAATCGACGTGCGTGTTCTGCCAAAAGCACCATTTGCATGCATATCTTGTGGTTTTGCAGAAAACAACGTCCGCGTCTAACAAAAGATGCATGTGCATGCTTAACAAGCGTTTTGGCACAAATCCATGCGCGGGTGCTAAAAAGAGAAGTATCGGCATGCTTAGCACGTCGTTTGGTAGAAATCCACGTGCGTGTTCTGCCAAAAGCACCATTTGCATGCATATCTTGTGGTTTGGCAGAAAACAACGTCCGCGTCTACCAAAAGATGCATGTGCATGCTTAAAACGCGTTTTGGCACAAATCCATGCGCGGGTGCTAAAAAGAGCAGCATCGGCATGCTTAGCGCGTCGTTTGTTAGAAATCCACGTGCGCGTTCTGCCAAAAGCACCATTTGCATGCATATCTTGTGGTTTTGCAGAAAACAACGTCTGCGTCTAACAAAGGATGCATGTGCATGCTTAACAAGCGTTTTGGCACATATCCATGTGCGGGTGCTAAAAAGAGCAGCATCGGCATGCTTAGCACGTCGTTTGGTATAAATCCAAGTGCGCGTTCTGCCAAAAGCACCATTTGCATGCATATCTTGTGGTTTTTCAGAAACCAACGTCCGCGTCTACCAAAAGATGCATGTGCATGCTTAAAACGCGGTTTGGCACAAATCCGTGCGCGGGTGCTAAAAAGAGCAGCATCGGCATGCTTACCACGTAGTTTGGTAGAAATCCACGTGCGCGTTCTGCCAAAAGCACCATTTGCATGCATGTCTTGTGGTTTTGGAGAAAACAACATCCGCGTCTACCAAAAGATGCATGTGAATGCTTAAAACGCGTTGTCGCACAAGTCCGTGCGCGGGTGCTAAAAAGAGCAGCATCGGCATGCTTAGCACGTCGTTTGGTAGAAATCCACGTGCGCCTTTTGCCAAAAGCACCATTTGCATGCATATCCTGTGGTTTTGCAGAAAACAACGTCCGCGTCTACCAAAAGATGCATGTGCATGCTTAAAACGCGTTTTGGCACAAATCCATGCACGGGTGCTAAAAAGAGCAGCATCGGCATGCTTAGCACGTCGTTTGGTAGAAATCCACGTGCGCGTTCTGCCAAAAGAACTATTTGCATGCATATCTTGTGGTTTTGCAGAAAACAACGTCCGCGTCTAGTAAAAGATGCATGTGCATGCTTAACAAACGTTTTGGCACAAATCCGTGCGCGGGTGCTAAAAAGAGCAGCATCGGCATGCTTAGCACGTCGTTTGGTAGAAATCCACGTGCGCGTTCTGCCAAAAGCACGATTTGCATGCATATCTTGTGGTTTTGCAGAAAACAACGTCCGCGTCTAGCAAAAGATGCGTGTGCATGCTTAACAAGGGGTTTGGCACAAATCCATGTGCGGGTTCTAAAAAGAGCAGCATCGGCGTGCTTAGCACGTCGTTTGGTAGAAATGCACGTGCGCGTTCTGCCAAAAGCACCATTTGCATGCATATGTTGTGGTTTTTCAGAAAACAACGTCCGCGTCTACCAAAAGATGCATGTGCATGCTTAAAACGCGTTTTGGCACAAATCCATGCGCGGGTGCTAAAAAGAGCAGCATCGGCATGCTTAGCACGTCGTTTGGTTGAAATCCACGTGCGCGTTCAGCCAAAAGCACCATTTGTATGCATATCTTGTGGTTTTGGAGAAAACAACGTCCGCGTCTACCAAAAGATGCATGTGCATGCTTAAAACGCGTTTTGGCACAAATCCATGCGCGGGTGCTAAAAAAAGCAGCATCGGCATGCTTAGCACGTCGTTTGGTAGAAATCCACATGCGCGTTCTGCCAAAAGCACCACTTGCACGCATATCTTGTGGTTTTGCAGAAAACAACGTCCGCGTCTACCAAAATATGCATGTGCATGCTTAAAACGCGTTTTTGCACAAATCCGTGCGCGGGTGCTAAAAAAGCAGTATCGGCATGCTTAGCAAGTCGTTTGGTAGGAATCCACGTGCGCGTTCTGCCAAAAGCACCATTTGCATGCATATCTTCAGGTTTTGCAGAAAACAACGTCCGCGTCTACCAAAAGATGCATGTGCATGCTTAACAAGCGTTTTGGCACAAATCCGTGCGCGTGTGCTAAAAAGAGCAGCATCGGCATGCTTAGCACGTCGTTTGGTAGAAATCCACGTGCGCGGTCTGTCAAAAGCTCCATTTGCATGCATATCTTGTGGTTTTGCAGAAAACAACGTCCGCGTCTACCAAAAGATGCGTGTGCATGCTTAAAAAGCGTTTTGGCACAAATCCATGCGCGGGTGCTAAAAAGAGCAGCATCGGCATGCTTTGAAAGTCGTTTGGTGGAAATCCACGTGCGCGTTCTGCCAAAAGCACCATTTGCGTGCATATCTTGTGGTTTTGCAGAAAACAACGTCCGCGTCTACCAAATGATGCATGTGCATGCTTAAAACGCGTTTTGGCTCAAATCCGTACGCGGGTGCTAAAAAGTGCAGCATCGGCATGCTTAGCACGTCGTTTCGTAGAAATCCACGTGCGCGTTCTGCCAAAAGCACCATTTTCATGCATATCTTGTGGTGTTGCAGAAAACAACGTCCGCGTCTACCAAAAGATGCATGTGCAAGCTTAAGAAGCGTTTTGGCACAAATCCGTGCGCGGGTGATAAAAAGAGCAGCATCGGCATGCTTAGCACGTCGTTTGGTATAAATCCACATGCGCGTTCTGACAAAAGCACCATTTGCATTCATATCTTGTGGTTTTTCCGAAAACAACGTCCGCGTCTACGAAAAGATGCATGTGCAAGCTTAAAACGCGTTTTGGCACAAATCGATGAGCGGGTGCTAAAAAGAGCAGCATCGGCATGCTTAGCACGTCGTTTGGTAGAAATCCACGTGCGCGTTCTGCCAAAAGCACCATTTGCATGCATATCTTGTGGTTTTGCAGAAAACAACGTCCGTGTCTAACAAAAGATGCATGTGCATGCTTAACAAGCGTTTTGCCACAAATCCGTGCGTGGGTGCTAAAAAGAGCAGTATCGGCATGCTTAGCACGTCGTTTGGTAGAAATCCACGTGCACGTTCTGCAAAAGCACCATTTGCATGCATATCTTGTGGTTTTGCAGAAAACAACGTCCGCGTCTACCAAAAGATGCATGTCCATGCTTAAAACGCGTTTTGGCACATATCCATGAACGGGTGCTAAAAAGAGCAGCATCGGCATGCCTAGCACGTCGTTTGGTAGAAATCCACGTGCGCGTTCTGCCAAAAGAACTATTTGCATGCATATCTTGTGGTTTTGCAGAAAACAACGTCCGCGTCTAGTAAAAGATGCATGTGCATGCTTAACAATTGTTCTGGCACAAATCCGTGCGCGGGTGCTAAAAAGAGCAGCATCGGCATGCTTAGCACGTCGTTTGGTAGAAATCCACGTGCGTGTTCTGCCAAAAGCACCATTTGCATGCATATCTTGTGGTTTGGCAGAAAACAACGTCCGCGTCTACCAAAAGATGCATGTGCATGCTTAAAACGCGTTTTGGCACAAATCCATGCGCGGGTGCTAAAAAGAGCAGCATCGGCATGCTTAGCGCGTCGTTTGTTAGAAATCCACGTGCGCGTTCTGCCAAAAGCACCATTTGCATGCATATCTTGTGGTTTTGCAGAAAACAACGTCTGCGTCTAACAAAGGATGCATGTGCATGCTTAACAAGCGTTTTGGCACATATCCATGTGCGGGTGCTAAAAAGAGCAGCATCGGCATGCTTAGCACGTCGTTTGGTATAAATCCAAGTGCGCGTTCTGCCAAAAGCACCATTTGCATGCATATCTTGTGGTTTTTCAGAAACCAACGTCCGCGTCTACCAAAAGATGCATGTGCATGCTTAAAACGCGGTTTGGCACAAATCCGTGCGCGGGTGCTAAAAAGAGCAGCATCGGCATGCTTAGCACGTCGTTTGGTAGAAATCCACGTGCGCCTTTTGCCAAAAGCACCATTTGCATGCATATCCTGTGGTTTTGCAGAAAACAACGTCCGCGTCTACCAAAAGATGCATGTGCATGCTTAAAACGCGTTTTGGCACAAATCCATGCACGGGTGCTAAAAAGAGCAGCATCGGCATGCTTAGCACGTCGTTTGGTAGAAATCCACGTGCGCGTTCTGCCAAAAGAACTATTTGCATGCATATCTTGTGGTTTTGCAGAAAACAACGTCCGCGTCTAGTAAAAGATGCATGTGCATGCTTAACAAACGTTTTGGCACAAATCCGTGCGCGGGTGCTAAAAAGAGCAGCATCGGCATGCTTAGCACGTCGTTTGGTAGAAATCCACGTGCGCGTTCTGCCAAAAGCACGATTTGCATGCATATCTTGTGGTTTTGCAGAAAACAACGTCCGCGTCTAGCAAAAGATGCGTGTGCATGCTTAACAAGGGGTTTGGCACAAATCCATGTGCGGGTTCTAAAAAGAGCAGCATCGGCGTGCTTAGCACGTCGTTTGGTAGAAATGCAAGTGCGCGTTCTGCCAAAAGCACCATTTGCATGCATATGTTGTGGTTTTTCAGAAAACAACGTCCGCGTCTACCAAAAGATGCATGTGCATGCTTAAAACGCGTTTTGGCACAAATCCATGCGCGGGTGCTAAAAAGAGCAGCATCGGCATGCTTAGCACGTCGTTTGGTTGAAATCCACGTGCGCGTTCAGCCAAAAGCACCATTTGTATGCATATCTTGTGGTTTTGGAGAAAACAACGTCCGCGTCTACCAAAAGATGCATGTGCATGCTTAAAACGCGTTTTGGCACAAATCCATGCGCGGGTGCTAAAAAGAGCAGCATCGGCATGCTTAGCACGTCGTTTGGTAGAAATCCACATGCGCGTTCTGCCAAAAGCACCACTTGCACGCATATCTTGTGGTTTTGCAGAAAACAACGTCCGCGTCTACCAAAATATGCATGTGCATGCTTAAAACGCGTTTTTGCACAAATCCGTGCGCGGGTGCTAAAAAAGCAGTATCGGCATGCTTAGCAAGTCGTTTGGTAGAAATCCACGTGCGCGTTCTGCCAAAAGCACCATTTGCATGCATATCTTCAGGTTTTGCAGAAAACAACGTCCGCGTCTACCAAAAGATGCATGTGCATGCTTAACAAGCGTTTTGGCACAAATCCGTGCGCGTGTGCTAAAAGGAGCAGCATCGGCATGCTTAGCACGTCGTTTGGTAGAAATCCACGTGCGCGGTCTGTCAAAAGCTCCATTTGCATGCATATCTTGTGGTTTTGCAGAAAACAACGTCCGCGTCTACCAAAAGATGCGTGTGCATGCTTAAAAAGCGTTTTGGCACAAATCCATGCGCGGGTGCTAAAAAGAGCAGCATCGGCATGCTTTGAAAGTCGTTTGGTGGAAATCCACGTGCGCGTTCTGCCAAAAGCACCATTTGCGTGCATATCTTGTGGTTTTGCAGAAAACAACGTCCGCGTCTACCAAATGATGCATGTGCATGCTTAAAACGCGTTTTGGCTCAAATCCGTACGCGGGTGCTAAAAAGTGCAGCATCGGCATGCTTAGCACGTCGTTTCGTAGAAATCCACGTGCGCGTTCTGCCAAAAGCACCATTTTCATGCATATCTTGTGGTGTTGCAGAAAACAACGTCCGCGTCTACCAAAAGATGCATGTGCAAGCTTAAGAAGCGTTTTGGCACAAATCCGTGCGCGGGTGATAAAAAGAGCAGCATCGGCATGCTTAGCACGTCGTTTGGTATAAATCCACATGCGCGTTCTGACAAAAGCACCATTTGCATTCATATCTTGTGGTTTTTCCGAAAACAACGTCCGCGTCTACGAAAAGATGCATGTGCAAGCTTAAAACGCGTTTTGGCACAAATCGATGAGCGGGTGCTAAAAAGAGCAGCATCGGCATGCTTAGCACGTCGTTTGGTAGAAATCCACGTGCGCGTTCTGCCAAAAGCACCATTTGCATGCATCTCTTGTGGTTTTGCAGAAAACAACGTCCGTGTCTAACAAAAGATGCATGTGCATGCTTAACAAGCGTTTTGCCACAAATCCGTGCGTGGGTGCTAAAAAGAGCAGTATCGGCATGCTTAGCACGTCGTTTGGTAGAAATCCACGTGCACGTTCTGCAAAAGCACCATTTGCATGCATATCTTGTGGTTTTGCAGAAAACAACGTCCGCGTCTACCAAAAGATGCATGTCCATGCTTAAAACGCGTTTTGGCACATATCCATGAACGGGTGCTAAAAAGAGCAGCATCGGCATGCCTAGCACGTCGTTTGGTAGAAATCCACGTGCGCGTTCTGCCAAAAGAACTATTTGCATGCATATCTTGTGGTTTTGCAGAAAACAACGTCCGCGTCTAGTAAAAGATGCATGTGCATGCTTAACAATTGTTCTGGCACAAATCCGTGCGCGGGTGCTAAAAAGAGCAGCATCGGCATGCTTAGCACGTCTTTTGGTAGAAATCCACGTGCGCGTTCTGCCAAAAGCACTATTTGCATGCATATCTTGTGGTTTTGCAGAAAACAACGTCCGCGTCTAGCAAAAGATGCGTGTGCATGCTTAACAAGGGGTTTGACACAAATCCATGTGCGGGTGCTAAAAAGAGCAGCATCGGCGTGCTTAGCACGTCGTTTCGTAGAAATGCACGTGCGCGTTCTGCCAAAAGCACCATTTGCATGCATATCTGGTGGTTTTTCAGAAAACAACGTCCGCGTCTACCAAAAGATGCATGTGCATGCTTAACAAGCGTTTTGGCACAAATCCATGTGCGGGTGCTAGAAAGAACAGCATCGGCATGCTTAGCACGTCGTTTGGTAGAAATCCACGTGCGCGTTCTGCCAAAAGCACCATTTGCATGCATGTCTTGTGGTTTTGGAGAAAACAACATCCGCGTCTACCAAAAGATGCATGTGAATGCTTAAAACGCGTTGTCGCACAAGTCCGTGCGCGGGTGCTAAAAAGAGCAGCATCGGCATGCTTAGCACGTCGTTTGGTAGAAATCCACGTGCGCGTTTTGCCAAAAGCACCATTTGCATGCATATCCTGTGGTTTTGCAGAAAACAACGTCCGCGTCTACCAAAAGATGCATGTGCATGCTTAACAAGCGTTTTGGCACAAATCCGTGCGCGGGTGCTAAAAAGAGCAGCATCGGCATGCTTAGCACGTCGTTTGGTAGAAATCCACGTGCGCGTTCTGCCAAAAGCACCATTTGCATGCACATATTGCGGTTTTGCAGAAAACAATGTCCGCGTCTACCGAAAGATGCATGTGCATGCTTAACAAGCGTTTTGGCACAAATCCATGTGCGGGTGCTAAAAAGAGCAGCATCGGCATGCTTAGCACGTCGTTTGGTAAAAATGCACGTGCGCGTTCTGCCAAAAGCACCATTTGCATGCATATGTTGTGGTTTTTCAGAAAACAACGTCCGCGTCTACCAAGAGATGCATGTGCATGCTTAAAACGCGTTTTGGCACAAATCCATGCGCGGGCGCTAAAAAGAGCAGCATCGGCAAGCTTAGCACGTCGTTTGGTAGAAATCCACGTGCGCGTTCTGCCAAAAGCACCATTTGCATGCATATCTTGCGGTTTTGCAGAAAACAACGTCCGCGTCTACCAAAAGATGCATGTGCATGCTTAAAGCGCGTTTTGGCACAAATCCGTGCGCGGGTGCTAAAAAGAGCAGCATCGGCATGCTTAGCACGTCGTTTGGTAGAAATCCACGTGCGCGTTCTGCCAAAAGCACGATTTGCATGCATATCTTGTGGTTTTGCAGAAAACAACGTCCGCGTCTAGCAAAAGATGCGTGTGCATGCTTAACAAGGGGTTTGGCACAAATCCATGTGCGGGTGCTAAAAAGAGCAGCATCGGCGTGCTTAGCACGTCGTTTGGTAGAAATGCACGTGCGCGTTCTGCCAAAAGCACCATTTGCATGCATATGTTGTGGTTTTTCAGAAAACAACGTCCGCGTCTACCAAAAGATGCATGTGCATGCTTAAAACGCGTTTTGGCACAAATCCATGCGCGGGTGCTAAAAAGAGCAGCATCGGCATGCTTAGCACGTCGTTTGGTTGAAATCCACGTGCGCGTTCTGCCAAAAGCACCATTTGTATGCATATCTTGTGGTTTTGGAGAAAACAACGTCCGCGTCTACCAAAAGATGCATGTGCATGCTTAAAACGCGTTTTGGCACAAATCCATGCGCGGGTGCTAAAAAGAGCAGCATCGGCATGCTTAGCACGTCGTTTGGTAGAAATCCACATGCGCGTTCTGCCAAAAGCACCACTTGCACGCATATCTTGTGGTTTTGCAGAAAACAACGTCCGCGTCTACCAAAATATGCATGTGTATGCTTAAAACGCGTTTTTGCACAAATCCGTGCGCGGTTGCCAAAAAAGCAGTATCGGCATGCTTAGCAAGTCGTTTGGTAGAAATCCACGTGCGCGTTCTGCCAAAAGCACGATTTGCATGCATATCTTGTGGTTTTGCAGAAAACAACGTCCGCGTCTAGCAAAAGATGCGTGTGCATGCTTAACAAGGGGTTTGGCACAAATCCATGTGCGGGTTCTAAAAAGAGCAGCATCGGCGTGCTTAGCACGTCGTTTGGTAGAAATGCAAGTGCGCGTTCTGCCAAAAGCACCATTTGCATGCATATGTTGTGGTTTTTCAGAAAACAACGTCCGCGTCTACCAAAAGATGCATGTGCATGCTTAAAACGCGTTTTGGCACAAATCCATGCGCGGGTGCTAAAAAGAGCAGCATCGGCATGCTTAGCACGTCGTTTGGTTGAAATCCACGTGCGCGTTCAGCCAAAAGCACCATTTGTATGCATATCTTGTGGTTTTGGAGAAAACAACGTCCGCGTCTACCAAAAGATGCATGTGCATGCTTAAAACGCGTTTTGGCACAAATCCATGCGCGGGTGCTAAAAAGAGCAGCATCGGCATGCTTAGCACGTCGTTTGGTAGAAATCCACATGCGCGTTCTGCCAAAAGCACCACTTGCACGCATATCTTGTGGTTTTGCAGAAAACAACGTCCGCGTCTACCAAAATATGCATGTGCATGCTTAAAACGCGTTTTTGCACAAATCCGTGCGCGGGTGCTAAAAAAGCAGTATCGGCATGCTTAGCAAGTCGTTTGGTAGAAATCCACGTGCGCGTTCTGCCAAAAGCACCATTTGCATGCATATCTTCAGGTTTTGCAGAAAACAACGTCCGCGTCTACCAAAAGATGCATGTGCATGCTTAACAAGCGTTTTGGCACAAATCCGTGCGCGTGTGCTAAAAGGAGCAGCATCGGCATGCTTAGCACGTCGTTTGGTAGAAATCCACGTGCGCGGTCTGTCAAAAGCTCCATTTGCATGCATATCTTGTGGTTTTGCAGAAAACAACGTCCGCGTCTACCAAAAGATGCGTGTGCATGCTTAAAAAGCGTTTTGGCACAAATCCATGCGCGGGTGCTAAAAAGAGCAGCATCGGCATGCTTTGAAAGTCGTTTGGTGGAAATCCACGTGCGCGTTCTGCCAAAAGCACCATTTGCGTGCATATCTTGTGGTTTTGCAGAAAACAACGTCCGCGTCTACCAAATGATGCATGTGCATGCTTAAAACGCGTTTTGGCTCAAATCCGTACGCGGGTGCTAAAAAGTGCAGCATCGGCATGCTTAGCACGTCGTTTCGTAGAAATCCACGTGCGCGTTCTGCCAAAAGCACCATTTTCATGCATATCTTGTGGTGTTGCAGAAAACAACGTCCGCGTCTACCAAAAGATGCATGTGCAAGCTTAAGAAGCGTTTTGGCACAAATCCGTGCGCGGGTGATAAAAAGAGCAGCATCGGCATGCTTAGCACGTCGTTTGGTATAAATCCACATGCGCGTTCTGACAAAAGCACCATTTGCATTCATATCTTGTGGTTTTTCCGAAAACAACGTCCGCGTCTACGAAAAGATGCATGTGCAAGCTTAAAACGCGTTTTGGCACAAATCGATGAGCGGGTGCTAAAAAGAGCAGCATCGGCATGCTTAGCACGTCGTTTGGTAGAAATCCACGTGCGCGTTCTGCCAAAAGCACCATTTGCATGCATCTCTTGTGGTTTTGCAGAAAACAACGTCCGTGTCTAACAAAAGATGCATGTGCATGCTTAACAAGCGTTTTGCCACAAATCCGTGCGTGGGTGCTAAAAAGAGCAGTATCGGCATGCTTAGCACGTCGTTTGGTAGAAATCCACGTGCACGTTCTGCAAAAGCACCATTTGCATGCATATCTTGTGGTTTTGCAGAAAACAACGTCCGCGTCTACCAAAAGATGCATGTCCATGCTTAAAACGCGTTTTGGCACATATCCATGAACGGGTGCTAAAAAGAGCAGCATCGGCATGCCTAGCACGTCGTTTGGTAGAAATCCACGTGCGCGTTCTGCCAAAAGAACTATTTGCATGCATATCTTGTGGTTTTGCAGAAAACAACGTCCGCGTCTAGTAAAAGATGCATGTGCATGCTTAACAATTGTTCTGGCACAAATCCGTGCGCGGGTGCTAAAAAGAGCAGCATCGGCATGCTTAGCACGTCTTTTGGTAGAAATCCACGTGCGCGTTCTGCCAAAAGCACTATTTGCATGCATATCTTGTGGTTTTGCAGAAAACAACGTCCGCGTCTAGCAAAAGATGCGTGTGCATGCTTAACAAGGGGTTTGACACAAATCCATGTGCGGGTGCTAAAAAGAGCAGCATCGGCGTGCTTAGCACGTCGTTTCGTAGAAATGCACGTGCGCGTTCTGCCAAAAGCACCATTTGCATGCATATCTGGTGGTTTTTCAGAAAACAACGTCCGCGTCTACCAAAAGATGCATGTGCATGCTTAACAAGCGTTTTGGCACAAATCCATGTGCGGGTGCTAGAAAGAACAGCATCGGCATGCTTAGCACGTCGTTTGGTAGAAATCCACGTGCGCGTTCTGCCAAAAGCACCATTTGCATGCATGTCTTGTGGTTTTGGAGAAAACAACATCCGCGTCTACCAAAAGATGCATGTGAATGCTTAAAACGCGTTGTCGCACAAGTCCGTGCGCGGGTGCTAAAAAGAGCAGCATCGGCATGCTTAGCACGTCGTTTGGTAGAAATCCACGTGCGCGTTTTGCCAAAAGCACCATTTGCATGCATATCCTGTGGTTTTGCAGAAAACAACGTCCGCGTCTACCAAAAGATGCATGTGCATGCTTAACAAGCGTTTTGGCACAAATCCGTGCGCGGGTGCTAAAAAGAGCAGCATCGGCATGCTTAGCACGTCGTTTGGTAGAAATCCACGTGCGCGTTCTGCCAAAAGCACCATTTGCATGCACATATTGCGGTTTTGCAGAAAACAATGTCCGCGTCTACCGAAAGATGCATGTGCATGCTTAACAAGCGTTTTGGCACAAATCCATGTGCGGGTGCTAAAAAGAGCAGCATCGGCATGCTTAGCACGTCGTTTGGTAAAAATGCACGTGCGCGTTCTGCCAAAAGCACCATTTGCATGCATATGTTGTGGTTTTTCAGAAAACAACGTCCGCGTCTACCAAGAGATGCATGTGCATGCTTAAAACGCGTTTTGGCACAAATCCATGCGCGGGCGCTAAAAAGAGCAGCATCGGCAAGCTTAGCACGTCGTTTGGTAGAAATCCACGTGCGCGTTCTGCCAAAAGCACCATTTGCATGCATATCTTGCGGTTTTGCAGAAAACAACGTCCGCGTCTACCAAAAGATGCATGTGCATGCTTAAAGCGCGTTTTGGCACAAATCCGTGCGCGGGTGCTAAAAAGAGCAGCATCGGCATGCTTAGCACGTCGTTTGGTAGAAATCCACGTGCGCGTTCTGCCAAAAGCACGATTTGCATGCATATCTTGTGGTTTTGCAGAAAACAACGTCCGCGTCTAGCAAAAGATGCGTGTGCATGCTTAACAAGGGGTTTGGCACAAATCCATGTGCGGGTGCTAAAAAGAGCAGCATCGGCGTGCTTAGCACGTCGTTTGGTAGAAATGCACGTGCGCGTTCTGCCAAAAGCACCATTTGCATGCATATGTTGTGGTTTTTCAGAAAACAACGTCCGCGTCTACCAAAAGATGCATGTGCATGCTTAAAACGCGTTTTGGCACAAATCCATGCGCGGGTGCTAAAAAGAGCAGCATCGGCATGCTTAGCACGTCGTTTGGTTGAAATCCACGTGCGCGTTCTGCCAAAAGCACCATTTGTATGCATATCTTGTGGTTTTGGAGAAAACAACGTCCGCGTCTACCAAAAGATGCATGTGCATGCTTAAAACGCGTTTTGGCACAAATCCATGCGCGGGTGCTAAAAAGAGCAGCATCGGCATGCTTAGCACGTCGTTTGGTAGAAATCCACATGCGCGTTCTGCCAAAAGCACCACTTGCACGCATATCTTGTGGTTTTGCAGAAAACAACGTCCGCGTCTACCAAAATATGCATGTGTATGCTTAAAACGCGTTTTTGCACAAATCCGTGCGCGGTTGCCAAAAAAGCAGTATCGGCATGCTTAGCAAGTCGTTTGGTAGAAATCCACGTGCGCGTTCTGCCAAAAGCACCATTTGCATGCATATCTTCTTGTTTTGCAGAAAACAACGTCCGCGTCTACCAAAAGATGCATGTGCATGCTTAACAAGCGTTTTGGCACAAATCCGTGCGCGTGTGCTAAAAAGAGCAGCATCGGCATGCTTAGCACGTCGTTTGGTAGAACTCCACGTGCGTGGTCTGTCAAAAGCTCCATTTGCATGCATATCTTGTGGTTTTGCAGAAAACAACGTCCGCGTCTACCAAAAGATGCGTGTGCATGCTTAACAAGCGTTTTGGCACAAATCCATGTGCGGGTGCTTAAAAGAGCAGCATCGGCATGCTTAGCACGTCGTTTGGTAGAAATCCACGTGCGCGTTCTGCCAAAAGCACCATTTGCATGCATATCTTGTAGTCTTGCAGAAAACAACATCCGCGTCTACCAAAAGATGCATGTGAATGCTTAAAACGCGTCTTCGCACAAATCCGTGCGCGGGTGCTAAAAACAGCAGCATCGGCATGCTTAGCACGTCGTTTGGTAGAAATCCACGTGCGCGTTCCGACAAAAGCACCATTTGCATGCATATCTTGTGGTTTTGCAGAAAACAACGTCCGCGTCTACAAAAAGATGCGTGTGCATGCTTAACAAGCGTTTTGCCACAAATCCGCGCGTGGGTGCTAAAAAGAGCAGTATCGGCATGCTTAGCACGTCGTTTGGTAGAAATCCACGTGCACGTTCTGCAAAAGCACCATTTGCATGCACATCTTGTGGTTTTGCAGAAAACAACGTCCGCGTCTACCAAAAGATGCATGTCCATGCTTAAAACGCGTTTTGGCACAAATCCATGCACGGGTGCTAAAAAGAGCAGCATCGGCATGCTTAGCACGTCGTTTGGTAGAAATCCACGTGCGCGTTCTGCCAAAAGAACTATTTGCATGCATATCTTGTGGTTTTGCAGAAAACAACGTCCGCGTCTAGTAAAAGATGCATGTGCATGCTTAACAAACGTTTTGGCACAAATCCGTGCGCGGGTGCTAAAAAGAACAGCATCGGCATGCTTAGCACGTCGTTTGGTAGAAATCCACGTGCGCGTTCTGCCAAAAGCACGATTTGCATGCATATTTTGTGGTTTTGCAGAAAACAACGTCCGCGTCTAGCAAAAGATGCGTGTGCATGCTTAACAAGGGGTTTGGCACAAATCCATGTGCGGGTGCTAAAAAGAGCAGCATCGGCGTGCTTAGCACGTCGTTTGGTAGAAATGCACGTGCGCGTTCTGCCAAAAGCACCATTTGCATGCATATGTTGTGGTTTTTCAGAAAACAACGTCCGCGTCTACCAAAAGATGCATGTGCATGCTTAAAACGCGTTTTGGCACAAATCCATGCGCGGGTGCTAAAAAGAGCAGCATCGGCATGCTTAGCACGTCGTTTGGTTGAAATCCACGTGCGCGTTCTGCCAAAAGCACCATTTGTATGCATACCTTGTGGTTTTGGAGAAAACAACGTCCGCGTCTACCAAAAGATGCATGTGCATGCTTAAAACGCGTTTTGGCACAAATCCATGCGCGGGTGCTAAAAAGAGCAGCATCGGCATGCTTAGCACGTCGTTTGGTAGAAATCCACATGCGCGTTCTGCCAAAAGCACCACTTGCACGCATATCTTGTGGTTTTGCAGAAAACAACGTCCGCGTCTACCAAAATATGCATGTGCATGCTTAAAACGCGTTTTTGCACAAATCCGTGCGCGGTTGCCAAAAAAGCAGTATCGGCATGCTTAGCAAGTCGTTTGGTAGAAATCCACGTGCGCGTTCTGCCAAAAGCACCATTTGCATGCATATCTTCTTGTTTTGCAGAAAACAACGTCCGCGTCTACCAAAAGATGCATGTGCATGCTTAACAAGCGTTTTGGCACAAATCCGTGCGCGTGTGCTAAAAAGAGCAGCATCGGCATGCTTAGCACGTCGTTTGGTAGAAATCCACGTGCGTGGTCTGTCAAAAGCTCCATTTGCATGCATATCTTGTGGTTTTGCAGAAAACAACGTCCGCGTCTACCAAAAGATGCGTGTGCATGCTTAAAAAGCGTTTTGGCACAAATCCATGCGCGGGTGCTAAAAAGAGCAGCATCGGCATGCTTTGAACGTCGTTTGGTAGAAATCCACGTGCGCGTTCTGCCAAAAGCACCATTTGCGTGCATATCTTGTGGTTTTGCAGAAAACAACGTCCGCGTCTACCAAATGATGCATGTGCATGCTTAAAACGCGTTTTGGCACAAATCCGTGCGCGGGTGCTAAAAAGTGCAGCATCGGCATGCTTAGCACGTCGTTTGGTAGAAATCCATGTGCGCGTTCTGCCAAAAGCACCATTTGCATGCATATCTTGTGGTGTTGCAGATAACAACGTCCGCGTCTACCAAAAGATGCATGTGCAAGCTTAAGAAGCGTTTTGGCACAAATCCGTGCGTGGGTGCTAAAAAGAGCAGTATCGGCATGCGTAGCACGTCGTTTGGTAGAAATCCACGTGCACGTTCTGCAAAAGCACCATTTGCATGCATATCTTGTGGTTTTGCAGAAAACAACGTCCGCGTCTACCAAAAGATGCATGTCCATGCTTAAAACGCGTTTTGGCACAAATCCATGCACGGGTGCTAAAAAGAGCAGCATCGGCATGCCTAGCACGTCGTTTGGTAGAAATCCACGTGCGCGTTCTGCCAAAAGAACTATTTGCATGCATATCTTGTGGTTTTGCAGAAAACAACGTCCGCGTCTAGTAAAAGATGCATGTGCATGCTTAACAAACGTTTTGGCACAAATCCGTGCGCGGGTGCTAAAAAGAGCAGCATCGGCGTGCTTAGCACGTCGTTTCGAAGAAATGCACGTGCGCGTTCTGCCAAAAGCACCATTTGCACGCATATCTTGTGGTTTTGCAGAAAACAACGTCCGCGTCTACCAAATGATGCATGTGCATGCTTAAAACGCGTTTTGGCACAAATCCGTGCGCGGGTGCTAAAAAGTGCAGCATCGGCATGCTTAGCACGTCGTTTGGTAGAAATCCACGTGCGCGTTCTGCCAAAAGCACCATTTGCATGCATATCTTGTGGTGTTGCAGATAACAACGTCCGCGTCTACCAAAAGATGCATGTGCAAGCTTAAGAAGCGTTTTGGCACAAATCCGTGCGCGGGTGATAAAAAGAGCAGCATCGGCATGCTTAGCACGTCGTTTGGTATAAATCCACATGCGCGTTCTGACAAAAGCACCATTTGCATGCATATCTTGTGGTTTTTCCGAAAACAACGTCCGCGTCTACCAAAAGATGCATGTGCAAGCTTAAAACGCGTTTTGGCATAAATCGATGAGCGGGTGCTAAAAAGAGCAGCATCGGCATGCTTAGCACGTCGTTTGGTAGAAATCCACGTGCGCGTTCTGCCAAAAGCACCATTTGCATGCATCTCTTGTGGTTTTGCAGAAAACAACGTCCGCGTCTAACAAAAGATGCATGTGCATGCTTAACAAGCGTTTTGCCACAAATCCGTGCGTGGGTGCTAAAAAGAGCAGTATCGGCATGCGTAGCACGTCGTTTGGTAGAAATCCACGTGCACGTTCTGCAAAAGCACCATTTGCATGCATATCTTGTGGTTTTGCAGAAAACAACGTCCGCGTCTACCAAAAGATGCATATCCATGCTTAAAACGCGTTTTGGCACAAATCCATGCACGGGTGCTAAAAAGAGCAGCATCGGCATGCCTAGCACGTCGTTTGGTAGAAATCCACGTGCGCGTTCTGCCAAAAGAACTATTTGCATGCATATCTTGTGGTTTTGCAGAAAACAACGTCCGCGTCTAGTAAAAGATGCATGTGCATGCTTAACAAACGTTCTGGCACAAATCCATGCGCGGGTGCTAAAAAGAGCAGCATCGGCGTGCTTAGCACGTCGTTTCGAAGAAATGCACGTGCGCGTTCTGCCAAAAGCACCATTTGCATGCATATCTTGTGGTTTTTCAGAAAACAACGTGCGCGTCTACCAAAAGATGCATGTGCATGCTTAAAACGCGTTTTGGCACAAATCCATGCGCGGGTGCTAAAAAGAGCAGCATCGGCATGCTTAGCACGTCGTTTGGTTGAAATCCACGTGCGCGTTCTGCCAAAAGCACCATTTGTATGCATATATTGTGGTTTTGGAGAAAACAACGTCCGCGTCTACCAAAAGATGCATGTGCATGCCTAAAACGCGTTTTGGCACAAATCCATGCGCGGGTGCTAAAAAGAGCAGCACCGGCATGCTTAGCACGTCGTTTGGTAGAAATCCACGTGCGCGTTCTGCCAAAAGCACCATTTGCACGCATATCTTGTGGTTTTGCAGAAAACAACGTCCGCGTCTACCAAAATATGCATGTGCATGCTTAAAACGCGTTTTTGCACAAATCCGTGCGCGGGTGCTAAAAAAGCAGTATCGGCATGCTTAGCAAGTCGTTTGGTAGAAATCCACGTGCGCGTTCTGCCAAAAGCACCATTTGCATGCATATCTTGTGGTTTTGCAGAAAACAACGTCCGCGTCTACCAAAAGATGCATGTGCATGCTTAACAAGCGTTTTGGCACAAATCCATGTGCGGGTGCTAGAAAGAGCAGCATCGGCATGCTTAGCACGTCGTTTGGTAGAAATCCACGTGCGCGTTCTGCCAAAAGCACCATTTGCATGCATGTCTTGTGGTTTTGGAGAAAACAACATCCGCGTCTACCAAAAGATGCATGTGAATGCTTAAAACGCGTTGTCGCACAAGTCCGTGCGCGGGTGCTAAAAAGAGCAGCATCGGCGTGCTTAGCACGTCGTTTCGTAGAAATGCACGTGCGCGTTCTGTCAAAAGTTCCATTTGCATGCATATCTTGTGGTTTTGCAGAAAACAACGTCCGCGTCTACCAAAAGATGCGTGTGCATGCTTAAAAAGCGTTTTGGCACAAATCCATGCGCGGGTGCTAAAAAGAGCAGCATCGGCATGCTTTGAACGTCGTTTGGTAGAAATCCACGTGCGCGTTCTGCCAAAAGCACCATTTGCGTGCATATCTTGTGGTTTTGCAGAAAACAACGTCCGCGTCTACCAAATGATGCATGTGCATGCTTAAAACGCGTTTTGGCACAAATCCGTGCGCGGGTGCTAAAAGTGCAGCATCGGCATGCTTAGCACGTCGTTTGGTAGAAATCCACGTGCGCGTTCTGCCAAAAGCACCATTTGCATGCATATCTTGTGGTGTTGCAGATAACAACGTCCGCGTCTACCAAAAGATGCATGTGCAAGCTTAAGAAGCGTTTTGGCACAAATCCGTGCGCGGGTGATAAAAAGAGCAGCATCGGCATGCTTAGCACGTCGTTTGGTATAAATCCACATGCGCGTTCTGACAAAAGCACCATTTGCATGCATATCTTGTGGTTTTTCCGAAAACAACGTCCGCGTCTACCAAAAGATGCATGTGCAAGCTTAAAACGCGTTTTGGCATAAATCGATGAGCGGGTGCTAAAAAGAGCAGCATCGGCATGCTTAGCACGTCGTTTGGTAGAAATCCACGTGCGCGTTCTGCCAAAAGCACCATTTGCATGCATCTCTTGTGGTTTTGCAGAAAACAACGTCCGCGTCTAACAAAAGATGCATGTGCATGCTTAACAAGCGTTTTGCCACAAATCCGTGCGTGGGTGCTAAAAAGAGCAGTATCGGCATGCGTAGCACGTCGTTTGGTAGAAATCCACGTGCACGTTCTGCAAAAGCACCATTTGCATGCATATCTTGTGGTTTTGCAGAAAACAACGTCCGCGTCTACCAAAAGATGCATGTCCATGCTTAAAACGCGTTTTGGCACAAATTCATGCACGGGTGCTAAAAAGAGCAGCATCGGCATGCCTAGCACGTCGTTTGGTAGAAATCCACGTGCGCGTTCTGCCAAAAGAACTATTTGCATGCATATCTTGTGGTTTTGCAGAAAACAACGTCCGCGTCTAGTAAAAGATGCATGTGCATGCTTAACAAACGTTCTGGCACAAATCCGTGCGCGGGTGCTAAAAAGAGCAGCATCGGCGTGCTTAGCACGTCGTTTCGAAGAAATGCACGTGCGCGTTCTGCCAAAAGCACCATTTGCATGCATATCTTGTGGTTTTTCAGAAAACAACGTGCGCGTCTACCAAAAGATGCATGTGCATGCTTAAAACGCGTTTTGGCACAAATCCATGCGTGGGTGCTAAAATGAGCAGCATCGGCATGCTTAGCACGTCGTTTGGTTGAAATCCACGTGCGCGTTCTGCCAAAAGCACCATTTGTATGCATATATTGTGGTTTTGGAGAAAACAACGTCCGCGTCTACCAAAAGATGCATGTGCATGCTTAAAACGCGTTTTGGCACAAATCCATGCGCGGGTGCTAAAAAGAGCAGCACCGGCATGCTTAGCACGTCGTTTGGTAGAAATCCACGTGCGCGTTCTGCCAAAAGCACCATTTGCACGCATATCTTGTGGTTTTGCAGAAAACAACGTCCGCGTCTACCAAAATATGCATGTGCATGCTTAAAACGCGTTTTTGCACAAATCCGTCCGCGGGTGCTAAAAAAGCAGTATCGGCATGCTTAGCAAGTCGTTTGGTAGAAATCCACGTGCGCGTTCTGCCAAAAGCACCATTTGCATGCATATCTTGTGGTTTTGCAGAAAACAACGTCCGCGTCTACCAAAAGATGCATGTGCATGCTTAACAAGCGTTTTGGCACAAATCCATGTGCGGGTGCTAGAAAGAGCAGCATCGGCATGCTTAGCACGTCGTTTGGTAGAAATCCACGTGCGCGTTCTGCCAAAAGCACCATTTGCATGCATGTCTTGTGGTTTTGGAGAAAACAACATCCGCGTCTACCAAAAGATGCATGTGAATGCTTAAAACGCGTTGTCGCACAAGTCCGTGCGCGGGTGCTAAAAAGAGCAGCATCGGCGTGCTTAGCACGTCGTTTCGTAGAAATGCACGTGCGCGTTCTGCCAAAACCACCATTTGCATGCATATCTGGTGGTTTTTCAGAAAACAACGTCGGCGTCTACCAAAAGATGCATGTGCATGCTTAACAAGCGTTTTGGCACAAATCCATGTGCGGGTGCTTAAAAGAGCAGCATCGGCATGCTTAGCACGTCGTTTGGTAGAAATCCACTTGCGCGTTCTGCCAAAAGCACCATTTGCATGCATATCTTGTGGTTTTGCAGAAAACAACGTCCGCGTCTACCAAAAGATGCATTTGCATGCTTAACAAGCGTTTTGGCACAAATCCATGTGCGGGTGCTAGAAAGAGCAGCATCGGCATGCTTAGCACGTCGTTTGGTAGAAATCCACGTGCGCGTTCTGCCAAAAGCACCATTTGCATGCATGTCTTGTGGTTTTGGAGAAAACAACATCCGCGTCTACCAAAAGATGCATGTGAATGCTTAAAACGCGTTGTCGCACAAGTCCGTGCGCGGGTGCTAAAAAGAGCAGCATCGGCATGCTTAGCACGTCGTTTGGTAGAAATCCACGTGCGCGTTTTGCCAAAAGCACCATTTGCATGCATATCCTGTGGTTTTGCAGAAAACAACGTCCGCGTCTACCAAAAGATGCATGTGCATGCTTAACAAGCGTTTTGGCACAAATCCGTGAGCGGGTGCTAAAAAGAGCAGCATCGGCATGCTTAGCACGTCGTTTGGTAAAAATGCACGTGCGCGTTCTGCCAAAAGCACCATTTGCATGCATATGTTGTGGTTTTTCAGAAAACAACGTCCGCGTCTACCAAGAGATGCATGTGCATGCTTAAAACGCGTTTTGGCACAAATCCATGCGCGGGCGCTAAAAAGAGCAGCATCGGCATGTTTAGCACGTCGTTTGGTTGAAATCCACGTGCGCGTTCTGCCAAAAGCACCATTTGCATGCATATCTTGTGGTTTTGCAGGAAACAACGTCCGCGTCTACCAAAAGATGCATGTGCAAGCTTAAAACGCGTTTTGGCACAAATCCATGCGCGTGTGCTAAAAAGAGCAGCATCGGCATGCTTAGCACGTCGTTTGGTAGAAATCCACGTTCGCGTTCTGCCAAAAGCACCATTTGCATGCATATCTTGCGGTTTTGCAGAAAACAACGTCCGCGTCTACCAAAAGATGCATGTGCATGCTTAAAACGCGTTTTGGCACAAATCCATGCGCGGGTGCTAAAAAGAGCAGCACCGGCATGCTTAGCACGTCGTTTGGTAGAAATCCATGTGCGCGTTCTGCCAAAAGCACCATTTGCACGCATATCTTGTGGTTTTGCAGAAAACAACGTCCGCGTCTACCAAATGATGCATGTGCATGCTTAAAACGCGTTTTGGCACAAATCCGTGCGCGGGTGCTAAAAAGTGCAGCATCGGCATGCTTAGCACGTCGTTTGGTAGAAATCCACGTGCGCGTTCTGCCAAAAGCACCATTTGCATGCATATCTTGTGGTTTTGGAGAAAACAACGTCCGCGTCTACCAAAAGATGCACGTCCATGCTTAAAACGCGTTTTAGCACAAATCCATGCGCGGGTGCTAAAAAGAGCAGCATCGGCATGCTTAGCACGTCGTTTGGTAGAAATCCACGTGCGCGTTCTGCCAAAAGCACCATTTGCATGCATATCTTGTGGTTTTGCAGAAAACAACGTCCGCGTCTACCAAAAGATGCAGGTGCATGCTTAACAAGCGTTTTGGCACAAATCCATGTGCGGGTGCTTAAAAGAGCAGCATCGGCATGCTTAGCACGTCGTTTGGTAGAAATCCACGTGCGCGTTCTGCCAAAAGCACCATTTGCATGCATATCTTGTAGTCTTGCAGAAAACAACATCCGCGTCTACCAAAAGATGCATGTGAATGCTTAAAACGCGTCTTCGCACAAATCCGTGCGCGGGTGCTAAAAAGAGCAGCATCGGCATGCTTAGCACGTCGTTTGGTAGAAATCCACGTGCGCGTTCCGACAAAAACACCATTTGCATGCATATCTTGTGGTTTTGCAGAAAACAACGTCCGCGTCTACAAAAAGATGCGTGTGCATGCTTAACAAGCGTTTTGCCACAAATCCATGTGCGGGTGCTAGAAAGAGCAGCATCGGCATGCTTAGCACGTCGTTTGGTAGAAATCCACGTGCGCGTTCTGCCAAAAGCACCATTTGCATGCATGTCTTGTGGTTTTGGAGAAAACAACATCCGCGTCTACCAAAAGATGCATGTGAATGCTTAAAACGCGTTGTCGCACAAGTCCGTGCGCGGGTGCTAAAAAGAGCAGCATCGGCGTGCTTAGCACGTCGTTTCGTAGAAATGCACGTGCGCGTTCTGTCAAAAGTTCCATTTGCATGCATATCTTGTGGTTTTGCAGAAAACAACGTCCGCGTCTACCAAAAGATGCGTGTGCATGCTTAAAAAGCGTTTTGGCACAAATCCATGCGCGGGTGCTAAAAAGAGCAGCATCGGCATGCTTTGAACGTCGTTTGGTAGAAATCCACGTGCGCGTTCTGCCAAAAGCACCATTTGCGTGCATATCTTGTAGTTTTGCAGAAAACAACGTCCGCGTCTACCAAATGATGCATGTGCATGCTTAAAACGCGTTTTGGCACAAATCCGTGCGCGGGTGCTAAAAGTGCAGCATCGGCATGCTTAGCACGTCGTTTGGTAGAAATCCACGTGCGCGTTCTGCCAAAAGCACCATTTGCATGCATATCTTGTGGTGTTGCAGATAACAACGTCCGCGTCTACCAAAAGATGCATGTGCAAGCTTAAGAAGCGTTTTGGCACAAATCCGTGCGCGGGTGATAAAAAGAGCAGCATCGGCATGCTTAGCACGTCGTTTGGTATAAATCCACATGCGCGTTCTGACAAAAGCACCATTTGCATGCATATCTTGTGGTTTTTCCGAAAACAACGTCCGCGTCTACCAAAAGATGCATGTGCAAGCTTAAAACGCGTTTTGGCATAAATCGATGAGCGGGTGCTAAAAAGAGCAGCATCGGCATGCTTAGCACGTCGTTTGGTAGAAATCCACGTGCGCGTTCTGCCAAAAGCACCATTTGCATGCATCTCTTGTGGTTTTGCAGAAAACAACGTCCGCGTCTAACAAAAGATGCATGTGCATGCTTAACAAGCGTTTTGCCACAAATCCGTGCGTGGGTGCTAAAAAGAGCAGTATCGGCATGCGTAGCACGTCGTTTGGTAGAAATCCACGTGCACGTTCTGCAAAAGCACCATTTGCATGCATATCTTGTGGTTTTGCAGAAAACAACGTCCGCGTCTACCAAAAGATGCATGTCCATGCTTAAAGCGCGTTTTGGCACAAATTCATGCACGGGTGCTAAAAAGAGCAGCATCGGCATGCCTAGCACGTCGTTTGGTAGAAATCCACGTGCGCGTTCTGCCAAAAGAACTATTTGCATGCATATCTTGTGGTTTTGCAGAAAACAACGTCCGCGTCTAGTAAAAGATGCATGTGCATGCTTAACAAACGTTCTGGCACAAATCCGTGCGCGGGTGCTAAAAAGAGCAGCATCGGCGTGCTTAGCACGTCGTTTCGATGAAATGCACGTGCGCGTTCTGCCAAAAGCACCATTTGCATGCATATCTTGTGGTTTTTCAGAAAACAACGTGCGCGTCTACCAAAAGATGCATGTGCATGCTTAAAACGCGTTTTGGCACAAATCCATGCGTGGGTGCTAAAATGAGCAGCATCGGCATGCTTAGCACGTCGTTTGGTTGAAATCCACGTGCGCGTTCTGCCAAAAGCACCATTTGTATGCATATATTGTGGTTTTGGAGAAAACAACGTCCGCGTCTACCAAAAGATGCATGTGCATGCTTAAAACGCGTTTTGGCACAAATCCATGCGCGGGTGCTAAAAAGAGCAGCACCGGCATGCTTAGCACGTCGTTTGGTAGAAATCCACGTGCGCGTTCTGCCAAAAGCACCATTTGCACGCATATCTTGTGGTTTTGCAGAAAACAACGTCCGCGTCTACCAAAATATGCATGTGCATGCTTAAAACGCGTTTTTGCACAAATCCGTGCGCGGGTGCTAAAAAAGCAGTATCGGCATGCTTAGCAAGTCGTTTGGTAGAAATCCACGTGCGCGTTCTGCCAAAAGCACCATTTGCATGCATATCTTGTGGTTTTGCAGAAAACAACGTCCGCGTCTACCAAAAGATGCATGTGCATGCTTAACAAGCGTTTTGGCACAAATCCATGTGCGGGTGCTAGAAAGAGCAGCATCGGCATGCTTAGCACGTCGTTTGGTAGAAATCCACGTGCGCGTTCTGCCAAAAGCACCATTTGCATGCATGTCTTGTGGTTTTGGAGAAAACAACATCCGCGTCTACCAAAAGATGCATGTGAATGCTTAAAACGCGTTGTCGCACAAGTCCGTGCGCGGGTGCTAAAAAGAGCAGCATCGGCGTGCTTAGCACGTCGTTTCGTAGAAATGCACGTGCGCGTTCTGCCAAAACCACCATTTGCATGCATATCTGGTGGTTTTTCAGAAAACAACGTCCGCGTCTACCAAAAGATGCATGTGCATGCTTAACAAGCGTTTTGGCACAAATCCATGTGCGGGTGCTTAAAAGAGCAGCATCGGCATGCTTAGCACGTCGTTTGGTAGAAATCCACTTGCGCGTTCTGCCAAAAGCACCATTTGCATGCATATCTTGTGGTTTTGCAGAAAACAACGTCCGCGTCTACCAAAAGATGCATGTGCATGCTTAACAAGCGTTTTGGCACAAATCCATGTGCGGGTGCTAGAAAGAGCAGCATCGGCATGCTTAGCACGTCGTTTGGTAGAAATCCACGTGCGCGTTCTGCCAAAAGCACCATTTGCATGCATGTCTTGTGGTTTTGGAGAAAACAACATCCGCGTCTACCAAAAGATGCATGTGAATGCTTAAAACGCGTTGTCGCACAAGTCCGTGCGCGGGTGCTAAAAAGAGCAGCATCGGCATGCTTAGCACGTCGTTTGGTAGAAATCCACGTGCGCGTTTTGCCAAAAGCACCATTTGCATGCATATCCTGTGGTTTTGCAGAAAACAACGTCCGCGTCTACCAAAAGATGCATGTGCATGCTTAACAAGCGTTTTGGCACAAATCCGTGAGCGGGTGCTAAAAAGAGCAGCATCGGCATGCTTAGCACGTCGTTTGGTAAAAATGCACGTGCGCGTTCTGCCAAAAGCACCATTTGCATGCATATGTTGTGGTTTTTCAGAAAACAACGTCCGCGTCTACCAAGAGATGCATGTGCATGCTTAAAACGCGTTTTGGCACAAATCCATGCGCGGGCGCTAAAAAGAGCAGCATCGGCATGTTTAGCACGTCGTTTGGTTGAAATCCACGTGCGCGTTCTGCCAAAAGCACCATTTGCATGCATATCTTGTGGTTTTGCAGGAAACAACGTCCGCGTCTACCAAAAGATGCATGTGCAAGCTTAAAACGCGTTTTGGCACAAATCCATGCGCGTGTGCTAAAAAGAGCAGCATCGGCATGCTTAACGTCGTTTGGTAGAAATCCACGTTCGCGTTCTGCCAAAAGCACCATTTGCATGCATATCTTGCGGTTTTGCAGAAAACAACGTCCGCGTCTACCAAAAGATGCATGTGCATGCTTAAAACGCGTTTTGGCACAAATCCATGCGCGGGTGCTAAAAAGAGCAGCACCGGCATGCTTAGCACGTCGTTTGGTAGAAATCCACGTGCGCGTTCTGCCAAAAGCACCATTTGCACGCATATCTTGTGGTTTTGCAGAAAACAACGTCCGTGTCTACCAAATGATGCATGTGCATGCTTAAAACGCGTTTTGGCACAAATCCGTGCGCGGGTGCTAAAAAGTGCAGCATCGGCATGCTTAGCACGTCGTTTGGTAGAAATCCACGTGCGCGTTCTGCCAAAAGCACCATTTGCATGCATATCTTGTGGTTTTGGAGAAAACAACGTCCGCGTCTACCAAAAGATGCACGTCCATGCTTAAAACGCGTTTTAGCACAAATCCATGCGCGGGTGCTAAAAAGAGCAGCATCGGCATGCTTAGCACGTCGTTTGGTAGAAATCCACGTGCGCGTTCTGCCAAAAGCACCATTTGCATGCATATCTTGTGGTTTTGCAGAAAACAACGTCCGCGTCTACCAAAAGATGCAGGTGCATGCTTAACAAGCGTTTTGGCACAAATCCATGTGCGGGTGCTTAAAAGAGCAGCATCGGCATGCTTAGCACGTCGTTTGGTAGAAATCCACGTGCGCGTTCTGCCAAAAGCACCATTTGCATGCATATCTTGTAGTCTTGCAGAAAACAACATCCGCGTCTACCAAAAGATGCATGTGAATGCTTAAAACGCGTCTTCGCACAAATCCGTGCGCGGGTGCTAAAAAGAGCAGCATCGGCATGCTTAGCACGTCGTTTGGTAGAAATCCACGTGCGCGTTCCGACAAAAACACCATTTGCATGCATATCTTGTGGTTTTGCAGAAAACAACGTCCGCGTCTACAAAAAGATGCGTGTGCATGCTTAACAAGCGTTTTGCCACAAATCCGCGCGTGGGTGCTAAAAAGAGCAGTATCGGCATGCTTAGCACGTCGTTTGGTAGAAATCCACGTGCACGTTCTGCAAAAGCACCATTTGCATGCACATCTTGTGGTTTTGCAGAAAACAACGTCCGCGTCTACCAAAAGATGCATGTCCATGCTTAAAACGCGTTTTGGCACAAATCCATGCACGGGTGCTAAAAAGAGCAGCATCGGCATGCTTAGCACGTCGTTTGGTAGAAATCCACGTGCGCGTTCTGCCAAAAGAACTATTTGCATGCATATCTTGTGGTTTTGCAGAAAACAACGTCCGCGTCTAGTAAAAGATGCATGTGCATGCTTAACAAACGTTTTGGCACAAATCCGTGCGCGGGTGCTAAAAAGAGCAGCATCGGCATGCTTAGCACGTCGTTTGGTAGAAATCCACGTGCGCGTTCTGCCAAAAGCACGATTTGCATGCATATCTTGTTCTTTTGCTGAAAACAACGTCCGCGTCTAGCAAAAGATGCGTGTGCATGCTTAACAAGGGGTTTGGCACAAATCCATGTGCGGGTGCTAAAAAGAGCAGCATCGGCGTGCTTAGCACGTCGTTTGGTAGAAATGCACGTGCGCGTTCTGCCAAAAGCACCATTTGCATGCATATGTTGTGGTTTTTCAGAAAACAACCTCCGCGTCTACCAAAAGATGCATGTGCATGCTTAAAACGCGTTTTGGCACAAATCCATGCGCGGGTGCTAAAAAGAGCAGCATCGGCATGCTTAGCACGTCGTTTGGTTGAAATCCACGTGCGCGTTCTGCCAAAAGCACCATTTGTATGCATGTCTTGTGGTTTTGGAGAAAACAACATCCGCGTCTACCAAAAGATGCATGTGAATGCTTAAAACGCGTTGTCGCACAAGTCCGTGCGCGGGTGCTAAAAAGAGCAGCATCGGCGTGCTTAGCACGTCGTTTCGTAGAAATGCACGTGCGCGTTCTGCCAAAACCACCATTTGCATGCATATCTGGTGGTTTTTCAGAAAACAACGTCCGCGTCTACCAAAAGATGCATGTGCATGCTTAACAAGCGTTTTGGCACAAATCCATGTGCGGGTGCTTAAAAGAGCAGCATCGGCATGCTTAGCACGTCGTTTGGTAGAAATCCACTTGCGCGTTCTGCCAAAAGCACCATTTGCATGCATATCTTGTGGTTTTGCAGAAAACAACGTCCGCGTCTACCAAAAGATGCATGTGCATGCTTAACAAGCGTTTTGGCACAAATCCATGTGCGGGTGCTAGAAAGAGCAGCATCGGCATGCTTAGCACGTCGTTTGGTAGAAATCCACGTGCGCGTTCTGCCAAAAGCACCATTTGCATGCATGTCTTGTGGTTTTGGAAAAAACAACATCCGCGTCTACCAAAAGATGCATGTGAATGCTTAAAACGCGTTGTCGCACAAGTCCGTGCGCGGGTGCTAAAAAGAGCAGCATCGGCATGCTTAGCACGTCGTTTGGTAGAAATCCACTTGCGCGTTTTGCCAAAAGCACCATTTGCATGCATATCCTGTGGTTTTGCAGAAAACAACGTCCGCGTCTACCAAAAGATGCATGTGCATGCTTAACAAGCGTTTTGGCACAAATCCGTGAGCGGGTGCTAAAAAGAGCAGCATCGGCATGCTTAGCACGTCGTTTGGTAAAAATGCACGTGCGCGTTCTGCCAAAAGCACCATTTGCATGCATATGTTGTGGTTTTTCAGAAAACAACGTCCGCGTCTACCAAGAGATGCATGTGCATGCTTAAAACGCGTTTTGGCACAAATCCATGCGCGGGCGCTAAAAAGAGCAGCATCGGCATGTTTAGCACGTCGTTTGGTTGAAATCCACGTGCGCGTTCTGCCAAAAGCACCATTTGCATGCATATCTTGTGGTTTTGCAGGAAACAACGTCCGCGTCTACCAAAAGATGCATGTGCAAGCTTAAAACGCGTTTTGGCACAAATCCATGCGCGTGTGCTAAAAAGAGCAGCATCGGCATGCTTAGCACGTCGTTTGGTAGAAATCCACGTTCGCGTTCTGCCAAAAGCACCATTTGCATGCATATCTTGCGGTTTTGCAGAAAACAACGTCCGCGTCTACCAAAAGATGCATGTGCATGCTTAAAACGCGTTTTGGCACAAATCCATGCGCGGGTGCTAAAAAGAGCAGCACCGGCATGCTTAGCACGTCGTTTGGTAGAAATCCACGTGCGCGTTCTGCCAAAAGCACCATTTGCACGCATATCTTGTGGTTTTGCAGAAAACAACGTCCGCGTCTACCAAATGATGCATGTGCATGCTTAAAACGCGTTTTGGCACAAATCCGTGCGCGGGTGCTAAAAAGTGCAGCATCGGCATGCTTAGCACGTCGTTTGGTAGAAATCCACGTGCGCGTTCTGCCAAAAGCACCATTTGCATGCATATCTTGTGGTTTTGGAGAAAACAACGTCCGCGTCTACCAAAAGATGCACGTCCATGCTTAAAACGCGTTTTAGCACAAATCCATGCGCGGGTGCTAAAAAGAGCAGCATCGGCATGCTTAGCACGTCGTTTGGTAGAAATCCACGTGCGCGTTCTGCCAAAAGCACCATTTGCATGCATATCTTGTGGTTTTGCAGAAAACAACGTCCGCGTCTACCAAAAGATGCAGGTGCATGCTTAACAAGCGTTTTGGCACAAATCCATGTGCGGGTGCTTAAAAGAGCAGCATCGGCATGCTTAGCACGTCGTTTGGTAGAAATCCACGTGCGCGTTCTGCCAAAAGCACCATTTGCATGCATATCTTGTAGTCTTGCAGAAAACAACATCCGCGTCTACCAAAAGATGCATGTGAATGCTTAAAACGCGTCTTCGCACAAATCCGTGCGCGGGTGCTAAAAAGAGCAGCATCGGCATGCTTAGCACGTCGTTTGGTAGAAATCCACGTGCGCGTTCCGACAAAAACACCATTTGCATGCATATCTTGTGGTTTTGCAGAAAACAACGTCCGCGTCTACAAAAAGATGCGTGTGCATGCTTAACAAGCGTTTTGCCACAAATCCGCGCGTGGGTGCTAAAAAGAGCAGTATCGGCATGCTTAGCACGTCGTTTGGTAGAAATCCACGTGCACGTTCTGCAAAAGCACCATTTGCATGCACATCTTGTGGTTTTGCAGAAAACAACGTCCGCGTCTACCAAAAGATGCATGTCCATGCATAAAACGCGTTTTGGCACAAATCCATGCACGGGTGCTAAAAAGAGCAGCATCGGCATGCTTAGCACGTCGTTTGGTAGAAATCCACGTGCGCGTTCTGCCAAAAGAACTATTTGCATGCATATCTTGTGGTTTTGCAGAAAACAACGTCCGCGTCTAGTAAAAGATGCATGTGCATGCTTAACAAACGTTTTGGCACAAATCCGTGCGCGGGTGCTAAAAAGAGCAGCATCGGCATGCTTAGCACGTCGTTTGGTAGAAATCCACGTGCGCGTTCTGCCAAAAGCACGATTTGCATGCATATCTTGTTGTTTTGCAGAAAACAACGTCCGCGTCTAGCAAAAGATGCGTGTGCATGCTTAACAAGGGGTTTGGCACAAATCCATGTGCGGGTGCTAAAAAGAGCAGCATCGGCGTGCTTAGCACGTCGTTTGGTAGAAATGCACGTGCGCGGTCTGCCAAAAGCACCATTTGCATGCATATGTTGTGGTTTTTCAGAAAACAACCTCCGCGTCTACCAAAAGATGCATGTGGATGCTTAAAACGCGTTTTGGCACAAATCCATGCGCGGGTGCTAAAAAGAGCAGCATCGGCATGCTTAGCACGTCGTTTGGTTGAAATCCACGTGCGCGTTCTGCCAAAAGCACCATTTGTATGCATATCTTGTGGTTTTGGAGAAAACAACGTCCGCGTCTACCAAAAGATGCATGTGCATGCTTAAAACGCGTTTTGGCACAAATCCATGCGCGGGTGCTAAAAAGAGCAGCATCGGCATGCTTAGCACGTCGTTTGGTAGAAATCCACATGCGCGTTCTGCCAAAAGCACCACTTGCACGCATATCTTGTGGTTTTGCAGAAAACAACGTCCGCGTCTACCAAAATATGCATGTGCATGCTTAAAACGCGTTTTTGCACAAATACGTGCGCGGGTGCATACAAAGCAGTATCGGCATGCTTAGCAAGTCGTTTGGTAGAAATCCACGTGCGCGTTCTGCCAAAAGCACCATTTGCATGCATATCTTCTGGTTTTGCAGAAAACAACGTCCGCGTCTACCAAAAGATGCATGTGCATGCTTAACAAGCGTTTTGGCACAAATCCGTGCGCGTGTGCTAAAAAGAGCAGCATCGGCATGCTTAGCACGTCGTTTGGTAGAAATCCACGTGCGCGGTCTGTCAAAAGCTCCATTTGCATGCATATCTTGTGGTTTTGCAGAAAACAACGTCCGCGTCTACCAAAAGATGCGTGTGCATGCTTAAAAAGCGTTTTGGCACAAATCCATGCGCGGGTGCTAAAAAGAGCAGCATCGGCATGCTTTGAACGTCGTTTGGTAGAAATCCACGTGCGCGTTCTGCCAAAAGCACCATTTGCGTGCATATCTTGTGGTTTTGCAGAAAACAACGTCCGCGTCTACCAAATGATGCATGTGCATGCTTAAAACGCGTTTTGGCACAAATCCGTGCGCGGGTGCTAAAAAGTGCAGCATCGGCATGCTTAGCACGTCGTTTGGTAGAAATCCACGTGCGCGTTCTGCCAAAAGCACCATTTGCATGCATATCTTGTGGTGTTGCAGAAAACAACGTCCGCGTCTACCAAAAGATGCATGTGCAAGCTTAAGAAGCGTTTTGGCACAAATCCGTGCGCGGGTGATAAAAAGAGCAGCATCGGCATGCTTAGCACGTCGTTTGGTATAAATCCACATGCGCGTTCTGACAAAAGCACCATTTGCATGCATATCTTGTGGTTTTTCCGAAAACAACGTCCGCGTCTACCAAAAGATGCATGTGCAAGCTTAAAACGCGTTTTGGCATAAATCAATGAGCGGGTGCTAAAAAGAGCAGCATCGGCATGCTTAGCACGTCGTTTGGTAGAAATCCACGTGCGCGTTCTGCCAAAAGCACCATTTGCATGCATCTCTTGTGGTTTTGCAGAAAACAACGTCCGCGTCTAACAAAAGATGCATGTGCATGCTTAACAAGCGTTTTGCCACAAATCCGTGCGTGGGTGCTAAAAAGAGCAGTATCGGCATGCGTAGCACGTTGTTTGGTAGAAATCCACGTGCACGTTCTGCAAAAGCACCATTTGCATGCATATCTTGTGGTTTTGCAGAAAACAACGTCCGCGTCTACCAAAAGATGCATGTCCATGCTTAAAACGCGTTTTGGCACAAATCCATGCACGGGTGCTAAAAAGAGCAGCATCGGCATGCTTAGCACGTCGTTTGATAGAAATCCACGTGCGCGTTCTGCCAAAAGAACTATTTGCATGCATATCTTGTGGTTTTGCAGAAAACAACGTCCGCGTCTAGTAAAAGATGCATGTGCATGCTTAACAAACGTTTTGGCACAAATCCGTGCGCGGGTGCTAAAAAGAGCAGCATCGGCATGCTTAGCACGTCGTTTGGTAGAAATCCACCTGCGCGTTCTGCCAAAAGCACTATTTGCATGCATATCTTGTGGTTTTGCCGAAAACAACGTCCGCGTCTAGCAAAAGATGCGTGTGCATGCTTAACAAGGGGTTTGGCACAAATCCATGTGCGGGTGCTAAAAAGAGCAGCATCGGCGTGCTGAGCACGTCGTTTGGTAGAAATGCGCGTGCGCGTTCTGCCAAAAGCACCATTTGCATGCATATCTTGTGGTTTTTCAGAAAACAACGTCCGCGTCTAGTAAAAGATGCATGTGCATGCTTAACAAACGTTCTGGCACAAATCCGTGCGCGGGTGCTAAAAAGAGCAGCATCGGCATGCTTAGCACGTCGTTTGGTAGAAATCCACGTGCGCGTTCTGCCAAAAGCACTATTTGCATGCATATCTTGTGGTTTTTCAGAAAAGAAAGTCCGCTTCTAGCAAAAGATGCGTGTGCATGCTTAACAAGGGGTTTGGCACAAATCCATGTGCGGGTGCTAAAAAGAGCAGCATCGGCGTGCTTAGCACGTCGTTTGGTAGAAATGCACGTGCGCGTTCTGCCAAAAGCACCATTTGCATGCATATCTTGTGGTTTTTCAGAAAACAACGTCCGCGTCTACCAAAAGATGCATGTGCATGCTTAAAACGCGTTTTGGCACAAATCCATGCGCGGGTGCTAAAAAGAGCAGCATCGGCATGCTTAGCACGTCGTTTGGTAGAAATCCACGTGCGCGTTCTGCCAAAAGCACCATTTGCATGCATATCTTCTGGTTTTTCAGAAAACAACGTCCGCGTCTACCAAAAGATGCATGTGCATGATTAACAAGCGTTTTGGCACAAATCCGTGCGCGGGTGCTAAAAAGAGCAGCATCGGCATGCTTAGCACGTCGTTTGGTAGAAATCCACGTGCGCGTTCTGCCAAAAGCACCATTTGCATGCATATCTTGTGGTTTTGCAGAAAACAACGTCCGCGTCTACCAAATGATGCATGTGCATGCTTAAAACGCGTTTTGGTACAAATCCGTGCGCGGGTGCTAAAAGTGCAGCATCGGCATGCTTAGCACGTCGTTTGGTAGAAATCCACGTGCGCGTTCTGCCAAAAGCACCATTTGCATGCATATCTTGTGGTGTTGCAGAAAACAACGTCCGCGTCTAGCAAAAGATGCGTGTGCATGCTTAACAAGGGGTTTGGCACAAATCCATGTGCGGGTGCTAAAAAGAGCAGCATCGGCGTGCTTAGCACGTCGTTTGGTAGAAATGCACGTGCGCGTTCTGCCAAACGCACCATTTGCATGCATATCTTGTGGTTTTTCAGAAAACAACGTCCGCGTCTACCAAAAGATGCATGTGCATGCTTAAAACGCGTTTTTCACAAATCCATGCGCGGGTGCTAAAAAGAGCAGCATCGGCATGCTTAGCACGTCGTTTGGTTGAAATCCACGTGCGCGTTCTGCCAAAAGCTCCATTTGTATGCATATCTTGTGGTTTTGGAGAAAACAACGTCCGCGTCTATCAAAAGATGCATGTGCATGCTTAAAACGCGTTTTGGCACAAATCCATGCGTGGGTGCTAAAAAGAGCAGCATCGGCATGCTTAGCACGTCATTTGGTAGAAATCCACGTGCGCGTTCTGCCAAAAGCACCATTTGCACGCATATCTTGTGGTTTTGCAGAAAACAACGTCCGCGTCTACCAAAATATGCATGTGCATGCTTAAAACGCATTTTTGCACAAATCCGTGCGCGGGTGCTAAAAAAGCAGTATCGGCATGCTTAGCAAGTCGTTTGGTAGAAATCCACGTGCGCGTTCTGCCAAAAGCACCATTTGCATGCATATCTTCTGGTTTTGCAGAAAAGAACGTCCGCGTCTACCAAAAGATGCATGTGCATGTTTAACAAGCGTTTTGGCACAAATCCGTGCGCGGGTGCTAAAAAGAGCAGCATCGGCATGCTTAGCACGTCGTTTGGTAGAAATCCACGTGCGCGTTCTGCCAAAAGCACCATTTGCATGCATATCTTGTGGTTTTGCAGAAAACAACGTCCGCGTCTACCAAATGATGCATGTGCATGCTTAAAACGCGTTTTGGCACAAATCCGTGCGCGGGGGCTAAAAAGTGCAGCATCGGCATGCTTAGCACGTCGTTTGGTAGAAATCCACGTGCGCGTTCTGCCAAAAGCACCATTTGCATGCATATCTTGTGGTGTTGCAGAAAACAACGTCCGCGTCTACCAAAAGACGCATGTGCAAGCTTAAGAAGCGTTTTGGCACAAATCCGTGCGCGGGTGATAAAAACAGCAGCATCGGCATGCTTAGCACGTCGTTTGGTATAAATCCACATGCGTGTTCTGACAAAAGCACCATTTGCACGCATATCTTGTGGTTTTGCAGAAAACATTGTCCGCGTCTACCAAAATATGCATGTGCATGCTTAAAACGCATTTTTGCACAAATCCGTGCGCGGGTGCTAAAAAAGCAGTATCGGCATGCTTAGCAAGTCGTTTGGTAGAAATCCACGTGCGCGTTCTGCCAAAAGCACCATTTGCATGCATATCTTCTGGTTTTGCAGAAAACAACGTCCGCGTCTACCAAAAGATGCATGTGCATGCTTAACAAGCGTTTTGGCACAAATCCGTGCGCGGGTGCTAAAAAGAGCAGCATCGGCATGCTTAGCACGTCGTTTGGTAGAAATCCACGTGCGCGTTCTGCCAAAAGCACCATTTGCATGCATATCTTGTGGTTTTGCAGAAAACAACGTCCGCGTCTACAAATGATGTATGTGCATGCTTAAAACGCGTTTTGGCACAAATCCGTGCGCGGGTGCTAAAAAGTGCAGCATCGGCATGCTTAGCACGTCGTTTGGTAGAAATCCACGTGCGCGTTCTGCCAAAAGCACCATTTGCATGCATATCTTGTGGTGTTGCAGAAAACAACGTCCGCGTCTACCAAAAGATGCATGTGCAAGCTTAAGAAGCGTTTTGGCACAAATCCGTGCGCGGGTGATAAAAAGAGCAGCATCGGCATGCTTAGCACGTCGTTTGGTATAAATCCACTGCGCGTTCTGACAAAAGCACCATTTGCATGCATATCTTGTGGTTTTTCCGAAAACAACGTCCGCGTCTACCAAAAGATGCATGTGCAAGCTTAAAACGCGTTTTGGCACAAATCGATGCGCGGGTGCTAAAAAGAGCAGCATCGGCATGCTTAGCACGTCGTTTGGTAGAAATCCACGTGCGCGTTCTGCCAAAAGCACCATTTGCACGCATATCTTGTGGTTTTGCAGAAAACAACGTCCGCGTCTACCAAAATATGCATGTGCATGCTTAACAAGCGTTTTGGCACAAATCCGTGCGCGGGTGCTAAAAAGAGCAGCATCGGCATGCTTAGCACGTCGTTTGGTAGAAATCCACGTGCGCGGTCTGTCAAAAGATCCATTTGCATGCATATCTTGTGGTTTTGCAGAAAACAACGTCCGCGTCTACCAAAAGATGCGTGTGCATGCTTAAAAAGCGTTTTGGCACAAATCCATGCGCGGGTGCTAAAAAGAGCAGCATCGGCATGCTTTGAACGTCGTTTGGTAGAAATCCACGTGCGCGTTCTGCCAAAAGCACCATTTGCATGCATATCTTGTGGTTTTGCAGAAAACAACATCCGCGTCTACCAAAAGATGCATGTGCATGCTTAAAACGCGTTTTGGCACAAATCCGTGCGCGGGTGCTATAAAGTGCAGCATCGGCATGCTTAGCACGTCGTTTGGTAGAAATCCACGTGCCCGTTCTGCCAAAAGCACTATTTGCATGCATATCTTGTCGTTTTGCAGAAAACAACGTCCGCGTCTACCAAATGATGCATGTGCATGCTTAAAACGCGTTTTGGCACAAATCCGTGTGCGGGTGCTAAAAAGTGCAGCATCGGCATGCTTAGCACGTCGTTTGGTAGAAATCCACGTGCGCGTTGTGCCAAAAGCACCATTTGCATGCATATCTTGTGGTTTTGCAGAAAACAACGTCCGCGTCTACCAAAAGATGCATGTCCATGCTTAAAACGCGTTTTGGCACAAATCCATGCACGGGTGCTAAAAAGAGCAGCATCGGCATGCTTAGCACGTCGTTTGGTAGAAATCCACGTGCGCGTTCTGCCAAAAGAACTATTTGCATGCATATCTTGTGGTTTTGCAGAAAACAACGTCCGCGTCTAGTAAAAGATGCATGTGCATGCTTAACAAACGTTTTGGCACAAATCCGTGCGCGGGTGCTAAAAAGAGCAGCATCGGCATGCTTAGCACGTCGTTTGGTAGAAATCCACCTGCGCGTTCTGCCAAAAGCACTATTTGCATGCATATCTTGTGGTTTTGCCGAAAACAACGTCCGCGTCTAGCAAAAGATGCGTGTGCATGCTTAACAAGGGGTTTGGCACAAATCCATGTGCGGGTGCTAAAAAGAGCAGCATCGGCGTGCTGAGCACGTCGTTTGGTAGAAATGCGCGTGCGCGTTCTGCCAAAAGCACCATTTGCATGCATATCTTGTGGTTTTTCAGAAAACAACGTCCGCGTCTAGTAAAAGATGCATGTGCATGCTTAACAAACGTTCTGGCACAAATCCGTGCGCGGGTGCTAAAAAGAACAGCATCGGCATGCTTAGCACGTCGTTTGGTAGAAATCCACGTGCGCGTTCTGCCAAAAGCACTATTTGCATGCATATCTTGTGGTTTTTCAGAAAAGAAAGTCCGCGTCTAGCAAAAGATGCGTGTGCATGCTTAACAAGGGGTTTGGCACAAATCCATGTGCGGGTGCTAAAAAGAGCAGCATCGGCGTGCTTAGCACGTCGTTTGGTAGAAATGCACGTGCGCGTTCTGCCAAAAGCACCATTTGCATGCATATCTTGTGGTTTTTCAGAAAACAACGTCCGCGTCTACCAAAATATGCATGTGCATGCTTAAAACGCGTTTTGGCACAAATCCATGCGCGGGTGCTAAAAAGAGCAGCATCGGCATGCTTAGCACGTCGTTTGGTAGAAATCCACGTGCGCGTTCTGCCAAAAGCACCATTTGCATGCATATCTTCTGGTTTTTCAGAAAACAACGTCCGCGTCTACCAAAAGATGCATGTGCATGATTAACAAGCGTTTTGGCACAAATGCGTGCGCGGGTGCTAAAAAGAGCAGCATCGGCATGCTTAGCACGTCGTTTGGTAGAAATCCACGTGCGCGTTCTGCCAAAAGCACCATTTGCATGCATATCTTGTGGTTTTGCAGAAAACAACGTCCGCGTCTACCAAATGATGCATGTGCATGCTTAAAACGCGTTTTGGTACAAATCCGTGCGCGGGTGCTAAAAAGTGCAGCATCGGCATGCTTAGCACGTCGTTTGGTAGAAATCCACGTGCGCGTTCTGCCAAAAGCACCATTTGCATGCATATCTTGTGGTGTTGCAGAAAACAACGTCCGCGTCTAGCAAAAGATGCGTGTGCATGCTTAACAAGGGGTTTGGCACAAATCCATGTGCGGGTGCTAAAAAGAGCAGCATCGGCGTGCTTAGCACGTCGTTTGGTAGAAATGCACGTGCGCGTTCTGCCAAACGCACCATTTGCATGCATATCTTGTGGTTTTTCAGAAAACAACGTCCGCGTCTACCAAAAGATGCATGTGCATGCTTAAAACGCGTTTTTCACAAATCCATGCGCGGGTGCTAAAAAGAGCAGCATCGGCATGCTTAGCACGTCGTTTGGTTGAAATCCACGTGCGCGTTCTGCCAAAAGCTCCATTTGTATGCATATCTTGTGGTTTTGGAGAAAACAACGTCCGCGTCTATCAAAAGATGCATGTGCATGCTTAAAACACGTTTTGGCACAAATCCATGCGTGGGTGCTAAAAAGAGCAGCATCGGCATGCTTAGCACGTCATTTGGTAGAAATCCACGTGCGCGTTCTGCCAAAAGCACCATTTGCACGCATATCTTGTGGTTTTGCAGAAAACAACGTCCGCGTCTACCAAAATATGCATGTGCATGCTTAAAACGCATTTTTGCACAAATCCGTGCGCGGGTGCTAAAAAAGCAGTATCGGCATGCTTAGCAAGTCGTTTGGTAGAAATCCACGTGCGCGTTCTGCCAAAAGCACCATTTGCATGCATATCTTCTGGTTTTGCAGAAAAGAACGTCCGCGTCTACCAAAAGATGCATGTGCATGCTTAACAAGCTTTTTGGCACAAATCCGTGCGCGGGTGCTAAAAAGAGCAGCATCGGCATGCTTAGCACGTCGTTTGGTAGAAATCCACGTGCGCGTTCTGCCAAAAGCACCATTTGCATGCATATCTTGTGGTTTTGCAGAAAACAACGTCCGCGTCTACCAAATGATGCATGTGCATGCTTAAAACGCGTTTTGGCACAAATCCGTGCGCGGGTGCTAAAAAGTGCAGCATCGGCATGCTTAGCACGTCGTTTGGTAGAAATCCACGTGCGCGTTCTGCCAAAAGCACCATTTGCATGCATATCTTGTGGTGTTGCAGAAAACAACGTCCGCGTCTACCAAAAGACGCATGTGCAAGCTTAAGAAGCGTTTTGGCACAAATCCGTGCGCGGGTGATAAAAACAGCAGCATCGGCATGCTTAGCACGTCGTTTGGTATAAATCCACATGCGTGTTCTGACAAAAGCACCATTTGCACGCATATCTTGTGGTTTTGCAGAAAACATTGTCCGCGTCTACCAAAATATGCATGTGCATGCTTAAAACGCATTTTTGCACAAATCCGTGCGCGGGTGCTAAAAAAGCAGTATCGGCATGCTTAGCAAGTCGTTTGGTAGAAATCCACGTGCGCGTTCTGCCAAAAGCACCATTTGCATGCATATCTTCTGGTTTTGCAGAAAACAACGTCCGCGTCTACCAAAAGATGCATGTGCATGCTTAACAAGCGTTTTGGCACAAATCCGTGCGCGGGTGCTAAAAAGAGCAGCATCGGCATGCTTAGCACGTCGTTTGGTAGAAATCCACGTGCGCGTTCTGCCAAAAGCACCATTTGCATGCATATCTTGTGGTTTTGCAGAAAACAACGTCCGCGTCTACAAATGATGTATGTGCATGCTTAAAACGCGTTTTGGCACAAATCCGTGCGCGGGTGCTAAAAAGTGCAGCATCGGCATGCTTAGCACGTCGTTTGGTAGAAATCCACGTGCGCGTTCTGCCAAAAGCACCATTTGCATGCATATCTTGTGGTGTTGCAGAAAACAACGTCCGCGTCTACCAAAAGATGCATGTGCAAGCTTAAGAAGCGTTTTGGCACAAATCCGTGCGCGGGTGATAAAAAGAGCAGCATCGGCATGCTTAGCACGTCGTTTGGTATAAATCCACTGCGCGTTCTGACAAAAGCACCATTTGCATGCATATCTTGTGGTTTTTCCGAAAACAACGTCCGCGTCTACCAAAAGATGCATGTGCAAGCTTAAAACGCGTTTTGGCACAAATCGATGCGCGGGTGCTAAAAAGAGCAGCATCGGCATGCTTAGCACGTCGTTTGGTAGAAATCCACGTGCGCGTTCTGCCAAAAGCACCATTTGCATGCATCTCTTGTGGTTTTGCAGAAAACAACGTCCGCGTCTGCCAAAAGATGCATTTGCATGCTTAAAACGCGTTTTGGCACAAATCCATGCGCGGGTGCTAAAAAGAGCAGCATCGGCATGCTTAGCACGTCGTTTGGTAGAAATCCACGTGCGCGTTCTGCCAAAAGCACCATTTGCACGCATATCTTGTGGTTTTGCAGAAAACAACGTCCGCGTCTACCAAAATATGCATGTGCATGCTTAACAAGCGTTTTGGCACAAATCCGTGCGCGGGTGCTAAAAAGAGCAGCATCGGCATGCTTAGCACGTCGTTTGGTAGAAATCCACGTGCGCGGTCTGTCAAAAGATCCATTTGCATGCATATCTTGTGGTTTTGCAGAAAACAACGTCCGCGTCTACCAAAAGATGCGTGTGCATGCTTAAAAAGCGTTTTGGCACAAATCCATGCGCGGGTGCTAAAAAGAGCAGCATCGGCATGCTTTGAACGTCGTTTGGTAGAAATCCACGTGCGCGTTCTGCCAAAAGCACCATTTGCATGCATATCTTGTGGTTTTGCAGAAAACAACATCCGCGTCTACCAAAAGATGCATGTGCATGCTTAAAACGCGTTTTGGCACAAATCCGTGCGCGGGTGCTATAAAGTGCAGCATCGGCATGCTTAGCACGTCGTTTGGTAGAAATCCACGTGCCCGTTCTGCCAAAAGCACTATTTGCATGCATATCTTGTCGTTTTGCAGAAAACAACGTCCGCGTCTAGTAAAAGATGCATGTGCATGCTTAACAGGCGTTTTGGCACAAATCCGTGCGCGATTGCCAAAAAGAGCAGCATCGGCATGCTTAGCTCATCGTTTGGTAGAAATCCACGTGCGCGTTGTGCCAAAAGCTCCATTTGCATACATATCTTGTGGTTTTGCAGAAAACAACGTCCTCGTCTACCAAAGGTGCATGTGCATGCTTAAAACGCGTTTTGGCAGAAATCCATGCGCGGGTGCTAAAAACAGCAGCATCGGCATGCTTAGCACGTTGTTTGCTAGAAATCCACGTGCGCGTTCTGCCAAAAGCACCATTTGCATGCATATCTTGTGGTTTTGCAGAAAACAACGTCCGCGTCTACCAAAAGATGTATGTGCATGCTTAACAAGCGTTTTGGCACAAATCCATGTGCGGGGACTAAAAAGAGCAGCATCGGCATGCTTAGCACGTCGTTTGGTATAAATCCACATGCGCGGTCTGACAAAAGCACCATTTGCATGCATATCTTGTGGTATTGCAGAAAACAACATCCGCGTCTACCAAAAGATGCGTGTGCGTGCTTAACAAGGGGTTTGGCACAAATCCATGTGCGGGTGCTAAAAAGAGCAGCATCGGCATGCGTAGCACGTCGTTTTGTAGAAATGCACGTGCGCGTTCTGCCAAAAGCACCATGTGCATGCATATCTTGTGGTTTTTCAGAAAACAACGTCCGCGTCTACCAAAAGATGCATGTGCATGCTTAAAACGCGTTTTGGCACAAATCCATGCGCGGGTGCTAAAAAGAGCAGCATCGGCATGCTTAGCACGTCGTGTGATAGAAATCCACGTGCGCGTTCTGCCAAAAGCACCATTTGCATGCATATCTTGTGGTTTTGCAGAAAACAACGTCCGCGTCTACCAAAAGATGCATGTGCATGCTTAACAAGCGTTTTGACACAAATCCGTGCGCGGGTGCTAAAAAGAGCAGCATCGGCATGCTTAGCACGTCGTTTGGTAGAAATCCACGTGCGCGGTCTGTCAAAAGCTCCATTTGCATGCATATATTGTGGTTTTGCAGAAAACAACGTCCGCGTCTACCAAAAGATGCGTGTGCATGCTTAAAAAGCGTTTTGGCACAAATCCATGCGCGGGTGCCAAAAAGAGAAGCATCGGCATGCTTAGCACGTCGTTTGGTAGAAATCCACGCGCGCGTTCTGCCAAAAGCACTATTTGCATGCATATCTTGTGGTTTTGCAGAAAACAACGTCCGCGTCTACCAAAAGATGCATGTGCATGCTTAAAACGCGTTTTGGCACAAATCCGTGCGCGGGTGCTAAAAAGAGCAGCATCGGCATGCTTAGCACGTCGTTTGGTAGAAATCGACGTGCGCGGTCTGTCAAAAGATCCATTTGCATGCATATCTTGTGGTTTTGCAGAAAACAACGTCCGCGTCTACCAAAAGATGCGTGTGCATGCTTAAAAAGCGTTTTGGCACAAATCCATGCGCGGGTGCTAAAAAGAGCAGCATCGGCATGCTTTGAACGTCGTTTGGTAGAAATCCACGTGCGCGTTCTGCCAAAAGCACCATTTGCATGCATATCTTGTGGTTTTGCAGAAAACAACATCCGCGTCTACCAAAAGATGCATGTGCATGCTTAAAACGCGTTTTGGCACAAATCCGTGCGCGGGTGCTATAAAGTGCAGCATCGGCATGCTTAGCACGTCGTTTGGTAGAAATCCACGTGCCCGTTCTGCCAAAAGCACTATTTGCATGCATATCTTGTCGTTTTGCAGAAAACAAAGTCCGCGTCTAGTAAAAGATGCATGTGCATGCTTAACAGGCGTTTTGGCACAAATCCGTGCGCGATTGCCAAAAAGAGCAGCATCGGCATGCTTAGCTCATCGTTTGGTAGAAATCCACGTGCGCGTTCTGCCAAAAGCTCCATTTGCATACATATCTTGTGGTTTTACAGAAAACAACGTCCTCGTCTACCAAAGGTGCATGTGCATGCTTAAAACGCGTTTTGGCAGAAATCCATGCGCGGGTGCTAAAAACAGCAGCATCGGCATGCTTAGCACGTTGTTTGCTAGAAATCCACGTGCGCGTTCTGCCAAAAGCACCATTTGCATGCATATCTTGTGGTTTTGCAGAAAACAACGTCCGCGTCTACCAAAAGATGTATGTGCATGCTTAACAAGCGTTTTGGCACAAATCCATGTGCGGGGACTAAAAAGAGCAGCATCGGCATGCTTAGCACGTCGTTTGGTATAAATCCACATGCGCGGTCTGACAAAAGCACCATTTGCATGCATATCTTGTGGTATTGCAGAAAACAACATCCGCGTCTACCAAAAGATGCGTGTGCGCGCTTAACAAGGGGTTTGGCACAAATCCATGTGCGGGTGCTAAAAAGAGCAGCATCGGCATGCGTAGCACGTCGTTTTGTAGAAATGCACGTGCGCGTTCTGCCAAAAGCACCATGTGCATGCATATCTTGTGGTTTTTCAGAAAACAACGTCCGCGTCTACCAAAAGATGCATGTGCATGCTTAAAACGCGTTTTGGCACAAATCCATGCGCGGGTGCTAAAAAGAGCAGCATCGGCATGCTTAGCACGTCGTGTGATAGAAATCCACGTGCGCGTTCTGCCAAAAGCACCATTTGCATGCATATCTTGTGGTTTTGCAGAAAACAACGTCCGCGTCTACCAAAAGATGCATGTGCATGCTTAACAAGCGTTTTGACACAAATCCGTGCGCGGGTGCTAAAAAGAGCAGCATCGGCATGCTTAGCACGTCGTTTGGTAGAAATCCACGTGCGCGGTCTGTCAAAAGCTCCATTTGCATGCATATATTGTGGTTTTGCAGAAAACAACGTCCGCGTCTACCAAAAGATGCGTGTGCATGCTTAAAAAGCGTTTTGGCACAAATCCATGCGCGGGTGCCAAAAAGAGAAGCATCGGCATGCTTAGCACGTCGTTTGGTAGAAATCCACGCGCGCGTTCTGCCAAAAGCAATATTTCATGCATATCTTGTGGTTTTGCAGAAAACAACGTCCGCGTCTACCAAAAGATGCATGTGCATGCTTAAAACGCGTTTTGGCACAAATCCGTGTGCGGGTGCTAAAAAGAGCAGCATCGGCATGCTTAGCACGTCGTTTGGTAGAAATCCACGTGCGCGTTCTGCCAAAAGCACCATTTGCATGCATATCTTGTGGTTTTGCAGAAAACAACGTCCGCGTCTACCAAAAGATGCATGTGCATGCTTAAGAAGCGTTTTGGCACAAATCCGTGCGCGGGTGCTAAAAAGAGCAGCATCGGCATGCTTAGCACGTCGTTTGGTAGAAATCCACGTGCGCGTTCTGCCAAAAGCACCATTTGCATGAATATCTTGTGGTTTTGCAGAAAACAACGTCCGCGTCTACCAAAAGATGCATGTGCTTGCTTAACAAGCGTTTTGGCACAAATCCGTGCGTGGGTGCTAAAAAGAGCAGTATCGGCATGCTTAGCACGTCGTTTGGTAGAAATCCACGTGCACGTTCTGCAAAAGCACCATTTGCATGCATATCTTGTGGGTTTGCAGAAAACAACGTCCGCGTCTACCAAAAGATGCGTGTCCATGCTTAAAACGCGTTTTGGCACAAATCCATGCACGGGTGCTAAAAAGAGCAGCATCGGCATGCTTAGCACGTCGTTTGGTAGAAATCCACGTGCGCGTTCTGCCAAAAGCACCATTTGCATGCATATCTTGTGGTTTTGCAGAAAACAACGTCCGCGTCTAGTAAAAGATGCATGTGCATGCTTAACAAACGTTCTGGCACAAATCCGTGCGCGGGTGCTAAAAAGAGCAGCATCGGCATGCTTAGCACGTCGTTTGGTAGAAATCCACGTGCGCGTTCTGCCAAAAGCACTATTTGCATGCATATCTTGTGGTTTTGCAGAAAACAACGTCCGCGTCTAGCAAAAGATGCGTGTGCATGCTTAACAAGGGGTTTGGCACAAATCCATGTGCGGGTGCTAAAAAGAGCAGCATCGGCGTGCTTAGCACGTCGTTTCGTAGAAATGCACGTGCGCGTTCTGCCAAAAGCACCATTTGCATGCTTATGTTGTGGTTTTTCAGAAAACAACGTCCGCGTCTACCAAAAGATGCATGTGCATGCTTAAAACGCGTTTTGGCACAAATCCATGCGCGGGTGCTAAAAAGAGCAGCATCGGCATGCTTAGCACGTCGTTTGGTTGAAATCCACGTGCGCGTTCTGCCAAAAGCACCATTTGTATGCATATCTTGTGGTTTTGCAGAAACCAACGTCCGCGTCTACCAAAAGATGCATGTGCATGCTTAAAACGCGTTTTGGCACAAATCCGTGCGCGGGTGCTAAAAAGAGCAGTATCGGCATGCTTAGCACGTCGTTTGGTAGAAATCCACGTGCGTGTTCTGCCAAAAGCACCATTTGCATGCATATCTTGTGGTTTTGCAGAAAACAACGTCCGCGTCTACCAAAAGATGCATGTGCATGCTTAAAACGCGTTTTGGCACAAATCCATGCGCGGGTGCTAAAAAGAGCAGCATCGGCATGCTTAGCGCGTCGTTTGGTAGAAATCCACGTGCGCGTTCTGCCAAAAGTGCCATTTGCATGCATATCTTGTGGTTTTGCTGAAAACAACGTCCGCGTCTACCAAAAGATGCATGTGCATGCTCAACAAGCGTGTTGGCACAAATCCGTGTGCGGGTGCTAAAAAGAGCAGCATCGGCATGCTTAGCACGTCGTTAGGTAGAAATGCACGTGCGCGTTCTGCCAAAAGCACCATTTGCATGCATATCTTATGGTTTTGCAGAAAACAACGTCCGCGTCTACGAAAAAATGCATGTGCATGCTTAAAACGCGTTTTGGCACAGATGTATGCGCGGGTGCTAAAAAGAGCAGCATCGGCATGCTTAGCACGTCGTTTGGTAGAAATCGACGTGCGTGTTCTGCCAAAAGCACCATTTGCATGCATATCTTGTGGTTTTGCAGAAAACAACGTCCGCGTCTAACAAAAGATGCATGTGCATGCTTAACAAGCGTTTTGGCACAAATCCGTGCGCGGGTGCTAAAAAGAGCAGTATCGGCATGCTTAGCACGTCGTTTGGTAGAAATCCACGTGCGTGTTCTGCCAAAAGCACCATTTGCATGCATATCTTGTGGTTTGGCAGAAAACAACGTCCGCGTCTACCAAAAGATGCATGTGCATGCTTAAAACGCGTTTTGGCACAAATCCATGCGCGGGTGCTAAAAAGAGCAGCATCGGCATGCTTAGCGCGTCGTTTGGTAGAAATCCACGTGCGCGTTCTGCCAAAAGCACCATTTGCATGCATACCTTGTGGTTTTGCAGAAAACAACATCTGCGTCTAACAAAGGATGCATGTGCATGCTTAACAACCGTTTTGGCACATATCCATGTGCGGGTGCTAAAAAGAGCAGCATCGGCATGCTTAGCACGTCGTTTGGTATAAATCCAAGTGCGCGTTCTGCCAAAAGCACCATTTTCATGCATATCTTGTGGTTTTTCAGAAACCAACGTCCGCGTCTACCAAAAGATGCATGTGCATGCTTAAAACGCGGTTTGGCACAAATCCGTGCGCAGGTGCTAAAAAGAGCAGCATCGGCATGCTTAGCACGTCGTTTGGTAGAAATCCACGTGCGCGGTCTGTCAAAAGCTCAAGCTCCATTTGCATGCATATATTGTGGTTTTGCAGAAAACAACGTCCGCGTCTACCAAAAGATGCGTGTGCATGCTTAAAAAGCGTTTTGGCACAAATCCATGCGCGGGTGCCAAAAAGAGAAGCATCGGCATGCTTAGCACGTCGTTAGGTAGAAATCCACGTGCGCGTTCTGCCAAAAGCACTATTTGCATGCATATCTTGTGGTTTCGCAGGAAACAACGTCCGCGTCTACCAAAAGATGCATGTGCATGCTTAAAACGCGTTTTGGCACAAATCCGTGTGCGGGTGCTAAAAAGAGCAGCATCGGCATGCTTAGCACGTCGTTTGGTAGAAATCCACGTGCGCGTTCTGCCAAAAGCACCATTTCCATGCATATCTTGTGGTTTTGCAGAAAACAACGTCCGCGTCTACCAAAAGATGCATGTGCATGCTTAAGAAGCGTTTTGGCACAAATCCGTGCGCGGGTGCTAAAAAGAGCAGCATCGGCATGCTTAGCACGTCGTTTGGTAGAAATCCACGTGCGCGTTCTGCCAAAAGCACCATTTGCATGCATATCTTGTGGTTTTGCAGAAAACAACGTCCGCGTCTACCAAAAGATGCATGTGCTTGCTTAACAAGCGTTTTGGCACAAATCCGTGCGTGGGTGCTAAAAAGAGCAGTATCGGCATGCTTAGCACGTCGTTTGGTAGAAATCCACGTGCGCGTTCTGCAAAAGCACCATTTGCATGCATATCTTGTGGTTTTGCAGAAAACAACGTCCGCGTCTACCAAAAGATGCATGTGCTTGCTTAACAAGCGTTTTGGCACAAATCCGTGCGTGGGTGCTAAAAAGAGCAGTATCGGCATGCTTAGCACGTCGTTTGGTAGAAATCCACGTGCACGTTCTGCAAAAGCACCATTTGCATGCATATCTTGTGGTTTTGCAGAAAACAACGTCCGCGTCTACCAAAAGATGCATGTGCATGCTTAAAACGCGGTTTGGCACAAATCCGTGCGCGGGTGCTAAAAAGAGCAGCATCGGCATGCTTAGCACGTCGTTTGGTAGAAATCCACGTGCGCGTTCTGCCAAAAGCACCATTTGCATGCATATCTTGTGGTTTTGCAGAAAACAACGTCCGCGTCTACCAAAAGATGCATGTGCATGCTTAAAAAGCGTTTTGGCACAAATCCATGCGCGGGTGCTAAAAAGAGCAGCATCGGCATGCTTACCACGTAGTTTGGTAGAAATCCACGTGCGCGTTCTGCCAAAAGCACCATTTGCATGCATATCTTGTGGTTTTGCAGAAAACAACGTCCGCGTCTACCAAAAGATGCATGTGCATGCTTAAAACGCGTTTTGGCACATATCCATGTGCGGGTGCTAAAAAGAGCAGCATCGGCATGCTTAGCCCGTCGTTTGGTAGAAATCCACGTGCGTGTTCTGCCAAAAGCACCATTTGCATGCATATCTTGTGGTTTTGCAGAAAACAACGTCCGCGTCTACCAAAAGATCCATGTGCATGCTTAACAAGCGTGTTGGCACAAATCCGTGTGCGGGTGCTAAAAAGAGCAGCATCGGCATGCTTAGCGCGTCGTTTGGTAGAAATCCACGTGCGCGTTCTGCCAAAAGCACCATTTGCATGCAAATCTTGTGGTTTTGCAGAAAACAACGTCCGCGTCTACGAAAAGATGCATGTGCATGCTTAACAAGCGTGTTGGCACAAATCCGTGTGCGGGTGCTAAAAAGAGCAGCATCGGCATGCTTAGCACGTCGTTTGGTAGAAATCGACGTGCGTGTTCTGCCAAAAGCACCATTTGCATGCATATCTTGTGGTTTTGCAGAAAACAACGTCCGCGTCTAACAAAAGATGCATGTGCATGCTTAACAAGCGTTTTGGCACAAATCCGTGCGCGGGTGCTAAAAAGAGCAGTATCGGCATGCTTAGCACGTCGTTTGGTAGAAATCCACGTGCGTGTTCTGCCAAAAGCACCATTTGCATGCATATCTTGTGGTTTGGCAGAAAACAACGTCCGCGTCTACCAAAAGATGCATGTGCATGCTTAAAACGCGTTTTGGCACAAATCCATGCGCGGGTGCTAAAAAGAGCAGCATCGGCATGCTTAGCGCGTCGTTTGGTAGAAATCCACGTGCGCGTTCTGCCAAAAGCACCATTTGCATGCATACCTTGTGGTTTTGCAGAAAACAACGTCTGCGTCTAACAAAGGATGCATGTGCATGCTTAACAAGCGTTTTGGCACATATCCATGTGCGGGTGCTAAAAAGAGCAGCATCGGCATGCTTAGCACGTCGTTTGGTATAAATCCAAGTGCGCGTTTTGCGAAAAGCGCCATTTGCATGCATATCTTGTGGTTTTTCAGAAACCAACGTCCGCGTCTACCAAAAGATGCATGTGCATGCTTAAAACGCGGTTTGGCACAAATCCGTGCGCGGGTGCTAAAAAGAGCAGCATCGGCATGCTTAGCACGTCGTTTGGTAGAAATCCACGTGCGCGTTCTGCCAAAAGCACCATTTGCATGCATATCTTGTGGTTTTGCAGAAAACAACGTCCGCGTCTACCAAAAGATGCATGTGCATGCTTAAAAAGCGTTTTGGCACAAATCCATGCGCGGGTGCTAAAAAGAGCAGCATCGGCATGCTTACCACGTAGTTTGGTAGAAATCCACGTGCGCGTTCTGCCAAAAGCACCATTTGCATGCATATCTTGTGGTTTTGCAGAAAACAACGTCCGCGTCTACCAAAAGATGCATGTGCATGCTTAAAACGCGTTTTGGCACAAATCCTTGCGCGGGTGCTAAAAAGAGCAGCATCGGCATGCTTAGCACGTCGTTTGGTAGAAATCCACATGCGCGTTCTGCCAAAAGCACCATTTGCATGCATATCTTGTGGTTTTGCAGAAAACAACGTCCGCGTCTACCAAAAGATGCATGTGCATGCTTAAAACGCGTTTTGGCACAAATCCTTGCGCGGGTGCTAAAAAGAGCAGCATCGGCATGCTTAGCACGTCGTTTGGTAGAAATCCACATGCGCGTTCTGCCAAAAGCACCATTTGCAGGCATATCTTGTGGTTTTGCAGAAAACAACGTCTGCGTCTAACAAAGGATGCATGTGCATGCTTAACAAGCGTTTTGGCATATATCCATGTGCGGGTGCTAAAAAGAGCAGCATCGGCATGCTTAGCACGTCGTTTGGTATAAATCAAAGTGCGCGTTCTGCCAAAAGCACCATTTGCATGCATATCTTGTGATTTTTCAGAAACCAACGTCCGCGTCTACCAAAAGATGCACGTCCATGCTTAAAACGCGTTTTAGCACAAATCCATGCGCGGGTGCTAAAAAGAGCAGCATCGGCATGCTTAGCACGTCGTTTGGTAGAAATCCACGTGCGCGTTCTGCCAAAAGCACCATTTGCATGCATATCTTGTGGTTTTGCAGAAAACAACGTCCGCGTCTACCAAAAGATGCATGTGCATGCTTAACAAGCGTTTTGGCACAAATCCATGTGCGGGTGCTTAAAAGAGCAGCATCGGCATGCTTAGCACGTCGTTTGGTAGAAATCCACGTGCGCGTTCTGCCAAAAGACCATTTGCATGCATATCTTGTGGTTTTGCAGAAAACAACGTCCGCGTCTACCAAAAGATGCATGTGCATGCTTAACAAGCGTTTTGGCACAAATCCATGTGCGGGTGCTAGAAAGAGCAGCATCGGCATGCTTAGCACGTCGTTTGGTAGAAATCCACGTGCGCGTTCTGCCAAAAGCACCATTTGCATGCATGTCTTGTGGTTTTGGAGAAAACAACATCCGCGTCTACCAAAAGATGCATGTGCATGCTTAACAAGCGTTTTGGCACAAATCCGTGCGCGGGTGCTAAAAAGAGCAGCATCGGCATGCTTAGCACGTCGTTTGGTAGAAATCCACGTGCGCGTTCTGCCAAAAGCACCATTTGCATGCACATATTGCGGTTTTGCAGAAAACAATGTCCGCGTCTACCGAAAGATGCATGTGCATGCTTAACAAGCGTTTTGGCACAAATCCATGTGCGGGTGCTAAAAAGAGCAGCATCGGCATGCTTAGCACGTCGTTTGGTAAAAATGCACGTGCGCGTTCTGCCAAAAGCACCATTTGCATGCATATGTTGTGGTTTTTCAGAAAACAACGTCCGCGTCTACCAAGAGATGCATGTGCATGCTTAAAACGCGTTTTGGCACAAATCCATGCGCGGGCGCTAAAAAGACCAAGCATCGGCATGTTTAGCACGTCGTTTGGTTGAAATCCACGTGCGCGTTCTACCAAAAGCACCATTTGCATGCATATCTTGTGGTTTTGCAGGAAACAACGTCCGCGTCTACCAAAAGATGCATTTGCAAGCTTAAAACGCGTTTTGGCACAAATCCGTGCGCGGGTGCTAAAAAGAGCAGCATCGGCATGCTTAGCACGTCGTTTGGTAGAAATCCACGTTCGCGTTCCGCCAAAAGCACCATTTGCATGCATATCTTGTGGTTTTGCAGAAAACAACGTCCGCGTCTACCAAAAGATGCATGTGCATGCTTAAAGCGCGTTTTGGCACAAATCCGTGCGCGGGTGCCAAAAAGAGCAGCATCGGCATGCTTAGCACGTCGTTTGGTAGAAATCCACGTGCGCGTTCTGCCAAAAGGACCATATGCATGCATATCTTGTGGTTTTGCAGAAAACAACGTCCGCGTCTACCAAAAGATGCATGTGCATGCTTAACAAGCGTTTTGGCACAAATCCGTGCGCGGGTGCTAAAAAGAGCAGTATCGGCATGCTTAGCACGTCGTTTGGTAGAAATCCACGTGCACGTTCTGCAAAAGCACCATTTGCATGCATATCTTGTGGTTTTGGAGAAAACAACGTCCGCGTCTACCAAAAGATGCACGTCCATGCTTAAAACGCGTTTTAGCACAAATCCATGCGCGGGTGCTAAAAAGAGCAGCATCGGCATGCTTAGCACGTCGTTTGGTAGAAATCCACGTGCGCGTTCTGCCAAAAGCACCATTTGCATGCATATCTTGTGGTTTTGCAGAAAACAACGTCCGCGTCTACCAAAAGATGCATGTGCATGCTTAACAAGCGTTTTGGCACAAATCCATGTGCGGGTGCTTAAAAGAGCAGCATCGGCATGCTTAGCACGTCGTTTGGTAGAAATCCACGTGCGCGTTCTGCCAAAAGCACCATTTGCATGCATATCTTGTGGTTTGGCAGAAAACAACGTCCGCGTCTACCAAAAGATGCATGTGCATGCTTAAAACGCGTTTTGGCACAAATCCATGCGCGGGTGCTAAAAAGAGCAGCATCGGCATGCTTAGCGCGTCGTTTGGTAGAAATCCACGTGCGCGTTCTGCCAAAAGCACCATTTGCATGCATACCTTGTGGTTTTGCAGAAAACAACGTCTGCGTCTAACAAAGGATGCATGTGCATGCTTAACAAGCGTTTTGGCACATATCCATGTGCGGGTGCTAAAAAGAGCAGCATCGGCATGCTTAGCACGTCGTTTGGTATAAATCCAAGTGCGCGTTCTGCCAAAAGCGCCATTTGCATGCATATCTTGTGGTTTTTCAGAAACCAACGTCCGCGTCTACCAAAAGATGCATGTGCATGCTTAAAACGCGGTTTGGCACAAATCCATGCGCGGGTGCTAAAAAGAGCAGCATCGGCATGCTTACCACGTAGTTTGGTAGAAATCCACGTGCGCGTTCTGCAAAAAGCACCATTTGCATGCATATCTTGTGGTTTTGCAGAAAACAACGTCCGCGTCTACCAAAAGATGCATGTGCATGCTTAAAACGCGTTTTGGCACAAATCCTTGCGCGGGTGCTAAAAAGAGCAGCATCGGCATGCTTAGCACGTCGTTTGGTAGAAATCCACATGCGCGTTCTGCCAAAAGCACCATTTGCAGGCATATCTTGTGGTTTTGCAGAAAACAACGTCTGCGTCTAACAAAGGATGCATGTGCATGCTTAACAAGCGTTTTGGCACATATCCATGTGCGGGTGCTAAAAAGAGCAGCATCGGCATGCTTAGCACGTCGTTTGGTATAAATCAAAGTGCGCGTTCTGCCAAAAGCACCATTTGCATGCATATCTTGTGATTTTTCAGAAACCAACGTCCGCGTCTACCAAAAGATGCACGTCCATGCTTAAAACGCGTTTTAGCACAAATCCATGCGCGGGTGCTAAAAAGAGCAGCATCGGCATGCTTAGCACGTCGTTTGGTAGAAATCCACTTGCGCGTTCTGCCAAAAGCACCATTTGCATGCATATCTTGTGGTTTTGCAGAAAACAACGTCCGCGTCTACCAAAAGATGCATGTGCATGCTTAACAAGCGTTTTGGCACAAATCCATGTGCGGGTGCTTAAAAGAGCAGCATCGGCATGCTTAGCACGTCGTTTGGTAGAAATCCACGTGCGCGTTCTGCCAAAAGACCATTTGCATGCATATCTTGTGGTTTTGCAGAAAACAACGTCCGCGTCTACCAAAAGATGCATGTGCATGCTTAACAAGCGTTTTGGCACAAATCCATGTGCGGGTGCTAGAAAGAGCAGCATCGGCATGCTTAGCACGTCGTTTGGTAGAAATCCACGTGCGCGTTCTGCCAAAAGCACCATTTGCATGCATGTCTTGTGGTTTTGGAGAAAACAACATCCGCGTCTACCAAAAGATGCATGTGAATGCTTAAAACGCGTTGTTGCACAAGTCCGTGCGCGGGTGCTAAAAAGAGCAGCATTGGCATGCTTAGCACATCGTTTGGTAGAAATCCACGTGCGCGTTTTGCCAAAAGCACCATTTGCATGCATATCCTGTGGTTTTGCAGAAAACAACGTCCGCGTCTACCAAAAGATGCATGTGCATGCTTAACAAGCGTTTTGGCACAAATCCGTGCGCGGGTGCTAAAAAGAGCAGCATCGGCATGCTTAGCACGTCGTTTGGTAGAAATCCACGTGCGCGTTCTGCCAAAAGCACCATTTGCATGCACATATTGCGGTTTTGCAGAAAACAATGTCCGCGTCTACCGAAAGATGCATGTGCATGCTTAACAAGCGTTTTGGCACAAATCCATGTGCGGGTGCTAAAAAGAGCAGCATCGGCATGCTTAGCACGTCGTTTGGTAAAAATGCACGTGCGCGTTCTGCCAAAAGCACCATTTGCATGCATATGTTGTGGTTTTTCAGAAAACAACGTCCGCGTCTACCAAGAGATGCATGTGCATGCTTAAAACGCGTTTTGGCACAAATCCATGCGCGGGCGCTAAAAAGACCAAGCATCGGCATGTTTAGCACGTCGTTTGGTTGAAATCCACGTGCGCGTTCTACCAAAAGCACCATTTGCATGCATATCTTGTGGTTTTGCAGGAAACAACGTCCGCGTCTACCAAAAGATGCATTTGCAAGCTTAAAACGCGTTTTGGCACAAATCCGTGCGCGGGTGCTAAAAAGAGCAGCATCGGCATGCTTAGCACGTCGTTTGGTAGAAATCCACGTTCGCGTTCCGCCAAAAGCACCATTTGCATGCATATCTTGTGGTTTTGCAGAAAACAACGTCCGCGTCTACCAAAAGATGCATGTGCATGCTTAAAGCGCGTTTTGGCACAAATCCGTGCGCGGGTGCCAAAAAGAGCAGCATCGGCATGCTTAGCACGTCGTTTGGTAGAAATCCACGTGCGCGTTCTGCCAAAAGGACCATATGCATGCATATCTTGTGGTTTTGCAGAAAACAACGTCCGCGTCTACCAAAAGATGCATGTGCATGCTTAACAAGCGTTTTGGCACAAATCCGTGCGCGGGTGCTAAAAAGAGCAGTATCGGCATGCTTAGCACGTCGTTTGGTAGAAATCCACGTGCACGTTCTGCAAAAGCACCATTTGCATGCATATCTTGTGGTTTTGGAGAAAACAACGTCCGCGTCTACCAAAAGATGCACGTCCATGCTTAAAACGCGTTTTAGCACAAATCCATGCGCGGGTGCTAAAAAGAGCAGCATCGGCATGCTTAGCACGTCGTTTGGTAGAAATCCACGTGCGCGTTCTGCCAAAAGCACCATTTGCATGCATATCTTGTGGTTTTGCAGAAAACAACGTCCGCGTCTACCAAAAGATGCATGTGCATGCTTAACAAGCGTTTTGGCACAAATCCATGTGCGGGTGCTTAAAAGAGCAGCATCGGCATGCTTAGCACGTCGTTTGGTAGAAATCCACGTGCGCGTTCTGCCAAAAGCACCATTTGCATGCATATCTTGTGGTTTGGCAGAAAACAACGTCCGCGTCTACCAAAAGATGCATGTGCATGCTTAAAACGCGTTTTGGCACAAATCCATGCGCGGGTGCTAAAAAGAGCAGCATCGGCATGCTTAGCGCGTCGTTTGGTAGAAATCCACGTGCGCGTTCTGCCAAAAGCACCATTTGCATGCATACCTTGTGGTTTTGCAGAAAACAACGTCTGCGTCTAACAAAGGATGCATGTGCATGCTTAACAAGCGTTTTGGCACATATCCATGTGCGGGTGCTAAAAAGAGCAGCATCGGCATGCTTAGCACGTCGTTTGGTATAAATCCAAGTGCGCGTTCTGCCAAAAGCGCCATTTGCATGCATATCTTGTGGTTTTTCAGAAACCAACGTCCGCGTCTACCAAAAGATGCATGTGCATGCTTAAAACGCGGTTTGGCACAAATCCATGCGCGGGTGCTAAAAAGAGCAGCATCGGCATGCTTACCACGTAGTTTGGTAGAAATCCACGTGCGCGTTCTGCCAAAAGCACCATTTGCATGCATATCTTGTGGTTTTGCAGAAAACAACGTCCGCGTCTACCAAAAGATGCATGTGCATGCTTAAAACGCGTTTTGGCACAAATCCTTGCGCGGGTGCTAAAAAGAGCAGCATCGGCATGCTTAGCACGTCGTTTGGTAGAAATCCACATGCGCGTTCTGCCAAAAGCACCATTTGCAGGCATATCTTGTGGTTTTGCAGAAAACAACGTCTGCGTCTAACAAAGGATGCATGTGCATGCTTAACAAGCGTTTTGGCACATATCCATGTGCGGGTGCTAAAAAGAGCAGCATCGGCATGCTTAGCACGTCGTTTGGTATAAATCAAAGTGCGCGTTCTGCCAAAAGCACCATTTGCATGCATATCTTGTGATTTTTCAGAAACCAACGTCCGCGTCTACCAAAAGATGCACGTCCATGCTTAAAACGCGTTTTAGCACAAATCCATGCGCGGGTGCTAAAAAGAGCAGCATCGGCATGCTTAGCACGTCGTTTGGTAGAAATCCACTTGCGCGTTCTGCCAAAAGCACCATTTGCATGCATATCTTGTGGTTTTGCAGAAAACAACGTCCGCGTCTACCAAAAGATGCATGTGCATGCTTAACAAGCGTTTTGGCACAAATCCATGTGCGGGTGCTTAAAAGAGCAGCATCGGCATGCTTAGCACGTCGTTTGGTAGAAATCCACGTGCGCGTTCTGCCAAAAGACCATTTGCATGCATATCTTGTGGTTTTGCAGAAAACAACGTCCGCGTCTACCAAAAGATGCATGTGCATGCTTAACAAGCGTTTTGGCACAAATCCATGTGCGGGTGCTAGAAAGAGCAGCATCGGCATGCTTAGCACGTCGTTTGGTAGAAATCCACGTGCGCGTTCTGCCAAAAGCACCATTTGCATGCATGTCTTGTGGTTTTGGAGAAAACAACATCCGCGTCTACCAAAAGATGCATGTGAATGCTTAAAACGCGTTGTTGCACAAGTCCGTGCGCGGGTGCTAAAAAGAGCAGCATTGGCATGCTTAGCACATCGTTTGGTAGAAATCCACGTGCGCGTTTTGCCAAAAGCACCATTTGCATGCATATCCTGTGGTTTTGCAGAAAACAACGTCCGCGTCTACCAAAAGATGCATGTGCATGCTTAACAAGCGTTTTGGCACAAATCCGTGCGCGGGTGCTAAAAACAGCAGCATCGGCATGCTTAGCACGTCGTTTGGTAGAAATCCACGTGCGCGTTCTGCCAAAAGCACCATTTGCATGCACATATTGCGGTTTTGCAGAAAACAATGTCCGCGTCTACCGAAAGATGCATGTGCATGCTTAACAAGCGTTTTGGCACAAATCCATGTGCGGGTGCTAAAAAGAGCAGCATCGGCATGCTTAGCACGTCGTTTGGTAAAAATGCACGTGCGCGTTCTGCCAAAAGCACCATTTGCATGCATATGTTGTGGTTTTTCAGAAAACAACGTCCGCGTCTACCAAGAGATGCATGTGCATGCTTTAAACGCGTGTTGGCACAAATCCATGCGCGGGCGCTAAAAAGAGCAAGCATCGGCATGTTTAGCACGTCGTTTGGTTGAAATCCACGTGCGCGTTCTACCAAAAGCATCATTTGCATGCATATCTTGTGGTTTTGCAGGAAACAACGTCCGCGTCTACCAAAAGATGCATGTGCAAGCTTAAAACGCGTTTTGGCACAAATCCGTGCGCGGGTGCTAAAAAGAGCAGCATCGGCATGCTTAGCACGTCGTTTGGTAGAAATCCACGTTCGCGTTCCGCCAAAAGCACCATTTGCATGCATATCTTGTGGTTTTGCAGAAAACAACGTCCGCGTCTATTAAAAGATGCGTGTGCATGCTTAACAAGGGGTTTGGCACAAATCCATGTGCGGGTGCTAAAAAGAGCAGCATCGGCGTGCTTAGCACGTCGTTTGGTAGAAATGCACGTGCGCGTTCTGCCAAAAGCACCATTTGCATGCATATGTTGTGGTTTTTCAGAAAACAACGTCCGCGTCTACCAAAATATGCATGTGCATGCTTAAAACGCGTTTTTGCACAAAGCCGTGCGCGGGTGCTAAAAAAGCAGTATCGGCATGCTTAGCAAGTCGTTTGGTAGAAATCCACGTGCGCGTTCTGCCAAAAGCACCATTTGCATGCATATCTTTTGGTTTTCCAGAAAACAACGTCCGCGTCTACCAAAAGATGCATGTGCATGCTTAACAAGCGTTTTGGCACAAATCCGTGCGCGTGTGCTAAAAAGAGCAGCATCGGCATGCTTAGCACGTCGTTTGGTAGAAATCCACGTGCGCGGTCTGTCAAAAGCTCCATTTGCATGCATATCTTGTGGTTTTGCAGAAAACAACGTCCGCGTCTACCAAAAGATGCGTGTGCATGCTTAAAAAGCGTTTTGGCACAAATCCATGCGCGGGTGCTAAAAAGAGCAGCATCGGCATGCTTAGGACGTCGTTTGGTAGAAATCCACATGCGCGTTCTGCCAAAAGCACCACTTGCACGCATATCTTGTGGTTTTGCAGAAAACAACGTCCGCGTCTACCAAAATATGCATGTGCATGCTTAAAACGCGTTTTTGCACAAAGCCGTGCGCGGGTGCTAAAAAAGCAGTATCGGCATGCTTAGCAAGTCGTTTGGTAGAAATCCACGTGCGCGTTCTGCCAAAAGCACCATTTGCATGCATATCTTTTGGTTTTCCAGAAAACAACGACCGCGTCTACCAAAAGATGCATGTGCATGCTTAACAAGCGCTTTGGCACAAATCCGTGCGCGTGTGCTAAAAAGAGCAGCATCGGCATGCTTAGCACGTCGTTTGGTAGAAATCCACGTGCGCGGTCTGTCAAAAGCTCCATTTGCATGCATATCTTGTGGTTTTGCAGAAAACAACGTCCGCGTCTACCAAAAGATGCGTGTGCATGCTTAAAAAGCGTTTTGGCACAAATCCATGCGCGGGTGCTAAAAAGAGCAGCATCGGCATGCTTTGAACGTCGTTTGGTAGAAATCCACGTGCGCGTTCTGCCAAAAGCACCATTTGCGTGCATATCTTGTGGTTTTGCAGAAAACAACGTCCGCGTCTACCAAATGATGCATGTGCATGCTTAAAACGCGTTTTGGCACAAATCCGTGCGCGGGTGCTAAAAAGTGCAGCATCGGCATGCTTAGCACGTCGTTTGGTAAAAATCCACATGCGCGTTCTGCCAAAAGCACCATTTGCAGGCATATCTTGTGGTTTTGCAGAAAACAACGTCTGCGTCTAACAAAGGATGCATGTGCATGCTTAACAAGCGTTTTGGCACATATCCATGTGCGGGTGCTAAAAAGAGCAGCATCGGCATGCTTAGCACGTCGTTTGGTATAAATCAAAGTGCGCGTTCTGCCAAAAGCACCATTTGCATGCATATCTTGTGATTTTTCAGAAACCAACGTCCGCGTCTACCAAAAGATGCACGTCCATGCTTAAAACGCGTTTTAGCACAAATCCATGCGCGGGTGCTAAAAAGAGCAGCATCGGCATGCTTAGCACGTCGTTTGGTAGAAATCCACGTGCGCGTTCTGCCAAAAGCACCATTTGCATGCATATCTTGTGGTTTTGCAGAAAACAACGTCCGCGTCTACCAAAATATGCATGTGCATGCTTAACAAGCGTTTTGGCACAAATCCATGTGCGGGTTGCCTAAAAGAGCAGCATCGGCATGCTTAGCACGTCGTTTGGTAGAAATCCACGTGCGCGTTCTGCCAAAAGACCATTTGCATGCATATCTTGTGGTTTTGCAGAAAACAACGTCCGCGTCTACCAAAAGATGCATGTGCATGCTTAACAAGCGTTTTGGCACAAATCCATGTGCGGGTGCTAGAAAGAGCAGCATCGGCATGCTTAGCACGTCGTTTGGTAGAAATCCACGTGCGCGTTCTGCCAAAAGCACCATTTGCATGCATGTCTTGTGGTTTTGGAGAAAACAACATCCGCGTCTACCAAAAGATGCATGTGAATGCTTAAAACGCGTTGTTGCACAAGTCCGTGCGCGGGTGCTAAAAAGAGCAGCATTGGCATGCTTAGCACATCGTTTGGTAGAAATCCACGTGCGTGTTTTGCCAAAAGCACCATTTGCATGCATATCCTGTGGTTTTGCAGAAAACAACGTCCGCGTCTACCAAAAGATGCATGTGCATGCTTAACAAGCGTTTTGGCACAAATCCGTGCGCGGGTGCTAAAAACAGCAGCATCGGCATGCTTAGCACGTCGTTTGGTAGAAATCCACGTGCGCGTTCTGCCAAAAGCACCATTTGCATGCACATATTGCGGTTTTGCAGAAAACAATGTCCGCGTCTACCGAAAGATGCATGTGCATGCTTAACAAGCGTTTTGGCACAAATCCATGTGCGGGTGCTAAAAAGAGCAGCATCGGCATGCTTAGCACGTCGTTTGGTAAAAATGCACGTGCGCGTTCTGCCAAAAGCACCATTTGCATGCATATGTTGTGGTTTTTCAGAAAACAACGTCCGCGTCTACCAAGAGATGCATGTGCATGTTTAAAACGCGTTTTGGCACAAATCCATGCGCGGGCGCTAAAAAGAGCAAGCATCGGCATGTTTAGCACGTCGTTTGGTTGAAATCCACGTGCGCGTTCTACCAAAAGCATCATTTGCATGCATATCTTGTGGTTTTGCAGGAAACAACGTTCGCGTCTACCAAAAGATGCATGTGCAAGCTTAAAACGCGTTTTGGCACAAATCCGTGCGCGGGTGCTAAAAAGAGCAGCATCGGCATGCTTAGCACGTCGTTTGGTAGAAATCCACGTTCGCGTTCCGCCAAAAGCACCATTTGCATGCATATCTTGTGGTTTTGCAGAAAACAACGTCCGCGTCTACCAAAAGATGCACGTGCATGCTTAAAGCGCGTTTTGGCACAAATCCGTGCGCGGGTGCCAAAAAGAGCAGCATCGGCATGCTTAGCACGTCGTTTGGTAGAAATCCACGTGCGCGTTCTGCCAAAAGGACCATATGCATGCATATCTTGTGGTTTTGCAGAAAACAACGTCCGCGTCTACCAAAAGATGCATGTGCATGCTTAACAAGCGTTTTGGCACAAATCCGTGCGCGGGTGCTAAAAAGAGCAGTATCGGCATGCTTAGCACGTCGTTTGGTAGAAATCCACGTGCACGTTCTGCAAAAGCACCATTTGCATGCATATCTTGTGGTTTTGGAGAAAACAACGTCCGCGTCTACCAAAAGATGCACGTCCATGCTTAAAACGCGTTTTAGCACAAATCCATGCGCGGGTGCTAAAAAGAGCAGCATCGGCATGCTTAGCACGTCGTTTGGTAGAAATCCACGTGCGCGTTCTGCCAAAAGCACCATTTGCATGCATATCTTGTGGTTTTGCAGAAAACAACGTCCGCGTCTACCAAAAGATGCATGTGTATGCTTAACAAGCGTTTTGGCACAAATCCATGTGCGGGTGCTTAAAAGAGCAGCATCGGCATGCTTAGCACGTCGTTTGGTAGAAATCCACGTGCGCGTTCTGCCAAAAGCACCATTTGCATGCATATCTTGTAGTTTTGCAGAAAACAACATCCGCGTCTACCAAAAGATGCCTGTGAATGCTTAAAACGCGTCTTCGCACAAATCCGTGCGCGGGTGCTAAAAAGAGCAGCATCGGCATGCTTAGCACGTCGTTTGGTAGAAATCCACGTGCGCGTTCCGACAAAAGCACCATTTGCATGCATATCTTGTGGTTTTGCAGAAAACAACGTCCGCGTCTACAAAAAGATGCGTGTGCATGCTTAACAAGCGTTTTGCCACAAATCCGCGCGTGGGTGCTAAAAAGAGCAGTATCGGCATGCTTAGCACGTCGTTTGGTAGAAATCCACGTGCACGTTCTGCAAAAGCACCATTTGCATGCATATCTTGTGGTTTTGCAGAAAACAACGTCCGCGTCTACCAAAAGATGCATGTCCATGCTTAAAACGCGTTTTGGCACAAATCCATGCACGGGTGCTAAAAAGAGCAGCACCGGCATGCTCAGCACGTCGTTTGGTAGAAATCCACGTGCGCGTTCTGCCAAAAGAACTATTTGCATGCATATCTTGTGGTTTTGCAGAAAACAACGTCCGCGTCTATTAAAAGATGCATGTGCATGCTTAACAAACGTTTTGGCACAAATCCGTGCGCGGGTGCTAAAAAGAGCAGCATCGGCATGCTTAGCACGTCGTTTGGTAGAAATCCACGTGCGCGTTCTGCCAAAAGCACGATTTGCATGCATATCTTGTGGTTTTGCAGAAAACAACGTCCGCGTCTAGCAAAAGATGCGTGTGCATGCTTAACAAGGGGTTTGGCACAAATCCATGTGCGGGTGCTAAAAAGAGCAGCATCGGCGTGCTTAGCACGTCGTTTGGTAGAAATGCACGTGCGCGTTCTGCCAAAAGCACCATTTGCATGCATATGTTGTGGTTTTTCAGAAAACAACGTCCGCGTCTACCAAAAGATGCATGTGCATGCTTAAAACGCGTTTTGGCACAAATCCATGCGCGGGTGCTAAAAAGAGCAGCATCGGCATGCTTAGGACGTCGTTTGGTAGAAATCCACATGCGCGTTCTGCCAAAAGCACCACTTGCACGCATATCTTGTGGTTTTGCAGAAAACAACGTCCGCGTCTACCAAAATATGCATGTGCATGCTTAAAACGCGTTTTTGCACAAATCCGTGCGCGGGTGCTAAAAAAGCAGTATCGGCATGCTTAGCAAGTCGTTTGGTAGAAATCCACGTGGGCGTTCTGCCAAAAGCACCATTTGCATGCATATCTTCTGGTTTTGCAGAAAACAACGTCCGCGTCTACCAAAAGATGCATGTGCATGCTTAACAAGCGTTTTGGCACAAATCCGTGCGCGTGTGCTAAAAAGAGCAGCATCGGCATGCTTAGCACGTCGTTTGGTAGAAATCCACGTGCGCGGTCTGTCAAAAGCTCCATTTGCATGCATATCTTGTGGTTTTGCAGAAAACAACGTCCGCGTCTACCAAAAGATGCGTGTGCATGCTTAAAAAGCGTTTTGCCACAAATCCATGCGCGGGTGCTAAAAAGAGCAGCATCGGCATGCTTTGAACGTCGTTTGGTAGAAATCCACGTGCGCGTTCTTCCAAAAGCACCATTTGCGTGCATATCTTGTGGTTTTGCAGAAAACAACGTCCGCGTCTACCAAATGATGCATGTGCATGCTTAAAACGCGTTTTGGCACAAATCCGTGCGCGGGTGCTAAAAAGTGCAGCATCGGCATGCTTAGCACGTCGTTTGGTAGAAATCCACGTGCGCGTTCTGCCAAAAGCACCATTTGCATGCATATCTTGTGGTGTTGCAGAAAACAACGTCCGCGTCTACCAAAAGATGCATGTGCAAGCTTAAGAAGCGTTTTGGCACAAATCCGTGCGCGGGTGATAAAAAGAGCAGCATCGGCATGCTTAGCACGTCGTTTGGTATAAATCCACATGCGCGTTCTGACAAAAGCACCATTTGCATGCATATCTTGTGGTTTTTCCGAAAACAACGTCCGCGTCTACCAAAAGGTGCATGTGCAAGCTTAAAACGCGTTTTGGCACAAATCGATGAGCGGGTGCTAAAAAGAGCAGCATCGGCATGCTTAGCACGTCGTTTGGTAGAAATCCACGTGCGCGTTCTGCCAAAAGCACCATTTGCATGCATCTCTTGTGGTTTTGCAGAAAACAACGTCCGCGTCTAACAAAAGATGCAAGTGCATGCTTAACAAGCGTTTTGCCACAAATCCGTGCGTGGGTGCTAAAAAGAGCAGTATCGGCATGCTTAGCACGTCGTTTGGTAGAAATCCACTGCACGTTCTGCAAAAGCACCATTTGCATGCATATCTTGTGGTTTTGCAGAAAACAACGTCCGCGTCTACCAAAAGATGCATGTCCATGCTTAAAACGCGTTTTGGCACAAATCCATGAACGGGTGCTAAAAAGAGCAGCATCGGCATGCCTAGCACGTCGTTTGGTAGAAATCCACGTGCGCGTTCTGCCAAAAGAACTATTTGCATGCATATCTTGTGGTTTTGCAGAAAACAACGTCCGCGTCTAGTAAAAGATGCATGTGCATGCTTAACAAACGTTCTGGCACAAATCCGTGCGCGGGTGCTAAAAAGAGCAGCATCGGCATGCTTAGCACGTCGTTTGGTAGAAATCCACGTGCGCGTTCTGTCAAAAGCACTATTTGCATGCATATCTTGTGGTTTTGCAGAAAACAACGTCCGCGTCTAGCAAAAGATGCGTGTGCATGCTTAACAAGGGGTTTGGCACAAATCCATGTGCGGGTGCTAAAAAGAGCAGCATCGGCGTGCTTAGCACGTCGTTTCGTAGAAATGCACGTGCGCGTTCTGCCAAAAGCACCATTTGCATGCATATCTTGTGGTTTTTCAGAAAACAACGTCCGCGTCTACCAAAAGATGCATGTGCATGCTTAACAAGCGTTTTGGCACAAATCCATGTGCGGGTGCTTAAAAGAGCAGCATCGGCATGCTTAGCACGTCGTTTGGTAGAAATCCACGTGCGCGTTCTGCCAAAAGCACCATTTGCATGCATATCTTGTGGTTTTGCAGAAAACAACGTCCGCGTCTACCAAAAGATGCATGTGCATGCTTAACAAGCGTTTTGGCACAAATCCATGTGCGGGTGCTAGAAAGAGCAGCATCGGCATGCTTAGCACGTCGTTTGGTAGAAATCCACGTGCGCGTTCTGCCAAAAGCACCATTTGCATTCATGTCTTGTGGTTTTGGAGAAAACAACATCCGCGTCTACCAAAAGATGCATGTGAATGCTTAATACGCGTTGTCGCACAAGTCCGTGCGCGGGTGCTAAAAAGAGCAGCATCGGCATGCTTAGCACGTCGTTTGGTAGAAATCCACGTGCGCGTTTTGCCAAAAGCACCATTTGCATGCATATCCTGTGGTTTTGCAGAAAACAACGTCCGCGTCTACCAAAAGATGCATGTGCATGCTTAACAAGCGTTTTGGCACAAATCCGTGCGCGGGTGCTAAAAAGAGCAGCATCGGCATGCTTAGCACGTCGTTTGGTAGAAATCCACGTGCGCGTTCTGCCAAAAGCACCATTTGCATGCATATGTTGTGGTTTTTCAGAAAACAACGTCCGCGTCTACCAAGAGATGCATGTGCATGCTTAAAACGCGTTTTGGCACAAATCCATGCGCGGGCGCTAAAAAGAGCAGCATCGGCATGTTTAGCACGTCGTTTGGTTGAAATCCACGTGCGCGTTCTGCCAAAAGCACCATTTGCATGCATATCTTGTGGTTTTGCAGGAAACAACGTCTGCGTCTACCAAAAGATGCATGTGCAAGCTTAAAACGCGTTTTGGCACAAATCCATGCGCGTGTGCTAAAAAGAGCAGCATCGGCATGCTTAGCACGTCGTTTGGTAGAAATCCACGTTCGCGTTCTGCCAAAAGCACCATTTGCATGCATATCTTGTGGTTTTGCAGAAAACAACGTCCGCGTCTACCAAAAGATGCATGTGCATGCTTAAAGCGCGTTTTGGCACAAATCCGTGCGCGGGTGCTAAAAAGAGCAGCATCGGCATGCTTAGCACGTCGTTTGGTAGAAATCCACGTGCGCGTTCTGCCAAAAGGACCATATGCATGCATATCTTGTGGTTTTGCAGAAAACAACGTCCGCGTCTACCAAAAGATGCGTGTGCATGCTTAACAAGCGTTTTGGCACAAATCCGTGCGCGGGTGCTAAAAAGAGCAGTATCTGCATGCTTAGCACGTCGTTTGGTAGAAATCCACGTGCACGTTCTGCAAAAGCACCATTTGCATGCATATCTTGTGGTTTTGGAGAAAACAACGTCCGCGTCTACCAAAAGATGCACGTCCATGCTTAAAACGCGTTTTAGCACAAATCCATGCGCGGGTGCTAAAAAGAGCAGCATCGGCATGCTTAGCACGTCGTTTGGTAGAAATCCACGTGCGCGTTCTGCCAAAAGCACCATTTGCATGCATATCTTGTGGTTTTGCAGAAAACAACGTCCGCGTGTACCAAAAGATGCATGTGAATGCTTAAAACGCGTCTTCGCACAAATCCGTGCGCGGGTGCTAAAAAGAGCAGCATCGGCATGCTTAGCACGTCGTTTGGTAGAAATCCACGTGCGCGTTCCGACAAAAGCACCATTTGCATGCATATCTTGTGGTTTTGCAGAAAACAACGTCCGCGTCTACAAAAAGATGCGTGTGCATGCTTAACAAGCGTTTTGCCACAAATCCGCGCGTGGGTGCTAAAAAGAGCAGTATCGGCATGCTTAGCACGTCGTTTGGTAAAAATCCACGTGCACGTTCTGCAATAGCACCATTTGCATGCACATCTTGTGGTTTTGCAGAAAACAACGTCCGCGTCTACCAAAAGATGCATGTCCATGCTTAAAACGCGTTTTGGCACAAATCCGTGCACGGGTGCTAAAAAGAGCAGCATCGGCATGCTTAGCACGTCGTTTGGTAGAAATCCACGAGCGCGTTCTGCCAAAAGAACTATTTGCATGCATATCTTGTGGTTTTGCAGAAAACAACGTCCGCGTCTAGTAAAAGATGCATGTGCATGCTTAACAAACGTTTTGGCACAAATCCGTGCGCGGGTGCTAAAAAGAGCAGCATCGGCATGCTTAGCACGTCGTTTGGTAGAAATCCACGTGCGCGTTCTGCCAAAAGCACGATTTGCATACATATCTTGTGGTTTTGCAGAAAACAACGTCCGCGTCTAGCAAAAGATGCGTGTGCATGCTTAAGAAGGGGTTTGGCACAAATCCATGTGCGGGTGCTAAAAAGAGCAGCATCGGCGTGCTTAGCACGTCGTTTGGTAGAAATGCACGTGCGCGTTCTGCCAAAAGCACCATTTGCATGCATATGTTGTGGTTTTTCAGAAAACAACGTCCGCGTCTACCAAAAGATGCATGTGCATGCTTAAAACGCGTTTTGGCACAAATCCATGCGCGGGTGCTAAAAAGAGCAGCATCGGCATGCTTAGCACGTCGTTTGGTTGAAATCCACGTGCGCGTTCTGCCAAAAGCACCATTTGTATGCATATCTTGTGGTTTTGGAGAAAACAAAGTCCGCGTCTACCAAAAGATGCATGTGCATGCTTAAAACGCGTTTTGGCACAAATCCATGCGCGGGTGCTAAAAAGAGCAGCATCGGCATGCTTAGCACGTCGTTTGGTAGAAATCCACATGCGCGTTCTGCCAAAAGCACCACTTGCACGCATATCTTGTGGTTTTGCAGAAAACAACGTCCGCGTCTACCAAAATATGCATGTGCATGCTTAAAACGCGTTTTTGCACAAATCCGTGCGCGGGTGCTAAAAAAGCAGTATCGGCATGCTTAGCAAGTCGTTTGGTAGAAATCCACGTGCGCGTTCTGCCAAAAGCACCATTTGCATGCATATCTTCTGGTTTTGCAGAAAACAACGTCCGCGTCTACCAAAAGATGCATGTGCATGCTTAACAAGCGTTTTGGCACAAATCCGTGCGCGTGTGCTAAAAAGAGCAGCATCGGCATGCTTAGCACGTCGTTTGGTAGAAATCCACGTGCGCGGTCTGTCAAAAGCTCCATTTGCATGCATATCTTGTGGTTTTGCAGAAAACAACGTCCGCGTCTACCAAAAGATGCGTGTGCATGCTTAAAAAGCGTTTTGGCACAAATCCATGCGCGGGTGCTAAAAAGAGCAGCATCGGCATGCTTTGAACGTCGTTTGGTAGAAATCCACGTGCGCGTTCTGCCAAAAGCACCATTTGCGTGCATATCTTGTGGTTTTGCAGAAAACAACGTCCGCGTCTACCAAATGATGCATGTGCTTGCTTAAAACGCGTTTTGGCACAAATCCGTGCGCGGGTGCTAAAAAGTGCAGCATCGGCATGCTTAGCACGTCGTTTGGTAGAAATCCACGTGCGCGTTCTGCCAAAAGCACCATTTGCATGCATATCTTGTGGTGTTGCAGAAAACAACGTCCGCGTCTACCAAAAGATGCATGTGCAAGCTTAAAGAAGCGTTTTGGCACAAATCCGTGCGCGGGTGATAAAAAGAGCAGCATCGGCATGCTTAGCACGTCGTTTGGTATAAATCCACATGCGCGTTCTGACAAAAGCACCATTTGCATGCATATCTTGTGGTTTTTCCGAAAACAATGTCCGCGTCTACCAAAAGATGCATGTGCAAGCTTAAAACGCGTTTTGGCACAAATCGATGAGCGGGTGTTAAAAAGAGCAGCATCGGCATGCTTAGCACGTCGTTTGGTAGAAATCCACGTGCGCGTTCTGCCAAAAGCACCATTTGCATGCATCTCTTGTGGTTTTGCAGAAAACAACGTCCGCGTCTAACAAAAGATGCATGTGCATGCTTAACAATCGTTTTGCCACAAATCCGTGCGTGGGTGCTAAAAAGAGCAGTATCGGCATGCTTAGCACGTCGTTTGGTAGAAATCCACGTGCACGTTCTGCAAAAGCACCATTTGCATGCATATCTTGTGGTTTTGCAGAAAACAACGTCCGCGTCTACCAAAAGATGCATGTCCATGCTTAAAACGCGTTTTGGCACAAATCCATGCACGGGTGCTAAAAAGAGCAGCATCGGCATGCCTAGCACGTCGTTTGGTAGAACTCCACGTGCGCGTTCTGCCAAAAGAACTATTTGCATGCATATCTTGTGGTTTTGCAGAAAACAACGTCCGCGTCTAGTAAAAGATGCATGTGCATGCTTAACAAACGTTCTGGCACAAATCCGTGCGCGGGTGCTAAAAAGAGCAGCATCGGCGTGCTTAGCACGTCGTTTCGAAGAAATGCACGTGCGCGTTCTGGCAAAAGCACCATTTGCATGCATATCTTGTGGTTTTTCAGAAAACAACGTCCGCGTCTACCAAAAGATGCATGTGCATGCTTAAAACGCGTTTTGGCACAAATCCATGCGCGGGTGCTAAAAAGAGCAGCATCGGCATGCTTAGCACGTCGTTTGGTTGAAATCCACGTGCGCGTTCTGCCAAAAGCACCATTTGTATGCATATATTGTGGTTTTGGAGAAAACAACGTCCGCGTCTACCAAAAGATGCATGTGCATGCTTAAAACGCGTTTTGGCACAAATCCATGCGCGGGTGCTAAAAAGAGCAGCACCGGCATGCTTAGCACGTCGTTTGGTAGAAATCCACGTGCGCGTTCTGCCAAAAGCACCATTTGCACGCATATCTTGTGGTTTTGCAGAAAACAACGTCCGCGTCTACCAAAATATGCATGTGCATGCTTAAAACGCGTTTTTGCACAAATCCGTGCGCGGGTGCTAAAAAAGCAGTATCGGCATGCTTAGCAAGTCGTTTGGTAGAAATCCACATGCGCGTTCTGCCAAAAGCACCATTTGCATGCATATCTTCTGGTTTTGCAGAAAACAACGTCCGCGTCTAACAAAAGATGCATGTGCATGCTTAACAAGCGTTTTGCCACAAATCCGTGCGTGGGTGCTAAAAAGAGCAGTATCGGCATGCTTAGCACGTCGTTTGGTAGAAATCCACGTGCACGTTCTGCAAAAGCACCATTTGCATGCATATCTTGTGGTTTTGCAGAAAACAACGTCCGCGTCTACCAAAAGATGCATGTCCATGCTTAAAACGCGTTTTGGCACAAATCCATGCACGGGTGCTAAAAAGAGCAGCATCGGCATGCCTAGCACGTCGTTTGGTAGAAATCCACGTGCGCGTTCTGCCAAAAGCACCATTTGCATGCATATCTTCTGGTTTTGCAGAAAGCAACGTCCGCGTCTACCAAAAGATGCATGTGCATGCTTAACAAGCGTTTTGGCACAAATCCGTGCGCGTGTGCTAAAAAGAGCAGCATCGGCATGCTTAGCACGTCGTTTGGTAGAAATCCACGTGCGCGGTCTGTCAAAAGCTCCATTTGCATGCATATCTTGTGGTTTTGCAGAAAACAACGTCCGCGTCTACCAAAAGATGCGTGTGCATGCTTAAAAAGCGTTTTGGCACAAATCCATGCGCGGGTGCTAAAAAGAGCAGCATCGGCATGCTTTGAACGTCGTTTGGTAGAAATCCACGTGCGCGTTCTGCCAAAAGCACCATTTGCGTGCATATCTTGTGGTTTTGCAGAAAACAACGTCCGCGTCTACCAAATGATGCATGTGCAAGCTTAAAACGCGTTTTGGCACAAATCGATGAGCGGGTGTTAAAAAGAGCAGCATCGGCATGCTTAGCACGTCGTTTGGTAGAAATCCACGTGCGCGTTCTGCCAAAAGCACCATTTGCATGCATCTCTTGTGGTTTTGCAGAAAACAACGTCCGCGTCTAACAAAAGATGCATGTGCATGCTTAACAAGCGTTTTGCCACAAATCCGTGCGTGGGTGCTAAAAAGAGCAGTATCGGCATGCTTAGCACGTCGTTTGGTAGAAATCCACGTGCACGTTCTGCAAAAGCACCATTTGCATGCATATCTTGTGGTTTTGCAGAAAACAACGTCCGCGTCTACCAAAAGATGCATGTCCATGCTTAAAACGCGTTTTGGCACAAATCCATGCACGGGTGCTAAAAAGAGCAGCATCGGCATGCCTAGCACGTCGTTTGGTAGAAATCCACGTGCGCGTTCTGCCAAAAGAACTATTTGCATGCATATATTGTGGTTTTGCAGAAAACAACGTCCGCGTCTAGTAAAAGATGCATGTGCATGCTTAACAAACGTTCTGGCACAAATCCGTGCGCGGGTGCTAAAAAGAGCAGCATCGGCGTGCTTAGCACGTCGTTTCGAAGAAATGCACGTGCGCGTTCTGCCAAAAGCACCATTTGCATGCATATCTTGTGGTTTTTCAGAAAACAACGTCCGCGTCTACCAAAAGATGCATGTGCATGCTTAAAACGCGTTTTGGCACAAATCCATGCGCGGGTGCTAAAAAGAGCAGCATCGGCATGCTTAGCACGTCGTTTGGTTGAAATCCACGTGCGCGTTCTGCCAAAAGCACCATTTGTATGCATATATTGTGGTTTTGGAGAAAACAACGTCCGCGTCTACCAAAAGATGCATGTGCATGCTTAAAACGCGTTTTGGCACAAATCCATGCGCGGGTGCTAAAAAGAGCAGCACCGGCATGCTTAGCACGTCGTTTGGTAGAAATCCACGTGCGCGTTCTGCCAAAAGCACCATTTGCATGCATCTCTTGTGGTTTTGCAGAAAACAACGTCCGCGTCTAACAAAAGATGCATGTGCATGCTTAACAAGCGTTTTGCCACAAATCCGTGCGTGGGTGCTAAAAAGAGCAGTATCGGCATGCTTAGCACGTCGTTTGGTAGAAATCCACGTGCACGTTCTGCAAAAGCACCATTTGCATGCATATCTTGTGGTTTTGCAGAAAACAACGTCCGCGTCTACCAAAAGATGCATGTCCATGCTTAAAACGCGTTTTGGCACAAATCCATGCACGGGTGCTAAAAAGAGCAGCATCGGCATGCCTAGCACGTCGTTTGGTAGAAATCCACGTGCGCGTTCTGCCAAAAGAACTATTTGCATGCATATCTTGTGGTTTTGCAGAAAACAACGTCCGCGTCTAGTAAAAGATGCATGTGCATGCTTAACAAACGTTCTGGCACAAATCCGTGCGCGGGTGCTAAAAAGAGCAGCATCGGCGTGCTTAGCACGTCGTTTCGAAGAAATGCACGTGCGAGTTCTGCCAAAAGCACCATTTGCATGCATATCTTGTGGTTTTTCAGAAAACAACGTCCGCGTCTACCAAAAGATGCATGTGCATGCTTAAAACGCGTTTTGGCACAAATCCATGCGCGGGTGCTAAAAAGAGCAGCATCGGCATGCTTAGCACGTCGTTTGGTTGAAATCCACGTGCGCGTTCTGCCAAAAGCACCATTTGTATGCATATATTGTGGTTTTGGAGAAAACAACGTCCGCGTCTACCAAAAGATGCATGTGCATGCTTAAAACGCGTTTTGGCACAAATCCATGCGCGGGTGCTAAAAAGAGCAGCACCGGCATGCTTAGCACGTCGTTTGGTAGAAATCCACGTGCGCGTTCTGCCAAAAGCACCATTTGCACGCATATCTTGTGGTTTTGCAGAAAACAACGTCCGCGTCTACCAAAATATGCATGTGCATGCTTAAAACGCGTTTTTGCACAAATCCGTGCGCGGGTGCTAAAAAAGCAGTATCGGCATGCTTAGCAAGTCGTTTGGTAGAAATCCACGTGCGCGTTCTGCCAAAAGCACCATTTGCATGCATATCTTCTGGTTTTGCAGAAAACAACGTCCGCGTCTAACAAAAGATGCATGTGCATGCTTAACAAGCGTTTTGCCACAAATCCGTGCGTGGGTGCTAAAAAGAGCAGTATCGGCATGCTTAGCACGTCGTTTGGTAGAAATCCACGTGCACGTTCTGCAAAAGCACCATTTGCATGCATATCTTGTGGTTTTGCAGAAAACAACGTCCGCGTCTACCAAAAGATGCATGTCCATGCTTAAAACGCGTTTTGGCACAAATCCATGCACGGGTGCTAAAAAGAGCAGCATCGGCATGCCTAGCACGTCGTTTGGTAGAAATCCACGTGCGCGTTCTGCCAAAAGAACTATTTGCATGCATATCTTGTGGTTTTGCAGAAAACCACGTCCGCGTCTAGTAAAAGATGCATGTGCATGGTTAACAAACGTTCTGGCACAAATCCATGCGCGGGTGCTAAAAAGAGCAGCATCGGCGTGCTTAGTACGTCGTTTCGAAGAAATGCACGTGCGCGTTCTGCCAAAAGCACCATTTGCATGCATATCTTGTGGTTTTTCAGAAAACAACGTCCGCGTCTACCAAAAGATGCATGTGCATGCTTAAAACGCGTTTTGGCACAAATCCATGCGCGGGTGCTAAAATGAGCAGCACCGGCATGCTTAGCACGTCGTTTGGTAGAAATCCACGTGCGCGTTCTGCCAAAAGCACCATTTGCACGCATATCTTGTGGTTTTGCAGAAAACAACGTCCGCGTCTACCAAAATATGCATGTGCATGCTTAAAACGCGTTTTTGCACAAATCCGTGCGCGGGTGCTAAAAAAGCAGTGTCGGCATGCTTAGCAAGTCGTTTGGTAGAAATCCACGTGCGCGTTCTGCCAAAAGCACCATTTGCATGCATATCTTCTGGTTTTGCAGAAAACCACGTCCGCGTCTACCAAAAGATGCATGTGCATGCTTAACAAGCGTTTTGGCACAAATCCGTGCGCGGGTGCTAAAAAGAGCAGCATCGGCATGCTTAGCACGTCGTTTGGTAGAAATCCACGTGCGCGTTCTGCCAAAAGCACCATTTGCATGCATATCTTGTGGTTTTGCAGAAAACAACGTCCGCGTCTACCAAATGATGCATGTGCATGCTTAAAACGCGTTTTGGCACAAATCCGTGTGCGGGTGCTAAAAAGTGCAGCATCGGCATGCTTAGAACGTCGTTTGGTAGAAATCCACGTGCGCGTTCTGCCAAAAGCACCATTTGCATGCATATCTTGTGGTTTTGCAGAAAACAACGTCCGCGTCTACCAAAAGATGCATGTCCATGCTTAAAACGCGTTTTGGCACAAATCCATGCATGGGTGCTAAAAAGAGCAGCATCGGCATTCTTAGCACGTCGTTTGGTAGAAATCCACGTGCGCGTTCTGCCAAAAGAACTATTTGCATGCATATCTTGTGGTTTTGCAGAAAACAACGTCCGCGTCTAGTAAAAGATGCATGTGCATGCTTAACAAACGTTTTGGCACAAATCCGTGCGCGGGTGCTAAAAAGAGCAGCATCGGCATGCTTAGCACGTCGTTTGGTAGAAATCCACCTGCGCGTTCTGCCAAAAGCACTATTTGCATGCATATCTTGTGGTTTTGCCGAAAACAACGTCCGCGTCGAGCAAAAGATGCGTGTGCATGCTTAACAAGGGGTTTGGCACAAATCCATGTGCGGGTGCTAAAAAGAGCAGCATCGGCGTGCTGAGCACGTCGTTTGGTAGAAATGCGCGTGCGCGTTCTGCCAAAAGCACCATTTGCATGCATATCTTGTGGTTTTTCAGAAAACAACGTCCGCGTCTAGTAAAAGATGCATGTGCATGCTTAACAAACGTTCTGGCACAAATCCGTGCGCGGGTGCTAAAAAGAGCAGCATCGGCATGCTTAGCACGTCGTTTGGTAGAAATCCACGTGCGCGTTCTGCCAAAAGCACTATTTGCATGCATATCTTGTGGTTTTTCAGAAAACAAAGTCCGCGTCTAGCAAAAGATGCGTGTGCATGCTTAACAAGGGGTTTGGCACAAATCCATGTGCGGGTGCTAAAAAGAGCAGCATCGGCGTGCTTAGCACGTCGTTTGGTAGAAATGCACGTGCGCGTTCTGCCAAAAGCACCATTTGCATGCATATCTTGTGGTTTTTCAGAAAACAACGTGCGCGTCTACCAAAAGATGCATGTGCATGCTTAAAACGCGGTTTGGCACAAATCCATGCGCGGGTGCTAAAAAGAGCAGCATCGGCATGCTTAGCACGTCGTTTGGTAGAAATCCACGTGCGCGTTCTGCCAAAAGCACCATTTGCATGCATATCTTCTGGTTTTTCAGAAAACAACGTCCGCGTCTACCAAAAGATGCATGTGCATGCTTAACAAGCGTTTTGGCACAAATCCGTGCGCGGGTGCTAAAAAGAGCAGCATCGGCATGCTTAGCACGTCGTTTGGTAGAAATCCACGTGCGCATTCTGCCAAAAGCACCATTTGCATGCATATCTTGTGGTTTTGCAGAAAACAACGTCCGCGTCTACCAAATGATGCATGTGCATGCTTAAAACGCGTTTTGGCACAAATCCGTGCGCGGATGCTAAAAAGTGCAGCATCGGCATGCTTAGCACGTCGTTTGGTAGAAATCCACGTGCGCGTTCTGCCAAAAGCACCATTTGCATGCATATCTTGTGGTGTTGCAGAAAACAACGTCCGCGTCTAGCAAAAGATGCGTGTGCATGCTTAACAAGGGGTTTGGCACAAATCCATGTGCGGGTGCTAAAAAGAGCAGCATCGGCATGCTTAGCACGTCGTTTGGTAGAAATGCACGTGCGCGTTCTGCCAAACGCACCATTTGCATGCATATCTTGTGGTTTTTCAGAAAACAACGTCCGCGTCTACCAAAAGATGCATGTGCATGCTTAAAACGCGTTTTGGCACAAATCCATGCGCGGGTGCTAAAAAGAGCAGCATCGGCATGCTTAGCACGTCGTTTGGTTGAAATCCACGTGCGCGTTCTGCCAAAAGCACCATTTGTATGCATATCTTGTGGTTTTGGAGAAAACAACGTCCGCGTCTACCAAAAGATGCATGTGCATGCTTAAAACGCGTTTTGGCACAAATCCATGCGTGGGTGCTAAAAAGAGCAGCATCGGCATGCTTAGCACGTCATTTGGTAGAAATCCACGTGCGCGTTCTGCCAAAAGCACCATTTGCACGCATATCTTGTGGTTTTGCAGAAAACAACGTCCGCGTCTACCAAAATATCCATGTGCATGCTTAAAACGCATTTTTGCACAAATCCGTGCGCGGGTGCTAAAAAAGCAGTATCGGCATGCTTAGCAAGTCGTTTGGTAGAAATCCACGTGCGCGTTCTGCCAAAAGCACCATTTGCATGCATATCTTCTGGTTTTGCAGAAAACAACGTCCGCGTCTACCAAAAGATGCATGTGCATGCTTAACAAGCGTTTTGGCACAAATCCGTGCGCGGGTGCTAAAAAGAGCAGCATCGGCATGCTTAGCACGTCGTTTGGTAGAAATCCACGTGCGCGTTCTGCCAAAAGCACCATTTGCATGCATATCTTGTGGTTTTGCAGAAAACAACGTCCGCGTCTAACAAAAGATGCATGTGCATGCTTAACAAGCGTTTTGCCACAAATCCGTGCGTGGGTGCTAAAAAGAGCAGTATCGGCATGCTTAGCACGTCGTTTGGTAGAAATCCACGTGCACGTTCTGCAAAAGCACCATTTGCATGCATATCTTGTGGTTTTGCAGAAAACAACGTCCGCGTCTACCAAAAGATGCATGTCCATGCTTAAAACGCGTTTTGGCACAAATCCATGCACGGGTGCTAAAAAGAGCAGCATCGGCATGCCTAGCACGTCGTTTGGTAGAAATCCACGTGCGCGTTCTGCCAAAAGCACCATTTGCATGCATATCTTCTGGTTTTGCAGAAAACAACGTCCGCGTCTACCAAAAGATGCATGTGCATGCTTAACAAGCGTTTTGGCACAAATCCGTGCGCGTGTGCTAAAAAGAGCAGCATCGGCGTGCTGAGCACGTCGTTTGGTAAAAATGCGCGTGCGCGTTCTGCCAAAAGCACCATTTGCATGCATATCTTGTGGTTTTTCAGAAAACAACGTCCGCGTCTAGTAAAAGATGCATGTGCATGCTTAACAAACGTTCTGGCACAAATCCGTGCGCGGGTGCTAAAAAGAGCAGCATCGGCATGCTTAGCACGTCGTTTGGTAGAAATCCACGTGCGCGTTCTGCCAAAAGCACTATTTGCATGCATATCTTGTGGTTTTTCAGAAAACAAAGTCCGCGTCTAGCAAAAGATGCGTGTGCATGCTTAACAAGGGGTTTGGCACAAATCCATGTGCGGGTGCTAAAAAGAGCAGCATCGGCGTGCTTAGCACGTCGTTTGGTAGAAATGCACGTGCGCGTTCTGCCAAAAGCACCATTTGCATGCATATCTTGTGGTTTTTCAGAAAACAACGTGCGCGTCTACCAAAAGATGCATGTGCATGCTTAAAACGCGGTTTGGCACAAATCCATACGCGGGTGCTAAAAAGAGCAGCATCGGCATGCTTAGCACGTCGTTTGGTAGAAATCCACGTGCGCGTTCTGCCAAAAGCACCATTTGCATGCATATCTTCTGGTTTTTCAGAAAACAACGTCCGCGTCTACCAAAAGATGCATGTGCATGCTTAACAAGCGTTTTGGCACAAATCCGTGCGCGGGTGCTAAAAAGAGCAGCATCGGCATGCTTAGCACGTCGTTTGGTAGAAATCCACGTGCGCATTCTGCCAAAAGCACCATTTGTATGCATATCTTGTGGTTTTGCAGAAAACAACGTCCGCGTCTACCAAAAGATGCATGTGCATGCTTAAAACGCGTTTTGGCACAAATCCATGCGTGGGTGCTAAAAAGAGCAGCATCGGCATGCTTAGCACGTCATTTGGTAGAAATCCACGTGCGCGTTCTGCCAAAAGCACCATTTGCACGCATATCTTGTGGTTTTGCAGAAAACAACGTCCGCGTCTACCAAAATATCCATGTGCATGCTTAAAACGCATTTTTGCACAAATCCGTGCGCGGGTGCTAAAAAAGCAGTATCGGCATGCTTAGCAAGTCGTTTGGTAGAAATCCACGTGCGCGTTCTGCCAAAAGCACCATTTGCATGCATATCTTCTGGTTTTGCAGAAAACAACGTCCGCGTCTACCAAAAGATGCATGTGCATGCTTAACAAGCGTTTTGGCACAAATCCGTGCGCGGGTGCTAAAAAGAGCAGCATCGGCATGCTTAGCACGTCGTTTGGTAGAAATCCACGTGCGCGTTCTGCCAAAAGCACCATTTGCATGCATATCTTGTGGTTTTGCAGAAAACAACGTCCGCGTCTACCAAATGATGTATGTGCATGCTTAAAACGCGTTTTGGCACAAATCCGTGCGCGGGTGCTAAAAAGTGCAGCATCGGCATGCTTAGCACGTCGTTTGGTAGAAATCCACGTGCGCGTTCTGCCAAAAGCACCATTTGCATGCATATCTTGTGGTGTTGTAGAAAACAACGTCCGCGTCTACCAAAATATGCATGTGCATGCTTAAAACGCGTTTTTGCACAAATCCGTGCGCGGGTGCTAAAAAAGCAGTATCGGCATGCTTAGCAAGTCGTTTGGTAGAAATCCACGTGCGCGTTCTGCCAAAAGCAGCATTTGCATGCATATCTTCTGGTTTTGCAGAAAACAACGTCCGCGTCTAACAAAAGATGCATGTGCATGCTTAACAAGCGTTTTGCCACAAATCCGTGCGTGGGTGCTAAAAAGAGCAGTATCGGCATGCTTAGCACGTCGTTTGGTAGAAATCCACGTGCACGTTCTGCAAAAGCACCATTTGCATGCATATCTTGTGGTTTTGCAGAAAACAACGTCCGCGTCTACCAAAAGATGCATGTCCATGCTTAAAACGCGTTTTGGCACAAATCCATGCACGGGTGCTAAAAAGAGCAGCATCGGCATGCCTAGCACGTCGTTTGGTAGAAATCCACGTGCGCGTTCTGCCAAAAGCACCATTTGCATGCATATCTTCTGGTTTTGCAGAAAACAACGTCCGCGTCTACCAAAAGATGCATGTGCATGCTTAACAAGCGTTTTGGCACAAATCCGTGCGCGTGTGCTAAAAAGAGCAGCATCGGCGTGCTGAGCACGTCGTTTGGTAAAAATGCGCGTGCGCGTTCTGCCAAAAGCACCATTTGCATGCATATCTTGTGGTTTTTCAGAAAACAACGTCCGCGTCTAGTAAAAGATGCATGTGCATGCTTAACAAACGTTCTGGCACAAATCCGTGCGCGGGTGCTAAAAAGAGCAGCATCGGCATGCTTAGCACGTCGTTTGGTAGAAATCCACGTGCGCGTTCTGCCAAAAGCACTATTTGCATGCATATCTTGTGGTTTTTCAGAAAACAAAGTCCGCGTCTAGCAAAAGATGCGTGTGCATGCTTAACAAGGGGTTTGGCACAAATCCATGTGCGGGTGCTAAAAAGAGCAGCATCGGCGTGCTTAGCACGTCGTTTGGTAGAAATGCACGTGCGCGTTCTGCCAAAAGCACCATTTGCATGCATATCTTGTGGTTTTTCAGAAAACAACGTGCGCGTCTACCAAAAGATGCATGTGCATGCTTAAAACGCGGTTTGGCACAAATCCATGCGCGGGTGCTAAAAAGAGCAGCATCGGCATGCTTAGCACGTCGTTTGGTAGAAATCCACGTGCGCGTTCTGCCAAAAGCACCATTTGCATGCATATCTTCTGGTTTTTCAGAAAACAACGTCCGCGTCTACCAAAAGATGCATGTGCATGCTTAACAAGCGTTTTGGCACAAATCCGTGCGCGGGTGCTAAAAAGAGCAGCATCGGCATGCTTAGCACGTCGTTTGGTAGAAATCCACGTACGCATTCTGCCAAAAGCACCATTTGCATGCATATCTTGTGGTTTTGCAGAAAACAACGTCCGCGTCTACCAAATGATGCATGTGCATGCTTAAAACGCGTTTTGGCACAAATCCGTGCGCGGATGCTAAAAAGTGCAGCATCGGCATGCTTAGCACGTCGTTTGGTAGAAATCCACGTGCGCGTTCTGCCAAAAGCACCATTTGCATGCATATCTTGTGGTGTTGCAGAAAACAACGTCCGCGTCTAGCAAAAGATGCGTGTGCATGCTTAACAAGGGGTTTGGCACAAATCCATGTGCGGGTGCTAAAAAGAGCAGCATCGGCGTGCTTAGCACGTCGTTTGGTAGAAATGCACGTGCGCGTTCTGCCAAACGCACCATTTGCATGCATATCTTGTGGTTTTTCAGAAAACAACGTCCGCGTCTACCAAAAGATGCATGTGCATGCTTAAAACGCGTTTTGGCACAAATCCATGCGCGGGTGCTAAAAAGAGCAGCATCGGCATGCTTAGCACGTCGTTTGGTTGAAATCCACGTGCGCGTTCGGCCAAAAGCACCATTTGTATGCATATCTTGTGGTTTTGGAGAAAACAACGTCCGCGTCTACCAAAAGATGCATGTGCATGCTTAAAACGCGTTTTGGCACAAATCCATGCGTGGGTGCTAAAAAGAGCAGCATCGGCATGCTTAGCACGTCATTTGGTAGAAATCCACGTGCGCGTTCTGCCAAAAGCACCATTTGCACGCATATCTTGTGGTTTTGCAGAAAACAACGTCCGCGTCTACCAAAATATCCATGTGCATGCTTAAAACGCATTTTTGCACAAATCCGTGCGCGGGTGCTAAAAAAGCAGTATCGGCATGCTTAGCAAGTCGTTTGGTAGAAATCCACGTGCGCGTTCTGCCAAAAGCACCATTTGCATGCATATCTTCTGGTTTTGCAGAAAACAACGTCCGCGTCTACCAAAAGATGCATGTGCATGCTTAACAAGCGTTTTGGCACAAATCCGTGCGCGGGTGCTAAAAAGAGCAGCATCGGCATGCTTAGCACGTCGTTTGGTAGAAATCCACGTGCGCGTTCTGCCAAAAGCACCATTTGCATGCATATCTTGTGGTTTTGCAGAAAACAACGTCCGCGTCTACCAAATGATGTATGTGCATGCTTAAAACGCGTTTTGGCACAAATCCGTGCGCGGGTGCTAAAAAGTGCAGCATCGGCATGCTTAGCACGTCGTTTGGTAGAAATCCACGTGCGCGTTCTGCCAAAAGCACCATTTGCATGCATATCTTGTGGTGTTGTAGAAAACAACGTCCGCGTCTACCAAAATATGCATGTGCATGCTTAAAACGCGTTTTTGCACAAATCCGTGCGCGGGTGCTAAAAAAGCAGTATCGGCATGCTTAGCAAGTCGTTTGGTAGAAATCCACGTGCGCGTTCTGCCAAAAGCAGCATTTGCATGCATATCTTCTGGTTTTGCAGAAAACAACGTCCGCGTCTAACAAAAGATGCATGTGCATGCTTAACAAGCGTTTTGCCACAAATCCGTGCGTGGGTGCTAAAAAGAGCAGTATCGGCATGCTTAGCACGTCGTTTGGTAGAAATCCACGTGCACGTTCTGCAAAAGCACCATTTGCATGCATATCTTGTGGTTTTGCAGAAAACAATGTCCGCGTCTACCAAAAGATGCATGTCCATGCTTAAAACGCGTTTTGGCACAAATCCATGCACGGGTGCTAAAAAGAGCAGCATCGGCATGCCTAGCACGTCGTTTGGTAGAAATCCACGTGCGCGTTCTGCCAAAAGCACCATTTGCATGCATATCTTCTGGTTTTGCAGAAAACAACGTCCGCGTCTACCAAAAGATGCATGTGCATGCTTAACAAGCGTTTTGGCACAAATCCGTGCGCGTGTGCTAAAAAGAGCAGCATCGGCATGCTTAGCACGTCGTTTGGTAGAAATCCACGTGCGCGGTCTGTCAAAAGCTCCATTTGCATGCATATCTTGTGGTTTTGCAGAAAACAACGTCCGCGTCTACCAAAAGATGCGTGTGCATGCTTAAAAAGCGTTTTGGCACAAATCCATGCGCGGGTGCTAAAAAGAGCAGCATCGGCATGCTTTGAACGTCGTTTGGTAGAAATCCACGTGCGCGTTCTGCCAAAAGCACCATTTGCGTGCATATCTTGTGGTTTTGCAGAAAACAACGTCCGCGTCTACCAAATGATGCATGTGCATGCTTAAAACGCGTTTTGGCACAAATCCGTGCGCGGGTGCTAAAAAGTGCAGCATCGGCATGCTTAGCACGTCGTTTGGTAGAAATCCACGTGCGCGTTCTGCCAAAAGCACCATTTGCATGCATATCTTGTGGTGTTGCAGAAAACAACGTCCGCGTCTACCAAAAGATGCATGTGCAAGCTTAAAGAAGCGTTTTGGCACAAATCCGTGCGCGGGTGATAAAAAGAGCAGCATCGGCATGCTTAGCACGTCGTTTGGTATAAATCCACATGCGCGTTCTGACAAAAGCACCATTTGCATGCATATCTTGTGGTTTTTCCGAAAACAATGTCCGCGTCTACCAAAAGATGCATGTGCAAGCTTAAAACGCGTTTTGGCACAAATCGATGAGCGGGTGTTAAAAAGAGCAGCATCGGCATGCTTAGCACGTCGTTTGGTAGAAATCCACGTGCGCGTTCTGCCAAAAGCACCATTTGCATGCATCTCTTGTGGTTTTGCAGAAAACAACGTCCGCGTCTAACAAAAGATGCATGTGCATGCTTAACAAGCGTTTTGCCACAAATCCGTGCGTGGGTGCTAAAAAGAGCAGTATCGGCATGCTTAGCACGTCGTTTGGTAGAAATCCACGTGCACGTTCTGCAAAAGCACCATTTGCATGCATATCTTGTGGTTTTGCAGAAAACAACGTCCGCGTCTACCAAAAGATGCATGTCCATGCTTAAAACGCGTTTTGGCACAAATCCATGCACGGGTGCTAAAAAGAGCAGCATCGGCATGCCTAGCACGTCGTTTGGTAGAAATCCACGTGCGCGTTCTGCCAAAAGAACTATTTGCATGCATATCTTGTGGTTTTGCAGAAAACAACGTCCGCGTCTAGTAAAAGATGCATGTGCATGCTTAACAAACGTTCTGGCACAAATCCGTGCGCGGGTGCTAAAAAGAGCAGCATCGGCGTGCTTAGCACGTCGTTTCGAAGAAATCCACGTGCGCGTTCTGCCAAAAGCACCATTTGCATGCATATCTTGTGGTGTTGCAGAAAACAACGTCCGCGTCTAGCAAAAGATGCGTGTGCATGCTTAACAAGGGGTTTGGCACAAATCCATGTGCGGGTGCTAAAAAGAGCAGCATCGGCGTGCTTAGCACGTCGTTTGGTAGAAATGCACGTGCGCGTTCTGCCAAACGCACCATTTGCATGCATATCTTGTGGTTTTTCAGAAAACAACGTCCGCGTCTACCAAAAGATGCATGTGCATGCTTAAAACGCGTTTTGGCACAAATCCATGCGCGGGTGCTAAAAAGAGCAGCATCGGCATGCTTAGCACGTCGTTTGGTTGAAATCCACGTGCGCGTTCTGCCAAAAGCACCATTTGTATGCATATCTTGTGGTTTTGGAGAAAACAACGTCCGCGTCTACCAAAAGATGCATGTGCATGCTTAAAACGCGTTTTGGCACAAATCCATGCGTGGGTGCTAAAAAGAGCAGCATCGGCATGCTTAGCACGTTATTTGGTAGAAATCCACGTGCGCGTTCTGCCAAAAGCACCATTTGCACGCATATCTTGTGGTTTTGCAGAAAACAACGTCCGCGTCTACCAAAATATCCATGTGCATGCTTAAAACGCATTTTTGCACAAATCCGTGCGCGGGTGCTAAAAAAGCAGTATCGGCATGCTTAGCAAGTCGTTTGGTAGAAATCCACGTGGGCGTTCTGCCAAAAGCACCATTTGCATGCATATCTTCTGGTTTTGCAGAAAACAACGTCCGCGTCTACCAAAAGATGCATGTGCATGCTTAACAAGCGTTTTGGCACAAATCCGTGCGCGGGTGCTAAAAAGAGCAGCATCGGCATGCTTAGCACGTCGTTTGGTAGAAATCCACGTGCGCGTTCTGCCAAAAGCACCATTTGCATGCATATCTTGTGGTTTTGCAGAAAACAACGTCCGCGTCTACCAAATGATGTATGTGCATGCTTAAAACGCGTTTTGGCACAAATCCGTGCGCGGGTGCTAAAAAGTGCAGCATCGGCATGCTTAGCACGTCGTTTGGTAGAAATCCACGTGCGCGTTCTGCCAAAAGCACCATTTGCATGCATATCTTGTGGTGTTGTAGAAAACAACGTCCGCGTCTACCAAAATATGCATGTGCATGCTTAAAACGCGTTTTTGCACAAATCCGTGCGCGGGTGCTAAAAAAGCAGTATCGGCATGCTTAGCAAGTCGTTTGGTAGAAATCCACGTGCGCGTTCTGCCAAAAGCACCATTTGCATGCATATCTTCTGGTTTTGCAGAAAACAACGTCCGCGTCTAACAAAAGATGCATGTGCATGCTTAACAAGCGTTTTGCCACAAATCCGTGCGTGGGTGCTAAAAAGAGCAGTATCGGCATGCTTAGCACGTCGTTTGGTAGAAATCCACGTGCACGTTCTGCAAAAGCACCATTTGCATGCATATCTTGTGGTTTTGCAGAAAACAACGTCCGCGTCTACCAAAAGATGCATGTCCATGCTTAAAACGCGTTTTGGCACAAATCCATGCACGGGTGCTAAAAAGAGCAGCATCGGCATGCCTAGCACGTCGTTTGGTAGAAATCCACGTGCGCGTTCTGCCAAAAGCACCATTTGCATGCATATCTTCTGGTTTTGCAGAAAACAACGTCCGCGTCTACCAAAAGATGCATGTGCATGCTTAACAAGCGTTTTGGCACAAATCCGTGCGCGTGTGCTAAAAAGAGCAGCATCGGCATGCTTAGCACGTCGTTTGGTAGAAATCCACGTGCGCGGTCTGTCAAAAGCTCCATTTGCATGCATATCTTGTGGTTTTGCAGAAAACAACGTCCGCGTCTACCAAAAGATGCGTGTGCATGCTTAAAAAGCGTTTTGGCACAAATCCATGCGCGGGTGCTAAAAAGAGCAGCATCGGCATGCTTTGAACGTCGTTTGGTAGAAATCCACGTGCGCGTTCTGCCAAAAGCACCATTTGCGTGCATATCTTGTGGTTTTGCAGAAAACAACGTCCGCGTCTACCAAATGATGCATGTGCATGCTTAAAACGCGTTTTGGCACAAATCCGTGCGCGGGTGCTAAAAAGTGCAGCATCGGCATGCTTAGCACGTCGTTTGGTAGAAATCCACGTGCGCGTTCTGCCAAAAGCACCATTTGCATGCATATCTTGTGGTGTTGCAGAAAACAACGTCCGCGTCTACCAAAAGATGCATGTGCAAGCTTAAAGAAGCGTTTTGGCACAAATCCGTGCGCGGGTGATAAAAAGAGCAGCATCGGCATGCTTAGCACGTCGTTTGGTATAAATCCACATGCGCGTTCTGACAAAAGCACCATTTGCATGCATATCTTGTGGTTTTTCCGAAAACAATGTCCGCGTCTACCAAAAGATGCATGTGCAAGCTTAAAACGCGTTTTGGCACAAATCGATGAGCGGGTGTTAAAAAGAGCAGCATCGGCATGCTTAGCACGTCGTTTGGTAGAAATCCACGTGCGCGTTCTGCCAAAAGCACCATTTGCATGCATCTCTTGTGGTTTTGCAGAAAACAACGTCCGCGTCTAACAAAAGATGCATGTGCATGCTTAACAAGCGTTTTGCCACAAATCCGTGCGTGGGTGCTAAAAAGAGCAGTATCGGCACGCTTAGCACGTCGTTTGGTAGAAATCCACGTGCACGTTCTGCAAAAGCACCATTTGCATGCATATCTTGTGGTTTTGCAGAAAACAACGTCCGCGTCTACCAAAAGATGCATGTCCATGCTTAAAACGCGTTTTGGCACAAATCCATGCACGGGTGCTAAAAAGAGCAGCATCGGCATGCCTAGCACGTCGTTTGGTAGAAATCCACGTGCGCGTTCTGCCAAAAGAACTATTTGCATGCATATCTTGTGGTTTTGCAGAAAATAACGTCCGCGTCTAGTAAAAGATGCATGTGCATGCTTAACAAACGTTCTGGCACAAATCCGTGCGCGGGTGCTAAAAAGAGCAGCATCGGCGTGCTTAGCACGTCGTTTCGAAGAAATGCACGTGCGCGTTCTGCCAAAAGCACCATTTGCATGCATATCTTGTGGTTTTTCAGAAAACAACGTCCGCGTCTACCAAAAGATGCGTGTGCATGCTTAACAAGGGGTTTGGCACAAATCCATGTGCGGGTGCTAAAAAGAGCAGCATCGGCGTGCTTAGCACGTCGTTTGGTAGAAATGCACGTGCGCGTTCTGCCAAACGCACCATTTGCATGCATATCTTGTGGTTTTTCAGAAAACAACGTCCGCGTCTACCAAAAGATGCATGTGCATGCTTAAAACGCGTTTTGGCACAAATCCATGCGCGGGTGCTAAAAAGAGCAGCATCGGCATGCTTAGCACGTCGTTTGGTTGAAATCCACGTGCGCGTTCTGCCAAAAGCACCATTTGTATGCATATCTTGTGGTTTTGGAGAAAACAACGTCCGCGTCTACCAAAAGATGCATGTGCATGCTTAAAACGCGTTTTGGCACAAATCCATGCGTGGGTGCTAAAAAGAGCAGCATCGGCATGCTTAGCACGTTATTTGGTAGAAATCCACGTGCGCGTTCTGCCAAAAGCACCATTTGCACGCATATCTTGTGGTTTTGCAGAAAACAACGTCCGCGTCTACCAAAATATCCATGTGCATGCTTAAAACGCATTTTTGCACAAATCCGTGCGCGGGTGCTAAAAAAGCAGTATCGGCATGCTTAGCAAGTCGTTTGGTAGAAATCCACGTGCGCGTTCTGCCAAAAGCACCATTTGCATGCATATCTTCTGGTTTTGCAGAAAACAACGTCCGCGTCTACCAAAAGATGCATGTGCATGCTTAACAAGCGTTTTGGCACAAATCCGTGCGCGGGTGCTAAAAAGAGCAGCATCGGCATGCTTAGCACGTCGTTTGGTAGAAATCCACGTGCGCGTTCTGCCAAAAGCACCATTTGCATGCATATCTTGTGGTTTTGCAGAAAACAACGTCCGCGTCTACCAAATGATGTATGTGCATGCTTAAAACGCGTTTTGGCACAAATCCGTGCGCGGGTGCTAAAAAGTGCAGCATCGGCATGCTTAGCACGTCGTTTGGTAGAAATCCACGTGCGCGTTCTGCCAAAAGCACCATTTGCATGCATATCTTGTGGTGTTGTAGAAAACAACGTCCGCGTCTACCAAAATATGCATGTGCATGCTTAAAACGCGTTTTTGCACAAATCCGTGCGCGGGTGCTAAAAAAGCAGTATCGGCATGCTTAGCAAGTCGTTTGGTAGAAATCCACGTGCGCGTTCTGCCAAAAGCACCATTTGCATGCATATCTTCTGGTTTTGCAGAAAACAACGTCCGCGTCTAACAAAAGATGCATGTGCATGCTTAACAAGCGTTTTGCCACAAATCCGTGCGCGGGTGCTAAAAAGAGCAGCATCGGCATGCTTAGCACGTCGTTTGGTAGAAATCCACGTGCGCGTTCTGCCAAAAGCACCATTTGCATGCATATCTTGTGGTTTTGCAGAAAACAACGTCCGCGTCTACCAAATGATGTATGTGCATGCTTAAAACGCGTTTTGGCACAAATCCGTGCGCGGGTGCTAAAAAGTGCAGCATCGGCATGCTTAGCACGTCGTTTGGTAGAAATCCACGTGCGCGTTCTGCCAAAAGCACCATTTGCATGCATATCTTGTGGTGTTGTAGAAAACAACGTCCGCGTCTACCAAAATATGCATGTGCATGCTTAAAACGCGTTTTTGCACAAATCCGTGCGCGGGTGCTAAAAAAGCAGTATCGGCATGCTTAGCAAGTCGTTTGGTAGAAATCCACGTGCGCGTTCTGCCAAAAGCACCATTTGCATGCATATCTTCTGGTTTTGCAGAAAACAACGTCCGCGTCTAACAAAAGATGCATGTGCATGCTTAACAAGCGTTTTGCCACAAATCCGTGCGTGGGTGCTAAAAAGAGCAGTATCGGCATGCTTAGCACGTCGTTTGGTAGAAATCCACGTGCACGTTCTGCAAAAGCACCATTTGCATGCATATATTGTGGTTTTGCAGAAAACAACGTCCGCGTCTACCAAAAGATGCATGTCCATGCTTAAAACGCGTTTTGGCACAAATCCATGCACGGGTGCTAAAAAGAGCAGCATCGGCATGCCTAGCACGTCGTTTGGTAGAAATCCACGTACGCGTTCTGCCAAAAGCACCATTTGCATGCATATCTTCTGGTTTTGCAGAAAACAACGTCCGCGTCTACCAAAAGATGCATGTGCATGCTTAACAAGCGTTTTGGTACAAATCCGTGCGCGTGTGCTAAAAAGAGCAGCATCGGCATGCTTAGCACGTCGTTTGGTAGAAATCCACGTGCGCGGTCTGTCAAAAGCTCTATTTGCATGCATATCTTGTGGTTTTGCAGAAAACAACGTCCGCGTCTACCAAAAGATGCGTGTGCATGCTTAAAAAGCCTTTTGGCACAAATCCATGCGCGGGTGCTAAAAAGAGCAGCATCGGCATGCTTTGAACGTCGTTTGGTAGAAATCCACGTGCGCGTTCTGCCAAAAGCACCATTTGCGTGCATATCTTGTGGTTTTGCAGAAAACAACGTCCGCGTCTACCAAATGATGCATGTGCATGCTTAAAACGCGTTTTGGCACAAATCCGTGCGCGGGTGCTAAAAAGTGCAGCATCGGCATGCTTAGCACGTCGTTTGGTAGAAATCCACGTGCGCGTTCTGCCAAAAGCACCATTTGCATGCATATCTTGTGGTGTTGCAGAAAACAACGTCCGCGTCTACCAAAAGATGCATGTGCAAGCTTAAAGAAGCGTTTTGGCACAAATCCGTGCGCGGGTGATAAAAAGAGCAGCATCGGCATGCTTAGCACGTCGTTTGGTATAAATCCACATGCGCGTTCTGACAAAAGCACCATTTGCATGCATATCTTGTGGTTTTTCCGAAAACAATGTCGGCGTCTACCAAAAGATGGATGTGCAAGCTTAAAACGCGTTTTGGCACAAATCGATGAGCGGGTGTTAAAAAGAGCAGCATCGGCATGCTTAGCACGTCGTTTGGTAGAAATCCACGTGCGCGTTCTGCCAAAAGCACCATTTGCATGCATCTCTTGTGGTTTTGCAGAAAACAACGTCCGCGTCTAACAAAAGATGCATGTGCATGCTTAACAAGCGTTTTGCCACAAATCCGTGCGTGGGTGCTAAAAAGAGCAGTATCGGCATGCTTAGCACGTCGTTTGGTAGAAATCCACGTGCACGTTCTGCAAAAGCACCATTTGCATGCATATCTTGTGGTTTTGCAGAAAACAACGTCCGCGTCTACCAAAAGATGCATGTCCATGCTTAAAACGCGTTTTGGCACAAATCCATGCACGGGTGCTAAAAAGAGCAGCATCGGCATGCCTAGCACGTCGTTTGGTAGAAATCCACGTGCGCGTTCTGCCAAAAGAACTATTTGCATGCATATCTTGTGGTTTTGCAGAAAACAACGTCCGCGTCTAGTAAAAGATGCATGTGCATGCTTAACAAACGTTCTGGCACAAATCCGTGCGCGGGTGCTAAAAAGAGCAGCATCGGCGTGCTTAGCACGTCGTTTCGAAGAAATGCACGTGCGCGTTCTGCCAAAAGCACCATTTGCATGCATATCTTGTGGTTTTTCAGAAAACAACGTCCGCGTCTACCAAAAGATGCATGTGCATGCTTAAAACGCGTTTTGGCACAAATCCATGCGCGGGTGCTAAAAAGAGCAGCATCGGCATGCTTAGCACGTCGTTTGGTTGAAATCCACGTGCGCGTTCTGCCAAAAGCACCATTTGTATGCATATATTGTGGTTTTGGAGAAAACAACGTCCGCGTCTACCAAAAGATGCATGTGCATGCTTAAAACGCGTTTTGGCACAAATCCATGCGCGGGTGCTAAAAAGAGCAGCACCGGCATGCTTAGCACGTCGTTTGGTAGAAATCCACGTGCGCGTTCTGCCAAAAGCACCATTTGCCCGCATATCTTGTGGTTTTGCAGAAAACAACGTCCGCGTCTACCAAAATATGCATGTGCATGCTTAAAACGCGTTTTTGCACAAATCCGTGCGCGGGTGCTAAAAAAGCAGTATCGGCATGCTTAGCAAGTCGTTTGGTAGAAATCCACGTGCGCGTTCTGCCAAAAGCACCATTTGCATGCATATCTTCTGGTTTTGCAGAAAACAACGTCCGCGTCTAACAAAAGATGCATGTGCATGCTTAACAAGCGTTTTGCCACAAATCCGTGCGTGGGTGCTAAAAAGAGCAGTATCGGCATGCTTAGCACGTCGTTTGGTAGAAATCCACGTGCACGTTCTGCAAAAGCACCATTTGCATGCATATCTTGTGGTTTTGCAGAAAACAACGTCCGCGTCTACCAAAAGATGCATGTCCATGCTTAAAACGAGTTTTGGCACAAATCCATGCACGGGTGCTAAAAAGAGCAGCATCGGCATGCCTAGCACGTCGTTTGGTAGAAATCCACGTGCGCGTTCTGCCAAAAGAACTATTTGCATGCATATCTTGTGGTTTTGCAGAAAACAACGTCCGCGTCTAGTAAAAGATGCATGTGCATGCTTAACAAACGTTCTGGCACAAATCCGTGCGCGGGTGCTAAAAAGAGCAGCATCGGCGTGCTTAGCACGTCGTTTCGAAGAAATGCACGTGCGCGTTCTGCCAAAAGCACCATTTGCATGCATATCCTGTGGTTTTTCAGAAAACAACGTCCGCGTCTACCAAAAGATGCATGTGCATGCTTAAAACGCGTTTTGGCACAAATCCATGCGCGGGTGCTAAAAAGAGCAGCATCGGCATGCTTAGCACGTCGTTTGGTTGAAATCCACGTGCGCGTTCTGCCAAAAGCACCATTTGTATGCATATATTGTGGTTTTGGAGAAAACAACGTCCGCGTCTACCAAAAGATGCATGTGCATGCTTAAAACGCGTTTTGGCACAAATCCATGCGCGGGTGCTAAAAAGAGCAGCACCGGCATGCTTAGCACGTCGTTTGGTAGAAATCCACGTGCGCGTTCTGCCAAAAGCACCATTTGCACGCATATCTTGTGGTTTTGCAGAAAACAACGTCCGCGTCTACCAAAATATGCATGTGCATGCTTAAAACGCGTTTTTGCACAAATCCGTGCGCGGGTGCTAAAAAAGCAGTATCGGCATGCTTAGCAAGTCGTTTGGTAGAAATCCACGTGCGCGTTCTGCCAAAAGCACCATTTGCATGCATATCTTCTGGTTTTGCAGAAAACAACGTCCGCGTCTACCAAAAGATGCATGTGCATGCTTAACAAGCGTTTTCGCACAAATCCGTGCGCGGGTGCTAAAAAGAGCAGCATCGGCATGCTTAGCACGTCGTTTGGTAGAAATCCACGTGCGCGTTCTGCCAAAAGCACCATTTGCATGCATATCTTGTGGTTTTGCAGAAAACAACGTCCGCGTCTACCAAATGATGCATGTGCATGCTTAAAACGCGTTTTGGCACAAATCCGTGTGCGGGTGCTAAAAAGTGCAGCATCGGCATGCTTAGAACGTCGTTTGGTAGAAATCCACGTGCGCGTTCTGCCAAAAGCACCATTTGCATGCATATCTTGTGGTTTTGCAGAAAACAACGTCCGCGTCTACCAAAAGATGCATGTCCATGCTTAAAACGCGTTTTGGCACAAATCCATGCACGGGTGCTAAAAAGAGCAGCATCGGCATGCTTAGCACGTCATTTGGTAGAAATCCACGCGCGCGTTCTGCCAAAAGAACTATTTGCATGCATATCTTGTGGTTTTGCAGAAAACAACGTCCGCGTCTAGTAAAAGATGCATGTGCATGCTTAACAAACGTTTTGGCACAAATCCGTGCGCGGGTGCTAAAAAGAGCAGCATCGGCATGCTTAGCACGTCGTTTGGTAGAAATCCACCTGCGCGTTCTGCCAAAAGCACTATTTGCATGCATATCTTGTGGTTTTGCCGAAAACAACGTCCGCGTCTAGCAAAAGATGCGTGTGCATGCTTAACAAGGGGTTTGGCACAAATCCATGTGCGGGTGCTAAAAAGAGCAGCATCGGCGTGCTGAGCACGTCGTTTGGTAGAAATGCGCGTGCGCGTTCTGCCAAAAGCACCATTTGCATGCATATCTTGTGGTTTTTCAGAAAACAACGTCCGCGTCTAGTAAAAGATGCATGTGCATGCCTAACAAACGTTCTGGCACAAATCCGTGCGCGGGTGCTAAAAAGAGCAGCATCGGCATGCTTAGCACGTCGTTTGGTAGAAATCCACGTGCGCGTTCTGCCAAAAGCACTATTTGCATGCATATCTTGTGGTTTTTCAGAAAACAAAGTCCGCGTCTAGCAAAAGATGCGTGTGCATGCTTAACAAGGGGTTTGGCACAAATCCATGTGCGGGTGCTAAAAAGAGCAGCATCGGCGTGCTTAGCACGTCGTTTGGTAGAAATGCACGTGCGCGTTCTGCCAAAAGCACCATTTGCATGCATATCTTGTGGTTTTTCAGAAAACAACGTGCGCGTCTACCAAAAGATGCATGTGCATGCTTAAAACGCGTTTTGGCACAAATCCATGCGCGGGTGCTAAAAAGAGCAGCATCGGCATGCTTAGCACGTCGTTTGGTAGAAATCCACGTGCGCGTTCTGCCAAAAGCACCATTTGCATGCATATCTTCTGGTTTTTCAGAAAAGAACGTCCGCGTCTACCAAAAGATGCATGTGCATGCTTAACAAGCGTTTTGGCACAAATCCGTGCGCGGGTGCTAAAAAGAGCAGCATCGGCATGCTTAGCACGTCGTTTGGTAGAAATCCACGTGCGCGTTCTGCCAAAAGCACCATTTGCATGCATATCTTCTGGTTTTGCAGAAAACAACGTCCGCGTCTACCAAATGATGCATGTGCATGCTTAAAACGCGTTTTGGCACAAATCCGTGCGCGGATGCTAAAAAGTGCAGCATCGGCATGCTTAGCACGTCGTTTGGTAGAAATCCACGTGCGCGTTCTGCCAAAAGCACCATTTGCATGCATATCTTGTGGTGTTGCAGAAAACAACGTCCGCGTCTAGCAAAAGATGCGTGTGCATGCTTAACAAGGGGTTTGGCACAAATCCATGTGCGGGTGCTAAAAAGAGCAGCATCGGCGTGCTTAGCACGTCGTTTGGTAGAAATGCACGTGCGCGTTCTGCCAAACGCACCATTTGCATGCATATCTTGTGGTTTTTCAGAAAACAACGTCCGTGTCTACCAAAAGATGCATGTGCATGCTTAAAACGCGTTTTGGCCCAAATCCATGCGCGGGTGCTAAAAAGAGCAGCATCGGCATGCTTAGCACGTCGTTTGGTTGAAATCCACGTGCGCGTTCTGCCAAAAGCACCATTTGTATGCATATCTTGTGGTTTTGGAGAAAACAACGTCCGCGTCTACCAAAAGATGCATGTGCATGCTTAAAACGCGTTTTGGCACAAATCCATGCGTGGGTGCTAAAAAGAGCAGCATCGGCATGCTTAGCACGTCATTTGGTAGAAATCCACGTGCGCGTTCTGCCAAAAGCACCATTTGCACGCATATCTTGTGGTTTTGCAGAAAACAACGTCCGCGTCTACCAAAATATCCATGTGCATGCTTAAAACGCATTTTTGCCCAAATCCGTGCGCGGGTGCTAAAAAAGCAGTATCGGCATGCTTAGCAAGTCGTTTGGTAGAAATCCACGTGCGCGTTCTGCCAAAAGCACCATTTGCATGCATATCTTCTGGTTTTGCAGAAAACAACGTCCGCGTCTACCAAAAGATGCATGTGCATGCTTAACAAGCGTTTTGGCACAAATCCGTGCGCGGGTGCTAAAAAGAGCAGCATCGGCATGCTTAGCACGTCGTTTGGTAGAAATCCACGTGCGCGTTCTGCCAAAAGCACCATTTGCATGCATATCTTGTGGTTTTGCAGAAAACAACGTCCGCGTCTACCAAATGATGTATGTGCATGCTTAAAACGCGTTTTGGCACAAATCCATGCACGGGTGCTAAAAAGAGCAGCATCGGCATGCTTAGCACGTCATTTGGTAGAAATCCACGCGCGCGTTCTGCCAAAAGAACTATTTGCATGCATATCTTGTGGTTTTGCAGAAAACAACGTCCGCGTCTAGTAAAAGATGCATGTGCATGCTTAACAAACGTTTTGGCACAAATCCGTGCGCGGGTGCTAAAAAGAGCAGCATCGGCATGCTTAGCACGTCGTTTGGTAGAAATCCACGTGCGCGTTCTGCCAAAAGCACCATTTGCATGCATATCTTGTGGTTTTGCAGAAAACAACGTCCGCGTCTACCAAAAGATGCATGTCCATGCTTAAAACGCGTTTTGGCACAAATCCATGCACGGGTGCTAAAAAGAGCAGCATCGGCATGCTTAGCACGTCATTTGGTAGAAATCCACGCGCGCGTTCTGCCAAAAGAACTATTTGCATGCATATCTTGTGGTTTTGCAGAAAACAACGTCCGCGTCTAGTAAAAGATGCATGTGCATGCTTAACAAACGTTTTGGCACAAATCCGTGCGCGGGTGCTAAAAAGAGCAGCATCGGCATGCTTAGCACGTCGTTTGGTAGAAATCCACCTGCGCGTTCTGCCAAAAGCACTATTTGCATGCATATCTTGTGGTTTTGCCGAAAACAACGTCCGCGTCTAGCAAAAGATGCGTGTGCATGCTTAACAAGGGGTTTGGCACAAATCCATGTGCGGGTGCTAAAAAGAGCAGCATCGGCGTGCTGAGCACGTCGTTTGGTAGAAATGCGCGTGCGCGTTCTGCCAAAAGCACCATTTGCATGCATATCTTGTGGTTTTTCAGAAAACAACGTCCGCGTCTAGTAAAAGATGCATGTGCATGCCTAACAAACGTTCTGGCACAAATCCGTGCGCGGGTGCTAAAAAGAGCAGCATCGGCATGCTTAGCACGTCGTTTGGTAGAAATCCACGTGCGCGTTCTGCCAAAAGCACTATTTGCATGCATATCTTGTGGTTTTTCAGAAAACAAAGTCCGCGTCTAGCAAAAGATGCGTGTGCATGCTTAACAAGGGGTTTGGCACAAATCCATGTGCGGGTGCTAAAAAGAGCAGCATCGGCGTGCTTAGCACGTCGTTTGGTAGAAATGCACGTGCGCGTTCTGCCAAAAGCACCATTTGCATGCATATCTTGTGGTTTTTCAGAAAACAACGTGCGCGTCTACCAAAAGATGCATGTGCATGCTTAAAACGCGTTTTGGCACAAATCCATGCGCGGGTGCTAAAAAGAGCAGCATCGGCATGCTTAGCACGTCGTTTGGTAGAAATCCACGTGCGCGTTCTGCCAAAAGCACCATTTGCATGCATATCTTCTGGTTTTTCAGAAAAGAACGTCCGCGTCTACCAAAAGATGCATGTGCATGCTTAACAAGCGTTTTGGCACAAATCCGTGCGCGGGTGCTAAAAAGAGCAGCATCGGCATGCTTAGCACGTCGTTTGGTAGAAATCCACGTGCGCGTTCTGCCAAAAGCACCATTTGCATGCATATCTTCTGGTTTTGCAGAAAACAACGTCCGCGTCTACCAAATGATGCATGTGCATGCTTAAAACGCGTTTTGGCACAAATCCGTGCGCGGATGCTAAAAAGTGCAGCATCGGCATGCTTAGCACGTCGTTTGGTAGAAATCCACGTGCGCGTTCTGCCAAAAGCACCATTTGCATGCATATCTTGTGGTGTTGCAGAAAACAACGTCCGCGTCTAGCAAAAGATGCGTGTGCATGCTTAACAAGGGGTTTGGCACAAATCCATGTGCGGGTGCTAAAAAGAGCAGCATCGGCGTGCTTAGCACGTCGTTTGGTAGAAATGCACGTGCGCGTTCTGCCAAACGCACCATTTGCATGCATATCTTGTGGTTTTTCAGAAAACAACGTCCGTGTCTACCAAAAGATGCATGTGCATGCTTAAAACGCGTTTTGGCCCAAATCCATGCGCGGGTGCTAAAAAGAGCAGCATCGGCATGCTTAGCACGTCGTTTGGTTGAAATCCACGTGCGCGTTCTGCCAAAAGCACCATTTGTATGCATATCTTGTGGTTTTGGAGAAAACAACGTCCGCGTCTACCAAAAGATGCATGTGCATGCTTAAAACGCGTTTTGGCACAAATCCATGCGTGGGTGCTAAAAAGAGCAGCATCGGCATGCTTAGCACGTCATTTGGTAGAAATCCACGTGCGCGTTCTGCCAAAAGCACCATTTGCACGCATATCTTGTGGTTTTGCAGAAAACAACGTCCGCGTCTACCAAAATATCCATGTGCATGCTTAAAACGCATTTTTGCCCAAATCCGTGCGCGGGTGCTAAAAAAGCAGTATCGGCATGCTTAGCAAGTCGTTTGGTAGAAATCCACGTGCGCGTTCTGCCAAAAGCACCATTTGCATGCATATCTTCTGGTTTTGCAGAAAACAACGTCCGCGTCTACCAAAAGATGCATGTGCATGCTTAACAAGCGTTTTGGCACAAATCCGTGCGCGGGTGCTAAAAAGAGCAGCATCGGCATGCTTAGCACGTCGTTTGGTAGAAATCCACGTGCGCGTTCTGCCAAAAGCACCATTTGCATGCATATCTTGTGGTTTTGCAGAAAACAACGTCCGCGTCTACCAAATGATGTATGTGCATGCTTAAAACGCGTTTTGGCACAAATCCATGCACGGGTGCTAAAAAGAGCAGCATCGGCATGCTTAGCACGTCATTTGGTAGAAATCCACGCGCGCGTTCTGCCAAAAGAACTATTTGCATGCATATCTTGTGGTTTTGCAGAAAACAACGTCCGCGTCTAGTAAAAGATGCATGTGCATGCTTAACAAACGTTTTGGCACAAATCCGTGCGCGGGTGCTAAAAAGAGCAGCATCGGCATGCTTAGCACGTCGTTTGGTAGAAATCCACCTGCGCGTTCTGCCAAAAGCACTATTTGCATGCATATCTTGTGGTTTTGCCGAAAACAACGTCCGCGTCTAGCAAAAGATGCGTGTGCATGCTTAACAAGGGGTTTGGCACAAATCCATGTGCGGGTGCTAAAAAGAGCAGCATCGGCGTGCTGAGCACGTCGTTTGGTAGAAATGCGCGTGCGCGTTCTGCCAAAAGCACCATTTGCATGCATATCTTGTGGTTTTTCAGAAAACAACGTCCGCGTCTAGTAAAAGATGCATGTGCATGCCTAACAAACGTTCTGGCACAAATCCGTGCGCGGGTGCTAAAAAGAGCAGCATCGGCATGCTTAGCACGTCGTTTGGTAGAAATCCACGTGCGCGTTCTGCCAAAAGCACTATTTGCATGCATATCTTGTGGTTTTTCAGAAAACAAAGTCCGCGTCTAGCAAAAGATGCGTGTGCATGCTTAACAAGGGGTTTGGCACAAATCCATGTGCGGGTGCTAAAAAGAGCAGCATCGGCGTGCTTAGCACGTCGTTTGGTAGAAATGCACGTGCGCGTTCTGCCAAAAGCACCATTTGCATGCATATCTTGTGGTTTTTCAGAAAACAACGTGCGCGTCTACCAAAAGATGCATGTGCATGCTTAAAACGCGTTTTGGCACAAATCCATGCGCGGGTGCTAAAAAGAGCAGCATCGGCATGCTTAGCACGTCGTTTGGTAGAAATCCACGTGCGCGTTCTGCCAAAAGCACCATTTGCATGCATATCTTCTGGTTTTTCAGAAAAGAACGTCCGCGTCTACCAAAAGATGCATGTGCATGCTTAACAAGCGTTTTGGCACAAATCCGTGCGCGGGTGCTAAAAAGAGCAGCATCGGCATGCTTAGCACGTCGTTTGGTAGAAATCCACGTGCGCGTTCTGCCAAAAGCACCATTTGCATGCATATCTTCTGGTTTTGCAGAAAACAACGTCCGCGTCTACCAAATGATGCATGTGCATGCTTAAAACGCGTTTTGGCACAAATCCGTGCGCGGATGCTAAAAAGTGCAGCATCGGCATGCTTAGCACGTCGTTTGGTAGAAATCCACGTGCGCGTTCTGCCAAAAGCACCATTTGCATGCATATCTTGTGGTGTTGCAGAAAACAACGTCCGCGTCTAGCAAAAGATGCGTGTGCATGCTTAACAAGGGGTTTGGCACAAATCCATGTGCGGGTGCTAAAAAGAGCAGCATCGGCGTGCTTAGCACGTCGTTTGGTAGAAATGCACGTGCGCGTTCTGCCAAACGCACCATTTGCATGCATATCTTGTGGTTTTTCAGAAAACAACGTCCGTGTCTACCAAAAGATGCATGTGCATGCTTAAAACGCGTTTTGGCCCAAATCCATGCGCGGGTGCTAAAAAGAGCAGCATCGGCATGCTTAGCACGTCGTTTGGTTGAAATCCACGTGCGCGTTCTGCCAAAAGCACCATTTGTATGCATATCTTGTGGTTTTGGAGAAAACAACGTCCGCGTCTACCAAAAGATGCATGTGCATGCTTAAAACGCGTTTTGGCACAAATCCATGCGTGGGTGCTAAAAAGAGCAGCATCGGCATGCTTAGCACGTCATTTGGTAGAAATCCACGTGCGCGTTCTGCCAAAAGCACCATTTGCACGCATATCTTGTGGTTTTGCAGAAAACAACGTCCGCGTCTACCAAAATATCCATGTGCATGCTTAAAACGCATTTTTGCACAAATCCGTGCGCGGGTGCTAAAAAAGCAGTATCGGCATGCTTAGCAAGTCGTTTGGTAGAAATCCACGTGCGCGTTCTGCCAAAAGCACCATTTGCATGCATATCTTCTGGTTTTGCAGAAAACAACGTCCGCGTCTACCAAAAGATGCATGTGCATGCTTAACAAGCGTTTTGGCACAAATCCGTGCGCGGGTGCTAAAAAGAGCAGCATCGGCATGCTTAGCACGTCGTTTGGTAGAAATCCACGTGCGCGTTCTGCCAAAAGCACCATTTGCATGCATATCTTGTGGTTTTGCAGAAAACAACGTCCGCGTCTACCAAATGATGTATGTGCATGCTTAAAACGCGTTTTGGCACAAATCCGTGCGCGGGTGCTAAAAAGTGCAGCATCGGCATGCTTAGCACGTCGTTTGGTAGAAATCCACGTGCGCGTTCTGCCAAAAGCACCATTTGCATGCATATCTTGTGGTGTTGCAGAAAACAACGTCCGCGTCTACCAAAAGATGCATGTGCAAGCTTAAGAAGCGTTTTGGCACAAATCCGTGCGCGGGTGATAAAAAGAGCAGCATCGGCATGCTTAGCACGTCGTTTGGTATAAATCCACATGCGCGTTCTGACAAAAGTACCATTTGCATGCATATCTTGTGGTTTTTCCGAAAACAACGTCCGCGTCTACCAAAAGATGCATGTGCAAGCTTAAAACGCGTTTTGGCACAAATCGATGCGCGGGTGCTAAAAAGAGCAGCATCGGCATGCTTAGCACGTCGTTTGGTAGAAATCCACGTGCGCGTTCTGCCAAAAGCACCATTTGCATGCATCTCTTGTGGTTTTGCAGAAAACAACGTCCGCGTCTACCAAAAGATGCATGTGCATGCTTAAAACGCGTTTTGGCACAAATCCATGCGCGGGTGCTAAAAAGAGCAGCATCGGCATGCTTTGCACGTCGTTTGGTAGAAATCCACGTGCGCATTCTGCCAAAAGTACCATTTGCACGCATATCTTGTGGTTTTGCAGAAAACAACGTCCGCGTCTACCAAAATATGCATGTGCATGCTTAACAAGCGTTTTGGCACAAATCCGTGCGCGGGTGCTAAAAAGAGCAGCATCGGCATGCTTAGCACGTCGTTTGCTAGAAATCCACGTGCGCGTTCTGCCAAAAGCACCATTTGCATGCATATCTTGTGGTTTTGCAGAAAACAACGTCCGCGTCTACCAAAAGATGCATGTGCTTGCTTAACAAGCGTTTTGGCACAAATCCGTGCGTGGGTGCTAAAAAGAGCAGTATCGGCATGCTTAGCACGTCGTTTGGTAGAAATCCACGTGCACGTTCTGCAAAAGCACCATTTGCATGCATATCTTGTGGTTTTGCAGAAAACAACGTCCGTGTCTACCAAAAGATGCATGTCCATGCTTAAAACGCGTTTTGGCACAAATCCATGCACGGGTGCTAAAAAGAGCAGCATCGGCATGCTTAGCACGTCGTTTGGTAGAAATCCACGTGCGCGTTCTGCCAAAAGCACCATTTGCATGCATATCTTGTGGTTTTGCAGAAAACAACGTCCGCGTCTAGTAAAAGAAGCATGTGCATGCTTAACAAACGTTCTGGCACAAATCCGTGCGCGGGTGCTAAAAAGAGCAGCATCGGCATGCTTAGCACGTCGTTTGGTAGAAATCCACGTGCGCGTTCTGCCAAAAGCACTATTTGCATGCATATCTTGTGGTTTTGCAGAAAACAACGTCCGCGTCTAGCAAAAGATGCGTGTGAATGCTTAACAAGGGGTTTGGCACAAATCCATGTGCGGGTGCTAAAAAGAGCAGCATCGGCATGCTTAGCACTTCGTTAGGTAGAAATGCACGTGCGCGTTCTGCCAAAAGCACCATTTGCATGCATATCTTATGGTTTTGCAGAAAACAACGTCCGCGTCTACGAAAAGATGCATGTGCATGCTTAAAACGCGTTTTGGCACAGATGTATGCGCGGGTGCTAAAAAGAGCAGCATCGGCATGCTTAGCACGTCGTTTGGTAGAAATCGACGTGCGTGTTCTGCCAAAAGCACCATTTGCATGCATATCTTGTGGTTTTGCAGAAAACAACGTCCGCGTCTAACAAAAGATGCATGTGCATGCTTAACAAGCGTTTTGGCACAAATCCGTGCGCGGGTGCTAAAAAGAGCCGTATCGGCATGCTTAGCACGTCGTTTGGTAGAAATCCACGTGCGCGTTCTGCCAAAAGCACCATTTGCATGCATACCTTGTGGTTTTGCAGAAAACAACGTCTGCGTCTAACAAAGGATGCATGTGCATGCTTAACAAGCGTTTTGGCACATATCCATGTGCGGGTGCTAAAAAGAGCAGCATCGGCATGCTTAGCACGTCGCTTGGTATAAATCCAAGTGCGCGTTCTGCCAAAAGCACCATTTGCATGCATATCTTGTGGTTTTTCAGAAACCAACGTCCGCGTCTACCAAAAGATGCATGTGCATGCTTAAAACGCGGTTTGGCACAAATCCGTGCGCGGGTGCTAAAAAGAGCAGCATCGGCATGCTTAGCACGTCGTTTGGTAGAAATCCACGTGCGCGTTCTGCCAAAAGCACCATTTGCATGCATATCTTGTGGTTTTGCAGAAAACAACGTCCGCGTCTACCAAAAGATGCATGTGCATGCTTAAAAAGCGTTTTGGCACAAATCCATGCGCGGGTGCTAAAAAGAGCAGCATCGGCATGCTTACCACGTAGTTTGGTAGAAATCCACGTGCGCGTTCTGCCAAAAGCACCATTTGCATGCATATCTTGTGGTTTTGCAGAAAACAACGTCCGCGTCTACCAAAAGATGCATGTGCATGCTTAAAACGCGTTTTGGCACAAATCCTTGCGCGGGTGCTAAAAAGAGCAGCATCGGCATGCTTAGCACGTCGTTTGGTAGAAATCCACATGCGCGTTCTGCCAAAAGCACCATTTGCATGCATATCTTGTGGTTTTGCAGAAAACAACGTCTGCGTCTAACAAAGGATGCATAAGCATGCTTAACAAGCGTTTTGGCACATATCCATGTGCGGGTGCTAAAAAGAGCAGCATCGGCATGCTTAGCACGTCGTTTGGTATAAATCAAAGTGCGCGTTCTGCCAAAAGCACCATTTGCATGCATATATTGTGGTTTTTCAGAAACCAACGTCCGCGTCTACCAAAAGATGCACGTCCATGCTTAAAACGCGTTTTAGCACAAATACATGCGCGGGTGCTAAAAAGAGCAGCATCGGCATGCTTAGCACGTCGTTTGGTAGAAATCCACGTGCGCGTTCTGCCAAAAGCACCATTTGCATGCATATCTTGTGGTTTTGCAGAAAACAACGTCCGCGTCTACCAAAAGATGCATGTGCATGCTTAACAAGCGTTTTGGCACAAATCCATGTGCGGGTGCTTAAAAGAGCAGCATCGGCATGCTTAACACGTCGTTTGGTAGAAATCCACGTGCGCGTTCTGCCAAAAGGCCATTTGCATGCATATCTTGTGGTTTTGCAGAAAACAACGTCCGCGTCTACCAAAAGATGCATGTGCATGCTTAACAAGCGTTTTGGCACAAATCCATGTGCGGGTGCTAGAAAGAGCAGCATCGGCATGCTTAGCACGTCGTTTGGTAGAAATCCACGTGCGCGTTCTGCCAAAAGCACCATTTGCATGCATGTCTTGTGGTTTTGGAGAAAACAACATCCGCGTCTACCAAAAGATGCATGTGAATGCTTAAAACGCGTTGTCGCACAAGTCCGTGCGCGGGTGCTAAAAAGAGCAGCATCGGCATGCTTAGCACATCGTTTGGTAGAAATCCACGTGCGCGTTTTGCCAAAAGCACCATTTGCATGCATATCCTGTGGTTTTGCAGAAAACAACGTCCGCGTCTACCAAAAGATGCATGTGCATGCTTAACAAGTGTTTTGGCACAAATCCGTGCGCGGGTGCTAAAAAGAGCAGCATCGGCATGCTTAGCACGTCGTTTGGTAGAAATCCACGTGCGCGTTCTGCCAAAAGCACCATTTGCATGCACATATTGCGGTTTTGCAGAAAACAATGTCCGCGTCTACCGAAAGATGCATGTGCATGCTTAACAAGCGTTTTGGCACAAATCCATGTGCGGGTGCTAAAAAGAGCAGCATCGGCATGCTTAGCACGTCGTTTGGTAAAAATGCACGTGCGCGTTCTGCCAAAAGCACCATTTGCATGCATATGTTGTGGTTTTTCAGAAAACAACGTCCGCGTCTACCAAGAGAT